>NC_045430.1:113025424-114225424 GCF_902635505.1 Sarcophilus harrisii
TTCTCTAAGTATATCACATCATTTACAAAAAGTGATCATTTTATTTCCTTATTGCTATAGCTAACATTTCTAGAAGTATATTGTATAAAAATGTTGATAATTAGTGTCTTGTCTTTGCTTCTTATAGGGAAGTCTTCAAGTTTATCCCCTTTACAGATATTACTTACTCTTGGTTTCAAATAGATATTACTTATCTTTTTAAGAAAGTCTCCATTGATTTCTGGTTTCTGATGATTCTAATAGAAATGGATTTCTATTTTATCAAAAAGATTTTATGCATCTATTGATATTATATGATTTATTGATTTTATTATTTATTTGAAAAATTATGATAATATATTCTCTAATATTGGATTCCTGATATAATTCTATTGCTTCATAAAAGATAAGATTTGTCATATATTACTAAAATCACCTTGGTAGCATTATATTTAAATTTTTGAATTGATATTCATTAAGCAAATTGTAGTTTTCTTTTTCTATTTCTCCTATGCTTGGTTTAAGTATCAAAAACATATTTGTGTCATAAAAAGAACTTGGTAGAAAACCTTCTTTCCCTATGTTTAAAAATAGTTTGTATAGTATTGGGAATACTTGTTTCTCAAAATTTTTGTAGAATATACTTGTGAATACATCTGGTCTTAAAGATTTTTTCTTAGGAAACTCATTAATGGGTTGTTTTATTGTTTTCCAAATTAAAGTTATTAAAGTATTTTATTTTTTGTTAATCTGAGAAAATTAAGTTTTATAAATATTCACCTATCTCACTAATGTTAGTTTTATTGGCACAAAATTGGGCAAAATAGTTCTGAATATTTAATGTAATTTTACTTTTATTTGTAGTGTGTTTATCCTTTTAATTTTTGCTTCTTATAATTTTTTCTACTTTTTTTATAAAATCAAATTAGCCAATAGTATACATATATAGGTATATGTTTAATATGTAGATGCACATATATATATATATATATATATGTGTATATGTATAATATGTGTACAAAAGCATGCATATATGCAATCCTAAAATCATCTTCTAGTTTTACTCGATGGTGTTTTATTTTTTTATCAATCAAGTTAATTAGTCTCTCCTGTGTTTTTCATGATTTTCATCCAATGTTTAGTTAGAGATTTTTAGTTTATTGGGGTTTTATTTTTGTTTTCTAATTGGCTTTTTGGTTTCATGATCAATTCATTGATCTGTTCTTTTTCTCTTTTATTAAAATATGTATTTAGAGATATGTTTTCTCCTTAGTACTCTTTTGACAGTGTCGTAGAAATCATGGAACATTGTCTCATTGTTGTTATTCTCTTTAATGATATGAAAATGTTTCTATGATTTGTTCTTTGATAGACTCATTAATTTGGATTTGATCATTTAGTTTCAATTAAATTTTTAATTGAGGCTTTTATGGCTCTTAATTAAATATAATTTTATTGCATTGTGGGAACTGAATTTTTATTTTTCTTGGTGGCTTTATATTTAGGAGTTTTGACTTTGTTATCATTTTCCGAGTTTGTTTTGATCTTCTTTGTCACCATAATAATTTTCAATAGTCATAAACTTTTCATATTTTCTGCTCATTTTCCTAGCCTATTACTCAGTTTTTTTGCTTTTGGTTATGCTTTTGGTTATGAAGTTTTGTTTTCTTTTGTTCCCTAATAAATGTTCATTTTTTGTGAAGGCGCTATGTTTGGCTGAGAAACAGGTTTACTTCTTTCTATTTTTTTCTCAGTTTTCTCTAGAGGTCTCAATGAACATACTTACTTTTATAAGATCCTATTTATGTTCTTGAAAATCCTCTATTTCATTGAATGACCACCTTTTCCTCTGAAGGATTATGCTCAGATTTACTGGGTAGGTGATTGTTGGTTATAATTCTGGCTCCACTGCTCTCCAGAATATCGTATTACAAGTCTTCAGGTTCTTTAATATACAAAATACTACGTCTTGTGCTATTCTGACTCCATTATTCTGACTCCATTGCATTTAAATTGTTTCTTACTGTATGCTTGCAATATTTTCTCTTTGACCTGGGAGTTCTGGAATTTGAATACAATATTCCTGGAAGTCTTCATTTTGAATCTCCTTCAAGAGCTGATCAGTGGATTCTTTCAATTTCTATTTTACCCCCTGGTTCTAGAATATCAGGATAGTTTTCCCCAATAATTTCTTGAAAGTTAATGCCCAAGCTCTTTGTATTTTGATCATGACTTTCAGGTAGACCAAGATTTTTAAAATTATTTCTCCCGTTTCTATTTTCCAAGTCAGTTGTTTTTTACAATGAGATATTCCACATTTTTTCTACTTTTGTATTTTTGTATTTTGCTTTATTGTATCTCACTTTCTCATAAAGTCATTAGCTTCCATTTTCTTGTTTCTAATTTTTAAAATTATTTTCCTCAGTGAGCTTTTGTACCTCCTTTACAAATTGACCATTTTTTCTTTTTTTTGCTTTTTAAGGTATTCTTTTCCTCATTAACTTTTTATTTCCTTTGGCACCACTCTCAGTTGTTTTTCTAATTTTTCCTCTATCTCTCTTGCCTGATTTTCAAAATCCTTTTTGAACTCTTTCATAGCCTGAACTGAATTATTTTTCTTGGTGGCTTTATATGTAAGAGTTTTGACTTTGTTATTATCTTCCAAGTGTATTTTGATCTTCCTTGTCACCATAATAATTTTCAATGGTCATAAACTTTTCATGTTTTCTGCTCATTTTCCTAGCCTGCTACTCAGCTTTTTTTTCCTTTTTTTATTATAGCTTTTTATTGAGAAAACATATGGATGGGTTATTTTTCAACATTGATTCTTGCAAAAACTTCTGTTCCAACTTTTCCCCTCCTTCCCTCCATCCTTTCCCCTAGAAAGCAGGTAGTCAGCAGCATCTATTTAAAACCATCAGTAAGCATCATATGTAATGGAGACAAACTGCAACCATTCCCAATAAGATCTGGAGTGAAACAAGGTTGCCCACTATCACCATTACTATTTAATATTGTATTAGAAACGCTAGCTATAGCAATAAGAGCTGAGAAAGAGATTAAAGGAATAAGAATAGGCAATGAGGAAGCCAAATTATCACTCTTTGCCGATGACATGATGGTATACTTAGAGAACCCCAGAGATTCTGCTAAAAAGTTATTAGAAATAATCCACAACTTTAGCAAAGTTGCTGGTTATAAAATAAACCCACATAAGTCATCAGCATTCTTATATATCACTAACAGAATCCAACAGTCAGAGTTACAAAGAGAAATTCCATTTAAAGTACTGATACTATACTGATAATATAAAATATTTAGGAATCTATCTGCCAAGGGAAAATCAGAAACTTTATGAGCAAAATTACAGACCACTTTTCACACAAATTAAGTCTGATCTAACCAATTGGAAAAATATTAAATGCTCTTGGATAGGGCGAGCAAATATAATAAAGATGACAATATTACCTAAACTAATCTATTTATTTAGCGCTATACCAATCAGACTCCCAAAAAACTATTTTAATGACCTAGAAAAAATAACAACAAAGTTCATATGGAAAAACAAAAGGTCAAGAATTTCAAGGGAATTAATGAAAAAAAAATCAAATGATGGTGGCTTAGCTGTACCAGATCTAAAATTATATTATAGAGCAGCAGTTACCAAAACTATTTGGTATTGGCTAAGGAATAGATTAGTTGATCAGTGGAATAGATTAGGTTCAAGGGATAAAACAGTCAAAAATTTAAACCTGCTTTAAAACCCAAAGATCCCAGCTTTTGGGATAAGAACTTACTGTTTGATAAAAATTGCTGGGAAAATTGGAAACTAATATGGCAGAAACTAGGCATTGATCCATACTTAACGCCGTACACCAAGATAAGGTCAAAATGGGTTCATGACCTAGGCATAAAGAATGAAATTATTAATAAATTAGAGGAACATAGGATAGTTTACCTCTCAGACCTGTGGAAGGGGAAGGTCTTTATGACCAAAGCAGAACTAGAGATCATTACTGATCACAAAATAGAAAATTTCGATTATACCAAACTGAAAAGTTTTTGTACAAACAAAACTAATGCAGACAAGATTAGAAGGGAAGCAATAAACTGGGAAAATATTTTTACAGTCAAAGGTTCTGATAAAGGCCTCATTTCCAAAATATATAGAGAATTAACTCTAATTTATAAAAAATCAAGCCATTCTCCAATTGAAAAATGGTCAAAGGATATGAACAGACAATTCTCAGATGAAGAAATTGAAACTATTTCTAGTCATATGAAAAGATGCTCCAAGTCATTATTAATCAGAGAAATGCAAATTAAGACAACTCTAAGATACCACTACACACCTGTCAGATTGGCTAAGATGACAGGAAAAAATAATGATGATTGTTGGAGGGGATGCGGGAAAACTGGGACATTGATGCATTGTTGGTGGAGTTGTGAACGAATCCAACCATTTTGGAGAGTAGTTTGGAACTATGCTCAAAAAGTTATCAAACTGTGCATACCCTTTGATCCAGCAGTGTTACTACTGGGATTATATCCCAAAGAGATTATAAAGAAGGGAAAGGGACCTGTATGTGCACGAATGTTTGTGGCAGCCCTTTTTGTAGTGGCTAGAAACTGGAAACTGAATGGATGTCCATCAGTTGGAGAATGGCTGAATAAATTGTGGTATATGAAAATTATGGAATATTACTGTTCTGTAAGAAATGACCAACAGGATGATTTCAGAAAGGCCTGGAGAGACTTACACGAACTGATGCTGAGTGAAATGAGCAGGACCAGGAGATCATTATATACTTCAACAACAATACTATATGATGACCAGTTCTGATGGATCAGGCCATCCTCGGCAACGAGATCAACCAAATCATTTCTAATGGAGCAGTAATGAACTGAACTAGCTATGCCCAGAAAAAAGAACTCTGGGAGATGACTAAAAACCATTACATTGAATTCCCAATCCCTATATTTATGCACACCTGCATTTTTGATTTCCTTCACAAACTAATTGTACAATATTTCAGAGTCTGATTCTTTTTCTACAGGAAAATAACGTTTTGGTCAGGTATACTTATTGTGTATCTAATTTATATTTTAATATATTTAACATCTACTGGTCATCCTGCCATCTAGGGGAGGGGGTAGGGGGGGTAAGAGGTGAAAAATTGGAACAAGAGGTTTGGCAATTGTTAATGCTGTAAAGTTACCAATGTATATATCCTGTAAATAAAAGGCTATTAAATTAAAAAAAAAAAAAAAAAGGAAAGCAGGTAGTCCTATTCATGTTAAATATGTTAAAGTATATGTTAAATGCAATATATGTATACATATTTATACAGTTCTCTTGCTACACAAGAAAAATCAGATTTATAAAGAAGGTAAAAATAACCTGGGAAGAAAAACAAAAATGCTAGTAAACAAAAACAGAAAGAGTATTACTCAGCTTTTAACTCTCTATTAAAGCTGGGCTCTGTTTCCAGGATGGAGGTACATTGTCCCAGGATTCAATAGTTTTGTGCAGCTGTTTTCAGAGATCTTTCTAGTCACCTGACCACAAACATTCTTTTCTGCTGTCGAACAGTTCCCACTCCATTGTAGCTGTAAGATCAGTTGTTTTTACAATGAGATATTTCACATTTTTTCTACTTTTGTATTTTTTTGTATTTTGCTTTATTGTTTTTGCTCTATTTTTATTTTGCTTTATTGCTCTATTTGTTTTAATGGGCTAAAATGATAGAATCCTGCTTTGCTGATGCAGGGTTGGGGTGCACTGGGGATTCCCAACATGTAACCACAGACCCTATCCTCTCTGTTGACCTTTTGAGTCCTCCCTTATGTCCCTAGGCTGAGAGATCCAGAAGCCTCCAGCACTGCTGCTGATTCAGAGGGTCCACCTTGCTGATTCTGGGACCCCAGATGTGGTCGAGCTTGGGACTGTGGCCAGGCTGTGCTGGGACTGCATGTCATATTCCCACCCTGTTGGCACAGAAACTCTCCAGTGACCTTCCAAGGCCTGAGCTAGGTCTTCTAAAAGCCACCGGCTCTGTTACTGATTCAGAGGTTGGGCTGAGGCTGGGGCTGGGCCTGGGGCTGCTCTCATGAGGTCTGAACAAGGACTACACACTGGACTCACATCCCACAGACTTTTTCTGCTGATCTTCTAAGTTGCCTTCAGCTGTAAAATATTCTTCGCTGTCTTTTGGGGTGTTCTGATGCTCTAAAATTTGTTTAGAATCATAATTTAAAGGAACTTGGAGTATTTTTGGGGAGAGGTGGAGCGAGTTCCTGCCTTTACTATATTGACTCCACCTCTGATTCTATTCATATTCTTGACTTCTTAATTATTTATTTCTTGTCTAAATATACCCAACTGTGGAAGTGGAAATTTGAGCTACCTAGCTATATAGTATCATTGCTTATTCCCTCCCACAATCCATTTAACTTTTCTTTCTAAAAATGAATGCTATAGCTTTGATTTATTTGTTTATTATTGATATTACTTTATGGTTCCTTTTTACGAGATATACCCCTGCTTATCCATTTTAATTATGCATAATGGAGTTTTCTGTGTTGTCTGAGATCGTGATTGTTACCCTTGTGTTTTTTATTTCTTCTTAAGCAATCATGATTTCATTATCTTCTCACTTTGGTTAGTGATCTTTCCTTCAACCAGAGCATATTTTTAAGTCAGATCCTTTTTTTGTTGTTCATTTTAGCAAACCATTCTTGATTTGGAAGTATATGTTGATTTTGGGGTCTGATCCTAGCATGTGATATGGGCAGGAGTGGGAGGCACACTGTCTCAAGTTTCAAATTAGAGATAATTCTCAGACCTTGGGAGATTTTCTGTATTTTCAAGGTGATGTGATCTGAGAAGAAGTGTAATAATTAATATCTTAATATTCTCTCTGGTCCCTCTACAGTAAGAGCTTTTGATTGCTTGGGATTGTAAGCAATACTACTCCTCAGGGTCCCTCCTTCCTTAGGTCCCAAAATGATAGATTTTCTCAGGGTCCCTGATGCTCTGAGGCCAGAAGTGATACTGACCCTCTGGACCTCCACTATTCCTTCAGTGAAAGTGTTCTTTTCTGCTCTTGATCTAATCTAGAAGTGGGGATAGTCGTTAAATGTCTTGTCCTCCATCCAATGCTAGAACAGGGTCCCCTGTCATTTTTTTCAGACTAATTGACATGTGTGCTTACCATCTCTGGCTTTAAAATTCCTAAAGCTTCTATGATTTTGTGGCCACCACTTAGTCTCATCCCTGGTGCACTTTAGGTTATCCTCCTCACAGATCTCTTTTCCTTACCTCCTAATATATTGGGCTGCAAGGATGCCTTAATTTGATTTTTTTTTCACCCCACAATTTGATTTGAGGTAATTTTCAGAAGTTTGGAGGGAAATCTTGAAATAACTCAGTTGAGTACTTGTTCTATTCTGCCACCTTGACTCTTTTGTCTTCCTTGCTGAATAATACTAGGTACCATTACCTCTATGAAGAACTGTCTTGAAAACTCTGGTTTTTAGCAGTATGTCCCTTATCAGTTCCTTCAGAGTGATTTACTTGACCTTTCTCTTGCTCTCTTTACTTTCCATCTACCATTATGATTTTCTGTTTCTGTTTTGACCTTCCAGTACAATATAGATCTCTAAGTAGTACTATTTTATTTTCTTTCTTTTCCTAGTAACTATGACAATGGCTTGTACCCAATACTAATATTTTTTAAAAAATCAATTCCCGGTTAAATATTTGAATATAGAGTATATTTTATTCTTACAAACTCAAAATATGTTTAATTTTTAGGGAAAACTGAGGGGAAAAGGTTTTTTTTTTGTTGTTTTTTATGGTTTGTTTGTTTTTTTTTGCTGAGACAATTGGAGTTAAGTGATTTGCCCAGAGTCACACAGGAAGGTGTTTTTATAATAACAATAAAAATATTGTGTCTAATAATATATTATTTATTTAATGGTTATATAGACATTTTGTGTTGGGAGAGCCAGTTCTGATTTTTGTGGATACTAATGATATTTTGATTTTTAAAAAATTAAATTTCTTTTTGGTCTTAGCAACTTTACTACTTTCATTATTTCATTCTTATGTAAAACTCCCCAATATAAGGAAAATTGGGAGGAAGTATCTTTGAAAAATATTTTGTGAGAAATTATATTTACCTAGTTTTATTATTAAAATATATTTGACTAATTCCATAGTAATTTTTTTATAGGATGAAAAATGTATGTATAAAATACTGGTTGACATGAATCACTTGATGGGATACAGCCATTATTTCTCTTTCTATATTTGTTCTTCTGCTTTCTGATATAGAAATTGTCTAAAACAAAGACATAAGTGAGCACTTTAAGAAAAAAACATGGAGAAAAGGTTGAAGGAAATTATCAATTAACAATGGTATTATTATTGATTAAATTGTAGTAGACTCTCTTTAAATTAACATCAATGTAAGATTTTATCAAGCTTGAATAAGTTTAAGAATTTTCTGTGAATTAGAAGTCAAAAGTCCAAAAAATATTTCCCTTAAAAAGATATTTTCAATATGTATTAATTTTTCTTTAGAAATGCATGGCATGACTCAAATAAAATTAAGAAGAATTAAAAAGGTTTTCCTCAATATGTTTAGAATTTGAAAAAAGTATACTCATGGGATTCAGTGGAAACATGGAAAGTAGCCAAATGTTCAGAAATAGAAAATGGAACTTGCTTTTGTGCAAACAATGAGGAAAAAAATAATTACTCTTCTGAATGAGCAAACTGGCTCGCATCTCTTAATCCTGGGAATTTCTCCAAGATAGCCTCATACTCTAATTGAGGATAAGAGGTACGTACTTAGGAATAGCATTATTTCAGTAACAATTATAGGTTCTCATTTAACCTTTATTTTTCTCAGTCTAATATTTTCCTACAACCACCTAAGAATCAGGATTGAGACCTAATAAAAATTTTAATGTATTACTAAATAGAATGAAAAGTCTGATTTTTAAATTTTTTTCTCTTTTTTGATGTTGCTAGATACTTGTTTTATTAGTCTTTAAATATACACACAAAACTATATTTACATTCATTATTTTACTTGACTACAATTAAAAACTTTACTTACCACATAGTAATGAAGCAATGGAATCGGCTTCCATGAAAGTATAATTATTCAAATACATATATATATATATATATGTACAAATATATGCATATATATGTAGGCATATATATATGCCTACACACATATAAGTATATATAATATCCACATATGTGTTTATACACATATAGACAGACACATATATATACAAGTATCTGATTGTGCCTGTATATATATAGATACATACATATATATGTGTATATATATATATATATATATATATATATACACACATATATAGATGTGTATATATGTATGCATGCATATAGCTTATTAATATAGAAATATATAATAAAGCATATTACATATAATAGTATTATAAATATATGTCCTTTAGATGCATATGTTTTTTAATAGATCATCACAGTTAATACAGTTTTACAGAATGTCATTTTTTATTGTTTTTTCTCTAGGTTGATGGTTTGATTTTTTTCCCTAACTAAACAATGTTTATGACTTCACGTAGTTGGTATAGAAGTGACTCTTACATGTACATATCATCATTTTCTATCTGCTAAAATTTAACCAGTTCTGTGATGTTATTTGGCAAAAAAAAGTGCTTATATAAAGCAGAAGTTTTCAATGGGAAAAATTTAATCTATTATCATCCACCTGAAAAGAAATGCTCTAAATGAGTACTAATGAGAGAAATACATGGTAAATCAACACTGATCTTCCACATCAGACTCATCATATTGCCAAAGGTGATGAAGAGGAAAATTGTAAAGTTTGGAGTATTTCATGGAAAATAATCTCATTTATACATTTATTGGTAGAGTTCTGGTTTGATAAAATATTTCTATAAAAAATAATTAATCTCATTTAATATTTCATATTTACAATCTAAAATGTAAAAAACTTTTAAATTTTTTTCAGATTTTAACTTCCAAATTCTTTCCCTTTTTTCCCTCAGCCCATCAAGAAAGTAAACAATTTGACACAGGTTGTATATAAGTGTAAACACATTTCTATATGTTATTCTGTTAAAAAAAAAAACACAGACAAAAAAAAAAAGAAATTAAAAAAATTGTATCTTTGATCTGCATTCAGCCTCTAATAGTTCTTTCCCTGGGTATGAAAAGCACCTTAAATTATAAGTCCTATAGAAATGTCTTAGATCATTTTATTGCTAAGAATAACTAAGTTATTGATAGACCATCATGCAATGTGTTTTTTATTAAAGCTTTTTATTTTCAAAACATATACATGGATAATTTTTCAACATTGACCCTTGCAAAACTTTGTGTTCCAATTTTTCCATTCCTCCCCACCCTCTCCCCTAGATGGCAAGTAATTCAATACATGCCAAACATGGTAAAAATATATGTTAAATCTAATATATGCATATATATTTATACAATTATCTTGCTGCACAAGAAAAGTGAAATCAAAAAGGAAAAAAGAGAAAATAAAATGCAAGCAAGCAACAACAGAAAGAGTGAAAATGCTATGTTGTGATTCCACTCAGTTCCCATAATCCTCTCTCTGGATGTAGATGACTCCTTTTTTGAGATATAGTTGTCCATTAAAACTGCAACCTGCCATATTTTTTTTAAATCTATTGGAACAAACAATTGCTAAAGGAACAGAAATTTAAACATAAACACTGATTATAAAAATTTCCAAAATTAGTTTAAATTATATATAATGCCATGATGACAAGTCTAAAAATTTCCTAGGAATAGGCAGAGAGTAAACACTGTTCTTGTAAATAGATATGACATATAAGAGTAACAATGATTTAGACTATGGAATTTGTTGTAAAATCTCATGGAAAAGATTGATAAATCATTAGTAACATCATTTTCTAAAGAACTGAGCAGAAGTACTAGAAAAATAACTTTATAAAACATTTTTGGAGGTGAAGTAGCAATAGAAGAGTACAAGCATAAAGTCATCCAGTCTTTTTCAAATTCCCCTCAAAAAATTTTAAAATAATATCTCAAAACTAGAGTTATAATACCAAAATTTGAGTCATAATACCAGTCAAAGAATGAGGTGAAATAATTCTAGCCCAAAAAAACTTGTAAAGTCAATAGGAAAAGTTTGTCTCACTGAGGTATGAGGAGAGGACAGGAGTACACAGCACATGCCAACCCAGCAGTGAATCCCCAGTCCTCTACAGAAGACATGCAGCAATGGACCAGCCCTGGAAAAAGCCAGTAGTAAGCCTTGGGGACAATTAAATAGGCAGCAGTGACAAACTGAGCTTTTAATCCATAGATAATAAGGGAATTGGTCAACTGATCAGAAAGAAATTATAAGAAACTGTTAGCTGGCATTGGTTGCAGGATTTGGTTACGCTATACCTGCATGGTTTCAAGTTGCAGTTCCAAAGTAAGGAGAAATACTAGCAAAGTAGAATTCCAGAATGCAAAGAAGTAGAAATATGGATGATAATTCTAAGGCAGAACACCTGCATTTTTGATTTCCTTCACAAGCTAATTGTACAATATTTCAGAGTCTGATTCTTTTTCTACAGCAAAATAACGTTTTGGTCAGGTATACTTATTGTGTATCTAATTTATATTTTAATATATTTAACATCTACTGGTCATCCTGCCATCTAGGGGAGGGGTTGGGGGGGTAAGAGGTGAAAAATTGGAACAAGAGGTTTGGCAATTGTTAATGCTGTAAAATTACCCATGTATATATCATGTAAATAAAAGGCTATTAAATAAAAAAAAAGATAATTCTAAGGCAGAAAATAGATTTATTCAGTCACCTTGATGAGAGAACACCATAGGAGAGCACTAACTAAACATCTCCTTAGGTCATACCATTTTGGAAAAACTGAAAACTTACTGATATCTAGAACTAGTCCTGAAAATAATAGCATGAAAAACCTACATCTTGGGGTAGTGCCCCATCCACCTAAGAAAGAGCCCAAGTTCAAGAAAAAAAATAAACAAAAAAAGAAAAAGGTATGGGAAGTGAGCAAACAACAAAATAATAAAATGAGCATAGAAAATTACTATGATGACATAAAATATCAAAACACAAATTAAAACTGGAAAACTTGTCAAAATGACTATATGCAAGGCTCAAAAAAAATGTTAATTGATCTCAGGCCAAAAAAGTATACTAGAAATACTTTTAAAAGATTTTTAAAATCAAGTAAGAAAGGTAAAAGCAACATTAGGAAAATAAATAAGAGTGATGAAAGCAGAAAATAACATTTTAAATAGGAGTATCAAACCAAATAGTAAAAGATGTACAAAAATACACTGGAAAAAATAGAACTCTTTACCAATCAGAATTGGACATATAAAAAAATACATATATTCACTAGCTGAAATAATTAACAGCTTTAGCAAAGTTGCAGAATATAAAAACAATCCACATAAAACATCAGTATTTCTATATATTACTGGCAAAATCCAGCAACAAGGTAGAAAGGAAAGATTACATTGAAAATAACTTTACATGATATGAAATATTTGAGAACTCCCCTTCCAAAAAAATAAACATTCAGTGAAATTGGGGGCTTTCTTACGTTTCTGATGGAAAGAAGAAAACTAAATAGAAAATTCAATTTTTAAATAAAAAACTGAAGAGAAGCATAAAAAGGTAAACAGGAATGAAAAATCACAAAGTATAAAACAAAGTTAAACCGTTTACATACCTACACAGGAAAATGATTAAAGAGTAAAAAAAAAAAGGAATTTATATGATCAGAAAGTTAAGTATAAGTTGTCTTTCATAAAAAGATTTTTAAAAATAAGGGATGAAAGAGAAAATTGTACTGGGAGATGAGAGAAGAGAGAGAGAAAATAGGGTCTATTATAGCAAATGAAGACGTGTAAAAAACTTATGACGGCAAAGGGAAAAGAGAGAAGAGAATGTGCATTATTTGAACATTATTTCAATTTATAATAAGACTTGAATGTTAAGCAATAATATAATATGAATGAAATAATAATGAATAATAAACAATAAAGAATTAGACATTATTTGAATTATTCTCATCAGATTGTATCAAAGAGATTGTACAATTATCCTACAGGAAAATAAGGGGATAGATAAGTAGAGGGTAATATAATAGAGGGAAAGTTGAAAGAGGTCATGATCAGAAGCAAAACACTAGTGAGGAGAGAGACAAGGCAAAAAGATAGAAAGAGGTAAGTATAAAGTGGATGTGAAAGAGATAGAGGGAAATACATAATAATTATTAATATAAATTTGAAGGATGAATTCTCCCATAAAACAGAAGTGGATAGTAAAGTAGATTGTTTAGAAACTCTAAAACAGAGGGACACGTGTAGAGTAAAGGTAAAAGCCTGGTACAGAATAAATTATTCTTCAGCTAATGTTAAAAAAAAAAAAAGCAGGAGTAGCAATCATTATCCCAGACAAATCAAAAGCTAAAAGTAGATGTAATTAAAAGAAACATGGAAGGAAATTAGATTTGCTAAATGTTACCACAGTCAATGAAGTAATATCAATAGTAAAACAAATTCACCAAATATTATAGCATTCAAATTTCTAAAGAAGTTAAAGGATTTGTAGAAGAAATGGATGGTAAAACTATATGAATGGAGCAATTCAACTTTCCCCTCTCAAAATTAAATAAATCAAGCCACAAATAAACAAGAAAGAAGGTAAGGAAATCAATAGAATTTTAGAAAAGTTAGATATGATAGATCTCTGGAGAAAATTTAATGGGGAGAATAAGAAATATACCTTTTCTAATGGTACATAGCATCTACACAAAAATTGATCATGGCACAAAAAAAGTCATAATCAAATGAAGAAAGAAATAACGCATCATTTAAAAATCATGATATAATAAAATTACATTAAACAAAGAGTGGTGTATAAATTAAAATTAATTGTAAACTAAATAATAATTAAATATTCAAATCTTTTAATAGCTTTTTATTTACAAGTTATATGCATGGGTAATTTTACAGCATTGACAATTGCCAAACATTTTGTTCCACTTTTCCCCCTCCTTCCCCCCATTCCCTCCCACCGAAGGCAGGTTGACCGATACATGTTAAATATGTTAAAGTATAAGTTAAATACAATATAAGTATACATGTCTTAACAGTTACTTTGCTGTACAGAAAGAATCAGACTTTGAAATAGTGTACTATTAGCCTGTGAAGGAAATCAAAAAGGCAGGCGGACAAAAATAGAGGGATTGGGAATTCTATGTAATGGTTCATAGTCATCCCCCAGAGGTCTTTTGCTGGGTGTAGTTGGTTCAATTCATTACTTCTCTATTGGAGCTAATTTGGTTCATCTCATTGCTGAGGGTGGCCACGTCTATCAGAATTGATCATCATATAGTATTGTTGTTGAAGTATAAAATGATCTCCTGGTCCTGCTCATTTCACTCAGCATCAGTTCATATAAGTCTCTCCAGGCCTTTCTGAAATTGTCCTGCTGGTCATTTATTACCAAACAGTAATATTCCATAATATTCATATACCACAATTTATTCAGCCATACTCCAATTGATGGGCATCCACTCAGTTTCCAGTTTCTGGCCACTACAAAGAGGGATAACCCAAACATTCGTGCGCATACAGGTCCCTTTCCCTTCTTTATGATCTCTTTGGGATATAAGCCCAGTAGTAACACTGCTGGATCAAAGGGTATGCACAGTTTGATAACTTTTTGAGCATAGTTCCAAATTGCTCTTCAGAATGGTTGGATGTATTCACAGTTCCACCAATAATGTATTAGTGTCCCTGTTTTCCCACATCCCCTCTAACATTCTGCATTATCTTTCCCTGTCATTCTAGCCAGTCTGACAGGTGTGTAGTGGTATCTCAGAGTTGTCTTAATTTGCATTTCTCTGATTAATAATTACATGGAGCATCTTTTCATATGGCTAGAAATAGTTTCAATTTCTTCATCTGAGAATTGTCTGTTCATATCCTTTGACCATTTATCAACTGGAGAATGGCTTGATTTCTTATAAATTAGAGTCAGTTCTCTATATATTTTGGAAATGAGGCCTTTATCAGAACCTTGACTGTAAAAATATTTTCCCAGTTTATTGCTTCCCTTCTAATCTTGTCTGCATTAGTTTTGTTTGCACAAAAACTTTTCAGTTTGGTATAGTCAAAATTTTCTATTTTGTGATCAGTAATGATCTCTAGTTCTTTGGTCATAAATTCCTTCCTCTTCCACAGGTCTGAGAGGTAAACTATCCTATGCTCTTCCAATTTATTTATATTCTCATTATGTCTAGGTCATGAACCCATTTTGACCTTATGTTGGTGTACAGTGTTAAGTGTGGATCAATGCCTAGTTTCTATCATACTAATTTCCAATTTTCCCAGCAATTTTTGTCAAACAGTGAGTTCTTATCCCAAAAGCTGGGATCTTTGGGTTTCTCAAACACTAGATTATTAAAGTTATTGGCTGTTTTGTCCTTTGAACCTAACCTATTCCATTGATCAACTAGTCTATTTCTTAGCCAATACCAAATGGTTTTTGGTAACTGCTGCTTTATAATATAATTTTAGATCTGGTATAGCTAGGCCACCTTCATTTGATTTTTTTTCATTAATTCCCTTGAAATTCTTGACCTTTCTTTTTCTATATGAACTTTGTTATTTTTTCTAGGTCATTAAAATAGTTTTTTTGGGAATCTAATTGGTATGGCACTAAATAAATAGATTCGTTTAGGTAGTATTGTCATCTTTATTATATTTGCTCAACCTATCCAAGAGCATTTAATATTTTTCCAGTTGGTTAGGTCAGACTTAATTTGTGTGGAAAGTGTTTTGTAGTTTTGCTCATAAAGTTTCTGATTTTCCCTTGGCAGATAGATTCCTAAATATTTTAAACTATCAGTAATTACTTTAAATAGAATTTCTCTTTGTAACTCTAACTGTTGGATTTTGTTACTGATATATAAGAATGCTGATGACTTATGTGGGTTTATTTTGTATCCTGAAACTTTGCTAAAGTTGTGGATTATTTCTAATAACTTTTTAGTAGAATCTCTGGGGTTCTCTAAGTATACCATTATGTCATCAACAAAGAATGATAATTTGGTTTCCTCATTAACTACTCTAATTCCTTTAATGTCTTTCTCAATTCTTATTGCCAAAGCTAGCATTTTTAATACAATATTAAATAGTAATGGTGATAGTGGGCAACCTTGTTAGTGGGATTGGTTGCAGTTTTCCCCCATTACATAGAATGCTTACTGATGGTTTTAAATAGATGCTAATGATTATTTTAATGAAAAGTCCACTTATTCCTATATTCTCAAGTTTTTTTTTTAATAAGAATAGATGTTGGGTTTTAGCAAATGCTTTTTCTGCATCTATTCAGATATCATATGGTTTTTTGTTAAACTGGTTATTAATATGGCTAATTACATTGATAGTTTTCCTAATATTGAACCAGCCCTGCATTCCTGGTATAAATCCTACTTGATCATGGTGTATTATCCTGGGGATGATTTTCTGTAGTCTTTTTGCTAATACCTTATTTAAGATTTTAGCATCAATGTTCATTAGGGAGATTGGTCTATAATTGTCTTTCTCTGTTTTCAACCTGCCTGGTTTAGGTATCAGTACCATGTCCGTGTTATAAAAGGAATTTGGTAGGACTCCTTACTTCCCTATTTTTTTCAAATAGTTTATATAGCATTGGGGCTAATTGTTCTTTAAATGATTGGTAGAATTCACATGTAAATCCATCTGTTCCTGGGGATTTTTTTTTAGGGAGTTGATTAATAGCTTGCTGTATTTCTTTTTCCAAAATGGGACTATTCAAGCAATTTACTTCCACCTCTGTTAATCTGGGAAGCCTATAATTTTGGAGGTAGTCATCCATTTCACTTAGGTTATCAAATTTATCAGCATAAAGTTAGGCAAAGTAACCCCTTATTATTTCTTTAATTTCCTCTTCATTGGTGGAAAGTTCTCCCTTTTTATTTTTAAGACTACTAATTTGATTTTCCTCTCTCTTTTTTCTAATCAGATTTACCAAAGGTTTATCAATTTTATTGTTTTTTTTCATAAAACCAACTCTTGGTTTTATTTATTTATTAGTTCAATAGTGTTTTTTTTTTTACTTTCAATATTATTAAGTTCTCCTTTTAATTTTAGAATTTCAAGTTTAGTAATTGATTGAGGGGTTTTAATTTAGTCTTTTTCTAGCTTTTTAAATTGAAAGTCCAATTCATTGATCTTCTCTTTCTCTATTTTATTCAAATAAGCTTCCAAGGATATAAAATTTCCCCTTATTACTGCTTTGGCTGCATTCCACAAATTTTGGTATGATGTCTCATCGTTGTCATTATCTTGAGCGAAATTATTAATTGTGTCTATAATTTGCTGTTTCACCTAATCATTCTTTAAGATGGGATTACTTAGTTTCCAATTACTTTTTGGTCTGTTTACACCTAACTTTTTGTTGAATGTAGTTTTTAATTGCATGGTGATCAGAAAAGAAAGCATTTACTATTTCTGCCTTTATTTTGTATTTAATTTTGAGATCTTTATGTCCTAATATATGGTCAGTTTTTGCGTAGCTTCCATGAACTGCTGAGAAGAAGTATACTCCTTCGTGTCATCATTCAGTTTTCTCCAAAGATCTATCATTCCTAATTTTTCTAATATTCTATTTACCTCTTTAATTTCTTCCTTATTTGTTTTGTGGTTTGATTTATCTAATTCTGAGAGTGCAAGGTTGAGATCTCCCACTATTATAGTTTTGCTGTCTATTTCTTCTTGAATGTCTCTTAACTTCTCCTTTAGGAAGTTAGATGCTATACCACTTGGTGCATATATGTTTAATATTGATATTGCTTCATTGTCTGTAGTACCCTTTAGCAAAATATAGTTTCCTTCCTTATCTCTTTTAATTAGATCAATTTTTGCTTTTGCTTGATCTGAGATAAGGATGGCTACCCCTGCTTTTTTGACTTCACCTGAAGCATAATAAGTTCTGCTCCAGCCGTTTACCTCTCTGTATGTATCTCCCCATTTTAAATGTGTTTCCTGTAAACAATATATTCTAGGGTTCTGACTTTTGATCCAGTCTGCTATCTGCCTCCACTTTATGAGAGTTCATCCCATTCACATTTACGGTTAAATTTACTAATTCTGTATTTCCTGCCATCATAATATCCCTGGATTGTGTTTTTCTTTTTCTTGCCTCCCCCTTACACTCTTCCCTAGTATTAAACTTATGGACCCCACTTGTGCCACATAGCTCTCCCTATTTAGGATCCCTTCCTCCTCCCTTTGAATCCCTTCCCCTTTCTTATACCCTTCCCTTATTACTCTTTCCTTTTCCCTTTTCTTCTCCCACTTTTTAATGAGATGAGAGAAGAGTCTCTGTAAAATAAATGTCAATTATTTTCTCTTTGAGCCAACTGTGATGAGAGTAAGATTCACACAATGTTCTTCCCCCTCTCTAAGTTCCCTCAGATATGATAGGTTTCCTTTGCCTCATCATTGCATATAGTTTCCCTCTTTTTATCTCCCCTTTTCCCTTTTTCTGACACTGTCCCCTTTCCATTTCTACTTCCCTTTTTTATGTTATATCAGTCAAATCAAATTATACATGTGGTTTTTATGTATATCCACAACAGAAATACAGTTCTCAAGAGTTCTTTTTACCTTTTTCTGCTTATCTTGAGTTCTATGATTGAAGATCAAATTTTTGTTTAAATCTGTTTTTTTTTCTTAGAAACAAATGGAATTCCTCTGTTTCATTAAATGTCCATCTTCTTCCATGGAAAAAATGCTCAGCTTAGCTGGGTAGTTTATTCTTGGCTGCATTCCAAGTTCTTTTGCCTTTTGGAATATCAAATTCCAGGCCCTTCGATCCTTTAATGTTGAGGCAGCCAGCTCTTGAGTGACCATTATTGTGGCACCTCAGTATTTGAATTGTTTTTTTCCTGGCTGCTTGTAATATTTTTTCTTTAGTCTTATAGTTCTGAAATTTGGCCACAATATTCCTTGGAGTTTTATTTTAGGGTCTTTTTCAGAAGGTGTTCAATGAATTCTTTTGATGCTTATTTTACCTTCTGGTTCTATTACTTCTGGGCAGTTCTCTTTGATGATTTCCTGTAAAATAATATCTAAGCTCTTTTTTTCATCATAATTTTTGGGTAGTCCAATGATCCTCAGGTTATCTCTCCTAGATCTATTTTCCAGGTCTGTTGTTTTTCCAAGTAAATATTTGACTTTTTTTTCTAATCTCTCATTTTTTTGGTTTTGTTGACTGATTCTTGATGTCTCAATAAATCAGTCATTTCTATTTTTTCAGTTTTTATTTTTAGTGAGTTATTTTCTTCATTAGCTTTTTTTACTTCTTTTTCTATATGTCCAATTGAGTTTTTAAATGAGTTGTTTTGCTGGGACATTGATGCTTTGTTGGTGGAGTTGTGAACGAATCCAACCATTTTGGAGAGTAGTTTGGAACTATGCTCAAAAAGTTATCAAACTATGCATACCCTTTGATCCAGCAGTGTTACTACTGGGCTTATATCCCAAAGAGATTATAAAGAATGGAAAGGGACCTGTATGTGCATGAATGTTTGTGGCAGCCCTTTTTGTAGTGGCTAGAAACTGGAAACTGAATGGATGTCCATCAGTTGGAGAATGGCTGAATAAATTGTGGTATATGAATATTATGGAATATTACTGTTCTGTAAGAAATGACCAACAGGATGATTTCAGAAAGGCCTGGAGAGACTTACACGAACTGATGCTGAGTGAAATGAGCAGGACCAGGAGATCATTATATACTTCAACAACAATACTAGATGATGACCAGTTCTGATGGACCTGGCCATCCTCAGCAACGAGATCAACCAAATCATTTCCAATGGAGCAGTAATGAACTGAACCAGCTATGCCCAGAGAAAGAACTCTGGGAGATGACTAAAAACCATTACATTAAATTCCCAATCCCTATATTTATGCCCACCTGCATTTTTGATTTCCTTCACAAGCTAATTGTACAATATTTCAGAGTCTGATTCTTTTTGTACAGCAAAATAACCTTTTGGTCATGTATACTTATTGTGTATCTAATTTATATTTTAATGTATTTAACATCTACTGGTCATCCTGCCATCTAGGGGAGGGGGTGAGGGCTAAGAGGTGAAAAATTGGAACAAGAGGTTTCGCAATTGTCAATGCTGTAAAGTTACCCATGCATATAACCTGTAAATAAAAGGCTATTAAATAAAATTTAAAAAAAAGGAAAAAAAATAAATGAGTTGTTTTGCTCTTTGGAATTTTTTTCCATTTCACTATTTTTTTAGTGAGTTATTTTCTCTTTCCAACTCACAAATCCTACTTTCTTGGGAATTCTTAACTTTTTCCAATTTATTAATTCTGTTTCCCTGCACTTCTTGGAAGTTTTTTACCTTTTCCAATTCACATTTCAGGAAGTTGTTGCTTTCTTGCATAGCTTCTCTTTTCTTTCCCCATTTTTCTTCTAGTTCTCTTTTAAGGAGTCTCTTCTAGGAGAGCCTTTTGTGTTGGGGACCAACAATTGTTTGGAGACTGTCCACTATTAGTCTCCTCAGGGTTGAAAACCTGCTCTCTTTCTGTATAGAAGCTATCGATATCCTTTTGATTTTTTTACTCATTTTGTTAAAGCCTGTAAGGTCTCTCTTCAGGGCCATCAAGTTACCTTTTTCTTCTGCAGAGCAAGGATAGCAGGGAGGCACAGGAGTGCTCTGGGAAAGCCCCATAAAAGCCCCATACTGCAGCATGTGGCTGCAGGGCTTTGTTTGAGTCACTTCTGGTTTTGGGTGGTTAAAGCCAGATCTTGTTAGGTTCTGGTATTTTTAGAGTACCCTCTGCCTTTGGCTTTAATTTCTCTGCTGTTTTACTGCTTTATAATTAAGGCAGAACAACTAGCCTATGGCAGAGTCATCTCTAACCGCAGAGGTCACCCCCACCCCTGGTCTGCTCCCAGATGCTAGTCTCTCCCTGCCTGTGCTGGTTTGTTCCTGGCCCCTCACACAAACCTTTCCTGGCAATCTTCCAGATTATCTTCAGCTGTTAAATTGTTGTGCTTCTAAACTTCGTGGATTTTGCCAGTCAAGTGCTATTTTTGAGGCTGAATTTAATATTGGTCATGAGAGCATGAGAGGAGCTTAGAAAGTCACGTGAACCTTCTCTGTTATCTTGGCTCTGCCCCTAAATATTCAAATCTTAAAGAATCTCAAACAACAAATCATAGAAGCAATCAAACAATCAAAGAGGATGACAATAATGAGACAACACAATAAAATTAAAGGGATGCAGTTGAATTTAGGGATAATTTTATACCACTCAATGCTTACACAAATAAAATAAAAAACAGATCAATGAAATGGAAATGCAATTAAAAAAAACAACAAGCCATTTCCTCATTGATGAACAGGCAAAGAATATGAAAAGATTATTTTCAAATTAAAAAAAAGTTATCTCTAGGTACATAAATAAGTGCTCTTAGTCACCATTAATTAGAGCAATGTATATTAAAACAATTATGAGATATCTGATTCGTATTAGATTGGCTAAAATGACAGAAAAAGAAAAGAATAAATTTTGCAGAGGATATGGGAAAATTGGGACACTACTATACAATTGTGAATTGACCCAACCATTCTGGAGAGCAAGGGAATCCAACTTTACATACATTTCAATCTAGAAATTGCTACTATTAGTTCTTTATCTCAATCAGACCATAAAAAGAAAGAAAAGACTTATGTGTACAAACTCATTTATAGCAGCTCTTTTTGTGGTGCAAAAGAATTAGAAATTGAGGGATTACCCATCAATTGAGGAGTGACTGAACAAATTATGGTATGTGAATATAATGAATTACTATTCTGCTACAAGAAATTACTTGAAGGCAACTTTGGAAAAATTTGAAAACATTTACATGAACTGATGTGAAGTTAACAGAACCACAAGAACATTGAAGATTGTAATAACAATATTGTGTGATTATTAAGTGATTGACTTAGTTCTTCTCAACAAAGCAATGATCCAAGACTCATAATGGAAAATATTCATATCCAGAGAAAAAAACGATGGATTCTGAGTGCATAATGAAAAATTCTAGTTTCATTTTTAATTTTTTCCATGCTTTTTTCTTTTGTTCTGCTTCTTTTACAACATGAAGAATATGAAATTATGTTTATATGAATGTACTTATATAATCTATATCATATTGCTCCCTAGGGTAGTAAGAGGGGAAGGAAGGAAAAAGAAAATTTGGTACTTAAATTTTATTTTAAAAAGTTGTTTTTAATTGTTTTCACATATAATTGAAAAAAATAAAATAAGGTTTAATTTTTTGTGTGTGAGGCAGTTAGGGTGTAGTGACTTGCCCAGGGTCACACAGCTAGTATATGTTAAGTGTGTGAGAGTAGATTTGAACTCAAGTCCTTTTGACTTGACTAATGCTCTATCCACTGCACCATCTAAATGCCCCAAATATTTAATTTAAAAAATTAAATTAAAAATTTAATGTATATGACATATATCATCTTCTTATGTAGATTACCAATTCAGAAAAGATGGACCACTCATTTGTCAAGAATCTCTATGGGTATTTAAATGTTTACTACATGTATATTATATATAAATTCATGTTTATATGAAATGTGTGCATGGAGATTGTATGCATATGTATGCATATGTTCAAACACATAGGCTTTATTTTATTTTGTTTTGTTTTTTTTTAAGATTGGATCTTTCTACTTCATGGAGACTGGAAGTAAAAGAGCTACATATCAGTCTAATTTTATTTGTTGAGGAGCTTTAATCTATTCTTTTTCTAGCCTGGTCTGGTTTGCCCCTCCAGAGACTACTTGGTGGCCTCCCAATCTCAAGTGTCACAATATTGAAGTTGTACTTAGTGAGGAAACCAGATTGACATAGTCCACTGTAGCTCAGAATTCTTGAGTTCAAAATATCCTCCTGAATAGTTGCAATTATAAATTTGTACCACCATACTTAGAAATATCCAAATAATTTTCATGAATTTAAAGTATTTCTAAGATTCTTTTAAATAATATTATTTTATTTCCCTTTGTGCACTGAATGGCCCCAAAACATAACTTATATGTTTCATCATGTGTGTATCTATCTATCTATCCTATCTATCTTTCTTTCTTTCTTTTTTCTTTCTTTCTTCCTATCTCTCTATCTAATGTTCCTGCTTTCTCTTGGGCTCTTCTCAATGCCTAGAATGCATGTCTTCCTCATTTCTACTTTTTATTTGTTCATATAGATATATAGATATAGATATATGTATAAAGACAGACTATATTTAGCAATATACATATCTACTTCTCCCTCTCTAAAATATAAGTTCCTTGAGGGCAAAGACTACTTTACTCTTGTATTTTCAAACCTCATTATATTGCACAATTTCTGGAATATAAGCATTTAAAAATAGTTGTTGATGGATTTATTGAGTGGATAATATCTTTTTTCTCCCTAAACTATCTACTATATATTCTCTTGCTATACATTTCTATGTATTCTTGGAAAATTTTTATTTCTCTTATTTATTTAGCATACTATTTTAAAAATTAATCCTTCTGAACTTTTCTGTAGATTCATGGAATTCTTACATTGTTATGGTGGGAAGACTGAAAAAAAATCATCAAATTTCATATAATTCTTTCTGTTAGTTTGAGTTATTACTCATTTCTTTTTCTGTAAAGTAATTGTTCTTTATAATGTTCTTTTTTTAGATTTTTTCCTTATGTATTCTTCTTGGTAAGCTTTTATGTTTCTTCAGCAGACTTTTCTTTTTTTTTGTAAAATTGCTGCAACCATTCTCATCATCATTTACTATGTTTCCTGTTTGCTTTGAGACAGTTCTAGAGATTTTGAGCCTTCCACCAAATTCTGATGACTATTTTATTATTGTTTTTTTCCAGTTGGATTTAGGTGAGATCTGTGGTAGTTTGAGATAGAGCAAACAGTATTAGAGGGCAATGTCAAAAAGTCATAGCGATTAGATCTATCCATCATTATTCTCAGCTTCACTTGTTTGGGCTCCAGTATTCTCTTAATTTCAAATTTTCTTTAATTCCTATAATGTAAAGTTCATATTCATGATTTCCAAGCTCTGAAGGGTTTCAGCTTTCCTGAATATAATGCTGAGAAGAATCTGAGTGAAGCTTCTGTATTTTGGATGCTTCTTTATGTTCTCAAATCTACCTATTCCCTGCTTTATTAGAGAGTTACAACATGGTAGTATTTCTGGATCCTAATCCTCTTCACTGTCATCTAATTGCTTCAATGCTTGCCATTGTAAGAATAATTCATTTCACCAGTCCCCAATATAGTGAGAGATTACATTGGAAATGGGTACATTTAGGATAAAGAAATAGTAAAGTCTAAAACTGGGGCTTTTCTCCTTCTGAATTATACTTCTATAAGTACAATGTTTTCTCCTTCCAGAGATGAACTTTTACACCAATCCATATATAAGCTTCTAACAGAACCAACGATGATATGATCCCAGCAAACTGCTAAAGGTTTAAATCAAAGTGGATACCTAAAACCATAGATACCAAAGAGGCCAAGAGAGTTCCTTTTGAATGCAGAAAAAGGATTCATATGAGCTGGGTGAGGGGTACAAATGAAGTGGAAGAATTGGGAAAAGAAAGACCAATAGCTATGGATTTGTGAAATGATCTTATATTTAATCTATAGCCCATCTGCACCCAGCAAGAGGACTGTGGGAACTCTGTTTGGATCACAAAATAGTATTTTCACTCTTTTTGTTGTTATTTGCTTGCATTTTGTTTTCTTTCTCATTTTTATTTTTTTGATTGATTTATCTTGTGCAGCATGTTATTTATGGAAATATGTATAGAGAAATTTCACATGTTAAACTTAGATTAGATTACTTGTTATTTAGAGAAGGGATTTGGCAGAAGGGATGGAAAAAGTTAGATCACAAGGTTTTGCAAGGGTGAATGTTGAAAATTATCCATATATACATTGTGAAAATAAAAAAAGTTTCAATTAAAAAAAAAAGAAAATCACTTTAGTTGTTCAATCGAGGATGGATTGAAATGGGGAGACTTGAAGCAATTCTTGAAGCAAGCAGAACCATTGGAGAGCTATTACAATTATCAAGGCCACAAGGTGTTGAGGTCCTTCACAAGAGTGGTGACAGTGTCAAAGGAGAGAATTGGGAGTATTAAAGAGATGTTGCAAATATAAAATTGATATGACTTGGTGACAATTTAGATATGATAGTGAGAGATAGGGATCAATGATGACTTTTAGATTGTGAGTATGAGAGACTGTGAGGATTATTTTTCCCTTTTAGAGTAATACAGGACAGGTAGAGAATTGGTGTTTTGAACAAATATGATTTCTGTTTCAGATACATTGAGTTGAAAATATTTACTGGATATCCAGTTCAAGATATCTGAAAGGCAGTTGGGGGTATGAGATTGAAAGCCAGCAGAGTGGTGGGGGCAGGAAAGATAGATATGAGAATCTTTAAAAAGTTTACTTATACTGCTTTCCTAGACTATGTTCTGGTCTATGAGAAACTACAATTATTGTTTTCTGCCCTGAACTTTTTGAACTTTGGCCAGTTTTGCTGGATTCCCTGCTGTCTTATGCTCTAGTGTCCTTGTGTTTCTTCTCACCCTGGAACTGAAACTCGCCATTATGAGCAATGAAACAGATTCCTTTACCCAGTGCCAATAAAATGTCACAATTAATCTTCTGACCAGTTGTTTGGCCCCTTGTATTCTGAGGTCTCTAGATGTTGCTTTTATACTGCTAATTCAGGCTCCACTAAGCCTGCACTGGTTTTTAGGGAACCTATCCTCCTGCTTGCTTGAAAAGATACCACCTGTGCTCCAATCTTACTCCAATGGAAGATACCTTTACTTTTAACATTCTAAGCCATTTTATACTGGAAAATTGCTTTACCTTGCCCTTTTGTTGGTTGTACAACTCCAGAATTTTTGAGACATTATTTTAGATTATTTGGAGTGAAATTTGGTAGAGCTCAGTTGAGTCTGTGACTTTACTGTGCCATCTAGGTTCCACCACATAAGTATGTCTCTTTGACAATTCTTGTATATTCATTGTAGAAATGGAATTTAGTGGCAGTGGGGTCAAGTCCTGGATATCAAGCTTATGAATTTGCTTGCTTCTTCCAACAATGTAATAGTAAATAGAACTGGAACACCATATTCCCTAAACTAATTATACATAAAGGAACAGATAGATTAATTGTGGTGGTTTTTCAGGGGAGAACAAAATGACTGAACCTATGCCCTTCAGTTCACATTTCCCACCTAACTTTGAAAAAATTGGGAGCAGGGGGCAGAGAATACTTTAAAGACAGGCCTCTTTTTGAATCACACAAGGATATCCCCTTGCAAAATATGGGAAAAATACAGTGCCATCAATACAAAAAAATCCCAGATAAAACAGAGTAATATTTAACTTTTATATCTTTTACCAAAAACACTTTCTACCATTAGTTTTCTCATGTGTAATTTGGTCATGTTCTACTATATGTGAAAAATATATTTTTTATTTTTTTTTACTATGTTCCAGAAAAAATAAAAAAGGCTTTTTCTCTCAGTGAAGGTGAAATTTGTGCATCCCTTGAGGGACTAAAGGAAAAGAGAAAGGTGGAAGGAGAAGTTGAAAAGCAAAGAATAAGTTCAAATTGCTGATCTATGTGGTCTGTCTAAATTTAACCCAAGGGATCATCTATTCATATTGTCAGAAGTAAAAAGTTCTTGGGAAGGAAGAAAGACAGTTCAAAAATGATAGGAAAATCCCAAGCCAAAGATGGCAAAAAAAAAAAAAGAGAGAATGATAATATTTTACGAATAGAACTTTATCCCAAAGGGCTTTTTTAGATCTTAGATACATATAGTTTTTCCAGCACTAAGTAGACATTTTGACATGAAAGGAATCAGCCTAATATATCTTACAATAAGAATAAAAAGATGCATTTTAAAGTGAAGGTTCCACATTTAATTTTTTGACCCAAGTCCACAATTTACTTGCTGTATGACCTTAGACACATTGATTAATTTGTCTGAACCAGTTTTTTAATTTGTTAAATAGGATTAACTATAATTCTAAACTTACTCCTCAGGGTTTTTGTTTTGTTTTGTTTTTGTGAGCATGATTTGTGATAATCCATATAAAGGATCTTATCATAAAATACTAAAAACTATGTTTTACATATTAATACTACAAAAAAAAGAATTGATTGACCTGATACATTAAAGTTGGTTGAAGGATAGTTACATGCCTTTTTATTCCTTTATGCTGTATAAACAGACTAACTTTTTTGGACCCTTTTTTGTTTAACTGCATATATATATATATATATATATATATATATATATATATAAAATTTAAAGCAAAAAACTTAAAAGTGTCACTTCTAACTGATGAATTAAGAAAAAAGGAGTATACATATACACAAATATATAAGCATATATATAGCTATATATGTTTGCATGTCTATAGGTATATCTACATATATATATACATATTATGTGTGTGCATCTATACACATGTAGTTGAATAATTTTAGAATACAACAAACCATAATCAAATATGATATATAAAAAACATGATAGTGTCCTGTGTGCTGAATCTCAAAAGATTGAGGTTATTTAATGATAATAACTCTGTTCTGTATCTTTAAATGAGTCATAAGTATCTATATAGAAGACAGCAAAATGACTCTTTAAAAAATGTGCTGGGCCTATAGTCAGAAAGATTCAACTTCAAATCTGATCTCAAACACTAGCTGTATGACCCTGGGAAAGTAACTTAATTTCTATTTATTTTAATCTGCTAAAAATCTACTAAAAAGGAATCAGCAAAACAACAAAACCCAATGATCCATGGGGAAACAGAGTCAGACAATGAGAGAGAGAGAGAGAAAAAAAAATAGGAAAAAGATGTAGCATGTGTTGGTTTCTATTTAATCTCCTTAGTTCTTTTTCTGGATGTAGATGGCATTTTCTGTTCAAAGTCTACTGGAATTGCTGTGAATCACTATATCACTGAGAAGAACCAAGTCAATCTTGCTGATGCTGTGTGCAATATATTCCTGGTTCTCCTTCTTTCGCCCAGCATCAGTTCATGTAAATCTTTCCAGGCCTTTCTAAAATCAGCTTGTTATCATTTTTTAAAATGGAACAATAACAATCCATTACTTTCATGCCAACACTACTTCAGCCATTCCTTAATAACAGACATCTACTAATTTTTCAATTTTTTCCTATCACAAAAAAAAATTCTACAAACATTTTTTGCACTTGTGGGTCCTTCTCCCTCCTTTATGATTTCCTTGATATACAGATCCAGTATTGTTATTGAGAGATCAAAGGGTATGCAAAGTTTTATATCACTCTGAGCAGAGTTTCAAATTGCTCTCCAGCATGATTGGATCTTTCACAATTCCATGAACAATGCATTAGTGTCCCAGGTTTCCCTTATCACCTCCAACATTTGTCACTATCTTTTTCTATCATTTCAGTCAATCTACGTGGTTTGAGATGATACTTCAGAATTGTTTTAATTTGCATTTCTCTAATCAATAATGATTTAGAGGATTTTTTCATATGATAGATGGCTTTAATTTCATTATATTCAGATAATTTCTTTAATCAATAGTGATTTAGAAGATTTTTTCATATGACTATAGATGGCTTTAATTTTATCATCTGAAAATTGTGTTCATATTCTTTGACCATATATCAATTGGAATGACTTATATTATAAATTTGATACAATATTTTATATATTTTAGAGATGAGAAATGAGATACAGGCTGGAAATTTTCCCCTTAGCTTTGTACTTCCCTTTTAATCTTGTTTCTAAGTTGGATTTATAGTGCAAAACCTTTTTAATTTAATGTAATCAAAGTTGTCCATTCTTGCATTCTCAAGAGGAGACAGAGGAAGAGGAATTATGAAAGAATGTCCACTCTCTATCCAAATATTATGTTATCACTTCCATGAATGACATTTCCAGCTATAGGAGAATCTTCCTGCTACTTGAACATTAGCTCCTGCTCATACCTAAACCACTTCTGGCTCCCCTTGCTATTATAATTTGTGTACAATGAACATTTCTGTCTTTGACTTCCTAGACATGATACCCAAAAATTTACAAAGATTTTTGTTATTTACTCTTATTATATTAATAGGATCAAATTTCCATAGCCTCTCTCCTATGATCTGGGAATATCTTTTGTCATCTTTGCTAACTTACTGGAGATCAGGTAAAAGTGGAATACCCTTGACTCCTGAATTTGGTATGAACTTTCATATGATTGTTAATAATTTGCTTTTTTGATAAATGTTTGTTCATATCCTTTGAACACTTACTCATTATTGAAAAATTTACTTTTTTATTATTTCATGATGCATATTGGAAATTATATCTGAAATATTTGTTTGAGATACATGTTTCTCTTCTTTTGCTAGATGGATTAATTTTCTTTAAGAAAAAAGTATTTTGAACTCATGTGATCAAAATTATTTATTTTATACTTTGTAATAAACTGTATTCTTTGGTTAAGAATTCTTTCCTAATAGTGATGGAAGATTCATTTGTCCATTTTGAAATCATTGTTGTATATACCATAAGTTGTTGAAGTAAATTGAATTTTCACCAGACCACTTCTGCTTTTTCCAATAATAGTTAAAATAAGGAGTTTTCTCCTGGTGATATGTGATCTCAAGGCTATTGAACACTTTCTTTCTAATCTGATTAAATATCTTCTTGTTCATGCTTCCACATTATTTTGCTTCATTTTTTAATTATTTATATATTCCATTCTGTCTAAATTAGTTGAACTAATGTTCTTAATGGCTTTCTCATGGTGGAGATTTAGGTAATCACCTAAACTGCACTGTTGAAATATTATGAGTTAGAAACTGAAGTTTAATTAATACTTTTCCCTTCCATAGGACTGATATTTCTTCTCTTCTGATTGGTATTTTATTGCAAGTTCTCTCTCCCTAATAAATATTCAGCCTTTTTGTCTTCTACAAACCCAGTGGTTTCTCCTGTTTGGGGCATGAAATTGAAGGTATGTTTTCTTCCTTTAGGAAAAAATAAGTAGCCTCAGAATTAAGGAGAAATTATAAAATTATTAATTCAGTATGTGTACATGCTGGAATATATGTAGGGGAATGATAAATTCATATTGTTTAGTTTTCTAATTTTTAAAATACTTTTATCAATGTAGAGGTGTTTGACACATTTTTCTCTCGTAACTACAATTTTAATATCATTTATTTATTTGAGGGAGGTAATTATATAGATAGTTATAGAAATATTAGCAAAGCTAAACCTTGTAACCAGTCTTCTTACATTGTAAGTTTGATATTATTCAGAGTTCATTACAGTGATTCCAATTTTGTCTGTTAAATCTAAATGGGCTTGAGTTGTGACCTTCATTGGGGAAGGATTTATATAACTAAGACCATGCATTTATTGTTATGTCCATCCCAATATATGTATCTTTCATTTTTACTTAGATATTAGAAATTAAAGTTAATGATTAAATTCCAAGTAAATAATTATAATGTAAAATATTTTTACTTGGAATCCTTGATCTTTAGAACCCTTTGTTCCTTAGTTCCAGGACCTATTTATAAATGTCACTTAATTTAATCATTACTTGTAAAGAGATTTCATTCTGTTTTTGTCATCAAGAATATCACCAATGTTTACAATTGAGTGTACTGTGTATTGTAAACTGTCTTACAGCAATTCAAAATTGGATTCTAGTTAAAGTGCCTATACATTTGGGGAGAAAAGTCTTGTGTTCTTAGCTTGTTATTCATTTGCAAGATATAGATTTCTTTAACTTACTGAAGGGAATGCCTTCCATAATAATCCCTCTTCATAAGAGTTAATATCACTTAAAAATAAAAATCTTCAAAGACTTTTATCTTATCATTTGATGAATAAAATGATTTCATTAAGTAAGTTAGTAAATAAATAAATAAATAAATAAAGTCAAGGATTAAAAATGGAAATACTGAAAAATGATGCTCTGTATGAATAATATATTTATGTTTTATTTAATTGAAAATGAATGACCTTAGTAACAGTCCCAAAATATATTAGTATACCACCATGAGAAAGTTGGATGTTAATTATTAAATCACTGAATAGGAGAATTGTAGATGTAGAACATGTCTTCTATAAAACCTTTAAATGGCTTCTTTAGAAATATAAGAATAAAAATATGTTGATGGATATAATTTTGTTAAAATGGATCTTAATTGACTTTTCTATATATAGATAAGGTCAAAATGAAGACTAATGCAATTTTTAAACTCAGTGTTTGAATCATGTTGTTTTTTCAGTCATTTAATTAGACAAAGGATCATTGTATAAAATTAAAACTAACAATCACTAATATACTAACAAAACACTTTCTTTATGTTATACTAAATTAATGACACTTATTCCCTGAAAAAGAAATTAGAGGCTTGTTCTCTATTACAGATAAAAAATCATATTTCAATATTAAATTGACTATTTATATCATGAATGCCAAAAAAAAAGTCATTTAGGTTAAAAAAAAAAAAACAAGCCTTTTCAAAGACTCTACTCCAACAAGAAATTTCTTATGCATATTTTAAAATCATACTAGATTTCTTGATACATGAATCCACAGAGATTGTTATTTAACTACCAACTGATTATGAACATTAAGTGAAGCATAAAACATGGAGATGTATGCTTCATAAAGCTTTTTAAAAATTGCATTGCTTTCAACAACCCCAAGCTCTTCCTCTGCATGAAAGTTAATCTTATCTGAACTCAAGTGTTCTCTCTGTAATGCTGTATGATTATAAGTCTTAGAACACCATGTCTCTAAGAATCAAAGTCAGGTGTTGTCAAAGATATAGTAAAGAAATAGAAGTGCATGCAAGTAGATTGCAAAATATTTTCAGTGATAAACTATATACAAAAAAATTGGCATAAAAATTGTACCAATGGAAAAGGAAGTATGTGTCAATAGAAAAGGATAAGTAGCCATACTTCTGCACTTCCATTAATAAAAGTTGACATTTATAATAGTGTTTTAAGTTTTGCAAAACAGTTTACACACTTTCATTTGAGATTTACAGCATCATGTTTACAAGTAAAGAAAGTGAGATTTAGAAAAATCAAGGCATGGTAATATAGCTAGTATCTGAGGAGGATAAAACTCAGATCTTTTGGCCTCTAGGGATGATATTCTCTTCAGTATTCTATTTGTAATAACTATAAAATATAGAAGAAACTTTAAAGGTTTCCAGCCTTTTGGAGGACACATGGAAGAATATGAAGGAAGGAAAACAAAACAATAGGAAGGCATGGATGAGTTATAATTCGAACTTATGAATAAATGAATAAACCCATTATTGAATACTTATTATTTGCAAAATATTGTTTTATGTTCAGGGCATAAAAAAAAGACAGGGAGAATGTTTGAACAGAAATGGACTAGTAATAGCAGTGTCTAGAAAAAGTGTAACTATTGTGCTATTCCACAAATGAACAAAAGAGACAAGGCAGTTTTAAAAATATTTATAGGATAACTTTTTTTTCTCTTTTTAAGTAAACTGGATGAAATAGAAACACATTTTTTTTTCCTTTTTGTCTTCTATATATACAAAGGACTTTTTATATAAAGTTCAATCATATAAGTATTTTGTGTCTATTTATTAGTGATTAAATAATTTATTACCAAAGAATTGCTGGTTCAAAGAACAAATCAAATTTTAATATATTATCTCCTAAAAGAAAATGAAAATACTGAGAATATAAAAAATGTGGGAATTAATTTACTCAGCACTGAGGATATTTTATATCTCTAAATATTTCCATCAAGCAAAAATGAAATAGAACATATTAATGATTTGAAATTTTCTAAAAAGCAACAACTTGAAAGCCAACAGATTAAAAGCTTCAACTAAATACCAATAGAAAAATTCTGAAAAGCAGCAATCAACTAATCAAAACCAAAATCAATGCATCTAATTAATAGATAATAATACAAATTGATAAGGAAATAAAAATCATTAGCCTAGTTCATTTAAGAAGCAGATGAAAATCAAAATGTCAGTGTAAAACTAAATAGAAGAAATACCAACAAAGGGATAAGAAATGTAGAAAATTATTAGAAAACATTTAGCTCATTTATATGTTGACCTCCCCGAAAAATCAAATTAAATAAAAATCCAAAGATTAAAAGATTAAGGTATAGATGATTTGAATAACTCATTCTCAGAAAATAAAAAAAAGGAGATTGAGATATAAATGAACTTTGAAAGGCAAGGTGTAGAGAGCTAGGCATTATTTCACTTATATAAACAATTGGTTAGAACTGGTTAAAAAAAAAGAAAGGAATACTACTTGATTTCTTTTAATTATAAAAATAAAATATTGACTTTAAACTTAAAACAAATAGAAATAAATCTCATAAAGTACATGCTTAAGTCCAAAAAATATTAATTTAGATTTATAAAATAAAATGTGAGCAAATACAATTCAGCAAAAAAAAAAAAAAAAAGAAAGAAAAAAAAGAAAAAGATTGTACATAATAATCAAATAGAATTCAGTGCAGGAATGTTGGATTTGTTTGATATTAGAAAAATTATAAGCCTCATAGACCACATTATCAGCAAAAGCATTTAAAATTCATAGATGAAGAAAATTCAAAATAAATTCAATACACACTTCTGTTAAAGATATATAAATGCATTATTTTCAGTATGATAAACAAAATACAACAAAATAAATAATGGAGGTAAAATAGGTTTTTTTGTAATGAGGTCAGGGGTAAAATAAGAATGTTCTTTATCACCATAATTATTTTTTAAAGTTATATAAATTATAATTATGGCCTATTTGGTAATGGTTGAAAAATTATGAAGGCAGAATCAAGATTGTAGATTAAAGTCAGGCACCCAGCTGAACTCTCCCAACAATCCTTTCCTAAAACTTTAAAATAACTTTTCAAATCAGAGTAGAATCAATTAAGTCATACTGAAAATTTTTAAAATAATATTGTTAAAATTAAGATATTTTTCTAAACTAAGACAAGTTAGGAGTTGTGACAGAGAGATCTATAACCTGGGGTTAGCGTCAGCCTATAGCACAGTGCCAACTAACTATGGACCTAGGAGATTACTGACAATTCAGCAATATTAGAAGCATCAACAAGAACAGTTTGGGAATCTTTTAGTTTAGAGATGGTAATGGAGTTGTATGAATGATTTACAAAAAAGTAGATAAAATAATTTAAAAAAAAACAATATTACATGAGACACTTTGCTGAAATTAATTCAGGTAATACAGTAGTACTTTTTAGCAAGTTTATTGCAAATCTATCTCACAATTCCAGGCTGGAGAAGAGGGGTTGTGTGCAATGCAAAAATAACCAACTCTCCCCCCCAAAAAAACAAAACAAAACAAAACAAACAGGATTTGTTCATTATAGGGTCAAGAGAAATCTATTACTTGGAGCTACAGGTGGAGGAGGGGGCCTTCCTGGGTAAAGATCAGAGCACATGACAGGACAGCAGTGACCACATCTCTCCTAGGACAATAACACCTTAGTAGCATCAGAATCTTGTACAGTCCCAAAATTATCTCTAAAAACAGCAGCATGAAATAAAGTTTAAAGCTTTGGACAATGTCTCTTCACCTTTAGGGTGAGCAGACCCCAATGTTAGCATGAAATTCAAAGACAAGTATTAGACTGGGAAAACGAGTAAGCAGCCCAAATAGAACCCGATAATAAAAAGTACCAGGGAACACCAATATATAAATACAGAAGAAGATAAAAATGAGAAAAATACTACAAAGACTAAAGAAAAATGCTAAGTAAACACAATTCAAATAAAAATTTCAGAAAGAGCTAAAGAAAAGGAGCAGAGGAAAATAGTAAAGGAAATAAGAGAAATGAAAGAAAATTTTGAGAAGTAATAGGTGGAGGGGGCAAAGCCAAGGTGGTAGAGAGCAAACATGACATTCTGTGACCTTCTCTGCCCTTCTCTCAAATCAACAGCATGTTAAGCTCCGAAACTGGTCTTGGAGTCAAAGAATCCACAAATATTTGGAGTACAACACATTCCCAGAAGAAGATACTTTAGAAGAATGTCAGAACAGGTCTGTTTCAAATGGGAAAGGGGACAGTCTGCCAAGCTCAGACCACAGCATAGGGAACCTGAGCAGGGAGTCAGAACATTGAAGTTTCCACACACCTGGGAATCTTCTGTGTACCTCTTAGGCTACTCTGCCCAAGTTGCAAGCAGGTGGTTTGGCATATTTACCAAATATGCCAAAATTGTAAACCTAGCCTTCATTACCCAGCACTGGAAATCAATCAGTAGAACTGCTCCAGTGTAATGTCCAGACTAGTTCTCTGGAGGACCTCCAGATCAGCTTGAGTTCTTGGTCTTAGTGGAGGAGTGAAGGAGGCAAAAGGCCACCACAAGGCTGGTCAAAGATGCAATGTCTCAGCCCTTAAATACCCTATTACCATTACATTATTACAGCATACTGAACTAGAAAACCATTACATCACCATGCTAAGTACTAGGTATATATAAACTAGAGAATCATCATCTCATCAATTCCACTGAGTTAACACCTTGTTGTAAGTATCCTTTTTTTAAGTATACTTCTCCAGAGTTCCAACCCTCTATATCTCCTGCTTTCTTTTGTTTTAGAACACAGGTGGTCATGCCCTCCCTGACTTCTCAGGAAGAGAGGTGAAAACACCAAAAATGAGGTCATCATGCCCTGTCTGACTTTCTTAGGGAGGTGAGAACTCCAAACCAGATATTGTTAGCAGGTTTCCTCTGGCCTGAAGGGTCTTACTTGAAACAGGTATATAGAAATCCATCAGCATGGAAGGTATTACACAAGCACATAGTAATATAACTCAGGCTAGTAGTGATATAACAACATGAATCAACATGAGGAATTATATATGTCCATAAGTACTAGAAGAAGGGTATATAAAGGGCAATCACACATATAATTTATCAGCAGCCAAAAGGTAGTCCAAAACCAATTGTCCATTAGCTCATGTGTCAGGGAATCCAATAATCCCTGCAAGTTTTGATGTCCTGTAGTAGTCTCATTAACAATTTTTGTCATTCATTGGCACATGTAGTTAGAGATGGAACCATCTGATGTTTCTTGGGTCTTTTCTTTTATTTCAAGGGTCTTCTCTTTTTCTCTCTGATGGACAAGGTGAATATGGCTTTTTGGCACCCATCTGATTCCTTCTCCGTCTGTGGAGATACAAGCAAACTCTCTCCCCTAAGCAATCAACCTATTTGGTCCCTTCAATTCACCACTTTCTGGATCTCTCCACATCACCTAGTGATTATTTAAAGATAGTGGAGCTGCTAGCACTGGACACTGCCCTTCCATTGGGTTATAAAACCTGCCTGCCAGAGCCAGTAAATCTTTATCAAACATCAAAAAATTAATAGTGTAAAGACAGCCAGTTCATGAATGAAGAAACTTCTTTTATTAGTGCAGACTAGAACTTTCTCTGCAACTTACAATATTAGGAAATTGCCTGGAGTGCTCAGAGGTTAAGCAACTTGATTAGGGACGCAAAGACAGTATATTTTAAAGGTAGGTCTTGAATGATATCCTCCTGGTCTCAATGCTGGTTCTGTGTCCACCATGACACATTTCCTCAGGCGAATCATGTAAAGCCTCTCTCTTTATTACTCCTCAATTGTAATCTCTTTTCCCTATCAGGTTGCTTCTTGGCTGAGTAATCATGTCAGAGTACTGAACTTCTAAAGACTGTCTGGGTGTAACATCAGCTGCCATCATGCCCCAAGTGTTTTTTGCTTAGGGTCCTGGAGCTGGGCCCCAATTCCTGTTTCACTGAGTCAATCTACATTCTGATGGCCAATGGAAGCCTCTGTTGCATTTGGACATAGGGTTTTTTGATCTTGGGTTCTTCCACCCTGTCTTCTATGCCAACATTGAGCTTTCAGATGCCCTACCTTTCCACACTTAAAACAGTGATGAATCTCCCTGGAAGTCCCTTGCCAAAAGTGACCCTGTCTTCCCATGTTCATCATAGCCTAGGTATAAAAGGTATTTGTACCCATTCTGGAGCAGCGTCTTATGATCTCCTCTAAAGGAGTATCCTTGTGTAGTCCTAGTATAATTCTTCAACAAACCTCATTAGTATTTTCTCTAGCAAGTTGTCTTATCATAACTTCTGTTGCTACATTTTCACTATAGTTCATATGACAGCTGTCTATAGACATCCCACAAAATCAGCAAAGGATTCATTTGGACCTTGCTCTATTTTCGTAAAGGCTTCCCCTCTATCTTGTCTTCCTGGGAGGGCGCCCCACACTTTGATAGCAGCAGAATCAATTTGCTCATATGCTGATATAGGGTAATTAATCTGTGCTGAAATGTCTGCATAATGACCTACACCTGTTAGTTGATCAAAGGTGACTGGTATATTAACTCCAGGTTGCCTATTTGTTGGGCTTATATTCTACAGAGTTCACTATATTCAGAAAGCCACAAGTTTAGTCCATGTCTTTAACATGTCTTTTTTATAGATTTCCAATCACTAGAGGTTAAAATTTTGTAAGCCAAATTCTCTAATACCATCTTAACATAAGGCAATATAGACTCATAAAGAGTGCAAGCCTTTTTCAGATCTTTGGGAGTTTCCAAATTAAAAGGAGTGTATCTTCTTTTTCTGGACCTGAAGAGTCAAACTTTTCAATCACCGAGTCTGCTTTTATTTTCAAATCAGAAGCATCCTTTCTCTCATTTTTAACTTTAATTAATGCCTTTTGTCAGTTCCATGGGGGTGGAGAAAGCTGCTGCATGAGTGGGGCTGATTGGGAAGCACCACACTCCTTAATTTTACCAGCACTATACTTAACTCCTTTCTTGTCCATTCTTCATGCTTTTCAGCTACTTTGTCAGTACCATCCCCCTCCTGCACTTTCTCCTTTTTCCTTATTTTAAAACTTATTAATTACTTTTTTAAAGTTTTTTTTAATTATAGCTTTTTATTGATAGAACATATGCATGGGAATTTTTTCCAACATTGTCCCTTGCATTCACTTCTGTTCCAACTTTTCTCTTCCTTCCCTCCAGCCCCTCCCCTAGGTGGCAGGCAGTCTTATACATGTTAACATGTTAAAGTACATCTTAGATATATGCATGCAGGTCCATACAGTTCTCTTGTTGCACAAGAAAAATTGGATTCTGAAAGTAAAAATAACCTGGGAAGAAACACAAAAATGCAAGTAGTCTACATTCATTTCCCAGTGTTTCTTCTCTGGATGTAGCTGATTCTGTCTATCATAGATCAACTGGAACTGACTTAGATCTCTTTGTCAAAGATAGCCACTTCCATCAAAATAAATTTTCATACAGTATTGTTGTTGAAGTATATAATGATCTCCTGTTCTTGCTCATTCCACTCAGCATCAGTCCATGTAAGCCTCTCCAGGCCTTTCTAAAATCATCCTACTGGTTATTTCTTACAGAACAATAATATTTCATAATATTCATATACTACAAATTTATCCAACCATTCTCCAATTGATGGGCATGCATTCATTTTCCAGTTTCTGGCCACTGCAAAGAGGGCTGCCACAAACATTCTTACACATACAGGTCCCTTTCTCTTCTGTAAGATCTCTTTGGGATATAAGTTCAGTAGTAACACTGCTGGATCAAACTGTATGCACAGTTTGATAACTTTTTGAGCATATTTCCAAATTGCTCTCCAGAATGTTTGGATCTGTTCACAACTCCACTAACAATGCATCATTGTCCCAGTTGTCCCACATCCCCTCCAACATTCTTTTTTATCTTTTCCTGTCATCTTAGCCAATCTGAGAGGTGGGTAGTGATATCTCAGAGTTGTCTTAATTTGCATTTCCCTGATCAATAGTGATTTGGAACACCCTTTCATATGAGCAGAAATAGTTTCAGTCTCATCATATGAAAATTGTCTGTTCATATCCTTTGACCATTTATCAATTGGAGAATGGCTTGATTTCTTATAGAGTTAATTCTCCATATATTTTGGAAATGAGGCCTTTATCAGAACTTTTAACTGTAAAAAAATGTTTTCCCAGTTTATTGCTTCCTTTTCTAATTTTGTTTGCATTAGCTTTGTTTGTACAAAAGCTTTTTAATTTTATATAATCAAAATTTTCTATTGTGTGATTAATAACGATCTCCAGTTCTTCTTTAGTCACAAATTTCTTCCTCCTTCACAAGTCTGAGACTATCCTATGTTCCTCTACTTTATTTATAATCTCATTCTTTATGCCTAAATCATGAACCCGTTTTGATCTTATCTTGGTGTATGGAATTAATTTGGGTCCATGCCTAGTTTCTACAGTACTAATTTCCAGTTTTCCCAGCAGTTTTTGTCAAATAGTGAATTCTTATTCCAAAAGTTGGGATCTTTGGGTTTGTCAAACTCTAGATTGCTATAGTTATTGACTATTTTGTTTTGTCAACCTAACCTATTCCACTGATCAACTAGTCTATTTTTTAGCCAATACCAAATGGTTTTGGTGACCACTGTTTTAAAATATAGTTTTAGATCAGGTACAGCTAGGCAGCCTTCATTTGATTTTTTTTTTTCATTAGTTCCCTTGAGATTCTTGAACTTTTGTTCTTTTATTTGAATTTTGCTGTTATTTTTTTCCAGGCCCATTAAAATAATTTCTTGGGAGTCTGATTGGTACAGCACTAAATAAAAAGATTAGTTTAGGGAGTATTGTCATTATTATATTTGCTCAACCTATCCAAGAGCACTTAATATTTTTCCATTTGTTTAAATCTGACTTTATTTGTAAAGTGTTTTGTAATTTTGCTCATATAATTCCTGACTTTCCTTTGGTAGATAGATTCCCAAATATTTTATGCTATAGTTATTTTGAATGGAATTTCTCTTTGTATCTCTTGCTGTTGGGTTTTGTTGGTGATGTATAAAAATGCTGAGGATTTATGTGGATTGTTTTGTATCCCGTAACTTTGTTAAAGTTCTGAATTATTTTTAATAGCTTTTTAGTAGAATTTCTGGGGTTGTCTAAGTAAAGTATCATATCATCTGCAGAGTGATAATTTGGTTTCCTCATTACCTACTCTAATTCCGTTGATCTCTTTCTCAACTCTTATTGCTGAAGCTAGCATTTCTAATACAATATTGAATAGTAATGGTGATAATGGGCAACCTTGTTTCACTCCTGATCTTACTGGGAATGGTTCCCATTTATCTCCATTACATATGTTGCTTATTGATGGTTTTAAATAGATGCTCCTGACTATTTTAAGGAAAAGTTCACTTATTACTATATTCTCACATGTTTGTTAGGGATGTTGAATTTTATTAAAAGCTTTTTCTGTATCTATTGAGATGATCATATGGTTTTTATTAATTTGGTTATTGATATAGTCAATTATGCTAATAGTTTTCCTAATATTAAACCAGCCCTGCATTCCTAGTATAAATCCTACTTGGTCAAAGTGTAATTATCCTGGGGATAATTTTCTGTAATCTTTTTGCTAATATTTTATAAGATTTTTGCATCAATATTAATTAGGGAGATTGGTCTATGATTTTCTTTCTCTGTTTTCAGCCTACCGGTTTCGGTATCAGTATTATGTCTATGTCATAAAAGGAATTTAGTAGGACTCCTTTATTCCCTAATTTTTTTTCAGATAGTTTATGTAACATGGGAATTAATTGTTCTTTAAATGTTTGGTAGAATTCACATGTAAATCCATCTGGCCCTGGGGATTTTTTGTTAGGGAATTGATTAATAGCTTGTTCTATTTCTTTTTCTAAAATGGGACTATTTAAGCAATTTACTTCCTCCTCTGTTAATCTGGGAAGTCTATATTTTTGGAGATAGTCATCCATTTCACTTAGGTTATCAAATTCATTGGCTTGTAGTTGGGCAAAGTAACTCCTAATTATTGCTCTAATTTCCTCTTCATTAGTGGAAAGTTCTCCCTTTTCATTTTTAAGACTAAAGTTTGATTTTCCTCTTTCCTTTTTTAAATAAAAATTTACTGTGTGTATCTATTATGTTGTTTTTTTTCATAAAGCCAACTTTTAGTTTCATTATTAATTCAATAGTTTTTTTTTACTTTCAATTTTATTAATCTCTCCTTTTATTTTTAGAATTTCAAGTTTTAGCATTTCAATTCAAGTTTGACTTGGGGTTTTTAATTTGTTTATTTCTAATTTTTTTAGTTGCAAGCCCAATTCATTGACCTTCTCTTTCTCTATTTTATGCAAGTAGGTGTCTAGAGATATAAAATTTCCCCTTATTACTGCTTTGGCTGCATCCCACACAATTTGGTATATCTCAATATTGTAATTTTCTTGGGCGAAATTATTAATTGTGTCTATGATTTGCTGTTTTACCCAATCACTCTTTAGTATTAGATTATTTAGTTTCCAATTATTTTTTGGTCTATTTTCCCCTGGCTTTTTATTGAATGTAATTATTATTGCATCATGATCTGAAAAAGATACACTTACTATTTCTGCTTGTCTGCATTTGAATTTGAAGTTTTTATGTCCTTATATATGGTCAATTTTTGTATAGGTTCCATGGATTGCTGAGAAAAAAGTGTCCCTTTTTTCTGTCTCCATTTAGTTTTCCCCAGAGATCTCTCATACCTAACTTTTCAACTATTCTATTTACCTCTTTGACTTCTTTCTTATTTATTTTGTGGTTTGATTTATCTAATTCTGAGAGTACAAGATTGAGATCTCCCATTTTATAGTTTTGCTGTCTATTTCTTCTTGCAGCTCTCTTAATTTCTCTTTTAAGAATTTAGATGCTACACCACTTGATGCATATATGTTTAATATTGATATTGCTTCATTATCTGTGCTATCCTTCAGCAAGATATAGTGCCCTTCCTTATCTCTTTTAATTAGATCAATTTTTACTTTTGCTTGATCTGAGATGAGGATGGCTACCCCTGCTTTTTTTACTTCACCTGAAGCATAGTAGATTCTGCTCAAGCCTTTTATCTTTACTCTGTATGTATCGCCCTGCTTCAAGTGTGTTTCCTGTAAACAACATATTGTAGGATTCTGACTTTTAATCCAGTCTGCTATCTGCTTCTGCTTTATGGGGGAGTTTATCCCATTGACATTTATGGTTAAAATTACTAATTCTGTATTACTTGCTATCTTGTTAATCCCTGCTTATGCTTTTCTCCTTTCCTTGCCCCTTAACCCCCTCTCCAGTATTAAACTTGTGAGCACCACTTGCCTCTCACAGCCTTCCCTTTTTAGGATTCCTTCCCCCACCTTAGAGTTCCTCCCCTTTTCTTACCCCTTTTCCTCACAATTTCTGTATTCCCTTCTGCTTAGTTTACTCCTTCCTTTTTCACTTTTCCCTTTCCAGTTTTCAATAAAATGGGAGAAGTTTCTCTGTAGATCAAATATGTCTAATATTTTTCTCTTTAAGTCAATTCTGATGAGAGTAAGATACACAGTATGTTCATTCCCCTCCTTCTTTCCCTCAGATATTGTAGGTTTCCTTTGCCTCTTCATGAGATGTAGTACCCATATTTTAACCCTTTTCTGGTACAATTTCCTTTCCATCTCCAGTTTCTTTTTTATGTTATAAGTATAAAAGTAAAATATACATGTGTTGTTTTTGTGTATTTATAACAGAAATATAGTTTCCAAGATTTCTTTTTATCTTTTTATGTTTCTCTTGAGTCCTATACTTGGAGATCAAAGTTTTTGTTTAGTTCTAGTTTTTTCATCAGAAATAGATGAAATTCATCTATTTCATTGAATGTCCATCTTCTTCCCTGCCTCTAAAATATGAATAAAAAATAAAAAAAAAAACTCCTACCATAAATAGCTTTTATGGAGAGAGAGAAGAACAGACCTCAAATCCTGAGGCTTTTAAGGCAAAGCAACATCAGAAGAAGCTCCAAAGACCAATATGATTTGGTGCCCATTTCATAAGGTTTTCTTTGACTATTGCACAAATAGTCAAATGGGGAAATGAAATAAGATCATTGCAAGAAGGAATGGAAAAAATGGGAAAAGAATGTGATGAACAAAAAAATTTAATTGGGCAATTGCAAAAGGAGATAAAAAGTTAACAAGAAAATAATACACTAAAAATTAGAATTGAACAAATGAAAGTGAATGACTCAATAAGACTTCAAGAATCTGTCAAACAAAAATTTTTAAAAATGAAAAAATAGAGGAAAATATGAAATATCTCCAAGAAAAAACAATTGATGTGGAAAATAGATCTAGGAGAGATAATCTAAGGATTATTGGGCTTCCTGAAAGCCATAATGAAAAAAAGAACCTAGACATTATATTTCAGGAAATCATAAAAGAAAAGTGCCTTGATTTTTAGAATCAGAAGGTAAAATAGCCATTGAAAAAATCCACCAATCACCTCCAGAAAGAGATTCCAAAATTAAATCCCCAAGAAATATTGAGACTAAATTTCAGAATTATCGTACCAAGGAAAAAATATTGCAAGGAGCCAGAAAGAAACAATTTAAATACCAAGGAGCCACAATTAGAGTTACCCAGCATGTAGCAGCTTCCACCTTAAAGGGTTGAAGGGCCTGGAATCTGACATTTTGAAAAGCAAAGGAACTGGGATTACAACCAAGAATACACTATCCAGCTAAAATGAACATTATCTTTCAGGGAAGAAGATGAAAATTCAATGATAGAGGTGAATTTCATCTATTTCTAATGAAAATACCAGAACTAAACAAAAAATTTGATCTCCAAACACATAACTCAAGAAAAGCATAAAAAGGTAAAAAGGAAAGAACTCTTGTGAACTATTATGGGTATACTTAGAGAATGTGGGTATAATTTGATTTTATTGTGATTATATGAAAAAACAATTAGAGGTAGAAAGGGAATCATACTGGAAGGAGAAGAAAAAGGAGGTAAAATAATGGAAATTACATTTCATGAAGAGGCAAAGAAAACCACTAGAACTGAGGGAAAGAAGGGAGGTGCATGAGAATTGTGTGAATCTTACTCTCATCAGATTTGGGTCTAAGAGAGAATATCAGATATATTTGGTATCATAAAGAAAATTGTTTCACCTTATAGGGAAGTAGGGGGGAAAGGGGAAAAAGAAAGGGAAAGACTTAATAGAAGGGAAAATAGAAGAATTAGGGGAGAGATGTAACAAAGGGGAAGGGCTCTAAAGGGAGAAGACTGTTTGAGGGAGGTGGGGATTAAAAGCAAAATACCAAGGAGGAGGGAAGGGGGATAGGAAAGAGAAAACCATAAATTAGGGTAAATAAGATGGCAGGGAATACAGAATTACATATTTTAACTGTGAATGTGAATGGGATGAACTTCCTCATAAAATAGAAGCAAAGAGCATACTGGATTAAAAGACAGAATGCTACAATATATTGTTTATAAGAAACACATTTAAAGCTTAGTGATATATACAGAGTAAAGGCAAAGGGCTGGAGCAGAATATATTATGCTTCAGGTGAGGGGGAAAGAAAAAAAAAAGCAGGGGTAGCAATCTTGATCAGAGATAAAATCAAAGCAAAGATAGATCTAATTAAAAGAGATAAGGAAGGAAACTATATCTTACTAAAGGCTACCATAGATAATGAAGCAATATCAGTAGTAAACATATATGCACCAAGTGGTATAGCACGGAAATTCCTTTAGGAGAAATTCCTTTAGGAGGAGTTAAGAGAGATGCAAGAAGAAATAGATAGCAAAACCATACTAGTGGGGGATCTCAACTTTGTTTTCTCAGAACTAGATAAATTGAACCACAAAATAAATAAGAAAGAAGTTAAGGAGGTAAACAAAATGTTAGAAAAGTTAGGTATGATAAATCTTTGGAGAAAATTAAATGGATACAGCAAGAAGTTTACTAGTTTTTCAGCAGTTTGTGGAACTTATACAACAATTGACCAGGTATTAGGGCATAAAAACCTCAAAATCAAATGCAGAAAGGCAGAAATAGTAAATGAATTTTTTCAGATCATGATGCAACAAAAATCATATGCAATATCATGCTAGGAGAAAATACACAAAAAAGTAATTGGAAACTCAATAATCTCATCCTATAGAATGAATGATTGAAATAGCAAATCATAGACACAATTAATAACTTCATTCAAGAGAATGACAATACTAAGAAAACATACCAAAATTTGTTGGATTCAGCCAAAGGGATAATAAAGGACAATTTTATATTTCTAGATATTTACTTATATAAAATAGAGAAAAGTGAAAATCAATGAATTGGGCTTGCAACTAAAAAAAAACTAGAAAAAGAACAAATTAAAAAACCCCAATCAAATACCAAACTTGAAATTCTAAAAATAAAAGTGGAGATTAAAAAATTGAAAGTAAAAGAAAATTGAATTAATAAATATAACTAAAAGTTGGTTTTATGAAAAAACAAAATAAACATTTAGTTAATTTAATTAGGAAAAGGAAAGAAGAAAATCAAATTATTAGTCTCAAAAATGAAAAGGAAGAACTTTCCACCAGTGAAGAGGAAAGAGCAATAATTAGAAGTTACCTTGTCCAACTTTATGCCAATAAATTTGATAACCTAAGTAAAATGGAGGAATATCTACAAAAATATAGATTTCCCAGATTAACAGAATAGGAAATAAATGACTTAAATAGTCCCATTTTAGAAAAAGAAATAGATCAAGGTATTAATCAACTCCCTAAAAGAAAGCCCCAGGATCAGATGGATTTACATGTGAATTCTACCAAACATTTAAAGAACAATTAACTCCAATACTATATAAAGTATTTGAAAAAATGGGCAATGAAGGACTCCTACCAAATTCCTTTTATGACATAGATATGGTGCAGATACCTAAACCAGGTAGGATAAATATAGAAAAAGAAAATTATAGACCAATCTCCCTAATGAATACCGATGCAAAAATCTTAAATAAAATATTAGCAAAGAGATTACAGAAATCATCTTCAGGATAATACACCATGACCAAGTAGGATTTATGCCAGGAATGCAGGGCTGATTCAATATTAGGGAAAACTATTAGCATAATTGACTATATCAATAACCAAATTAATAAAAAACATATGATTATCTCAATATAGAAAAAGAATTTGATAAAATTCAACACCCATTTCTATTAAAAATCCTAAAGAGTATAGGAATAAATGGACTTTTCCTTAAAATAGTCAGTAGCAGCTATTTAAAACCATCACCAAGCATCATATGTAAGAGGATAAACTGGAACCATTCCAAATAAGATCAGAGATTAAACAAGGCTGCCCACTATCACTATTACTATTCAATATTGTATTAGAAATACTAGCTTTGGCAAAAAGAGAAGAAAAAGAGATTAAAGGAATCAGAGTAGGTAATGAGGAAACCAAATTATCACTCTTTGCAGATGATATGCTTTTATACTTAGAGAGCCCTAAAGAATCAACTAAAAAACTACTAGAAACAATTCACAACTTCAGCAAAGTTGCAGGATACCAAATAAATCCACATAAATCTTCAGCCTTTTTAATACTTTATCAACAAATTCTAGAAGCAAGAGTTACAAAAAGAAATTCCTTTCAAAATTACTGTAGAAAATATAAAATATTTAGGAGTCTACCTGCCAAGGGAAACTCAGGAACTACATGAACACAGTACAAAATACTTTCTACACAAATGAAATCAGATCCAAACAATTGGAAAATATCAAGTACTTATGAGCAGGCTGAATGAATATAAACAAATGACAATACTACCTAAATTAATCTACTTATTTTGTGTCATGCCAAACTCCCAAGAAATTATTTTATAGATCTAGAAAAAAATAATAACAAAGTTGATCTGGAAAAACAAAAGTTCAAGAATTTCAAGGGAATTGATGAAAAATTGCAAATAACAGTGGCCTGGCTATGCCAGAACTAAAACTATATTATAAAGCAGTGGTCATCAAAATCATTTGGTACTGGCTGAGAAATAGAGTAGTTGATGAGTGGAATAAGTTAGGTTAGGTTTACAGGACAAAATAGGCAGTAATTACAGCAATCTAGTATTTGCCACACCTAAAGACCCTAGCTTTTGGGATAAAACCTCACTATTTGACAAAAACTGCTGAGAAAATTGGAAATTAGTATGGAAGAAATTAGGGCTTGAACCACACTTAACACGACACACCAAGATAAGATCTAAATGGGTTCATGATTTAGATATAAAGACTGATATTATAATGAAATCAGAAGAACATAGGATAATTTATATCTCAGATTTATGGATAAAGAAGGAATTTATAACAAAGAAAAACTGGAACTCATAATTGAACACCAAATAATTATTTTGATTATATTACATTAAAAAGTTTTTATACAAACAAAACTAATGCATACAAGATTAGAAGGGAAGCAATAAACTGGGAAAACATTTTTACATTTAAGGGTTCTGGTAAAGGCCTCATTTCTAAAATACATAGAGAATTAACTCAAATTTATAAGAATTCAAGCCATTCTCCAATTGATAAATGGTCAAAGGTTATAAATAGACAATTTTCAGATGAAGAAATTAAAATCATTTCTAGTCATATAAAAAGGTGTTCTAAATCACTATTGATCAGAGAAAGGCAAATTAAGACAACTCTTAGATACCACTACATACCTGTCAGATTGGCTAAGATGATGGGAAAAGATAATGACTAATGTTGCAGAGAATGTGGAAAAACTGGGACACTAATAGATTTTTGGTGGAACTGTGAATGGATCCAGCCATTTTGAAGAGCAATTTGGAACTGTGCTCAAAGAGTTATCAAATTGTGTATATCCTTTAATTCAGTAGTGTTTCCACTGGGCTTATATCTTAGGATATAAGAGTTCTTAAAGAAGGGAAAGGGACCCACATGTGCAAAAATATTTGGGATAGCCCTTTTTGGAGTGACAAGAAACTGGAAACTGAATTGATGCCCATCAGTTGGAGAATGGCTGAATAAGTTATGGTATGTGAATGTTATGGAATATTATTGTTCTTTAAGAAACTATCAGCAGGATGACTTTAGAGAGACCTGGAGAGACTGAAATGTACTGATGCTAAATGAAATGGGTAAAACCAGAGGTTATTGTACATGGCAGCAACAATATTATGTGATGATCAGTTCTGATGGACATGACTCCAAAAATGAGATGATTGAGGCCAGTACCAGTGATCTTGTGATGAAGAGAGGCCTGTACTCAGAGAGGAGATTGTGGGAACTGAGTGTGGATCACAACTTACATTCTCACTTTTTTTCTTTTGTTTTTTTCCCCTTGCACTTTGTTTTCTTACTAATTTTTTTTGATCTGATTTTTCTTTTCTTTTTTTTTATTTTTATTTATTTATTTTATTTTTATTTAATAGCCTTTTATTTACAGGATATATGCATGGGTAACTTTACAGCATTAACAACTGCCAAACCTCTTGTTCCAATTTTACACCTCTTGCCCCCCCACCCCCTCCCCCAGATGGCAGGATGACCAGTGATCTGATTTTTCTTATGCAGAAATACAGTGCTATAATATGTTTACATATATTGGATTGAATATATATTTTAAGATGTATAGCATATATTGGATTTCTTGCCATCTAAGGGGGAGGGTGGATTTGGAAAATAAGGCTATGTAAGGGGTTGAAAAATTATCTGTGCATATGTTTTGAAATTTAAAAAAACTTTAATAAAAAAAAAAGAAATGATCAGGCAAATTTCAGAAAAGCCTGGGAATTTTTATTAATTGATACTGAGTGAAGTGAGCAGACCCAAGAGAACATTGCACATTGTTTCAGCAATGTGACTATCAACTATGATAGAATTAACTCTTTTCTGTAATGCAATGATTCAAGATAATTCCAATAAGACTGAAATAATAATAAGATGGCTAATCCACTATGGAGAAAGAACTATGGGTGCTGAATGCATACAATTTTCACTTTTCATTGTTGATGTTTTTTGTGGTGTCACTTTTATTTATCACTTTTGAAAAATTATCAAGAAAATCTTTATTTAAATCTTACATCCAGAGGTAACATAGAAATTGAAAAAAGAATCCACTGATTACTTTTCAAAAGAAAAGATCAAATTAACAATCTTGAAAATATTAAAGAAAAATTGCACATATCCTTAGACAAGGAGAGAGTATTTCAAAATTCTAGAAAGAAGCAAATGAAATTATCATGGGGACATAGTCAGGATCACAAAAGATTTAACAGTTTCCACTTTAAAGGAGAATATTGATTAGAGAAAGGTGAATTAAAACAACTCTGAGATATTATCTCACATCTATGAGAAATGAAAAAATGCTAGAAAGGATGTGGGAAAATAAGTGAATTAATGGTGGAGTTGTAAACTGTTTAAGAGATTTTGGGAAACAATTTGACAGTATATGCCTAAAGGGTTACAAAACTGCATAATTTTAGATCCAGCAATACTACAATCATCTGTATCCCAAAAATAAAACATATATACAAAAATATTTCTAAGCGCTCTTTTCATGATGCCAAAGAATTGGGAATTGAAAGCATGCTCATTAATTGGAGAATAGTTGTGTTATATGATTGTGATGTTAAATTATTGTAGTATAAAAATGACAAATAGGCGGTTTTCAGGAAAGAAAAAAAAAACAAAATATTGTAACACATATAAATTCATGCAAAATGAAATAAAAATAACCACAGTATCATTATGAATAGCAATAACATTGTTGTAATGTAAAGACTTAGCTACTCTGATGAATGAAATGAACAAAGAAAGATGAAAAAATACTATCCAGTTCGAGAGAGAATTGATTAACTTTGCTAATTGTAGTGCAATTAATTGTCTCATTTTCTTTATTTTTTCTTGTTTTGAATGTTATATGGCTAATATGGAATTATATTTTGCATGATTTCATATGTATAATTAACATAATTTTGCCTATCTTATTATTAGATTGTGTAGGGAGTGTGTGAGGGAGTGATTCAGAGATTTTATAATGTAAAATTAAAGAAGTAAAATATTTTAAAATATTAAAATTTTATAAAGAAAAATTGTGTTCTACAAGCATAATGACACAATGGTCTGTAGAAATGCCAAAAGATATTCTTTTTGGGTAACCTGGGACAACTTGTACAAACTGGTTTAAAGTGAAGTGAGCAGAACTAGTTGAAAATTTGAATCCATAAAAATAAAATTACAAAGAAAAATAAGTTGAAAATCCTTCTGAATGCTGACTAAGTATGAATCCAGAAAATTAATAATGAACCATTATCCAACTCCAAACAAAAAGGGATGTATCAAGAACTGCAATACATTTTGGGGGGATTTCAAATGTGTAGAATTTGTTTTGTTTAGATTTTTTGATATGAGGATTATATTTTTCTCTGTCTTTTTTTTTTTAATTTGCAGGTGGCTTTAAAAGGGTAGTGACTACAGTTAGTGTTGCCCAACAAGGGGAAAAAATAAAGAAAATGAGTCAAAGAATCATTTAATCCTTTGTACAAATGATTAGAGGAGGAATTTTGACCAAGAGAAGGGCCTAAATAAAAATATCCTACACATCTCTGCTGCCTTCAATATAAGGGAAGAAATCTTTTTTCTGTGAAGAATGTGGAAATATTATTTAAAAAAAGCTGGTAGTGAGAAGAGCAATAAAACTGGGAAATATGGATGAGATTAGACCTGTTCAGCAAACAAGAATCTGTATCACAAAAATCTGATATTGAGGGAGACAAGAAATGGATTATGAGCATTCGAAAAAGGATTAAATTTGATTGAAGACAGTCTGGGCCTTCAAAGATTGCTCTAACTCAGAAAATCTAACTTTACCTTCTCATAAAACACTGGTTGTTTAGATTAGAAGACATGAGATTATTGACACACTGATGAGAAATGGAGCATCAAAAAAAATTGTTTCATGTAAAGACACAAAAGAGACAATAGGTCATAGAAGTCTAATTCAAAAGCACTAAGAGATGACAACATAAAGGATGGGGGCCACTTATCTTCTGTAACAAATTCAGTCTAGAGGGCCAAACACAGTACATTCAGAAGAAAAACCAGGCATTTTTTAAGCAAAAACTTAAAGGTACTGGATTACTTTCTGGATTCAAGGATTTATCTAAGACATGACCTAATGATCAATCAGTTTTTGATTCCTCTGGCTGATAACCACAGAAAGAGGTGGCATACTGGGAAAAATTGACTTTAGAGTCAGAGGATATGGATTCAAATCCATTCTTTGTTGCATGCTCCTATTTTGACCTTGAGTAAACCACTTGCCACCTTTGTAACTCAGTTGCTTCATCTGTAAGTAAAAATAAAAATAAAATTAAACATCTAACATTATTTTTTACCTCTATATCTATAATCGTATGATGTGAACTCACACAGAAGTGTTTGTAAATAGTAAAGATACAGCATATTCCAATATTCTACTCAGTGAATCTCAAAAAATCATTATTTGTTTTCACTCATTTCATTAGAAATATTGGATGAAAACACAACAAAAAAGAACCATCTTACATCTTTCTAAAGAGCTATGATTCTGTAGATTAAATAATAAGGATTATTCATAGTTGTTCTATTTCAATAGGGTGAAAGTGAAGAAAGTCCTTGAAATCAAGAATATAGATTTTGGGGAGATAGCATTACAATGTGATTGAAGTCTCCATTGTCAGTGTTGATTGGAGTTAGCTAGCTTATTTAAATTATTAGCAGAACATTTCAAGCAATCAACTAAGACACTGTACTCAAGCATCTTGATTGTCAATTCATCCTATATGGAAGCTTAGACAAAGAGGCAAACAAAGGTGGAAATTCTCAGAAGGGCACTATTTCATCAGCTATGAAGTAAATTAAGTAAACTTTAAGTTTATTGGCATAAGCGTGAATCACTGTACCTCTTCCATATTCACTTTAAAAGAGCTACAAAGTGGCACCCCAGGACAAATTTTGGAAGAGCAAAACCACCAGAAAGACAGCATGAAACAATCTTTGAGCCCGAGAAATTTGTAGGATAGATAAGAAAGGTCTGTCTCATTTAAAGAGGGAGTGCAAATAAGTATCCCTGGAAGTCAATGGCAAGCCTTATGTCAGCAGACCAGTAGGAGATACTGAGCCCTGTTGTGGTAAAGCACAAACACCAACACAAAGATCTCATTATACCCTCCATTATACCCCATTATAGCCATCTTTTTCTGTCATCTTAGCCAGTTTGATAATTGTGAGATAGCACCTAAGAGTTGTTTTAATTTGCATTTTTATAATCAATAGTGATTTAGAGCATTTTTTCATGGCTATAAATTGCTTTAACTTCATTTGAAAGTTGTCCACATTTTTTTTTATCATTTATAAGTTGGGAACTGACTTGTGTTATTATACATTTGACTCAATTTTCTCTATATTTTAGAAATGCAATCAAAGTTTTCCTTTTGGTGTACTTAGAGAATCCTACAGAATCAACTAAATATTACTTAAAATATATATCAACTTTTATCAAATTTGCCTACTATAAGATAAACTCACATGAATCATAAGCATTTTCATATGATCAACAGAGCCCCAGAAAAAATGATAAAAAGAGAAATTAAAATATAAAATACTTGGAGTCACTTGTATTGAGTCAATACCATAAAAATGACAATTTTGCCTAAATTAACTTACTTATTCAGTTCCATACCAATCAAACTACCAAAAATTATTTGATAGAGCTAAGAAAACTTTGTATGTAATTTGAAAAACATTATTTTTGAACATCTATGAATGAATTGATTCTCCACAGCAACACAATTATGCAAGATAAATACAAAGATCTCAAAAAGAAAAATGCTGTCTGCATCCAAATAAAGATTTGATGAACTCTGAATGAAGATCAAACTATTATTTTCACTTACTTCATTCTTTTTCATCAGTTTTTCTCCTTTGAGCTGTTTTTCCCCAATTGTATTTAATGCAGAACTGTATTTTATATGATAATATATGTACAATCAATTTCAAGTTGCTTACCATTTTTGGAAGAAGTGATATATGGCAGAGAGGGAGAAAAATTTAGAACTCAAAATCTTGTAAAAATGAATGCTATAAATTGTCTTGACATGTAATTAGAAAAAAATAAAATACTTTAAGGAAAAAAGAGAAAACTTCAAATTTGGTTTGGTTAAGGAGTTCAACAAGAAAATAGAAGTATTACTAATAAATGAGTACGATGAGTATATGTACATGACAGGCAAATTACAAGTCATCTCATAGACAGATTACCTGTTTACAAGTGCTCTCAGAATTTTCTTCTATCTTTAATGGAATATCTCAGAAATGATTTTAATGAATCAAGGGTGTTTTGTCTATGTCTATTGACTATAGTAATGTTAACCTCTGACTTCCAGACATTGAATAAGATGATGAAAGTAGACAGAATGACTGATTTAAATTTCAATATTGTTTGCTAGAAACTGGAAATAATTATCATGAATCTTTCATATGAATAGAATCAGATCCTCAGGTTTGAGGAAATGAAGAGAAGGGAACTTTCATCAACTCACTGATATTCTAATAGTCAAGCTTACATTCCATGCATGTTGAGTGTACCTGCTCATTTTCAACAGATTATAGATAAGGTGCTTTGATATGTGAACTAAATACCCTAATCATCTAATTTTCTCTAGAAATATATTTCAAAATATGAAGAAAACCTGATTAAAACGTTATTATTTAGTATAAGTTGATCTGAAGTTGTCAATTAATGAATGCCAGGTTTAGCAATTACCCATTTAAGTATGAGGTTACCAATATTTCAAAGAGAAAAACACTTTCATTATAATATAGAGGGCACATATACTAGCCACATCAAAAGTTATAAGAAGTAATAATTTTAGAATTTGGTGATTATTATTAAAATTTTACAAAGAATTTAGGGGTTAATGTTAAGATCTTCTCTTGGTTTTATACACACACATATGTGTTGTATGTATGTATACACACACACACACACACACACACACACATATATATATATATATATATATATATATATATGTATACACCTTGAAACTATTTTAAGCTAGTTGGGATAATGGATATTATCAAAATTTTAGTGACTTAGCAAACTGTCTTACACATGAAATATATTGGTCTAAATAGAACCAAGTCTATTGTACTTCCTGTATTGGAAACAGTCATTTATAAAAAAAAAAATAATGATTATTATAAAAAACCAAAATAAAACAATTTCACTTCCTATGAGAGAATTTTCACACAATGATGTCAATCAAACGATTATCAAGTATACCTTAAATGCTTACTGGATTTCAGACCATGTAAAAGGTCATGAGAATGTAAAGATAAAAATTAAACCATTTCTGTTGTGAAAGAATTTACATTTTATCAGAACAAACGGCCTATAAATAAAAAATATTGATTATGGTGAGAGGACATCAGTGTCTAGGGCAATCAGAAAATGACTAATGTAGTAGACAGTATTTGAATTGAATTTTGAAGGAGAGTGGATTCAAAACTGAGGAACAATGTACGGCAGTTACAAAGGATATCTAGAATCCTCCAGAAATAGAAAAGAGTACTCTGTATGAGCAACATTGTTACTGCCAGTTTCAGTTGACCAGTAAAGGTGGGTTGAGGCCAGGCTCTAAATGAGCTTACATGACAAATCAGAAGAGTTTCTGCATAATCCTAGAGACAAAATTGAGCCACTAGAATTTATTAATAATGGAAATGAAACTTTTAGAATTGAAGCTTAAGAAAATTATTTTAGTGGAAGAGTGGAGGATGGATTAGATAGGAGAAATTTGAGATAGATATATTAATGGGAAGCCTATTAAAACAGCATCCTTGTTAGTCAATGAGAAAAGTGGCTAATTGAATGGAGAGAAGAAATGGAAAATTATTCCCTAGAATATGGAAACTGGATAACTTGCTTTATAATGCCAATGGGGATTGTAAAAAAAAAAAAAAAAAAAAAAAAAGAAAGAAAGAAAGAAAGAAAGCATATTAGATTGTAAACTCCTTGAAGGAAGGAAGGAACTGTCTTTTACAACTTTTTATATCCCTAGTAATTGGTACAGTGCCTGTTACATGGTAGGGGTTTAATTAAATATTTATTAAATTGAAATTAATTGAAAACTACTTGATCCTCTGTTACTTTGTGCCAAAGGAAAAGTTCAGAAATGATTCTGACCTAGTCTTTAACTATCATTCCTAAGTGATACATTTGCTTTCTGCTCCCTTTATGTTCTTACTTACGTGGCAGGAAATTGAGTTATCCTCACACTAATAGAATAGCTTAATCACTTCTAGACTAGGGACTAAAAAATGTCTTTTGAAATTCACTTGGCTCCTATTCCTGTATTTTTTCCCTCTTTGTTACAATTATTATTTCTATATGAGCTTGAATACTTTCTTCTTTTTTATTGTTTTCTTTTTTCTTCTTGTATGTGCATATTGACTTTTGAATACACATTTCTTTATGAATAATGTGGGGAGAGAAAAATCAGAATAAATAGTTAAGGAAGGAAAGGAAAAAAAAAAACCAGAAAAAGAAGCACACATAGCATGTGTTGATTTACATTAAATCTCCATAGTTCTCTTTCTGAATGTAGATGGCATTTTCTATCCAAAATTTATTGGGATTGCCTTAGATCACTGAACTAATGAGAAGAACCAAGTCTTTCATAGGTGATCATTATACAGTCTTGCTGTTACAGTGTACAATGTATTCCTGGTTCTACTCACTTTACTTAGCATCTGTTCATATGTCTCACCAGGCCCTTCTGAAATCATTTTGCTAGTCATTTCTTATAAAACAATAATATTCCCTAACATTAATATACTATAACTTATTCAGCTATTCTCCAAATGATGGGCACCAGCTCAGTTTCCATTTCTTGCCACTACAGAAAGGGCTGCCACAAACATTTTTGCATATGTAGGTTCCTTTCCCTCCTTCAAGATCTCTTTGGGATATAAACCAAGTAGAAACACTGCTGGATCAAAGGATATGCACAGTTTGATAGCCCTTTAGGCATAGTTCCAAATTGGTCTCCAGAATAGTTGGCGGAATTTACAACTCCAGTTTTCCCACAATCTCTTCGACATTAGTTATTATCTTTTCCTGTCATCTTAGCCAATCTGGGAGGTATGTAGTGGTATCTCAGAATTGTCCTAATTTGTATTTCTCTGATCAATACTGATTTAGAGCAATTTTTCATATGACTAGATGTAGTGTGCTTTCTGGAGTCCCCAAGTTGGAGTGCCAAAATATACTATGCTTTCTAGAGCCCCCATGCTGAAGTGCCAAAATATACTGACTGGACTAGCTCTCTGGAGGATCTTGGAACTAGCCGGAGACCTTCCTTGGTCTTAATGGAGAAGTGATGATGCAGGGACCCATGAGGATGTTCCAAGATAGAATTCGTTTATTTCATGTCCTCTCAGCCCCTAAATATCTTAGTACAATTACATCACTACAGCATGCTAAGCATATGCTAACTATAAGCACCCTGCTATTAATATGTAAATGCTTCTCTTTACTGTAAATATCCCTTGCTTCAAGTAGAACACAGGTAGTCATGCCCCCTGACTTCTCAGGAAGCGTGAGATGCCCCAAGAGGAGATGAAAGTTGAACCAGACATTGTCAGCAGGTTCCATCTGGGCTGAAGGATTTTATACCTCACTGTCTGTGGCCCTCTACAACTAGAAATGGTTTTAATTTCTCATCTGAAAATTGCCTGTTCATATGGTCAAATGCCTTTGACCACTTATCAATTGTAGAATGGTTTAAACTTTTAAAAATTTGAGTTACTTATCTATATATTTTAGAAATGAGGCTTTTAGCAGAGACCTGTATGTAACACTTTTTTTTTCCAGTTTAAGTGGTTCTGTTCTAATCTTGTCTGCATTGGTTTTGTATACAAAACTTTTTAAATTAATATAATAAAAATTATTCATTTTTTCCCACAATATATTCTAGTTTTTCTATGGCCACAAATTCCTTCCTTCTCCACAAGTCTGAGAGGAAGACTGTCTTTTGTTCTTTTAATTTACTAATTATATCACTCTTTATGTCTAAATTATGAACCCATTTTGATCTTGGTATAGGATCTTAGATGTGAGTCAATGGCAAGTTTCTGCCATACTAATTTCCAACTTTACCACCAATTTTTGTCAAAGACTGAGTTTTTATCCCAGAAGCTGCGGTCTTTAGATTTATCAAACAAAAGATTATTATAGACTTTGACTATTGTGTCTTCTGAATCTAACCTATGCTAGTAATCAAATACTCTATATTTTAGTGAGTATCAAATGGTTTTGATGACCACTGTTTTAAAAAATAGTTTTAAGTCTGGTACAGTGAAGTCATCTTCATTTGCATTTTTTCATTAATTCTCTTGAAATTTTTGACATTTTTTTCCAAATGAATTATTTTTCTAGTTCTATAAAATAATTTCTTGGGAGTTTGGTATGGCAATGAATAAATAGATTAATTTAGGAAGTATTGCTATTTTTATCATATTATCTCAGCTTATCCATTAACACTTGATGTTTTTCCAGTGGATTAGATTTAACTTTATTAATGTGGTAAGTATTTTGTAATTGTGTTTCTATACCTGCCTTAGCAGGTAGACTTCAAAATATTTTATATTATATACAGTTATTTTAAATAGAAATTTTTTGTATCACTTGCTGATGAACTTTATTGGAAATATATAAAAATGCTGGTGTGATATATTACTTTATTTTGTATCCTGAAACTACTAAAGTTGTGAATTGTTTTTGGTATTTTTTAGTTGCTTCTCTAGGATTCTCTAAGTATACCATCTATCATGGCAAAGAGTGATAATTTGGTTTCCTCCTTACCCACTCTAATTCCTTTTTTTTTTTTCTTCTCTTATTGTCAAAGCTAACATTTCTAATACAATACTGAATAATAAATGTGATAGTGAGTAACCTTGTTTCACTGCTGATCTTATTGGGAATGGTTCTAGTTTATTCCAATTCCATGGAAAACTCCATCTATTTTTATTGTCTCTAGTATTTTTTGGGTACTGGATTTTGTCAAATACTTTTTCTGCACCTATTGAGATTTTTATTAGTTTGATTATTGATATAATCAATTATACTAATACTATTTCTAGTGTTGAACCAGTCCTGCATTCTTGGTATAAATCTTACTTAGCTGGGATCATCCTGGGGATAATTTCCTGTAATCTCTTCCTAATATTTTATTTAAGATTTTTGCATTAATATTCATTTGGGAAATTGGTCTATTATTTTCTTTTTCTGTTTTTATCCTATCTAGTCTAGGTATCAGTACCATATCTGTGTCAGAAAAGGAATGTGTAGGACTTTTCCCCTATTTTTCCACTAGTTTGCATAGTATTGAAATTGATTATTCTTGACATGTTTGGTAAAATTAATATGTAAATTCAACTGGTCCTGGAGACGTTTATCTTAGGGAGTTGAATAATAACTTGTACATTTTCTTTTCCTAAAATGGGACTATTTAAGTAATTTATTTCCTTCTCTGTTATTCTGAGAAATCTATATTTTTTAATAATTATTAACCCTTTTCCTTAGATTGTCAGATTTATTGGCATACTGTTGGGCAAAATAACTTCTAATTATTGCTCTAATTTCCTCTTTATTAGTGAAAAATTCACCTTTTCCAATCAAATTAACTAAATCAAAATATTAAATATTAAATCAAATTAATTAAGGTTTTATATATCTCATGTTTTTTTTTTCATAAAACCAACTCAGTTTTTGTTTATTAGCTCAATGTTTTCTTGCTTTTAAATTTATTAATCTCCCCTTTTCTTTTCAGAATTTCTAATTTGGCATTTAATTGAAGATTTTTAATTTGTTCTTTTTCTAGCTTTTTAAGTTGCATTTCAATTCATTGATCTTCTTTTTCTTTATTTTATGAAATTAAGCATCTAGATATATAACATTTCCCCTAAACAATACTTTGGATGCATTCCAAAAATTTTGATTTACTCTCTCATTATTGCCCTAATCTTAAGTGAAATTAATGATTGCATCTATGATTTGTTATTTCACCCATTCATTCTTTAGGATTAGATTTGGTTTCCAATTAATTTTTGGACTATTTTGCCCTGGCACTTTATTATTTGAAATTCACCTGCTTCATTTAATGTCCATCTTTTCCCCTGAAAGATAATGCTTAATTTTTCTGGATACTTGATTCTTGGCTGCAAACCAAATTCCTTTGCCCTTCAAAGTATTATATTCCAGGCATTTTGATACTTTGAAGTAGACTCTTCTAGGTCCTGGTTAATTCTGATTGTGGCTCTTCAGTATTTGAATTGTTTCTTTCTTTCTGCTTGCAATATTTTGATGATCCAATAATTCTAAAATTTAGCTATGGTATTCCTTGGAGTTTTAATTTTGGGGTCTCTTTCAGGAGGTTATTGGTGAATTCTTTCAATGACTATTTTACTTTCTGATTCTAGGACATGAAGATACTTTTCCTTACTAAGTTTCCCTGAAAGATATTGTTCAGGCTCTTTTTATTATCGTGTTTTTTTGTTAGTCCAGAAAATCTTAGATGGTTTCTCCTGTGTCTATTTTCCAAATCATTTGATTTTTCAATGAGGTATTTTACATTTTTTTCTTTTTTTCTTTTTTCTTTTGTTGTGTTTGAGTGATTCTTGAAGTCTCATTCAGTCATTCACTTTCATTTATTCAATTCTAATTTTTAGAGAATTTTTCAGTTAGCTTTTGTATCTCTTTTTGCACTTGGCCAATTGAACTTTTAAATGAGTTTTTTTTTTATTTTTTTTCCATATCACAAATTCTACTTTTCAATGAGTTCATTTCTTTTTCCATTCCATCAAATCAATTTTGCTAAATATATTTTAAGGAGTTTTCTTCAGATAACTCTCCTGCAAAGTTCTCATTTCATTTCCTCTTTTTCTTCTAAGTTTTTAAAGATCCTTTTTAAATTCTTCCAAGAGAGCCATGTGAGATGGAGACCATCTCATGTCACCTTTGAGCCTTCATCATGAGATGATTTGACTTTAGTGTCCTCAGTGTCTGAGATCTGTTCTTCTCTGTATCCATAAAAGGTATCTTTGGTCAGAGCTCTTTTTGCTTCTTTTGCTCATTTTAAAAGTTTGAGATCTACTGTTAGAGCAAAGGGAAGATTGCCCCAAGTTTCCTCTTTAGGGTACAGCAGTTTTCTGCTGCCCTTAACCCAGTGCTGCTGACTTCCTTCCCATGCTGTGAGGGCTTGGCTAAGTGCCACATTATTCTGAGATTCAGAGGATCACTGCTTGCCTTTTGTCGGTTGTCTCACAACTAGTCTGCTGATACACAGGCTTCCGGACTAGGACTAGCCAATGGTGCTGTATTTTAGCTCAGAGCTTTCTGGTAGATTCCCCAGGCCTGTGATATATACCACAGGGTCCCTGTATTGTGCCTGCACTCAGCTGCATTCCCTCCAACATACTAGATTGAAACAGACATTTTCTAAAGTTCCTCCAAAATATCTTCTGCTGGAAATTTGTTATCCTCCAAATATTTGTGTCTTCTGTTACTCCAAACCCCATTCAGAATCTTGATCTAGTGTGATCTGAGGGAAGCCAGGAAGAGCTCAGATAAAGACCTGTCCTGTTATCTTGGCTTCACTCCCCATCTCTAGTTCTTCTTTGCTCATAAACTTCTCCCCTCTCCAAAGATGAGGTTGATTTTTTTAAGTCCTCTAATTCTTCTGTTAATGTGACCCTTTTACATTTTTTAATAAATAATCATTCAGTTATGGGGTTGCCATTTTCCTATCTATACAATTGAACAAAGATTTTCTAATAACTTCCTTATATATATATTTTTATGTATTCACTGTTTCTATTTGTAATGATCATTTGGTGTTCCTTATTTGTTAAATCAAAATAATCAATGGATAACTATATTTTTATCAATATTAGTTATATTAATAGTATCAGCATTATTTTCAATTAGTATTCTATTTCTGAATTTAATGTTTTTTTCTTTGATTTAATTTTATTTTTCTTAAATTATTATTTCTATGCCATCATTTTTAAAAATGCTCTACATTTTTGTTAATTTGTTTGCTTGCTTTTAAAAATATTTCTTAATTGCTTCTTAAAATTCTTTGATTTTTTTCCCCTTTGTTTGATGTAAATATGTATTTTTCCCCTGAGAATTGCTACAGTTACATCTCAAAAGTCTTGATTTATTTCCTTATTGTTATCATTATCTTTAATTTGTTCTTCACCAACAATTCAATAAGACTATTATTAAAACTTTGAATAAAATTTAAACATTTTCCAGCAACATTTCATTGAATAGAAACAATTTTATGGAATATTTTCATGAGATTTTTGTATTCTAATTAATGGTCACATTTGCAAAGATGAGAAACACACACATACTCACATTCTAATTCTCATTCAACAATCACTAGTGGTCTATTTAAATTTTGTAGAATGGCATTTTGGTATTTTATATCTTTCTTCATGTTTTGTTTAGAGTTTTCTGGGTCTGAAAGTGGCATATTTATGCTGTGTATTATAATTATGCTGTGTATTTAGCCCTCTAATTCATTCTATCTTTTCTTTAAACATTTAGATATTGTACCACTTATTATAAATTTCAGGGAATTTGGAAAGAGTTTGAACTTAATTTGATAAGCTATTCTTCCTTTTCTACATATTTTACATTTTCCAAAAATCTTTCCTTTAGTATCATTACTTCTTTTTAAATGATTTTTTATTCTCATTTCATTTTAGTTTGGAATTTTAGTTGAAATTGTGCCCAAGCTGTTTTCCCCTCTCGTTGAAGACTTTGCTTGTATATTTTTGACTCATTCTCTTCTGGATTTGTTGCTTGGAACAAATATCTTTTCACAATAATATCTCAAATAATTATCATTAAAAAAAACTCATTGTTCCATTTTTACCTCTTGTCATTGAACTTTGTTTTAAGGATCAGCACTGTGCACTTCTGAAGGATTGTTTGGTCCTTGATGGCCCTGATTTTTTTTTTCCTTTTTAGAGTTTACTCCTCCTGCTTTCTCTGTTATGTTTTTTTAAGAAACAGAGTGATTTGTTATGATTACCACCCAAACCTTTCCAAAACTGAGTTAATTCTGATCTATGTTTTCCTCTTTTTAGATTTCTAAACTCAGAGTTTGGGCCAAAGTGGCAGAAAAATGAATCTACCCTTGGTTGAAGTTCTAATTGGCCATAATAGACTGGTGAGAGTTGCTATTAGCTAGTTAGAAAATCCTGCAGATCCAGAACAACCAAAATAAACATTCTGCCTTGATCTGAACTCTCTGATCTTTCTCTACTGCAAACTTAGAACTAGTTCCAAGATCCAGACCACATAACCAGATGCTATTCACTTCTGTTTCCTACTCATTGTCTGATGTACAGCCTCAGAAGCATAACTACTATTTCTTCTTATTTGCAATCCCTTACAACATCTCTAATTTAGTGTGCACTGGACCTGTGAACCAAACCATATTTAGCATGTTAAATTGTTGACTTAAAAGCATTATTCTTTGTTGTGCTGATTCTGAGGACATTCTACCTTTCTCAGTGCTAACAGTACAAAGTCCCAGTTGACCATCTACAGTGTAGGTCTCCATTTGGCATCCTCCTGGCTAGGTGTTTTCTTTAGAACTTTATGTTCTTAAGCTGATCTGTGCCCCAAAACAAAACAAAGCTTATGAATTTTCTTTCAATTTCCTGATCTATACTTCCTTTGCCTGGCATGTTTTCTAAATCTTTATAGAATATTTGGAGACATAGGGAGAATTGATATATATGCTTTCCTCCTACTAAGCCATTTGATATATTTCTCTAAATCTTTTTCATTCATCAAAAAATAATTATGAGCCCTGTTTGTCCAAAACAATTTTGTGACTTGCTAAAGTAGAAAACAAATAGTTAAAAGATTATATGAGATAAAAACAAAAATAGAGAGGATCACCTTGACAATAAAATCTGTAATCTCTTCTTTAAAAATAGGAAGGAAAAAGAGATGTTTTTATATATGAAATAGGGAAGCTTATATCAGACTCATTTCCTCAGTAAAGTAAAAGCTATCTGCTAGGAGTCAAGAAAGTAGAGGAAACAAGCAGAGGTTTAGTAGAGAAACCTAGATTTAAAACAGCTATGATTTTGAATGGGGAATTAGGCATAAAGTATAAATATTTTACTTTGCTAAATATAGTTGAGGAGCATAGCCAACAAGGCCGAGTAAAGGCAAGGACTTAACTGAGCTCTCCCAAAATTTCCTCCAAAAAACTTTAAAATAATGCCTTAAAATGAAATCTGGACTACCAGAACCAACCAAAGGACAGGGTGAAACAATTTCCAGTCTAAGACATTTAAGAAGGTCAAAAGGAAAAGTCTGTCTCACTCTGAGTAGAATGGAGTGCAATGCCAGTCGGTAACCTTCTTAAGCCAGTAGCATCGAATAAGCCATCAGCAGATCTCACCATGACAAAACAGCAATTTTTGTGGGTGACTGAATCAGCTCTAGGAAATTTCATAGCACTCAGCACAGAAATGTTAATGTGGTCAGAAAGTGGTCAGAGGAAGTGGAGTGAAAATAGTGAAGTAAAGGTAGGGACTGATCTCTCTCCCAATCTGCTTTAAATTCTTTTAAATAATGTCTCTTAAAGAATTTTAGCATGTGAGAATTCACAAAAAGTTAGAGCAGAACATTTTCCAGCTGAAGACAGCTTAGAAGGTCAGCAGGAAAGATCAGTGGCATAAAGGTGAAAGCCCGGTGCAGTATCAGTGCAGGCTGCACGATTCCAGCCCCAGCACTAGCCCTAGAACCTGCCTCAGAACCAGAAAAGTAGAAACAGACTTTGGGGACCGCTGAATTAGCAACAGTATTGTCAGTTTTTATACCTCTTAGCTCAGAGACACTAAAGGCAACTTAGAAGTTTGTCAGGAAGTCTGTCAATAAGGTGAGAAGACCTTGAGAAACCAGCACACCAAAAATGGGCATAGGGGTTGGCACTGAGGCAGCAGCTTCCAGAGGCCTTTCCTCACAACATGTCTCTTTACTTTCCAGAGCAGGAAAAGAGTGCTTGTGATCAAGTCAATAGAAGGATCTCTGAAAATAGCTTAGGACAATGCCCCCTTTTCTGTGGAATGGAACCCTACTACAATAAAAAGTTAAAAGCCAAGTAACAGGCTGGGAAAATGAGTAGACATCAGAAAAAGATTCTGACCATACAAACTTACTATAGTGACAAATAAGCTCAAAACATACATTCAAAAAATGATAAAGTCAAAGCTCCTGCATTCAAAGCCTAATAACATCATCAGTAGGCCTAATCAATTTTATTTGTTCCCTGTAATAAATACATTAATGAACCTGGATTTCGAAAGTCTTAACTTCAAATATAATTTTAGACACAATACTTTCTCATTTTATCCTCACAACATTTGGAAGTTGATATTATTATCTTCAGCTTACAATTTGAACATTTAAAGCAGAATTTAAGTGATTTTCTCAGAATTATTCAACTAGGAAATATCTGAAACAACATTTGAATTCAGATCTTCCCAAATACAAATCCAGTTGCACCCTGTGTATAAATTCTATTTCCAAGTTGTATTCTACAGTATACTATTACTTTACCATGTTGTAATATTTCAGAGTTATAATAAGTAACATGATAGAGAATATGGCATATACACATTTTTTAAAAATAAGTAAAGATTCTCCAATAATATAATAAAAATAATCCTATTCAAATGACCCTCTCATCCGAGAGTCAGACACATACCCATACATACACACAGACAGAAAGACAAACAGAGACAGAGACAGACAGACAGACACACAGAGAGAAACAGAGAGATGAACAGAGATAGAAACAGAGAGAAAGAGATGTAGAGAGAAAGGATGACAGGATGATGCTTTTTGTCAACTGTTGGAGATTGATTGTAAGGTTCAAATGAAAGAAGAATCAACTACTAATATATTTCTGCTTGAAGATAACTTAGTACTGGTCACATGAATCACTGGTGTATCCCAAAGCCTTTTGCAAGAGATCCATAATGAGTCAAAATAATATGACCTGACAGTTTATATGGGAAAGAAAAGGATGAACAATTTATATTGTTAAAATATATTGCTATATTGTTCATTGCAATGGCATGGAAAACATATACATATACATATATTATATATATATGCATATCTTGAATAAGCTTCATAAATCAACAGTGAATTAGGGATAGAAAGAAATAATGAATAGAAGATTAGATTATCTTTAGGAATTGTCTTTAATGATCTCAATCTTCTCTCAGAAACAAAAGGCCACTATTCTAGTATTTACAGATTTTATGATATGATTTATGATAAGACAAAAAGGTAACAGAATCTGAAGAGCTGAAAATTAATATCACATAGAATATAGAAGAATAAGCATAAGTTGCAAATAAACAAAGTGCTACAAGTCCATGTGGACTTTAAAACACCACTAATAACATATAAGTTAAATGTATAATAGAAAAAGACAACATGCTTAAATTAAAAGGGAAGTAGTTGATAAAGGAATTTTCCAAGATGTTTCAATGTATTTTCATGATTTCAAGAGAAATAAAGAAAAGTTGTCCACACATTGAGTGAAATGCTTATGTCAAATTGATGGAATGATATAGACAAACCTATGTAAGTTGTGATTTGCATTATGGGAGGAAATACCCTAATTAATAAAATCATGGAACCATTTGCGTGTAATTGAAAGCTGAGAATACATTTGAATTATTTGGCAAAAAAAATCATAATACTATGACATTGCAAGTAAATATGAAATCCTGATAATCCCTGAAATTTTTGAGCCCTTTAGTGAACTCTTGTAATTGTTCATGTTCTTAAAATATTTCAGGGCCTTTTGATTATTTTTGGATCAATGGATCCATTCAGTGGAAATTTAGATAAAAAGTCTTTTTCTAAGACAATTTCATATAGCAGATTTTTTTCACCCTTAGGTTTTATCATAGAGATTGTTGTTGTTGTTGTTCTTAGATGTTTGTTTTTTTCCTACAGTAATACAATTTTCTCACATTTTTCTATTTAGTATATCCTATAATATCATGCAAATAATTATTACAACAATCATTACAATAAATGACTTGATTTATTGGAGCCAACATAATTGCTATTCTCACTTAACAGACTTTTTTCAGTTCCCCTTTTTATGAAAAAAATAAATTTTCCATAAAAGTCATTAAGGATTTATTAACAAAAATTAATTTGTACTTTTCCACTCAGATATCTATTATGCTATATTCATACAGAAGGGTTCATGATGATGATTCAGCCAATATAAAATTCTTCACTACAAATAATTATTGAATAAAAGTTTACAAAATTTAATAATCAATGTTGGGACATATATTGATATATTTTAATATATCCCCACCACAAAAATATGTTTAAAAGTTTCTAGCTAACCTTAAATAAACTAGAAAAAATTAATTTAACCAAAATTCCCCCTTCCTTAAGCATTTTAGTTGATTAAAATGCTAATATAGGAAGCAGAGCCAAGATAGCTGAGAGTAGACAGATCTTTATCTGAGCTCTTCCTGGCATCCCTCAGCTCAGCACCAAATCAAACCTCTGAACTGAATTTGGAGTGACAGAACCCACAAATATTTGAAGTGTAACATAGTTCCAGCAGAATATATCTTGGAAAAACTTCAGAAAATGTCTATTTCAAATGGCCAAGAGGAAAAGGAGATTTACAAAAGCGAACTGAAGAAAATAATTCACTAAAAATTAGAATTGAACAAATGGAAGTGAATGACTCAATGAGACTTTAAGAATCAGTCAAGCAAATCAAAAAAAAAAAAAAAAAGAAAAAGAAAAAATAGAAGAAAATGTAAAATACCTCATTGAAAAAACAACTGACCCAGAAAATAGTTTCAGGAGAAAGACAATCTAAGAATTATTGGACTTCCTGAAAATTATGATGAGAAAAAGAGTTTAGACATAATCTTTCAGGAAATCATCAAGGAAAACTTATCCTAGAACCAGAGGGTAAAATAGCCATTGAAAGAATTCAGTGATCACCTCCTGAAAGAGACCCCAAAATGAAAATTCCAAGCATTATCAGATCAACAAGAAAACATTGCAAGCAGTCAGAAAGAAACAATTCAAATATCGAGGAGCTACAATCAGGATTACCCAGAACCTAACAGCTTTACTTTAAAGGATGGAAGAGCCTGGAATCTGATATTCTGAAAGGCAAAAAATAACTTAGATTGCAGCCTAGAATCAACTACCCAGCAAAATTATGCTTTGTTTTTCAGGGAAAGTGATGAATATTCAAAGAAACAGGTGAATTTTATTAATTTTTGATGAAAAGATCAGAACTGAACAGAAAATTTGATCTTCAAATACAGAACTCAAGATAATAAAAGGGTAAAAAGGAAAGAAAAATAGCTTTGTTTTATAAGTTAAAAAGCTTATATTCCTCTATAGGAAGATGATATATTCAACTCATCAGATCTATATCTTTGTTGTGGGTATACTTAGAGGGTGCAGGTATAATTTGATTTTATTGTGATGTTATAAAAATAAACTAGAAAAGGAAAGGGGATTCTACTGGGAAAAGAGGAAAATTAAGTTAAAACAGGGTAAATTACATTTCATGGAGAGGCAAAAAAGATATATTGAGGGAAAGAAAGGATGGAGGATTGAACATTGTGTGAATCTTACTCTCATCACATTTGGCTAAAAATACAATATCACACATATTTAGTTTCACAGGGAAGCTTTTTTCACCTTATAGGAAAGTAGGAGGGGAAAGGGGAAAGGAAAGAGGAAGGGAGGAAGGGAGAAAAATAAAAGGGAGAACAAAAGTAAAAGGGTAAGGGGGAAGAAAGAAAGGGAGAAGGGCTGTAAAAGGGAAGGAAATGAAAAGGGAGGACTGTTTGAGGAGGGAGTAGTCAGAAGTAAAATACAGGGAATCAAGGAAAAGGGGAAAAGAAAAAGAAAAGTATAAATTGGGAAAAATAAGATGCAGAGAAAAACAGATTTAGTAATTTTAACTGTGAATGTAAATGGGATGTGTTTTCCTGTAAAACAGAAGCAGATGGCAGACTGAATTAAAAGCCAGAATCCTACAATGTGTTGTTTGCAAAAACACATTTAAAATAGTCTGATACATTTGGAATAAAGGTAGAAGACTATTATGTTTTAGCTGAAGTTAAAAAAAAAAGTAGGGATAGTGATCCTGATCTTAAATCAAGCAAAAGGAAAAAAAAAAAAAAGATCTAATTGAAAGAGATAAGTAAGGAAAGTACATCTTGCTAAAGGGTACCACAGATAATGAAGTAATATCAGTACTCAACATACAGGTCTCAAGTGGTACAGAATTCAAATTCTTAGAAGAGAAATTAAGAGAGCTGCAAGAAGAAATAGACAGCAAAACTACACTGGTGGATAGCATCTCAAACTTGCTCTCTCAGAATTAGATAATCAATCCACAAAATAAATAAGAAAGAAGTTGAGGAGTAGAAAAGTTAGTTATGATAGACATTTGGAAAAAAAATGAATGGAAACAGAAAGGAATATGTTCCTTTCTTGTTCCTCAGCAGTACATAGAATCTATCCAAAAAGTGACCATGTACTTGGGCATAAAAACCTCAGAATCAAATGCAGAAAGGCAGAAATAGTAAATCCATTTTTTTCAGATCATGATGCAATGAAACTTCAGGAGAAAATAGACCAAAAATTAATTAGAAACTAAATAATTTAATCCTAAAGAATGAGTAGGTGAAACAGCAAATCATAGACAGAATTGATAATTTCATCCAAGAAAATGACAACAATGACACAATATACTAAAATAAATGGCATGCAGCTGAACCAGTTCTTATGGAAAATTTTATAGCTCTAGATGCTTACTTCCATAAAATAATGAAAGAGAAAATTAAAGAATTGGGCTTGCAACTAAAAAAGCTAGAGCAAAAACAAATTAACCCCCCCCAATTAAATAAAAAATTTGAAATTCTGAAAATAAAAGGGGAGATGAATAAAATTAAAATAAGAAAACTATTGAATTAATAATAAAAATTAAGAGTTGGTTTTATGAAAAAACAATGAAATAGATGTCTTTAATTAATTTGATTAGAAAAAGGAAAGAAAATCTAATTGTTATTATCAAAACATGAAGAGAGAGAACTTATCACAAATGAAAAGGAAACCAGAGATATAATTAGGAATTATTTTGCCCAACTATATGTCAATGAATTTGATAATCTAAGTGAAATGGATGAATGCTTCTAAAAATATAAATTGCCCAGATTAACACATAAAGAAATAAATTACTTAAATAATTCCATTTTAGAAAAAGAAATTGAATAAGCTATTAATTTACAAAGGAAAAATATCCATAGCCAGATGGATTTACATGTGAATTCTATGAAACATTTAAAGAACAAGTTTTTCAATACTATGCAAACTATTTGGAAAAATAGAGAAAGAATGAGTCCTACCAAATTTCTTTTATAACACAGATATGTTGTTATATCTAAACCAGGAAGGTCAAAATACAGAAAGAAAATTATAGACCAATTTCCCTAATGAGTATTGATGCAAAAATCTTAAATAAAATATTAGCAAGGAGATTTACAGCAAGTTATCCTCAGGATGATAGGATTTATATGAGGAGTGCTGGGCTAGATCAATATTAGGTTAAGTATTAGCATAATTGACTATATTAATAACCAAACTAACAAAACTCATGTTGCCTCAATGCAGAAAAAAGTGTATAACAAAATCCAACACCCATTCCTATTAATAGCACTATAGTATAGAAATCAATTGAGTTTTCCTTAAAATGATGAATAGCATCTATTTAAAGCCATCACCAAGCTTCAGATGCAATAAGAATAAACTAGAATCATTCCTAGTAAGATCAGTGGTGAAACAAGATAGCCCACTATCACCATTACTATTCAATATTGTATTAGAAATGTTAGCTTTAGAAAAGAAAATGAAATTAAAGGAATTAGAATAGGTAATGAAGCAACCAGATTATCACTTTTTGCAGATGATATGATGATATGGATATAAAATCCTAGAAATCATCTAAAAACACTACTACAAACAATTCACAACATTAGCAAAGTTGCAGGATGCAAAATAAATCCATATATCTCATTATCATTTTCATATAGTACCAACAAATCCAACAGCAAGTGATACAAAGAGAAATTTCATTTAAAACTACTGTACATAATATAAAATATTTGGGAGTCTACCTGCCAATGCAAAATCAGATACTTTATGAACACAATTACAAAACATTTTCCACACAAATAAAATGAGATCTAATCTCTTGGGAAAATATCAAGTGCTCAAGTGTAGGCCAAGCTAATATAATAAAAACCTTACTTAAAGTTCTTACAAGCTAAATTAATCTACTAATTCAGTGTCACACCAATTAAACTCCCAAGGAATTATTTTACAGTTAGGAAAATTAATTACAAAGCTCATCTGGAAGAACAAAATGTCAACAATTTCAAGGGGATTAATGGGAAAAATAAGTAAATGAAGGTAGCCTAGTTGTACCATGCCTAAAACTATATTGTAAAGCATTACTCATCAAAACCATTTGGTATTGGCTAAGAATCTGAATAGTCAATCATTGTTTAATTTTGCTGTTACTGTGTACAATGATCTGATCAATTTTGATGGAAGTGCTTCTTCTCAACAAGAGGTTGATTAAGGTCAGTTCCAATATGATGAAGAAAGCCATCTACACCCTGAGAGAGGACTATGGGTACTGAATGTGTATCACAACATAATATTTTCACTAATTTTTTTCAATATTTTGTTGTTTGCTTAAATTTTATTTTCTTTTTTTTTCCTTTTTGATCTGATTTTTCTTGAGCAGCATGATAATTGTGGAAACATGTATAGATGAATTACATGTTTCACATATATTACTTGCCATCTAATGGAAGGGGTGGAGCAAAGAGGTAAAAAAATTTGGAACACAATTTTTTCCAGGACTGAATGTTTAAAATTATCTATGCATATATTTTGAAAATAGCAAAAGCTTTAATAAAAATAAATTTTAAAAAATAAATAAAATGCTATTGAACAATGCCATTAAGTTCATTAATTCTATCAATATTAAGTACCTACTGCAGATAAGACACTATGTTAGGTTCTGGGGTTGTATATTTTTGCCTCAATTTGTTTCTTGAAAGAGCTTATATTTTGTTAGGAAAAGTGGGTGATTAATTATAATAAGATATAGGATATAAGAAAACTAAAGAAGAGATACAGACTTGTTAGAAGCATGTCTACAAAAGACCATAGAAACACTAAGGAATTACAAATTGTACATAGCTCCAGAAAAAATTCAAAGACATGCTGCTTTTCAATATTTAGGATATGAAGTATACCCTAAGGTGCTTACAGTACAAAAACTGTCCTTAAGAACAGAGAAGCTAAACACCTTAAATGATTTTCAGAAATTGATAGGAGATATCCAATGTATGCGACCAGTGTTAGGCTTGATTACCTATCAATTGCAACCCTTATATATTTTAAGGGGAGACAGCGCTTTAAATTTACCACGTTAGCTTACAAAAGAAGCTCAAAAGGCTTTGAGAGAAGTTGAACTGTAGCCAATATGGTTGAGAGAGTCACTCAAAAACCCTTGAAAATATTAGTCTTTGCTACACAAGAGGCACCCACAGCAGTTCTTCATCAAGGAGACTGTGATAGAGTAGATAAACCTCCCGGCACAACCAGAACAAAGCCTTACTCCTTACCCAGTACTTGTGGCTAGAATTTTATTAAATGGCATTAAGCGAGCAGTACAATTATCTAGGACAAGACCTGAGAAGATATATACCTTTTATACTAATACACAAATTAATGTGTGCTGTGAGACCATCCCAGAGTGGCAAATTTTATTAGCCATGGCTCCAAATTTTACACATGGGTCTCCATTAAAGATAACCAGACTATTACATAATTGGTGATGAATTCTTGAAGAAAAGGTTTCTAAAGTTTCTCTTAAAGGACCAACTATCTTAACAGATGCATCCAAACATAATATTTACACTGTATACTCTTGTGATTTAACTATAAAGAGAGTAGTCAGAACTCCTTTTCAGTCCACTCAGCAGAATGAATTGTATGCCATCATTCTAGCTCTTACTTATTATCCAAGAGATATAAATATAATATTTGATTTGGCCTATTCAGTAGATGTGGTACAAAGAATTGCCACAGCCCAAATAAAATTTGTAGCCTCTAATACATATCAGCTCTTTAAGAAACTTCAAGAGCAAGTGAGAAAGCATCCAGGTAAGATTTATATTTTGCATGTCCACTCTCATAGTGGACTTCCAGGTCCTATTTTTATGGTAATTCAAAGGCAGATAGCCTTCTAACTATGTTGGTCAATACGCCTTTATTCCAAGAAGCCCAGGCATCTCATTCTAAATATCATCAGGCTGTTCGAGCTTTATGTTTACAATTTGGAATGACAAGAGAGGAAGCTAGGAACATAGTAAAAGCCTGTACAGCTTGCCTTCCTTTCCACGCTCCTACACTGCCTTTAGGGAAGAACCCTCATGGTTTGAGACCCAATGAAATCTGGCAAATGGATGTGACCCATTATAAATGTTTTGGTCTCCTGTTTTTTATCCATGTTGTGGTTGACACCTTTTCAGGATTCACTTTTGCAATACCAGCAACAAAAGAAACAGCCCAAGTGGTCACTGAGTTCCTTATTCAAGCATTTGCAATTATGGGTGTGCCACAAGCAATAAAAACAGATAATGGACTTGCATATACTTCTAAACATTTTACGCACTTTTGTGCACAGTATAAGGTTTTTACACACCACTGGCATACCCTTTAATCCCCAAGGACAGGCAATAGTAGAGAGGAGAAACAGAGACATTAAGACGCACCTCCAAAAACAAAAGAAAGAGGGAGCCACAGGTAACCCTAGAGAACTTCTAAATCTAACCCTTTATACTATTAACTTATTGATTTTTTACAAAGATGCACTGGCTCCGGTAGACAGATTTTATAACCCATTGGAAAGGCAGTGTCCAGTGCGAGCGGCTCCACTATCTTTAGATAATCACCAGGTGATGTGGAGAGACCCAGAAAGTAGTGAATGGAAGGGACCAGATAGGTTAACTGCTTAGAGGAGAGGGTTTGCTTGTATCTCTACAGGTGGAGTAGGAATCAGATGGGTGCCAATGAGCCATATTCACCTTGTCCATCACAGAGAGACAGAGCAGACCCTTGAAATGAAGGAGAAGACCCAAGAAACATTGGGTGGTCACTTTGCTGATTGTACCCACCACTGAAAGAGCAAGGCAGTTATGGCATTTGATTCACAGACACCCAAAATCACAGAATCATTGGAATCCCTGAGACATGATAAGATTGATGTAGGACTTGAAAGCCCTCAGGAATCATTGGATTCTCTGAGACATAAGACTGTTGTAGGACTTGAAAGCCCTCAGGAATCATTGGATTTTCTGAGAAATGATAAGATTGTTTCAGGACTTCAAAATCTGCTGTAATCATTGGATTCCCTAACACATTAAAAAACTGTTGCAGGACTTCAAAAACTTGGGGGGATCATTGGATTCCCTGACACATGAAGCAATGGACAATAGATTGGTTTTGGACTAACTCTTGACTGCTGAAGAAGGCATATGTGTGACTGTGTGTTTACATACCCTCCTTCTAGGACTTCTGGAAATCTTTTACAACACCATGTTGATTTATATTGTTTGCTATACCGCTACTTGTGTGTACAATTCATGTTTGTTACACCACATCAGCCTGCACTGACTATGGGGAGAGTCATCACTAATAGCCTCTGTGTTATTGCTATGTGCTTGTGTAATACCTCCCATGATATGGTTTTATTCATACCTGTTTCTAATAAGACCCTTCAGCCCAGAAACCCTCTAGCAACCCCCACTTCTCTTTGGTGCTTTTCCTTTCCCTTCCTGAGATGTCAGGGAGGGTGTGATCATCTCCTTTTCGGTGTTTTCACCTCCTTTCCTGAGAAGTCAGGGAGGGTGTGATTACCTCTCCTTGAGGGCTCTCACCTCCCTGACCTTGAGAGGTCAGGGATGATGTGACCACTTGTGCTCTAAAACAAAAGAAAGCAGGAGATGTAATGGACTGAAGCTCTTGACTCCTTGCACTAAGGTCCCAAGCACTTGAGGCTGATTAGCAATTGGACAATATCTATTAATATATGCTTGGAGAAAGAATGGCCCTGCTCACTCTCTGTGCAAGTTGGGTGTGTTGTATAGGAGATTGTGGAGGATTTGGTGGGTGGAGTGTGAGAGGCAGAGCACTGCTGTCCTGATTCCTGTTGTGACTGAACTCACTTTACATTGCCATTCCCCTTCACCTCCGCAAAGAATAAAGATCAAGGATTTTCCCTTATTCTGACTCTGGCTGATTTTAATATACTCTGGGTGCTAAACGCGGTCATCACACAAACTAAATTCTATAGGTAAAGTAGATGGGATTAGCATCTTGAATCATAAACTTTACCAAACAGAGAATGAAAAATAAACTAAATATGATCATAAATTTTATACAGAAAGATGGAAAGAAGGAAATAGATAAAATCTCTATAAGGGGAGAATTGATAAGCATAAAGGATATCATGAGACAACACATAAATTTTGATTGGAGGAAAACTTTGAAGTGTAAAAAAGAGTTTTATCTCAAATATTGAGCAATGGTGATATTCTTGATGCATAGAAAATTGATGTAAATATATTAGTCATCTATTCCTCAATTCAGATAAATAAAGAAATAAATGATATATATTTAAATTCCAAAGAAACTTTAAATCAAGAAAAAGTATTAAAAAATCCTTAATTTTCAAATCATGAAACATCAAGTGAATTCAAACAAATCTGATGTTTTACCTTATAGTTATCAAATTAGTAAATAAAACCAAAGATGCAAACATTTAACAGAATGATGTGGAAGACAGACATCAGCACACTGGTGATATAGTTGTTGATTCAGTTGAGCATTCTGGAAGGTAATTAAAACTTCTGTAAGAAGAACTAAACATATATTCAAGTTATATTTAATTTTCCAAGAAACTATGTACTAGTCAAATCCTCCAGAGTTCAAAGATATCATATAGTATTTAGTATACACTAAACTATTCACTTTTTTACATTAGTGAGAAAAAAATAAAACTTAACAAGGTGTGTAACTTTACCAAGTGAGGAATGACAACAAATTTAGGTATATGAACTGGGACTCTTATTGAATCATAAGAAATTATGAATATTAACAATTGAGAGTACAGTTCAAAGACTAATATGAAATTATTTATAATCATATGCAAAAAAGTTGCCAAGTAAAAGTTTGCTGGCATATGTGTTGATTGATACAGAAGTAAGAAATTTTAACTATAAAATATAATAATAAACATTTAGATAAATAACATAAAAGGCTAATATTAATGAATACTGATTCAATAAAATATATGTGTAAATATAACTTATCTAGATAAAAAGTTACATTCTAAAGATGTCTAATGTACTACATTCTATCAGATATAATATTCTCTTAGTTATCTTGCAATTAACTAGTTCTTTTCTCATAAGGGTTAGGTGAGTTGTGTATTAGGAAATGCATTTAATGCCAAAGAACAAAGTGTATACTTAAACTCTTTTTTAATTAACCCCTTTCACAGAATGTAGATTACTACTGTAGCTTTAAGGAACAGGAAATAGAATTTGGGACAATTGACAGTTTAACTGATATTGCATAAGGATTTTGTGAGAGGATTGCAAGAGTGTAACTATCATTCTATGTGAGACAATGTGACTGATAGTTTAACTATCGATCTTTATGAGATACTGAGATTGAGATAGTTAAAGTGACTTTCTATGGTGTTAACTTTCAATTTTGAGGAGACTGAGAAGAATACAGTTAACTGTAATCTTTAAGAAGGAGAGGTTAATTATTAGCATTGAAAGAGTGAAGAAGAAATCTTTTGGAGAAGATATGCTATGGAGAAGAGATCCTGAGGAAAATTCTTAAATGCGTTCCTGAATAAGCTGATTAAAGGGAGTTGTGATTCCATGGTCTGGGAAAGAATATTTGCTTTCCCGTTAATAAATAAAAGATGCAGTTAGTATTACTAATGATTGTGTAATCCAAAAGAGAAGTTTAGAATAAGAGGTTTCCCTCATTTTATAAATGGGGAAAAGCTTTTGAGTTAATGAACTGATGAGAGAGATAATATGATTTTAATGATTGCGATAGAATATTAGAATATTAATTGTCTTTGAATGGTGCATCTTACTGTTGAGTAAAAAAGAGTATCCAGTAATTCTTGAGTACCACAGTAATACCTGAGATCACACTTATATATAAGTTGCTCTTGCCTTCCCACACACATACACAAACATGCATGCATTCATACACTGAAATGTTTAATGTTTATATGAGTGTACTAGCAAAAGGTCTGACTACATGCATGAGAAAGCAGAAAAGCCCTTTTACACATGGAAGAGGCAATTTCCAAAACTGATGTAACCTTTTTTGTTTTTTAACTAAAAAAAATACAATTTTAAGAATTAAAGAATCTCTCCAACTGATTGAAAAGATTTCATGAAAGAGGTGACATCAGAGATAAAGCTTGAAGGAAACGAGAGAATAAAGGTATAAATGAGGAACATGTGCAGTTTAGAATAAGAGATGAAAGACATTCTAGGCATAAATGTATAGAAGTGAGACATGATAGGTTCAGTATATAGACTACTTGTCTGGTTGTAATACATAAAGGAGAGTAATGCAAATAAGACTAAAAAGGAAGATTGCAGTTAAATTATGAAGGACCCTAAATACTGAGAAATAATTTCTTTCTATTTTATACTTGCAATAAGAAATGACCAAAAGATTTTCAGGAAAATATTGACATCATGATACATGTATATTAGAACAGTTATTTGGCTATTTCTGTAAAGAATTAATTAAAGACAATAATGAATGGAAATAGGAACTTCAGTTATGAGAATTTTATTATAGTCAATGTGAGAAATAAAGAGTTATCTGAACTAAATTAGTGATAATATAAGGGGAAACAGGAAGATTACATCATCATAGTTGTATAATTAGCTTGAATATTGAAAGTAAGAAAAAAGGAATGATCAAAATAAAGTTTAAAACCAATGCTATTATTTTAAACATGTAGATATTGTTCATGAAGTTCTATTCACCTTAAATAATTTTATTTAAAGTTATTAAATGATTTTCACAAATCAATAAATATATGTATATTTATCTATCTATTATCAGTTTTTATATTTATGCAGAAGTTCCTAAAATAAAATATAAACACATTATCAAACTGGAAAAATCTGAATTTAAGACAAGGGAAGTAAGTTTTTGTCTTTTCCTTTATTTAAGCTAAATATATCTAAAATAAATACACAAATTATTAAATCAAACAATTAAAATAGACTCAAGGAAGGAAAAGGCTTGAGTGAACAATAGAAAAATATTAAACCTAAAAATTAATTTTTATATTTACCTATACTGATGCCAACTCAATTGTGGAAATCATATATTTAAAGCTACATTTTATAGAACCTCACTTGCAAAAATCAATAGAAAGCTTTAGTAGGTAGAATGTGTATAACAGTAACAAGTGGAAAGGTTAGTGTAAAAGTTAATGGTTCTATCAGGAATAAAACAGAGTTAAAATGTGAAGGAAAGGTCTGCCACAAGTGGTTCATTAACCTTTTGGAACCCCAGTGAATCCTTGCTGAAAAGATTACAACAAACCAAACTCAATCTCTACTAGCATTTGCTAATATTCCAGTGTGGGAAAAACAGAATCTTTTTTTCTTGTGAAGAAATTATTTTCAAAGGACAGTTATATAAGAATATTGTTATCTGGAGGGGGGGCGCAGATGGCAGAAAGAGAATCAGTAATGTAATACCATGGAATGTTGTACCTCAAAGTCTTTTCTTCCTATCCGATGCATATTTGGATCTCCCTTCATCAAAAGAAAAAAAAAGTACTAGATAACAATTGAAGATTCAATGTGAAATGATTTTGTTTTCACAGTTCAGTTTCTAATAAACAAATGTCTTTAACATAGACTCTACTATTGTAGTTATTGGCTCCTATGTGGGCATTCCCAGCAAGTTACCTAAGATCAGAATGAATAGATGTTTAACTGGTGTTTCCCTTTCATTTCTGCACATAATACAGGCAGACTATAATGGAGAATATTCCAGTAACTCTTTGTGTAATTAGTTGAAATAAAACCAATGAAGTTCGTTTGCCATAAACATTTATCTTCAATATTACTGATTTAATTATGCTTTAAGGAAAGGTAGATTAAGTCATTAGATTTTCATTGTTAACAATATAAAGGAAAAAATTATGACATGGAAAGCTATGGTTTGCTAAAGGCTAAAACCAGTCCAGAATTAAGTATTTGAATTTATTTATTTTATACCTTTCCCTCTGCACACTTTCCTCTATTCCATCCATTTGTTCTTTTAATTTAATTATTCATCCCTCCCCTTTTAATAATTTCTCTCCCCTCCCCACTATTTCCTCTTCTAGCTTTCAATCCATTAACTTTCTGGGTAGAAGTTTAAATGAACAGCTGCTGCAGTAAACTTTGCCAATGTTCTCTAGCCAACCAACCAACAGGGGGTACTCTTGCACAGGATGCCTGGCTCCCCTTTGGAGACTGAGCTAACCTCTGTGACAATTTCAGAGTCCACCAGCTTGGAGCCTGAAATCCCAGCCCTTACATCCTTTCCAAATTTTCCAGTTGTTAATCCATCCTGCTGGGCTGATTCCTTTCAAATTTCCATATAATCCACAAATGGAGAGGATTTTCCCCCTGTCTTTCTTTTCTTCTTCATTTTCTTTTTTAAAGGGGACATTCAATCCACAATTAGAAGAGGAGTAGCTTTTGGATTCAATCCCCAAAATGAAATCTGTTATAAATAGATTCTGCCAAAATGTTGAAGAGAATGCAAATTGTAATGTGCCAATTTTGTAATAGGTTGAATTCTCCTAGTATTTTTTTCTTTAAGTCCAACTTCCATGTCATTTCATAATATTTTGTCCTTGAAAACTGATTCATCCTTCCCCCATCCCGAAGCACAAGCCAACACCATAACATGACCACTTTTTTTTTTTTTAAGGCTATGTGGTGTTCATGTTTTAAGCATTCCCATCTGTGACAGCTTGAGACAAAAAAGTCAGCCTCAGTTTTGGCACAATTAGAGACTTCTTACAGTAATCTCATTTGTGCCTGTCCTAGCACTGTTCTTATTAGTCAGCATCCTTATCTCCTAGCCACAGCCGAGGATGGCATTGTGGCTCTCCTAACACGGTTGATACATTGCCTAAAAATGCCATCCAGATCTTTGTTTTCAGCAGACACCATCTTTGGAATTGACTCCAATGCGGAAAATTGCTGAACCCCTTAATCTGTTTCATTTCTCTTGCTTGAATGATGCTCTGAACAGGAAAACTTTGGAGAACAAAAGCTCTAGTCATTTGAAATGCTGATTTTCAACTCAGCTATAATATGATGAGCATATAAACTGTTTTATATTGGTCAATGATAATAAGACCTTCTACAGAAAACATAATGTTTACAGCTTTAAGTCCTCCTCACTTGCCTGAAACACTTTGTCCAGGCACAACAGGCCTCATGAAGTTGAGACAAATTAGAACTTGCAATGAATGTCAGTTGCCTGAATTGTTATATTCAAATTGAATTTCTTTTAGAAGCCCTTCTTTACATGTCTCGTCACTCTTAATGAATTTTTGGTACTAAGTGAATTATTTAAAATTTTAAAATGTTTTAAATTCTGTCTATTTATACTGATACATTATATTATCTTAGACTTGAGACAGACTTCAGAAGCAACCTAATTTAGCCTGTCTCTACATGCAACTCTCCTTTGCAGCACCTGGAAAGAGGTCATCCTACATTCATTTAAAAATCTCTAGAGATGATTTTCCACAATTCTAATTGTTGGAATGTTTTTCTTTACAAAAAGTGGAAATTGCTTCTGCAGCTTCCACAGATTAATCCAATTTCTGCTTCAATAGTTAAAAAAAAAACTGAACACCTCTTTCATATGCAACCTTCAAATAATTAAAAAGAACTTTATGTAAACCCTAAATTTTCCCATATCCTCACTACATATATTCAATTCTTTTATTGATCTTAGTACAAAATAGTTTGTGACCCCTCTTAATTGTGGCTGCCCTTTTCTGAACTTTCTCCATCTTGGCAGTGTCTTTCATAAAGCAGTGAAGTACAAAAGTCAGATCATTGGATTTTCAGTCAGAAGAACTATGTTAAAATTTAATTGCACTACCTTTATGTGTAACCTTGTGCAAATCAAAGATTCTCTGGTACTCAGTTTCCTCATTTGTATGATAAAGAAGTTGGGTTAAATTTCTCCTGAGCTCCCATTCATCTTTAAATCTATGATTTTTAAAAAACTCTAATTCAACAATTGAATCCGACATTCCAAATGTAGATTGATTAGAATATAATGAGGCTATCAGTTTCCTTATTCTGAATATTGTTTATACAGCCTTAGAACAAATTAATTCTTTTAGTTATATTGCAAATGATATTTAATTTGAAAAATACCAAAACACCCAAACCTTTCTAACGCATATATATATTTCCCTAATTTTATTTCTCTCTCCCACTGATTAGTTAGATTTTAGATAAATACTAATCTCTTCGAGAGTTATAGTGATCCAGTTGAAAGGTGTGTTGACTCAGTTATTCATTATTCCCACTCTATTTATCAGTCAGTTCTGGAGGAGGTTCAGGTGAGGAAGAAGACACTGTCTGCATTTTTTGCCAGCAGAGGATTTCATCTACTCTTTGTCACATGTTCCTCTCTGCAAATTGTCATGTTCTTGATATCTTAGAGAGGAACTGCATTTCAAGGTGGACATTATCTGGATTTTCTTAAAATTACCTAGAGAGGTTATCTCTTCTTTGAAGCCATTACTGAGCTGTGATCAGCTTGTTGTTACCTTGATGTACTTATAATAAAATCCCTTTAATTCTTTGTCCTGAGTTTTGTCTTGTTAATCAGGGTGAAAACCTAAAATAATTATTTTTTCTACAGTTTTCCAGAGGAATCAGAGGCAATCCTTTTCTGTCCTCTACTTACACACCCACTTGTATAATTCCTCTCATAATAATATGAGTTAAGAATTCTTTAGTCATCCCTAAGTAGTTTTTAGAAAAGAGTATTTACTCAAGTGGCACAGTTAAAACAAATGGTATAAAACATCCCACGAAAGGTATGTGAATTATTCTCCCATCACTAATAATACATGTGACAAATTGTAACTCTTTGCTGTGAGCAATCTTTTTTTTTCCTTCTTTGGTAAACTCCAGAAGTTTTATTTAATCATAATGAATGTGTATTACTCTGCCTCTGGCAGATGTAAACACTGCTATTGGGTGATCTGTGGATACAGTTAAGATATCATTGATAGAAAGATGGGAGATTCTGCATAATCTGAAATCCTCAAAATTTATATGGAATTTTTTGGCCAAAAGAATATGTATAGATGAAGAGACCAAAGTGAGAAATAGGAAGAAAATTAAGACATTTTCTTTTCCAGGGCAGTTCTTCTCAGAAGGATGCTTTATTTGAATACAATACTTGTTCCCTCCCACCTTTTAAATAATTGTAGTTCTCAACTCCTTTGATAATTTATAAACATTCCCAAAAATGAGTGTGCTTCTTTGCCTCAGAATTCTTTTCTCACAGTATTCTTCTTCATCTAATATTTTCAAAGATTCTTCTGATCTAGTTTAAGACCTTGTATTAATTAAGATACATTCTTACCTAGCAAAATATCATGGTTAAAAAAGGGTGGAGTGATTAAAAAAACACACACACACACAATACTATACATGTAAAATGGATAAAGTCCAAAGTCAAATTTCTGACTGCTATATTGCAGCTTATATATTCAACTCAATAAAATAATCAAAATATTTCTATATAAACATAAAGTTATATCTTGGTCACCATGTAATGAAACATGCATAGAGAATAAGACATAAAATCTTATACAGGTTCCTTAGTTTATAATAAAAAGAGTTAAATCAATAATAATCTCTGTCCCTTTTTAGGTCTATCAAAGAATCTTCCACCCTGTTTTTCTTTATTCTTTCTTTTATTTCTTTTCTTTGCATATAAGTGTGATTGGTATGTATACAGCTCTGCTTGTGCTAAGTACATTGTATATCTCATTGCATAGGTTTCTTGTTTCATATTTCCCTGTTTTTTTTTCCATTTTTTGCACCGTAACTGTCCTTTGTTAAAAAACTATACCATAATTTTAATCCATTTAAATGTTGTTGAGTGTATAGTTTGCTTCTAATTGTTTGCTAAGACTAATGAAAAATTAGGATATATGCATGCTTATGTATATATATATATACATATATATATATATATATGTATATATATATATATATATATATATATACATGTGTGTATACACATTTATATGTGTTTTGTTTAGGACCTTGTTTACTATTGATGGGGCTCTGGTATGAATTACTTAAGTACTAACAATGGAATAACTAAAATTTTAAGATTCATTTTATTATTTACAAGATATTGTCATTTCTTTTAAAAAATGTTTATACTATACAAGAGTTACATGAGCAATGGATCAGAATTGTTATTTCCCCAAAGAACTCCTAGCTTTGAGTTATAAAATTTGTTTTCTATTTTTTCCACTTAAGAAGATAGAAAGTTAATTCATGTCTGAATCTGAGTGAGAATTCAAATTTATCTTTTAAACTTACCTTTATGCATTCAGCTTTTTGTTATAATCGTTCTAGACCATGTGATTTTTGTTGTCACTGTAGCTTTACTGATGAAAAATAAACCGAATCAAGAGAATATTTTATACAATAATATCATAAAGACAATACATTTCAAAAGATTTTAATAGTCAGATCAATAAAATGACTGACCAAAATGCTAGCAAACCAACAATGAAACTTGCCACTTGTTTTTTAACAGATATGTCAGAGATTCAGCTTTTGAAAAATCATGTTTTTGGACTTAGCCAGTAGGGGAATTGTAGAGGGCTGAAACTATTAGGTTGATGCACTGAGGTCGGGACTGCTGAGCACTTGAGGCTAGCTACGGATTGGACAATACTCTATGGGCATATGCTTGGAAAATGGTCCTCTCTGTACTGGCTCAATGATTGATGTATAGAGGATTGTAGGAGGGACTAGGGGGTGGAGAAAAGCAAGTTAGGGACACACACACTTGGCTGTAGACGAGGGAGAAGGTAGTCACAGAGAATCTGCTTCCATCCCGTTCAATCCTGCATCTGGGGACCCAGAATAAAGATTAAGGACTTTTGCTTTATTTTCTCTATGAGTTTAATAGTTTGAAGATAAGTGCTAGAGGTAAAACTCTTCTCCAAAAAAGAGAAGAAAAGGAAAATAAAGGTCAGAAAGAATCACAAATACATAGGACAATTTTGAATATCACATGTTTAGTTTATAATACATATTTAATATATATTGCATATATGAAATACAAATCAGGAATTTGTAGTTTAATTAAAAACCTCTCTCTTATTCCATGGTGTATGTGAAATGCTCATTTTATTGGTTTGTTAATTTTAGAATAAAAAACAAAAAATCCTAAATCATTTAATTTATCTAAATTATTATCTACCCATCCCAAAATTTTCTCAACTCTAAATTTATATTTATAACTTTTATGTTTATGCTTCTGTCCAGGCCATTGAATAAAATGTTTAAAAGCACAAGATACAGGATAATTTCTTGGGAAACTAACATACACATCTTTTTCCGAATTGACATCAACTTTTTTTTTTAATTTTGAAGAGTGAAAATTTTTATATTTTGATGTATATTACTTTAAACATATATTGTTTATAGGGACATACAATAAATATTATGAAATGAATTCTGCTTTTCCATATAATAGCATTATGAGTTGCTAACTTATTTTCAAGTTTCAATAATCAGTTTTCTTCCTTCACATTTGTCAAACTTCAATATGACTAAGTTGGAAAAAAATAGCCATCACTTTTTTTTGTAATGTATAGACATAAATGTTGAATTTCTAAATCAGATTTTAAAATAAGAATTAATTCCTGTAAGAAATGACCAACAGGATGATTTCAGACAGGCCTGGAGAGACTTACATGAACTGATGCTGAGTGAAATGAACAGGACCAGGAGATCATTATATATTTCAACAACAATACTATATGATGATCAATTCTGATGGACCTGGTCCTCTTCAACAATGAGACGAACCAAATCAGTTCCAATGGAGCATTAATGAATTGAGCCAACTACACCCAGCAAAAGAACTCTGGGAGATGACTAAGAACCATTACATAGAATTCCTAATCCCTATGTTTTTGTCCACCTGCATTTTTGATTTCCTTCACAGGCTAATTGTACAATATTTCAGAGTTCGATTCTTTTTGTACAGCAAAATAACTGTTTGGACATGTATATTTATTTTGTATTTAATTTATTCTTTAACATATTTAACATGTATTGGTCATCCTGCCATCTAGGGGAGGGGTGGGGGGAAGGAGGGGAAAAATTGGAACAAAAGGTTTTGCAATTGTCGGTGCTATAAAATTACCCATGCATATAACTTGTAAATAAAAAGCTATTTTAAAAATGAAAATAAAATAAAATAAAATATAAAAAAGAATTAATTCTTGTCTTTAATATAATATCTTTATTTAATGTGACCCTATCTCTAAAAGTATGTTTATCCATTTTATTGTTAATAATGGTATATAAATAATTATTAAATAGGAGTATTTTTTAATTGTTGTTTCAACTTCACCACGCTGCACTGGGGATGTCAACTGGGAAGGGTAAGATTTTTGTCCACAAAGACATTTTGCTCCCCTCTGAAATGACAGAAAGGAAGAAAAAAAAGTTATGTTTTCTTATGATTAAAAGTAAAAATTTAATCCTTTCCATAGTATCAAATTAAATAAAAACCAGTATCTTTGGCTTTGGAATTATAATTCTATTCACCACTATCTGGAAAGTAACTAACTGCTAATCTCTGATGGAGACTTTGCACAGTCCTTCTTGTTCAATACTCTCTAGCATCTTTCTCCTTCTATACTCTCCTCTAAATAAAAAGTCAGGATAATGTCAGATTGGGGTACTTGACTGAATGTTGGATAAATGAAGCCAGTCTAGTAAGTCAAATACATGAGTCCCTAAAATCATCTTGTTCCCCATGGTTGGGACCAAAAGTTCAATTACAATGAAATTAAATGAAAACAATGCTGTAATAAATTGAATGTAGGTGAGTTAAGTTTTGCTCTGAGAAGACAGAATCTGAAAAGAAGCATTTTTCTTCCTGGGGCAGGGAAACTTTGATCTAGTATGAGAAATACCTTTTTTGCATAATAGGTCCCGACTCTATTTCTCCTTTCAGATTACATTGATTTATGATGAAGTTTTCCTTTGATTTATGATGAAGTTTTCCTTAAACTTAAATCTCTATGACCTGTTCTTGTGAAAGTCATCTCCCAAGAGCAAGGTGAGGGAGAAATCATGATGCAGTAGAAAGAGAACTTGGTTTTTAGTTAGATGTCCTGGATTAAAAAGCTGGTGTACCTTGTATGAATTTGGATTAGGTAGCTTAGTTTATATAGGACTGTTTATTCACCTGTAAAACTGAGGTAATGGTATTCTAGATATCCTCTAAAAAGCTTTATAGCTCTAGATTTGTGACAATTTACTTTAATTTTGCTTTTTATTTAGATAACTTATCTACTAACAGGCTTACTAATTTCATTAAAAAAGAAGGAAAAAAAAAACTTGTGTATTAGATGATGCATTTTCCCAGCCATCTTGACTCATAGAACTATCAGGAGGAGATGGAATCTGTCAATCTGTCATGATGAGTATATAAATGGTTTATAAAATAATTTTTTTAAATATCCAAATAAACATTTGGATATTTAAAAGAAGATAAACATGATTATTTGAGGTCCAGAGTATGTACACAGAGCAAATTCACCACATATTTTTCTATTTCCCCATTGTGTTTTTGTGACTGTTATTTATCTATTAAGTTAATGAATCAAATCAATGCTTTAGATCTCAGATCAGGCTCTCTCTCTCTTTCTCTCTCTTTTCTCTCTCTCTCTCTCTCTTTCTCTCTCTTTTCTCTCTCTCTCTTTCTGTTTCTCTCACACTCTCTCTCTTTCTCTCTCTTTTCTCTCTCTCTCTCTGTTTCTCTCACACTCTCACATCTCTCTCTCTCTCTCTCTTTGTCTCTTTTTTTTCTCTATGTGTGTGTGTCTCTCTTGTCTCTCTTTGTGTGTGGAGAGAAATTTATGAAAACATATGAAATTAGTCAAATTGCACAACTTGAAATACATTATTTGCTTTCATTTTTATTGGATTGCCTCGTGTAAAAATAGCTTCACATATAAAATTATTTGGAGAGATATGATCATTATCCATAAAATTGAGCCAGAGAGTAATAGATTGAGAGTTTGAAACATGCACATTTTTCTCTTAGATTAACCAAATTCACTGAATAATTTTCATTCCTTTACCTTATTTTTGCTGTTTAAACATGGCCAATATTTTTAAAAAATGAATGATTCATTCCTGTATTGACCCATGCTTAGTGGTGCTCATCTGTACTTGGTACTGCCATTGATTTCAAATAGCTCTTCATGTTAGTATCCCCTCTAGGTCATGGAATAATTTTTTTTAATGGATTATGTAGCTGTCTACACAAGCAAAGTGAAGTGGACAGTTGAATGAATTTAAACATTGTGAATAGATGTTTAGATAATTAATTCCTCCAAACCCAATTTTTCCTTAATGGCAGTTTTATGAGTGAATAATTCAAAAATTGCCTCAACTACACAATTCAATTCACAAATGTGAGATATTTTAGTAATCTTGAATGTTCGGTCTATTGAAGTGCTATGTTCTGCTGATTTTAATTAGAAAGCTTGAGGAAATGAAGGGAAAATTTTGATTCTTCTTTTATTTTGATTTCCATTTTAATACTAATGAAATACCTACAACAAGAACAACAAAGCTATATTTTGATTTGCCTTCATGCATTACAATTCACAAAGGGGCATATTTATATGGGAAGCAAAATGTTTTACTAACTTCAAAGGGAATAGTGTTTGTTTACTGCTAGTTTTTATACAAGATGAGAGAGAGTACCTCTATGCATTCCAAAGGAAATATATATTGAAGTAATAGATAAAAAAATTTAGTAAAAGTTTTCCCAAATCTGTTGGTATAATTTTCTTTAATGATGAATTATATTAATAAATTCTAGATCACCTAGATCTCATTTTTGACCATTTTCCCCAGCAACTTTACTAATAATTAAAAGCAAAATTCAGCAACTATTTATTAAGTACCTACTATGTAATATATAGCACCTACTTACTAAGGCTATTCTGCTGTAAAACACTTAGCCCAATGCCTGGCATATAATAAGTGCTATATAAATGTGAGCTATGGCCATCATCGTCACAAACCTGGCTTTATTCTAGTTCCTAAAGATATAAAAACAAAAATAAACTAGCCCCAGTTTTCACCATGATTAGATTCAACTGGGAGTGAGAGTTTTATATAAATAAAGTATATAATTAATGAAAATGTGATAAAGGTATATATGGAATGGGCAATTAGCAATTGGGATGGATTGGAAAAGGCAGTTTTTGAGATGAATTTTGAGGGAATTAAGATAACCTATGAAATAGACATTAGGAGGTAGAGCATTCCAAGAAAGGAGAATAGGCATTTCAAAGTAAAGAGGAAGGAAATGTAGTGATGTATGTGAAGCATGGTAAAAAGGTCACTTTGTCTAAATTTGAAAATCTAAACATGTACTCCTTAAACTTGATCTTTCTTTTCTTTTTTTTTAATTTGATAACTATATTTGATAACTGTATCAAATTTTTTATATCAAATACTGGGTATATAACTATATAGCTAATTTCTTTTATAATCTTAAATATGTTATTTATGCATTAATAAAAATTCTGAGGAATCCACAGGATTATTCAGACTGCCAAAGTGAGTTTCTGTGATAGAAATAAAGTTAAGAACCACTGGCCTAACACATAGAGTGTAGAAAGAAAAATAACATATGAAACTGCACATGTAGTATAAGGGACTTCTTCCTGAAAACCCAATATCTAATAATTCAGCACAGAAGACAAAGATGTTTTGTATCAACTGTAAAATATGTGATAATACATAAAGAACTTCTAATGAAATACAAGCCTCTTAAATGAATTAGAAAAGAAAAATCAAAAGAATGAGTGATATTGCAGATTGATAATCACAGGCTGATTTAACCCCTCCCTCAAATAAAAGGATTATGAATTTTATGAAGTTTAATATAAAGCCAATCAAGAAAGGGCTATGCCAATATAGAAACGGAAATAGAGAATCCCTCCTTCCCCAGACTGAAAACCTGAAAGTGCTAATACACTCTTATTTTTTCAGTTATTTTGAGGAATCTGAAAAGTTTCCTATGGTCTTTGTGGGACTTGGGGTGGAGAGGGAGAGAGTATTTGAAGAGAAAAAAAATATGCTGATATTTTCTTTATTTAAAATATTTATTTTTTAAAATTGACATCACTTACCTTGGTGTACATTTTGAGAATACCCTTGAAAGGAAGAAACTGAGAAAGGTTCATATACATATCTATAGATTTAACACTAAGATGTTTTTTACTAGAAATGTTCACTCATATTCAGAATTCAGAGCTAATCAAATCCAAAGAATAGTAGAGGTCAATTAATACTCCTTTCTGGAATAAAGGAGAATATTTTTACTTTTAACTTATTTAGAAAATGGATTAGTAGTAAGAGAAGAGCAAATAGGAATGTTGGAATAACTCTGACCACCACACTTTAAAACTGCTATGAGAGATTGTGCCTAGGTTTGAAAAGCTTTAAACAAAAAATACATTTTATTGATGTATTTTGTTTTTTATGTCAACAAAAACTTCTCTCAGAATTTTATCCCTCTCCCCTATCAGGGAACTATTGCATATAACAACACTATTGGGAGAAATAAAATAAAGGAGAGAGAAAAATAATAAAACTGATCAAAATATCAAAAAGTCTAAAATATATACTCTATAATTATAAACCTCCTATCTTTGAAAATAAAGCAGATGTCCTTCCATATCTCTTTCACAGAGTGCTGCTTATTCTTTCTAATTTTTCATATTCATTTCTGATTGAGGTAACTCGTTGCTTCATTGCAGAGAACATCAGACCTGAAATCAAAAAGGCAAGAGTTCAAATCTGGCCTTAGAACTTACTGGCTGTTGTAACTCTGGGCAAGTAATTAAATCACTTTTTACCAAACTTTCCAAATATGTAAAATAGAAATGCTTCTCAGGATACTTGTAAAGAACAAATGAGACACTAGTTTAAAATTCTTTACTACAGTGCCTGGCATAGAATGTCATGAAACTATTCCTATTCTTATTCTTGTTAACATTATCATTATTAATTGCTTTGTTGTAGTTATTATTTCCATTTATATTGTTGTTTGTAAATATGTATACACATATATTTGCTTTATACTTCTTCATATATCTATACATGACAGGTACTAAATTTGACATAGTTTTTTTTTTTATTTCAGTCATTTCACTGTTTAACCTAGATGCAATAATTTTGTTGGTACAGACGTATTTTAATTTTATCCTATTGAAATTATATATTTTATCTTTAGTATTTTTTCTATCTTTCATGTGCTTAAGATTTCATCTTCTGCTCATAGCTATCTCTTCTAATATGAAGGGACTTAAAAATAGTGTAAGAGTTAACATTTTTATTCAATAGGTACCAATAAGCCAGTGGAGTTTATTGAATAACTGACTCCAATCATTAGACCTGTACTTTAGGAAAATTACATTTGAAAGGATGATGGAGTTTGAAAGTAACTACATATAGAATAGTTAATTAGGTCATTGTTTAGATAAGAAGCAATGAGGGCCTGAAATAGAGAAATAGCCAATGAGTAGAGATAAGAGGTGAATATGAGAGATGTTCAAGGAAATTATGTGTTTAATGTAACACGTATTTAACATAACATAACATAACTGACTGGATATGTAAACTGAATGATATTTACAATTTGAAAATAATATTAAGGAGGGAAGCCAGAGAAATTGTAGGATTTGTTTACTTCCTTGACAGTTAAAAAAGAGATCTGAAAGAAAAGTGGATTTAGAGGGAAACATAATAGGTTGTATTTGGAGGATGTTGACTGTGAGATGTCCATGGAATATGCAATTTAAGTGAAAAGAAGAGAAGAGAAAAAAAAAAAAAAGGAAAGTGTCTCAGAACAAAGCACTGAACCATACCTATAGTGAATAGACAAGATAAGTATTGTAGAAGCCACATAAAGTAGTAATAGAATTAATAAATCAAATTTAGAAGGAACAAAAAGGCAAATGAGCAAGGAACTAGAAAGGGGATAGTGCAATGAAATCCTCAATGATAATAGCAAAAATGAGGGAGCATTTTTTAAATGCTTTTGCAAAGTCAAGAAGAATGATAACAGAAAAGATGATCAAATTTATTTAAAAATCAATGGTAAGTTTGAACTGTATTTAAGTTGAAAAAAAGAAATGAGGAACAACACAAAGATTTAAGAAGTTCATGAAAGGAAAAAAAATGTTTGAAATTATTGTAGACTTTTTTTCCCTAGGGATTTGAATAAGTAATAATATAGAATACTAGTTTGAAGAGATGGTAATTCTAGTGATTTTTTTTAATTATAGGAAAGATATCTATGTGTTCTGGGATAGTGGGATAAGAATACATTAAGAGAAAAGTGAGAGAGGTTAAACATTAGATAAATGAAAAATGAAATGTATGCCATTTCCTCTTAGCTATATTGCCCTTTGTAGAATTTAAGTTTCTTTCTTTTTTTTAATAGCTTTTTATTTACAATATATATGCATGAGTAATTTTTCAGCATTGACAATTGCAAGACCTTTTGTTCCAACTTTTCCCCTCCTTCCCCTAACCTCTTCCCCCAGATAGCAGGTTGACCAATACATGTTAAATATGTTAAAGTATAAATTAAATACAAAATAAGTATACATGTACAAACAGTTATTTTCTTGTACAAAAAGAATCGGACTCTGAAATAGTGTACAATTAGTCTGTGAAGGAAATCAAAAATGCAGGTGGACAAAGACATTGGGATTGGGAATTCTACATAGTGGTTCATAGTCATCTCCCAGAGTTCTTTTGCTGGGTGTAGCTGGTTCAATTCATTATTGCTCTATTGGAATTGATTTGGTTTATCTCATATTGAAGAGGACCACATCCATCAGAATTGATCATCATATAGTATTATTGTTGAAGTATATAATGATCTCCTGGTCCTGCTCATTTCATTCAGCATCAGTTCATGTAAGTGTCTTCAGGCCTTTCTTAAATCATCCTGATGGTCATTTCTTACAGAACAATAATATTTCATAATATTCATATACCACAATTTATTTAGCCATTCTCCAATTGATGGGGATCCACTCAGTTTCCAATTTCTGATCACTACAAAGAGGGCTGCCACAAACATTTTGGCACATACAGGTCCCTTTCCCTTTTAAAAAATCTTTTTGGAATATAAGCCCAATAGTAACACTGCTGGGTCAAAAGGTATGCACACTTTGATAGCTTTTTGAGCATAGTTCCAAATCATTCTCCAGAATGGCTGGATGTATTCACAATTCCACCAACAATGTATCAGTGTCCCATTTTCCCCACATCCCCTCCAACATTCCGCATTATCTTTCCCTGTCATTCTAGCCAATCTGACAGGTAGGTAGTAGTATCTCAGAGTTGTCTTAATTTGCATTTCTCTGATTAATAATGACTTGGAGCATCTTTTCATATGGCTAGAAATAGTTTCAATTTCTTCGTCTGAGAATTGTTTATTCATATCATTTGACCATTTATCAATTGGAGAATGGCTTGATTTCTTATAAATTAGTCAATTTGGAAATGAGGGCTTTATCAGAACCTTTAACTGTAAAAATGTTTTCCCAGTTTATTGTTTCCCTTCTAATCTTGTCTTAGTTTTGTTTGTACAAAAACTTTTCAATTTGTATAATCAATATTTTATATTTTGTGATCAATAATGATCTATAAGTTCCTCTTTGGTCATAAATTCCTTCCTCTTCCACAGATCTGAGACGTAAACTATCCTATGTTCTTCTAATTTATTTATAATCTCATTCTTTATGCCTAGGTCATGAACCCATTTTGACCTTATCTTGGTATATAATGTTAAGTGTGGGTCAATGCCTAGTTTCTGCCATGTTAATTTCCAATTTTCCTAGCAATTTTTGTCAAACAGTGAGTTCTTATCCCAAAAGCTGGGATCTTTGGGTTTGTCAAACACTAGATTATTAAAGTTATTGACTGTTTTGTCCTTTGAACCTAACCTATTTCATTGATCAACTAGTCTATTTCTTAGCCAATACCAAATAGTTTTGGTAACTGCTGCTTTATTATATTATTTTAAATCTGGTATAACTAGCCCACTTTCATTTGAATTTTTTTTATTAATTCCCTTGAGATTCATGAACTTTTTTTTCCATATGAACTTTGTTGTTATTTTTTCTAGGTCATTAAGATAGTTTTTTGGGAGTCTGATTGGTATAGCCTTAAATAAATAGATTAGTTTAGGTAGTATTGTCATCTTTATTATATTTGCTAACCCTATCCAAGAGCATTTAATATTTTTCCAATTGGTTAGATCTGACTTTATTTGTGTGGAAAAGTTCTTGTATTTTTGCTCATATAGTTTCTGATTTTCCCTTGGCAGATAGATTTCTAAATATTTTATACTATTGGTAGTTACTTTAAATGGAAATTCCCTTTGTAACTCTAAGTGTTGGGTTTTGTTAGTGATATATAACAATGTTGTTGACTTATGTGGGTCTATTTTGTATCCTGCAACTTTGCTAAAGGGGTAGATTATTTCTAATAGCTTTTTAGTAGAATTTCTGGGGTTCTCTAAGTATACCATCATATCATCAACTAAGAGTGATAATTTGGTTTCCTCATTACCAACTATAATTCATTTAATCTTTTTCTCAACTCTTATTGCCAAAGCTAGCATTTCTAATACAATATTGGATAGTAATAGTGATAGTGGGCAGCTTTGTTTTACTCCTGATCTTATTGGGAATGGTTCCAGTTTATCCTCATTACATAGAATGCTTACTGATGGTTTTAAATAGATGCTAGTGATTATTTTAAGGAAAAGTCCATTTATTCCTATACTCTCAAGTGTTTTTAATAGGAATGGATGTCGAATTTTATCAAATGCTTTTTCTGCATCTATTGAGATCATCATATGGTTTTTGTCAATTTGGTTATTAATGTGGTCAATCATACTAATAGTTTTCCTAATATTGAATCAGCCTTGCATTCCTGATATAAATCCTACTTGATCATGGTGTGTTATCCTGGGGATGATTTTCTATAGTCTTTTTGCTAATATCTCATTTAAGATTTCAGCATCAATATTCATTAGGGAGATTGGTCTATAATTTTCTTTCTCTGTTTTCAACCTACCTGGTTAAGTATCAGTACCATATCTGTGTCATAAAAGGAATTTGGTAGGAGTCCTTCATTCCCTATTTTTTCAAATAGTTTATATAGCATTGGGGCTAATTGTTTTTTAAATGTTTGGTAGAATTCACATGTAAATCCATCTGGTCATGGGGATTTTTTCTTAGGGAGTTGTTTAATTGCCTGTTCTATTTCTTTTTCTGAAATGGGACTATTTAAGCAATTTGCTTCCTCCTCTGTTAATCTGGGAAGCCTATACTTTTGGAGGTAGTCATCCATTTCACTTAGATTATCAAATTTATTGGCACAAAGTTGGGCAAAGTAACTTCTTATTATTGCTCTAATTTCCTCTCATTGGTGGAAAGTTCTCCCTTTCATTTTTATGACTAACAATTTGATTTTCCTCTTTCCTTTTTCTAATCAAATTTACCAAAGGTTTATCTATATTATTGGTTTTTTCATAAAACCAACTCTTAGTTTTATTTATTAATTCAATAGTTTTTTTCACTTTCAATATTATTAATTTCTCCTTTTAATTTTAGAATTTCAAGTTTAATATTTGATCGGGGGTTTTTAATTTGGTCTTTTTCTAGCTTTTTAAGTTCCAAGCCCAATTCATTGATCTTCTCTGTCTGTATTTTGTTCAAGTAAGCCTCTAAAGATATAAAATTTCCCCTTATTACATCTTTGGTGCATCCCACAAATTTTGGTATGATGTCTCATCATTGTCATTATCTTGGATGAGATTATTAATTATGTATATAATTTGTTGTTTCACCCAATCATTCTTTAAGATGAGATTATTTAATTTCCAATTAGTTTTTGGTCTATTTACCCCTAACTTTTTGTTGAATGTAGTTTTTATTGCATCGTAATCTGAAAAGAAAGCATTTAATATTCTGTATTTCCTGCCATCTTATTATTCCCAGATTATTCTTTTCTTTTTCCCCCCTTCCCTCTTTCCTGTATTAAACTTATGGGCACTACTTGTGGCACACAGCTCTCCCTCTTTAGGATAGATCCCTACCCCCTTTGAATCCCTTCCCCTTTCTTGTACCCTTCCCTTATTACTCTTTTCCTTTTCCCTTTTTCTCTCCCACTTTTTAATGAAGTGAGAGAAGTTTCTTTGTAAAACGAGTATGTCAATTATTTTCTCTTTGATCCAACTCTGATGAGAGTAAGATTCACACAGTGTTCTTCTCTCTAAATTCCCTCAGATATGATAGGTTTCCTTTGCCTCTTTGTGGGATGTAGTTTCCCTCTTTTTTATCTCCCCTTTTCCCTTTTTCTGACATATCCCCTTTCCATTTCTACTTACCTTTTTTATATCACTAAAATCAAAACTCTTTATGTATATCCACAACAGAAATACAATTCTCAAGAGTTCTTTTTACCTTTTTCTGCTTCTCTTGAGTCCTATAACCATAGGAGTTATAGAAATTTGGAGATCAAATTTTTTGTTTAGATCTGTTTTTTTTTTTTCCTTAGAAATAAATGGAATTCATTTGTTTCATTAAATGTCCATCTTCTTCCATGGAAGAAAATGGTCAGCTTATCTGTGCAGTTTATTCTTAGTTGTATTCTAAGTTCTTTTGCCTTTCAGAATATCAAATTCCAGGTCCTTCAGTCCTTTATGTGGAAGCAGCCAGATATTAAGTGATCCTTATTGTGGCACCTCAGTATTTGAATTGTTTTTTTTTTCTGGCTGCTTGTAATATTTTTTTTCCTTAGTTTGATAGTTCTGATATTTTGCCACAATATTCTTTGGAGTTTTTATTTTAGGGTCTCTTTCAGAAGGTGTTTGATGAATTCTTTCAATGCCTATTTTACCTTCTGATTCTATTACATCTGGGGAGCTCTCTTTGATGATTTCCTGTAAAATAGTATCTAGACTCTTTTTTTCATCATAATTTTTGGGAAGTTCAATGATCCTCAGATTATCTCTCCTAGATCTATTTTCCAGGTCTGTTGTTTTTCCAAGTAAATATTTACCTTTTTTTTTCTAGCTTTTTTTTTTTTTTGGTTTTGCTTGACTGATTCTTGATGTTTCAAGGAATCATTCATTTCTATTTGTTCAGTTCTGATTTTTAATGAGCCATTTTCTTTATTAGCTTTTTAAACTTCTTTTTGTATATGTTCAATTGCATTTTTAAATGAGTTGTTTTGCTCTATGGAATTTTTTTTCCATTTCACTAATTTTTTTTTTACTGTTATTTTCTTTTTCCAATTCACAAATCCTGCTTTCCTGGGAGTTCTTTATCTTTTCCAATTCACAAATTTTGTTTCCCTGCACTTCTTGGGAGTTCTTTACCTTTTGTAATTCACATTTCAGAAAGTTGTTGCTCTCTTGCATAGCTTCTCTTTCCTTTCCCCATTTTTCTTCTAGTTCTCCTTTAAGATTTTTTACAGTTTTTTTAATAGAACTTTTTGTGTTGGGGACCAGGTTACATATCCCTTTGGGGTATTTTCTGGAGACTGTCTGCTATTAGTCTCCTCCAGGTTGAAAACCTGCTCTCTTTCTGTACAGAAGCTATTAATTGTCCTTTTGACTTTTTTATTCATTTTTTTAAAGCCTTTAGGATCTGCCTTCAGGGCAAGGAGGTTACCAGCTTCCTGTGCAGATCAGGAATAGATATATGGACAGTAGCTGTCCTGTCCATGGGCTGCAAAGAGTGGCCAATGTGTGGGAGTGCTCTGGGAAGAGCCTCGATGTGAGGATTAGTGACTGCCTTGGGGCTACAGGCTGAGCAGCAGAAGTATCACTGACCCTCACAAAAGCCTGCTTTGAGTATTAGCAGCTGCCCCATCCCTCATGGCATGGGAAGCATCTCTGCCTGGGGAGCATAGTCGAGCTGGGGAAATTCCACTGCCCCAGGCAAAACCCCACACTGTGCAGATTAGAGGTTGTCCCAGGCTGTGCCCCTACTGTGCGGATTTAAAAGCCCCTGCTGCAGAATGCCACTGCATTCTGTGTTATGGTCTGTGCTGAGTCACTTCCGGTCCTGGGTGGGCACAGCCAGATCCTGTTAGGCTCTAATGTCCTTCAGAGTACCCTCTACCCTAGGTTCTAATTTCTCTGCTAGTTGTTTACTTCGCAACCAAAGCAAAACAGTTAGTCTATGGCAGAAAGCTCTCTGTAAACCTTCCAAACACAGAGGCTGCCCCCTGCTCCCGGTTCTATCCCTGCCTGTGCTAGTCTGTTCTCACCCCTCAAGGCAAACCTTTTCTGGCTATCTTCCAGATTATCTTCATGAATTTTACCAGTCAAACGCTATTTTTGAGGCTGATTTTAAAAATTGGTAATGAGGGTATGAGAGGAGCTTAGAAAGTCATGTGTGCCTTCTATGCCATCTTGGCTCCACTCCCTGAATTTAAATTTCTTGAAGACAAGGACTTGGCTATTTTATCCCCAGGTTTTATTACAGGTGTGTGTGTGTGTGTGTGTGTGTGTGTGTGTGTGTGTATGTTCAGAGGAGACTGGGCATCTATACTTTTCTAAATGTGGGGAACATTGTGTTGCTTTTGTTTGTTTTAATAATCCCTCTACTAATTTAATTGAGCAATTTGTTTGAAATTTGTCATTTTAAAGAGTTGTCTGGGACTCTAAAAATTTGAATTATCTTCCAATAGTCATTTAGCCAGTTTGTTCAGAGTCAAGACTTGAAAATGGGATATGATTATTAAATTGGATTGGATTGAACTACACTGATTTAAGTATATTTACAAGGTTGTTAAAACAAAAATGTAACTACTGCCTACTTTATAGAGTGTTGAGTGAGCAGATATCATAGAGGAAATTTTGATTTAAACAAAAGCAAATATAGCAGTGTGAAAGGATTTTAGTTTAAATATTTTTTTAATTAATGCCTTTTGCTTTGCTAGTATAGAAATAACCAGTATTTTGCAAATGGTACTTAAAGAGCCAAGGTCAATACATATAAACTAAAGAAATAGTGATGATTTTTCCAAAGCCAATCTACTGAGCATAATCCGACTGTTAAAAAATATCATCAAGTCCCATAACATAATCCCTCAAAGCAACTGCTTATTACATCTATTTGTGTATATCACTTCATCCATCTTTCCCCAGAATTATTTGTTATTAAGCAGAAATTTTGTAGTTTGAAAGAATTTAAAAAGTACTCTCCAACTCTTATCCCATGACTAAAATGCTGTGATCCACTATATACATCAGGTCAGTGAAAGCTGCTGTGTGAAATGGAAGTTCAAAACAAATTATCATGAAATCTTTGATTTCTCCATTCTCACTTCTTGAAATTTATTCCCAGTACTTTTGAATTGGTGAATAAAGTACAAACTTTGTTTTTTACTTTAGTATACTTGGACACAGTTCTTTATGTTTTAGAATAAACTAACTGTTTTTCATATCTAGACATCAGTCACTTAGGGGGAAAATATCCTGCCAAATAGTGCCATCCCTAAAGCAGAGATAAAAGAATTATCATTCTTTTATGATAATTTGACTTCCATGAACTTAAGTATGGTCTCATATTGTTCATCTATTTTAAATTGACTCCTCTAAAATTTAGAAAAGTTAAAAGCTTTATCTTATAATTTTTGGATTTGGAAGTTTTTTGAAATTAATTTCTATGCAAGTTATAACTCTGTGTGTGTTGTCACAACTAGTGTTAAGAGTTTTTAAAAATCCTTTCAGGAAATCTATATCTAGATTCTTTCAATATAATAATAATCTAGGTAGACTTCTAAAATTAGTGAGAAAGAAATTTGAAATAATAAAGTTCACTATTCAGCTGCTGAGGCTGAGGGAGTGATAACCTGGAAATTTAGAAATGTTATAAACCTGTATTTTTAATGCAAAACCTATTTCTTTGACTCATTAAACCTGGATGAATAATAATCTATCTTCACAGGTTAAAACATTTTCCTTTATGCATCTTTTAGGGCCGTTTATCCCTATCTATGTATTTTACAAGGCTTATGAGAATGAGTTGAATAGTTTGGCTCAAACATCTTTAAAATCATAGAAACAAAAAAGTATGCTGTAAAAGTGACTTTTTATTATCATTATTACTGCAACAAATACAAATGATAATTACTTTTGTGTCAGAATGATCACTTCAGAGCTTTACAAGATGGATAGCAAAAGTTTTTTACAACTGCAAAGTGTAATAACATTATATTCACAAATATAATATTTTTATAATATTGCATACCATTTAACATTTATCCTTTAAACTTCTTACTTTCTTCACTAGCTTACTAAGTTTCAATGAATGTTTTTGCTGAATATAATTTCTCATGCATTGACTTTATCAGTTTTATACATTGTGACACCTCTATGAATTTAGCAAAGGGAGAGCAAGATTGAGAGAGAGAGAGAGAGAGAGAGAGAGAGAGAGAAGGGCAGGAGGGGAGCAACAATAACCCTATTATTCTCTACATTTTCAAAAGAAAATAAAACCTTGTAAAGAGCCCAAAGAGATCATAAAATAGGGGAAAGGACCACATGGGCAACAGTGTTTGTAGCAATCCTTTTTGTAGTGGCAAGAAACTGGAAATTGAGTGGTTACCCATCAATTAAAGAATGGCTGAATAAGTTATGGTATATGAATGTTATGGGATATTATTGTTCTGTAAGAAATGATCAGAAGAATGATTTCAGAGAGGCCTGGAGAGACTTTCATGCACTGATGCCAAGTGAAGTGAGTAGAACCAGGAGATCATTGTACACAATAACATCAGTATCATGTGACGATTCACTCTGAAGAACTTGGCTCCTTCCAACAATGAGGTGATTCAGGCCATTTCCAATAGACTTGGATGGAGAGAGCCATCTGTATCCTGAAAGAGGCCTATGGGGATTAAATGTGGATCACAGCATAGTAGTTTCATAATTTTTGTTGTTTGCTTGCTTTTTATTTTCTTTCTTGTTTTTATTTTCCCATTTTGATCTGATATTTTTGTGCATGTTTAAAATGTAGAAATACATATAGAAAAATTACACATGTTTACCATAAAATTGGATTACTTGTTGCCTAGAGAGTGTTGGAGGAGGGAGGAAAACTTGTAACACAAGGTTTTGCATGACTGAACAGTGAATACTCTCTTTACATATATTTTGAAAATAAAAAAGTTATTATTTTAAAAAATGAAGAACCCAGTAACTTCTGTTGAAATATACAACATTTTACCTACAGATAGAATGGAAGATAAGAAAACTTTGTCTTTTCTTACTTAGCCCAAAAAACAGCAAAGAAAACCACTTAGGAATATGCAGAGTAAGGTCACAGCAGTGCAGTCAATCTTCTATTCCAAAGAAAATGGATAGTAACAATCTTTTTATACTAATTTTATTTAAAATTTTATTATGAAATCAAACCCAAAAAGGGAAAGAACATTAGCATAAACTAAGCAGAACAGAGTCAGAAAAACATACACTTAACAGGAGATGGAAGGAAGGAGAGAGGAATAGAGAAGTGTAAGAATAAGGCCTAGAGAGAAGACAGAGAGAGAGAGACAGAGGGAGGCAGGGAAGGAGAGAGAGAAACATATTCTGTCTTCTTTTTATCCATTTTAGGTAAATGTGATTTTCATATGATTCCTACTGCCAATAATCCTTCCTTCCTGATTGCACATTATTATTGAAATCTGAATATGAATAACAACAAGTCCCAAATACTTTCTTTTGGTTCTGTTCTGTCCCTCTTTTTACATTATCTTCTTTTGCTCCTCTTAAAAATCTCAGAATTAATCCACCCCTAGGATCTTTTTTAAAAATCCCTATGAAACACTTTTAGTTTGCTTTGAATAAATTAAGTTTCTGAAACAACACATTTTTTCTTCCTCTATTAGATTAATAGTACTTGATCATAAAAATGCTTCCAATTGAGCAAATAAACATATTTCTTTATTACTCTAGAACCCTATGTATGTTTTTCAAATTTCCTTTTCATTTATGTCTTTTTTTTTTTCAGAAAGAGATGAGAATCCTCTATTAGGTGGGGTCTGAGCCAAGATGGTGGTAAAAAGACAGGTCTTTGAGTTTTTCCCAGCTTCCATCAGATCAACAACAAATCAATCTTCTGAGTAAGTATTGGAGTAATAAAACCCACAAATATTAGGAGTGTAACAAATTTCCAAAGGAAGATATTTTTGAAGAACTTCAAGAAAGGTCTGTCTCAATCAGCCACTCTTAGGATATTTTCCAAATTCTTATGAAATACCTTTAGTTTGCTTTGAATAAATTAAATTTCTGAAGCAGTACTTCTTTTCTTTATTAGTGCTATGTGATCATACAAATCCTTCTGATTTTCCTTGTACAGCATGATAACTGTGGAAATATGTTTGGACCTATGCTAAAGCATATGGAAGTTCTCAGAGCTGATGTCAGCCAGTTATCCTGGTATGGGTGTTTCCTTGTTTCACTTCATTGGGACTCAGGGTCTATAACAGGTTTGTTGAGTTAGGGCTTCCTGCTGGCCTGCAGAAATGTTCCTGTCCTGAACTCTGAAGCATATTTTTAAAATTTTTCTTTTTTAATTGTCTTACTTCATTATTTTATTGTGTTTGTTCTTTTGCAATATGATTAATATGAAAATCATATGCATAATCAATATCTTTTTTTTTTTGCTTTCTCAATTAAGTGGGTAGGAAAGAGAAATTACAATTCATTTTTAATGTTAAAATTATTTATATGCAATTGGGAAATATTTAATGAAATAAATCAAGAAATTAAAATAAGAAAAAATAAACTACTTGAGGAAACTTACTGTCTTGCTTTTGTATTTGCCTCACTATCTTTGACCAGGAGTAAGTGCTGAAGTAATAATATTTTTCTTTTTTAAATTTAAAATTTAAATACAAATATAAAAGAAAAAATCAAAAAGAAAAAGAAAACAAAATTTAAAAATCACTATATGCACAGAAAAAGATGAGAGGATTAAAAATATGAGACAAATTTCTATTTTAAAAAATCTATGTAATAAATACTACACATTGTCTTCAGATCATTTCTTTGCTTCTTTGTAAGTTTTCTTTTGTTCTCCGTGGTATGCTTTTTTCTTTATTCTTTTCCCCTCTTTTCTCCTAACCACCCACCCCAAGAAGAAAGAAGATTACAATTGAGTATATGTTATATATATATGTGTGTGTGTGTGTGTGTGTGTATACATCACATTCATGCACAAAATATATATACATGCAAATGCATAGATATCTATAATCATACATATATACATTCATATACATCCACGTAAGGCTATATTATGTTTGTTTGTTCTCTATTTCTCTGAAGGTGGATAAAGTGGATTCTTAAGTCTAAGTCTTTCCATATTTTTCTAGATCCACCAACTTATCATTTTTCTATACCAAGCAATAAACCAACCTAATTATTTTAAATAATCTGAAATAATATTGATTAATATGGCTGACATATAGCATAATTTCCCTGTTTTTCTCTTTCAATTAAAACTATTTTAACTTAAACTTTGTCTGAGATCAGTGATTAATAACCTGTTTTTAATCTAATTCTACTGCCATGTGTGTGTTTATCTCTTATTTCCTATTCTTGGTAACTCTTCTATTTTACTTCTACCTGTTACCTTAACTTGCTATTAGTTAACCTACCTTGTCTTCAAAAAGTCCTTCCTCTTTAATCCATTCCAATTAATTTTACACCTTATTCCATTCCTGTTAATCTGCACACCTTTCTATACCCATCCTTTCCCTTATCCTATTCTCTTCCCTTCTTATTTTTTTAATCTTAATGATTTATGCACTTTTAGAAATATATGGATTGTTTCTTTTTTTAACACATTCCTGATATGAGTGCGATTCCAGATCTTCCAGTTCTCCTATACCATCTAATTTTTTCTCTATGTTGGTTCTTGCTCTTGCACCTTATTCATATTCATTCCTTTTACCTTTTCCTACATGGTTTTGCTTTTAGGAATTTCATAATTATTCAGGTTAGAATTAAATAATATTCAGCTGTATTCCAGTTTTTCTTTTGAACTACCCAATTACTAATGATAGTTTTAGACATATGGTTTATATTTCCACATATATTGAGTCCCTTAGCATTAGTCTTTGATGTTTATGTTATGTTTCTCTAAGGTTTCTAATATGCCAAGTTTTTTTTTTTAATTAAGTTCAGTTAATTTTGCAACAAAATCTTGAAATTCTGACAATATACTGAATATGCATATTTTTTGTTTAGAATTATGCTTAACTTTTCTGGGTATGATATTTTGGCCACAATACCAGTTCTTTTGTTCTTTGCTATAGTGTTCCAAAATCTGTAGTCTTTTTAATGAAGCCACAGCTAGGTCTCATGTGATTCAAATTGTGGCTCCAACATTTTTGGCTTTTTTTTTTCTTTCTTCTTGATTTGAAGATTTCAGAATTTGTCTTTGATATTTCTGTAGGTTTTCCTTATAGGACTTCTTTCAGGTGAAGATTGGAAGATTTCTTTTTTTCTATTTTCCCTTTTTGTTCTAGCACTTCAGGACAATTTTAAAAAATTATTTCTTGTATTATTGTATCAAGATTATTTTTTTAATCATAGCTTTTAGATATTCCAATTGTTAAGTTTTCTTCTCTTGATCTGTTCTCTAGATCTGTTGTTTTTTCTTAAAAGATGTCTCACAATCTCTTCTTTTTCTTCATTCTTAATATTTTTGTTTTATTATTTCTTTGTCTCTTCTCCATGTTCAACTCTAGTTTTCAAGGACTCATTTTCTTTTTTAAGATTGTGGATTTCCTTTTCTAGTTGGCTGATTTTCTTTACATAATCTTCTTGTTATTCTTGGATTGTTCTTTTTTTGTTTAGTTTTTTCCCCTCAATATCACTCATTTAATATTTTTTATCTAATATTGTATTTTAATTACATGTAAAGATAGTTTTCAACATTCATTTATGTAAGATTTTGTATTCTAATTATTCTTCTCTTTCCTTTACATCCTTTCCCCCTCTTCAAGGCAGCAAACAATTTCATTTTAACATAATTCCATATTATTCATATTATGAAAGAAAAATCAGAAAAAAAAAAGAAAAAAAAATAAGAAGGAAAAAAGAAACCAAAAAAGGTAAGGTAAAAATAATATGTTTCAATCTGCATTCAGTCCCCATAGTTCTCTCTTTGGATATGGATAACATTTTCCATTTCATCTGAGAAGAGCTAACTCTATCATTGTTGATCATTAAACAATCCTGTTACTGTGTATAGAACTTCATCACTCTATAAATGCTCAGAGCAGGTAGCATTCCTGCCCCACCACTTACCAGATATGTGCTGATCTCTGTTTGTCCAGGGCTTTGATTCAGCAGTATATTTGGCCCTGGCATTCTTTATCAACAGAGGCTGTATATCTTCCCCACTCAGCTGCCAAATTCCTCAGACTATCTGGAAGAAGAAAATTCTTTCAACCCACCTAGCCCCAGGGCTCACATTTGACTATTTCAGCAAAACTAGCCTGGAGGTATTTACACTTTATATGGGCTCAAACCTCTACCATGATACCTTTCTTCTTATCTCCAATTGCCAAAGAAGGCCATTATTCTGCCCTAACTCTTATTTGATCTTAGTTTTCTATGCACATCCTGATGTAAAATTTTGCCTCATTTGTGGGGGAAATCTGGAGAACTTGGAATTTTTTGACCTATTCTGCCATCTTCCAAGAATCCTCTCCCAAATAAATGCATACTCCCCCCCCCCCCCCCAAAAAAAATCACTTCTTTCATTCTGATTCTGGATTGTACATACTAATTCTATGAAGAAGGAAATTAATCTTTTTTAGCACAAAGAAATTAAGGGCTCTCTGAGACTTGGTTTGAAGTTGATATGGATAATGACAAATATGAAATTAAGGATAGTTGGTGTTATGGCGAGAAGCTAAGAAATGGTATATTCTAAGGGAAAATAAAGCAGTAATTAAATGGAGGATATAAATGCAACAAAGACAAATTGTAAGTACTTCATAATTTTGTTTATGCTTGAACTAGCCCTACATTTCAACAGAATTTCATTTTCATTCAACAAATTCAGTTCTACTATAACTTATTTAAGTTCACACTTTAATGAATTTAACTAAACAGTGTTAGAAGGAAACTCCAAATGAATTAGTTTAATTCCATGATTTTAGAGCCAAGGAAATTGAGTTCATTAAGGTTAAGTTTATGTCATTTGGGTAGTTTATTTATAAATTGGTTAATAATAATAACTTTTTTTATTTTTGTATTCAATAAGAAATTTGAGAAGAAGCTCAATATCTCTGTGTATGCAGAAAAACTCAACACTGCCTGAAGCCAGAAATAATTGTCTAGAAATACTCTCTCTCAAAAAAATCAAACATTTGTAAATGGCTGTTATTTGAGGAAATCATATGCTTCATAACATGTCACTATGCAATAAGGTGAAGTGACAATTCTTACATCCACACTTACACAAAGTCAATAAATGCATGTGAACTTCCTAACATGACAGACAGATATATTACACCATGAGGATTTCTTAGACACATTCTGTCAAAATAAATATATTCTGTCAATATAGATGCACCTTGTCATGTTACCTTTTCATAATTGCCATCTCAAGAGCTTTAATTATGTCTTAAAAACACAAGTATTTACATTTTATTTGTCTCATGATCCTTCACGACTAATGTCTTATTAGGTGACAATTGGTCACTCTTCATTAATAAAATGACAAGTCTCTGTCCATGTTGAACTCACAATAGGTTTTCAAAACACAAACTTGAAGAGATTAAATTCCCTGTGTGAATTCCAGCATAGTCTACATATCAATAGAAATGACTACAAATTGACATTTTTTCCCTATTAGACTGACCTGCATTTTCTAGCATACTTCATGCATTTTAAAATAGTAGTTTTTTTTTTAAGAAATATGTCTTCCTGAACAACATGTTCCTTAATTTTGTATTATTTTTCTTTCTTTTTAGGGAAGTCTTATGATTTGCTTTACTGATAACAAATACATCACTACAATGAGTGAGGCAGAAGAATCTGCTATATGCTATATATTTAACTGTTAAGTTGTTGATAGTTTTAGATTATTGACTATAAATTCATACAGAACAGGTACCATGTCAGATTTAAAATTATTTTGTATAATATGTAGATATAATGTCATGGAATTAACTTTGCTGGGACTCATCTTACTCAGATGCAAAATGGGAGTGTTGAATTACATGGTCTTTGAGGTCCCTTTCATCTCTAGATACAAAATTATATGAACAAGATTTACAACTTTTAGCCCCATGTTATATCAGAGTATCACATAATAGCCTAACCATAGTGAGCCACACTCTTTTTATCATTTGGGCAAGAATTCTAGAAAACTCTGTAGCATCTAAATAAAGGAAGTCAAAGGAAAGAAAATACCACCAGAAATACAAATGGAATAAAAACACTAATCTGAAACTAGGATGCCCCTTGAATTTATAAAGCTACTTCAGCCTTAAAAATGTAATAAAGAAAAATTTTATTTATTGCATGATTTTGTTTATGCTTGAATCAAGACCTACTTTTCAACATCATTTCTTTTATTCCCTTTTAATCTTTCAACATTTTACTCAGTTGTAACTTAAGTTCATACTTTCATAGATAAAACTAGAAGAACTAGTTGTTTTCCAGTCACTTCTGACATTTCATGACCCCATTTAGGGTAAATGGTAAAGATACCAAAGTGCTTTGCCATTTCCTTTTCTAGTTCATTTTACAGATGAAGAAACTGAGGCAAATAGGGTTAGTGACTTGCCCAAGGTTACTCAACTAGTATTAAACTCATAAATAAGTGTCTTCCTGACTAGGTTTAGCACTTCATCTACTGTGTCACCTAGCTCTCAGACAGAACTAGAAGAGAATCTAAAGATGGATTAGTATAACTGCTTGATTTTAGAGCCAAGGAAATTAATACATGTTACAAAGCCTTGTTCCTGTAATCATTATTTGGCTGAAAACAGGAACCAAATAGTTCAATCAATAAGAATCTCAAAAGCACTTATTATGTGCTAGATATCCTGCTAGAAATTGAAGAAAAAGATAAAATTAGAAATATACCTGTCCTCAGGGGTTTATATCTTACTATATCTTTTTGCAAGACTATTTTTCTGTTATACTAATGGAGGTGGAAATACACAAATATCCACAAAAATATTAAAAGAACCAAGACAAAGTCTCTAATATGTTAAATGTTTCTATGTTTCAAAGGTTAAACACATTGAACAAGAATCTTATGTAAAGAGAAAGCTCTTTTTTACACTTCTAGTGCATTGTGAGTTTTACTGAGTACATACTATATTTCTAATGTAGTAGGTACTTAATAAAGCAGTTAATGGTGCAGGACTGAAATCAGAAAGGTCTGAGTTCAAATATGGCCTCTGATATATATATATATATATATATATACAGTATTACTCTGAGTAAATCACTTAAACTGCAACAGTTTCCTCAATTGTAAAATGGGAATAAAAAGAGCACCTCCTTCATAGTATTATTAAAGTGTTTAGCACAGTGCCTGACACATACTAAATAAAAATTACTTATTTACTTAGGAAACATGAATTGGCTTGTTTGACTTTTAAAATTAAAGATTAACAAAGTACTTTTCTTTATATTTCTCAGAGCATATTTCAAAGGAAAGAGTTGTAGCTCCAGATGTTGAGAAAGCAAGGAAGTTCAAAAAGTATTATACAAAGGGCTAAATATATTAGAATTGGTAAAGGTAAACATAACAAAATAAGTTGGTTAGAGCACTGAGAAAAATTCAAATACTCAGTGGTCACTTCACAAACACTAAACCTGAGAGATGACATATCCATCTTTTTGAATATAATTTTTTTTACCATATTTTAGATGTTGCCACAGTGGAAGTGCCATTATCAATTCCTTACCTTTGACTGAAGCAGACATTCTTTTTTTTTTTTTAACTTTAGCAAAAAAAGAAGCTATACTCTTAGGAAGAGTCAACCATTTATATCCACAATATCTTTTCCCACCTCAAAAATGAACCTTTTATGCTGAAAATTGATTTTTTAAAGCTTTTGTAACACTTCCATTGGACTAAGTTAAGATTTAATATCATCTAATATATTTAAACCTGATATCTTTTCCTCTAAAATTTTAGGTTCTTTTTCTTAATGTGCAGTTCTTATGGATTGTAACATGTGCTATATTATTATAAGATAACTTATGAGTTTTTGTCTCTAAGACATAAAATGTTTTAGTTTATTTATCCTTTATAATAAACTTGATTGTTCGGTTTTGTCTTCATATTCACTATGAGATTGATAAGGACATTTCTAATTCATTGTGCATAGTATTTTAGCACATAAAATTTGCAATTTAACATAAGTATTTGGTATAGGTGCCATTACACTTGCAGAGAGTTGTAAATGTCTGCAGCATTTGTTAAGTTTTATTGCTGATCTTTGTTCAAAGTAGTTCTTATAGTCAATGGACAGTGCTTTATTTCTTTATACGCAAACCAATCACATCTATTCTGCTTATTTGATGAGATTTTAAAAGCATAATTTTAAGTGCAAATTTGCCTCTTCCACATTTTAAAAATTAAATGATCTTGGGCAGCATAGTCTCATGGAAACAAAACCTGTCTTAAAATTGGGAAGATTTTAGTCTAAGTTCTAAAACTAATATATTCTGCTTATGGTAGCTTGAGTGAATAAACACTGGGTCATTGTCAGTGGCTCTATCACTTTAGGAAAGTAATTTAATCTCATCTGTCTCAATTTTCCCAAAAATGAGGATAATAACAGCACCTATCTTCAGAGTTGATATGAAAATCAAATGAAATAATATCTGTAAAGCACTCAGCACAGTGCCTAGTATGGAGAAGGTACTCCATACTAATGTTAATTAATGGCATGGTGGTTAGAAAATTAGGCCTGAAATTTGGAAGACCTTAGTTCAAATTTGATCTCTGATGCTTACAGTGTTACTCTGTGTAATTCATGTAAATTCTGTTTGCCTCAGTTTCTTCAAGAGTAAAATAGGAATAATAAGAGAACCTACCTTACTGTTTTTATAAAGTGTTTTGGACAATGCCTGGCACATACTAAGTGCTATATAAATGCTTATTCCTTTATTCTTCTGTTTATTGTTCTCAGGGTAAGTCAATTAATTTCTCCATGCCTAGGCAGTCTCTAAGACTATAAGTTACTGAATAGTTCCCTATACTAATCAAAACACAGTTTTAGACAAAGAAACAACAAAAGATTAACTTCAAAATAAACTGTAAAAATGAAAGATATTGCTATAAATATCTATGGTGAAAATTCAGAAATTTGTTCATTAGTTGTTCTTTTTTCTGTCTAGTGTGGCTCCTCATATTGACTGCTTATATAACCCATTCCACCTCCTTTTTTTTGAGCTATTTGCCACTGTCTTTCAGAAAACCAAGACTGGTTACTACAAAGAACAGTCACAATTTTAAAAGCCTAAAACCAAACAATATATTAGCTTAGTTGCCTCTCATGCTAATACAGTAAAGTTGTGCATGTGTTATTTCCCTCAATTCATACTTCTATAAAAGGAAAACCAAGTATGAATGTTACTCCTTATTTCTGCTATCTACCAATTACTTTCTATAATTTCTTCAATTGATGGGAAAGATAGTAAATTGATCATTGGTTATTAAATAAATGATTTCTCCCAATCACATAACTATATTCCTATGTAAGTGTGTATAAATAATTATGTGTAACTGTTTAGTAGAGGATAAAATTAATCAGTAAATTAAAGATTCTGTGATGAGGCAGTCATGATATTGCTATTTTCCCCCAAGGAAGATATATTTGTTTGTGTTTTAAATTTGTGGAGACTATGAATTGTTCTCAGTAGCTCTTTCCCTAAATAAAGGAACTTCAACTTATGTGGCATCTTATTTTTATTTATACAATGTGAGTAAATTTAAGAAAAATGATTAGTAAATTTTCCAATTTTGAATATTTAAATTATATCCATGAAGAATCATCTTCAGTTACATATATTCAAAGATCTCCAAAGAACTTAGTTTTTCAGTGAACAGTCTCAGAAGCTTAAAGATAAAAATAGTTTGCATATTCATTTGTGAGGGTCACTGTAGGATTTAACCCTAGATCTATTTTTCTCCTGAAATTATATCTACTTCTTTACTAAAATCAGGAATAAGATTTTCCTACTTGGGAGAAATTTTAAGAAGTAATTTCTACAGGAAATAAGAGTCATGGAACAAGTCAACTAATTAAATTAAAGAAGGTAAGTTTATAATTTCTGCAATTCCATTCTATTATAGGTTAGTCTGACATACTAGAGTAGTATCTAAAATTCAATACTGGGACTCAACAAAATACTGGTAGATCATTGTCAAGAAAAGGATATATAAATAGTCATATCATGGATAAAATATTCAGTAAGGATGTTGGATTTAATTTGAGTATATATTCCTCCCCATCCTATTTCCATACACAAATGTGGCTTCATCAGAACATACTGTTGTGATTCACAAGGACAGAAAATATTCTCAGTTAACTTGGAAGAGCACTGATTTCAAACAGATAAACCTTTTTTATAATGTTACACAAATCTGCACCCAGAGAAGGGACTGTGGGGACTGAATGTGTATTACAACATAGTATTTTCACTCTTTTTGTTCTTTTTTGCTTGCATTTTGTTTTCTTTCTCATTTTTTCTTTTTTGATCTGATTTTGCTTGGGCAGCATAATTGTGGAAATGCATGTATAAGAATTGCAAATGTTTAACATATATTGGATTACTTGCCATCAAGGAGAGGTAGTAGAAGGAAGGGAGGGAAAAAAATTTGGAACACAAGGTTTTGCAAGGGTGAATGCTAAAAATTATCTTTGCATTGTTATGAAAATAAAAAGCTTTAATAATAAAAAGATATCCTTGAGCAAACAAAAAGATTTATCAATTATTATATGACTTTAATGATAAATTTCTGGGTCAATAAATTTTCAGGGATAATTTCCTTCCCTTTCAGGGAGATAATTAATTTAACCTATATGGTGGAAGATCATAGTAAATATTGTTCCAACTGTTCCATCTAGACTATGCTTTGGAGGCACAATCCTAAATGTCCTCTAGAAGATCTTCTATCACAGAAGGTATTCAGAGTTTTCATTAGGCATGCCTAATCTGAGGGAAATGGAAATTTGGAAATAAGGAAATAAATAACACAGAGAAAAAAAATAGTCTATACTTCATTCTCCAAATAATGACTGAATGTGGAAAGAAAAAAAAAGATCAGAAACTTGGGCTTTATATCCCCATGTCAAACCTGGTTTTAGTTCATGTGGTGGGGCATTTACAATCATCATAATTCACAGTCAGTCTCCCTATGTAAAACAATGAAAATGAAGAACAGTTCCTAAAACATGAAGAAGTCAACTCACATGACTGATTTTTCATCATTGATTCATATCACCTGCATAAAGCAACTTTATGATGATAAACCACTTTTATGTACCCTATTTCAGTATCTCTGTTAATAATGATACAACATACCACCATGCAGTGAGTATCCCTTCATTTACCAAAAAAAACTTTTTCCTTAAGTAGATTATATCAATATTTTTGCCTGTTTCAAAGCACCTGCTAAAAGCAAATACCCTTCTTAGTAACTAGGCAAGTATTATCATTCTTCAGGGACATAGCATTGCCATCAAAGCCTCTACGTGATTCCTTTTGTTCCTGGTAAAATCATAGTCACCATAATTTTGTGGAGAAAGTTTCATTTACTTAATGCTGTTTGAAAGGATGGCACATCCAAACAATTCTATCCCATTATGGTCCAACCCCTTGTTAAGGAGGAATACACCCCCCAAAAAAATCTTCCCAGAGGGAAGGAGATATATCAGTTGAGAGAAATCTGGTCTATTTACTTAAAATATATGGAGGTTCCTGAGGTGACACTGATTTTGAAAATCTTGTGACTCCATAGAAAAGTTGAAACAAGGAAGCGTCTGAGAGAAACAGCTGGACTAGCAAGCTTCCATCTTTGCTAGGGCAGTAGCAGTTTGCTGAGTCTACAGCTCCTTTCAGGAAAGGTACCCAACCATAACAGTCAGGGGCCATTAAGTCAAAGCTGTTGTTTCAAGAGCTGATTTCAGAGCTCAACAATGCCATCTGTCTGATGATTGTGAAAAACCCAGAAAATGTGATAGGGACTCGTTCAATTTTATACCTTCTTCAGTAGAAAGTTGGTGCCAATTTCAGATGCAATGGGTCAGGGAAGAGCTACAGTGATTGCTCCTACAGTGGTGAGCTTGACTTAGACAGCAACATGATAGTCTAAATAAATATTACCTACAAAAAAATTATAGGGTAAGAAGGATAATTAACTTGGCATTTAGATGCAGGTTAGGAAGCACACAGGATGGCTCTGTAGTGATCTTTCAAAGATTGGTTCATAGTTTGGTTCAAGAGTCAATATTGTGCAGAAGTAGTTACCTAATCTTTAGGTATTGGATCATATGCTTCAGTGTCTACTATAGAATGGCATCATGTTATTTTGTATAAATTTTGGATAGACCTACTCTTCAATATCTACTGTAATACAAGTAGCAAACTAATTATCCAGTAAAGCAGAAATTTCCAGAATAGACCCAAATATGCCCTCAAAGTCATCCAATAAAAAAAAACTGTATGAGGAAAATGTATTAATAAAATTCCTCCATTTGAAAGAAATACAATACACAAATGGCTTTTTTATTAAAGCTTTTTTTTAAAACCTTTGCATGGATAATTTTCAACACTGACAAATGTAAAATCTTGTGTTTCAAATTTTTCCCCGCTTTCCTCCCACCTCTTCCTCTACATAGCAAGTAAACCAATGTAGGTTAAACGTGAAATTCTTCTATACATATTTCCATAATTATCATGCTGTACAAAAAAATCAGATCAAAAAGGGGAAAAATGAGAAAGAAAACAAAATGCAAGCAAACAACAAAAAGAATGAAAATGCTATATTGTGATCCACACTTAGTTGCCACAATCCTCTTTCTGGATGCAGGCTTTCTCTATCACAAGACCATTGGAAGGGGCCTAAATCATCTCACTGTTGAAAAGAGCCACTTCCATCAGAATTGATAAATCATAGTTTGGTTTCCTTGTTATGTATTTGTAATTCCTTTAATCTCTTTTTCTTTTCTTATTGTCAAAGCTAACATTTCTAATACAATATTGATTAGTAATGGTGATAGTGGGCAACCTTGTTTCACCCTTGATCAGAATGATTCCATCATATAATTTTGCTATTGCAGTGTATAATGATCTCCTGGTTCTGCTCCCTTCACTTAGCATATTTCATGTAGGTCTCTCCAGGCTTCTCTTAAATCATCCTGTTGATTATTTCTTATTTTATAAAAATAGTCCATGACATTCATATACCATAACTTCTTCAGCCATTCTCCAAATGATGGGCACCCATTCATTTTCCACTTTTTACTACTACAAAAAGGGCTGCCACAAACATTTTTGCACATGTGGGTCCCTTTATCTCTTTTATGATTTCTTTGGGATACAAGCCCAGGAAAGACACTGTTGGAACAAAGGGTATGCACAGTTTGATGGCCCTTTGGGTATAATTCTAAATTGCTCTCTAAAATGGTTGAAACAGTTCACAACTCCACCAACAATGTATTAGTGTCTCAGTTTTCTCACATCCCCTACAACATTTCATTCTTTCCTGTCATCTCAGCCAATATGAGAGGTGTGCAGTGATACCTCAGAGTTGTCTTAATTTGCATTTCTCTTATCAATAGTGATTTAGAGCAGCTTTTCATATGACTATAAATGGTTTCAGTTTCTCATCTGAAAATTGTTTGTTTATATCCTTTGATTTATCAATTGGAGAATGGCTTGAATTCCTATAAATTTGAGTCAATTCTTTATGTATTTTAGAAATGAGGTCTTTATGAAAACCCCTGAATGTAAATTTCCTCCCAGGTTATTGCTTCCCTTCTAATCTTATTTGTGTTGGTTTTATTTGTACAAAAAACTTTTAAACTTAATAATCAAAATTATCTATTTTGTATTCAATATTGTACTCCAATTCTTCTTTGGCTACAAATTTCTTTCTTTTTTACAGATCTGAAAGGTGAATTATCTTTTATTCTAATTTGCTTACAATATCACTCTTTATGTCTAAATCATGAATCCATTTTGACCTTTTCTTGGTATAGAGTTTTAGGTGTGTGGCAATGCCTAGTTTCTGCCATACTAGTTTCCAATTTCACAACAGTTTTTGTCAAATAGTGAGTTGCTGTCCCAAAAGCTGGGGTTTGGGGGTTTGTCAAACAGTAGATTACTATAGTCATTGACTATTTTGTCCTATGAACCTAACCACTGATCGACTACTCTATTTCTTAGCCAATACCAATAGTTTTGGTGACTGCTGCTTTATAATATAGTTTTAGATCTGATATAGTTAGGCTATCTTCATTTGCATTTTTTTCATTAATTCCCTTGAAATTCTAGATCATTTGTTCTTCCAGATGAATTTTGTAATTATTTTTTCTATGTCTATAAAATAATTTCTTGGAAATTTGATTGGAATGGCCCTGAATAAGTAGATTAATTTAGGTAGTATTATCAGTTTTATTATATTAGTTAGGCATACCCATGTACTCTTAGTATTTTTCCAATTGATTTGATCTGACTTTATTTGTGTGGAAAGTGTTTTGTAATTGTATTCATATAGTTCCTTCCTTTGCCTTAACAAGTAGACTTCCATATGTTTTATATTATCTACAATTATTTAAAAATATAATTTTTATTTGTATCCCTTGCTGCTGGGCTTTATTGGTAATATATAAAATGCTGATGATTTATGTGGATTTATTATGTATCCTGCAACTTTGCTAAAATTGTGAATTGTTTCTAGTAGTTTTTTAGCTGTTTGTTTGGATTCTCTATGTATTCCATCCTATCATCTGTAAAGAGTGATAGTTTGGTTTCCTTGTTATGTATTTGTAATTCCTTTAATCTCTTTTTCTTTTCTTATTGTCAAAGCTAACATTTCTAATACAATATTGATTAGTAATGGTGATAGTGGGCAACCTTGTTTCACCCTTGATCTTAACAGGAATAGTTCTAATTTATCCCCATTACATTTGATGCTTGCTGATGGCTTTAAATCAATGCTATCGATTGTTAAAAAAAACAAAACAAAAGAAAACAAAAAACTCCATATATCCCTATGGTCACTAGTGTTTTTAATAGAAATGGTTGTTGGATTTTGTCAATTGCTTTTTCTTCATCTACTGAGATAATCATATGCTTTTTATTAGTTTGCTTATTGATGTAGTCAATTATGCTAGTAGTTTCCCCAATATTGAATCAGTTCTTCATTCCTGATATAAATCCTACTTGGTAATGATGTATTATCTTGGGGATAACTTGCTATAATCTCTACAGAGATTAATTAATCAATCAGAATCCTACAATATACTGTTCACAAAACAAAAGACATTTGAAGCAGTGAGAATACACAAAGTAAATATGAAAGTTTGGAGTAGAATATAGTGTGCTTCATCTGAAAGAAACCAGTAGAAGCAACCTGATCTTAGATAAAACAAAAATAATTATGGTTAAAAGAGATGAGGAAGGAAACTACATTTTATAAAAGATACCATATACTATGACAAAATAGCAATATTAAACATTTAGGTATTAAGCAATATAGCAACCAAATTCTTAGAAGAGAAATTGTCAGTTAAAGGAAGAAACAGACAGCAAAACTATGCTAGTGAATGGGCTCAATTTCCCCTTGTCAGAACCAGATAAACCTAGCCACAAAATACACAAGAAAAAAGGTGAGGAGATGAATAAAATCATAGACAACTTAACTATTATAGACCTCTGGAGAAAGTAGAATGGAAATAGAAAGGAACTCTCATCTTGGTTCTAGCTTACCACAACAAAGCACATTCCCCTATTAGACAATGGTGAAGTCAAAGAGACTAAAGTACATCGAGGGCAAGAAATAACTGCTTTGGAGGTTAAATGTCAAAAGAAGTTCAAAAAAATTTTTTAGATATTTTGGTGTTTTGTTTATAGACAATGGAAGTTAATCCCAAATTTGTAAGTTTGTATATTAACTAAAAATTCTGTGTAAGGATGATTTGATGCTATGTAAGGAAGAAAGGAAATAATGCTTATTAAGCATATTCAATGTGTCAAGCACTGTTATGTACTTTACACATATTGCCTCATTTGAGCTTCACATCAGTTTGCAAGGTTACAAGTACTTGTAAGGTAGGTATTATTATTAGCTCCATTTTACAGTTGAGGAAACTAAGGCAGAGGGAAGTTAATTAACTTTGCCTAGGAAAACAAAACTAATGTTTGATATTTGATTTGAAGTCAGATATTCCTGTCTTCGGGTCTAATGCTCTATTCATTATGCCACCTAGCTACTCTCTGACCATAAGGCCAGCATAGAAAAATTTAGATGGATTTGGGTGGTAAGAGAGCAGTTTTCTTTCCCTATGGATTTCCTGTTCCTCTTTTTCCAACTTTGAGGTAGACTCCAAAAAATATTTTTAGAAGTCAAAAGTTGGCTGTTAGGTACTGGACCTAATTCAGTTAGTTATTTTGTATGTATTCCCTATATATTGCGTAATCTAGATGCCCATAGGTCATTTGGCATTTAATTAACATAAATTTTATTTATCCATGTTAGAAAAAAGAATATTCACTAATGATAAATTGATTTAGCTGAACAAAATCCTCCTGATTGAGTTGCTCATTGATATCTGCTAGTAATCATCAGAGTTTATTTGGATGTCCCTTGTACTGTTTTGTTTTTTATTTCTTTGGTTTTTTTCTAATCTCAACCAGGAAGTAATACTGGTAGTCCAAGCCATTAGATCTCTTAGCTAATAAATTCTTTAAGATTTCACTTTTTCAAGGAAAAATTAGACAACCTTGCAAGAAGGGGATAGGGGTAAGGAGGGAAATCTGCTCAATAGTTTTTTCCAACACTGAATAAGTACATACCTTCCATATCTTCTTCTGAGGAATATGATTCATAATTCTTTTAGAATGTATGTCCTACTCTTCAACAATGATCTGACATGTTGAAATATAAGCAAAGTTCTTGATATTAAGCATATAAGAGTAGTCCTTCTGACCAGACTGCTTCTAAAGGGCATGGAGATGGAAATTCTTTTCTAAGTAATAGTCACAGATCTGTTTTTATATAACTCATGAATAATAAGGAGATACCTAGCCTGGCTCTTAGTACCCTGTTTAGAAATACCAGATGTACTCTCTGTTTTCACCAACTCTCAACCAACTTTCTCAAACCTGTGCTCTCTCTCTGTCTGTCTCTGTCTCTGTCTCTCTCTCTCTCTGTCTCTTTTTCTCTTTTAAACAATTACACTATAGAGATTTGGAAAACTATGTCAGAGTGATAATTTATTGAGTGGAAGGTAGAGTTCAGGATGCCATGTGATCGTGATCCTTCAGGAACAAGAGTAGGTCAGACATGAAATGTCACTGATATAGAATGTCTTTACATGAACTTTGAATGAATTCTTCTAGGTAAGTCACAGATTCAAATTAAAGCATGTGAAGATGGCTTTTCTGTGTTCATCACAATTTAGTTTGTACAGATTTTTCATGGGATTATTACAATTGGGAAAGCTCGTTGGAAGATAATGAATTAGCCCGAATATTCCCACTTTGAGAACATCAAGTACCCTGGAGTACTGCTGAAATTTCCACCTTCATAGTAGATCATTACATTACATAATTCCTATATGATCAATATGGAAGGCAGACAAAACTGTACTCTTTAAAGAGGACTTGAAATTGAATGAAATAGTTGCTGATTTTTCAAATAGGTCCACTGATTTCTGACTCTCTCTTCTTCTTTCTGACTCTCTTTATATCTAGTCTCTGGGAGGCTTCTAACAATAATTGAGACACTATGGGACTTGATAAATCACAGATAGGTCTATCATGAACTTGGCATTCACCATAGGCCTCTGCTAAGTATGACTCAGTTGATATTCCGTTAGTGAACTGAGAGTTGAACTACTACATGATGCTGTCCTATGCAAGAGAAGAGAAAGTCCAGGTCATTTATCTAGACAATTATCAAATGGTCAATAGCCTGGAAACTCAATGAATATCTGAATTTTAAGAAATAACTGGAGTATATTTGGGACCATGGTCAATGACAGAATTTGGAGAACTTTTGTACATGAACTACTTATGACTAATGGTGCACTCTTATCAGAACGGATCAATACTCTGATGATTTTGTAGCTGAAGCCATAACCTTAGCAAACCATTGTTATAATTATTTTAGTATTATTCCATTGTAGCTTAGGAGTAGAGCTTATTTCACATAAGTATACATGTAAGAAGATGTATGGCCACATAAATATGGCCAAAGGAGTGGAGATCATTTGATGGTCTCTCTTAGTTGAAATGGAGAGAAGAGGTTTGAACACACATAATTTGCTATAGAAACACAATGATATTAATAAGGATTGGACTGTGGTTAAGAGAAAAGAAAAGACTAGTCATAAGCTAATTAAATTACTTGAACTTTGAGAGGAGGATTGAAGGGGGAAATTTAAAAGAATTAGAACGTAATGTGAACATGAATCTAAGTAGGTGTTTTAGAATGTCTCTTAAAAATAAAGGAATGGTTGAACAAAAGAATTTAATGGTGTATTTGGCAAAACAAGAAATTATAAGAAAATTTCTGATAATCCTATATTGTAATAATTTATAAAGGGCAATGTGTTGGTCCAGAGAGAATAATTTATATCAGGACAGCAATACTGAAAACAAAATGTGAAAATAGTTTGACTAACCATGCGTTCAGAGAAACTAAGGAAAAGATTGTTAATCAGTTAATTACCTACTGACAGAGAGGTAAAGGACTCAATGTAGGTACAGAAGGAGATATGCAATTTTGAATGATAACACTGTATGTATTAATTTTTTGATATTGCTTTTTATAAGTTCTCTCTTTCTCCCTCCCTCCTGCCCTCCCTTTCTCCTTCTTTTTCTTTCCCTCCTTATTTACTTTTCTCTCTCTCTCTCTCTCTCTCTCTCTCTCTCTCTATCTATCTCCTTTTCTCTTTTCTCCCCCATCTAGAAAGAATAATATTTTTGAACATACATAATAAGAAGACAAGCACCATGCTGCATTGTGGGAAGGGAAGATTACCTCTTTCCATTTCCTTTTAGATCCACGGTGATCCATGACACCAAGAATAAGACTTGGGGTTTTGATCTGTTTCATTTATTTTTGTCAGTCTTAATCACATGTAAGAGAATCACTAAATATTAGAGTTCTAGTCACAGTTATCTTGAGGCAGAATTCTTGGGTGAATATTGCTGGCAGTCCCAGTAGGAAAGCCCTGAGAAGATAAGGTGGCAGGCTGAAAATCCAAACTGCTTTAAACTTGGAAATTGGAACTATGTATGAACTATGTTAAACTATGAATCTAATAGATTTACCCTCTTCAGAAATTTAGTGGAGCACTATGTTTTCCAGTTGTTGAAGGGAAACATTTTTATGTTTGTTCTGGATATGCCTTTATAAAAATTACTGTGATTGTTAAGTGATAAATTAAATTACATTGGGTGCAGATTATGGAAAAAAATTGCTAAGAGTTTGAGCTAACATCCAACAGATTAGACAACACATCCTCTCAGAGAGTAGAAATAGTGCAGTTGAATGAAATTAGGGATGTGTTGATGGGAATTTTTACTGGAGTTGGGAAGGCTCATCATTTTCTTTTTTTTTCTGGGCAATTAATAATTTTATTAATGAGGCTAGCAAGTTATTAGTAAAAACTTGATCATTTGGCTGTCTTCCTTAGAGCAAAGACCAACATGAAGGCATTCTTGCTGTTATTGTATACAATGAATTCTTGGTTCTGTTTGTTTCACTCAACATCAATTCATATTAATCTTTCCAGGCCTTTTTAAAATCAGCCTGGTCATCACTTTTTATAGAACATATAGAACAATAATATACCATTATCTTCATCTACACCAACTTTCTTTCATGAGTATTTCTCCCTCTGTTTCTAGAATATTGGGGCAGTTTTCCTTAATGATCACTTGAAGAATGCTATCCAGGCTCTTTTATTTTGGTCATAGTCTTCAGGTAAGACAATCATTTTTAAATTGTCTCTTCTGGATTTATTTTCCAGGTTGGCCGTCTTTCCAATGAGGTATTTCACATTTTCTTCCATTTTTTCATTCGTTTTAGTTTATTTGACTGATTCTTGCTGTCTCACAGAGTCATAAGCTTCTATTTGCCCCATTCTTGATTTTCAATAAGTGATTTTCTTCAGTTAACTTTGGTATCTCTTTTTCCATTTGGTTAATTCTACTTTTTAGCAAGTTGTTTTCTTCAGTCAATTTTTCCTTCCTTTTTCAAGCTGTTGACTCTCTCATGCAAACCTCTCATTTCCTTTTTCATTTTTTCTTTTACCTTTCTTATTTGCCCTTTAAAGTGTTTTATGGGCACCTGCAAGAAGCCTTTTTGGCCTTTAGACCAATCCATATCTCCCTTTGAGATTTCTTCTGTGCACATTTTGTCCTTGTCTGAGTCTGGGTTTTGGTCTGTCTTATAACCATAATAGCTTTCTATGGTAAAGGTTCTTTTCTATTTCTTGATCATTTTCTTTCCTTTTCTTCTATTTCCTTTTTTTATTTTTTTATTTTTATGGTTGAGCTCTGCACCTCCGGCAAAGGGGGAAGTGCTGCAAGCTTCCTGTGAAGCTTTAAGACTTGGCTTTGAGCACAAAGATCCCTTTGCAGTGGGTAGCTTGGCTGCTCTTCCTGGGAAAAGCCTGGTTTCCCAAAGTTTGCATTCTGATTTGGGACTGGAAACTGCTCCACTGATCTGCTCCTCTACTTAGCCAGGACTGAGAGTCTTAGTTGCTGATTTGCTGAGATTAAGACACTCTTGCTAGCTTTCCCAAAGTATAGGTAATCTGGGCTGTACAGGTTTTTCTTCTCAGTGATCCTGACCTTTCTTGAAGTTTATCCAGTCTATCTGTCAGACTCTGGTCAGAGACTTGGTTTCATATGATTTTGGGGAGAAGCTGGGAGAGCTCCAGCAGCTTCCCTGCTTCACTCTACCATCTTGGCTCCATTCCCAGAAGTCCAGGCTCATCATTTTCACAAAAATAAATTTCTTTTAAAATTCAGAAAAAAAAATGGCAAGGAAATTCAAGCAATCACAGACATAAAGGACAGTTTTGAAAGCAATGTGGAATTACATGTTTTAGCAGTAAAAAATAGGAAAGTGGTATAGATTGAGAAATCAAAGTTTAATATATTTTGTTTTGTGCTGTATATATGAAACTAATCTTTTTAGTATTTAAGTGCAAAATAAAAATACTAAAAATAAAGTAATTGTGATATATAAAAGAGCTCATCAACAAAGCATTTAAAATATTATGATAATTACTTAAATTGAAGGGAACAATTTCATTGAAATCATGAGGATAGAAATACAAAATCATTTTGAAGAAAGAAAGACTAAATATGTAAAATCAACATTTGCCTCAGGCTTTGATTCTAAAGAGAAATATAGGATATGATCTTCAAAGGATTTTGGCAGGGTTAAGAAAAAAAAAACAGTATGGAAAGAACTTCCAGATAAAGAGAAATTACAGATCATACAGAGAAGAGGAGAAGACAACATAGAAGGGCTGAGGTCAATTGTATAAGGAGAAGGGTTGATTTTGACAAGTGGAAAGACCAGGTCCTCATAAGAGACAAGATAGAACAAAAAGAGAGCAATTCATGAGTGAGACTGAGCTTTCCTGAAGTATTTTGAGCTAGAAAGTGGTTTCATTCCATGAGACTCTGTTCAGAGCCTTGGTTTCATGTGGTTTTGAGGGAAACTGAGAGACCTTGAGCAGTTCCTGGATTTAGTCTGCCATCTTGGCTCCATCCCCAGAACTCTTATTTATATTAATTACTAGCCTCTCTCCCAGGGAGATAAATTTCCATTGCATATCTAAAGAATTTGACACCATAGATAGAGAGGGCTATATAGCAAACAAAAACTAACAACATCTGAAGACTGCCTGAGGCTAATTAAAATCTTTTTTTTTTTTTTCCAATTTGTGAAAACTATACCAGAGCAAATTTTGCTTTCTCTTCTCTGGTTTTATGTGAATTTTTTAAACCTGGTAGCAATACTCCTACCTATCACAAATGATTTGTTTTTAAAGAATATTTCACCACAATTTTAGGAATCCTCATTTAAAATATTTGAATTTTCACCTTTTCAACAAGATTTAATTATTCAGATTCATTATCTCTAATTATAAATTGCATTTTGCAATAAAAAGACATTATTGATGTCATGGTTTTCTGTAATCATTACTTTAATTATGCCAGTAGTTTAATACAAATAATGTAAAAAATGGAAATATTTAACATTAAGATATCTTAGAGGAATCACTGCTTTTCTGGAGATAAACGCACTTTCAAAATTTTATCAAAGTTCAAGATAGAGTTCAATATCTCAAAAAAAAAAAAGAAAGACAAAGAGAAAAGAAAATAAAGGAAACCAACTTTGGGGATTGGTTTTCTGTTTTTTTATATTTTAATTTTTCTCTACCTCATCTAATTTTATTATCTCTTTTGATAACATCATTTTGCACTTTGAGAGAAAATTCTCATGAAAATCACTCGATTTGTTCTTCTGAATGGGAGGATTTTCCCAGGCACATCTGTGATGCCACTTAGCACCAACACTGTACTTAAAGTGGTGATCCTCCATTACTTGTTAAGTGAATGGAGCATACAGAATATTTAGCATATGTTTGTAATTCTTGTAATGTATTTGAAATGTAAATACTAATGAACCTTTTTACAGATGCTAGAAGACAACTTCAATAGCATGAATTTATGGTGTAATTAGCAGTTTCTGTTCACACCTGCACTAAATAGCACACAGCCTTGTTGTATAATTACAAACTATATAGTAAGAACACCCTAGGATAATATTCCCAAACCTTCTGTGAATATCAAGTGTAGAGTTTAATTCTTCTCACACTGAAATTTAGGGCTCACAAATGCTTCAGTGACAGAAAAGTACCCAAATTTCTGCCCACTACTTAAATTTAACAGTGTGTATATGATACAGTATTTTAAAACATGATATGATATGACACAATAGGACATTATAATTGTATATGTATATACACACAAATGTAAATTAAAGAGATGGGCTAAAATTTGAATATATAGATATATGTGTATGTATATATTAACATAGATATATACATCCATACACATATATGTGATTAATCATATTGCATGAGAGGGACATGATGAAAAACAGATTGTAGTATATTGAGAATCTTGACCATTTATGTTTTATTTTCTTTGAGAAAAAAGGCAAAAATAACCTTGCTAATAAAATATAGAAAGGGAGATTTTGGAAGAAGTTTCTCACTTTCTGGTTAGTTACATTTTTAAGGGTTTATAATGGAAGGTATGGGATTGTCATTGATGGGAAATTTTTATACAAATTAAATAAACATATTCAACTCAATTATCATGCTAACTTTACATTGTTCTTAACTTAAAAAGTAGTTTATATGTTTGGAAACTTAAAGAGAAAGATTTTATATTTAAAACAAAAACAAAAATCAAAACTATTATTCCTAACAATTTTTCTAATTGAAATTCTAAGTGAAATGTTTTCTCTTTATATCACTGCTTCTAATTATAGCTATCAGATTTATTAGAAATTTTACCAAAAATCCTACAGCCATCTGTTATTGTCACATTTTCATCTTTTCGATTTTGTGCTATCCCCTGGGCTATCTCCCAGCTAGGATTAGGGATCATGAATAAAGAAGCTGTGAGACAAAATAAATATTTTTATACTAGCTCTGTAGTAGATATAGTTATTGATATTGAAGAATCTTCATTCTTTCATTCCCCCCAAGAATTCGATTCATATTTCACAAGAAGATAGAAAATGAAAAGATGACAGGCTTTTCCTCTATTTGCTGCCTTTATCTTTAGTAAAAATAAAAATAAACTAACTATTAAAATGTTGGGGAAGAAATCAGCAGGTAAAAATAAGCATAAAAGAGAGCTCAAAGAATTGATACTATTAAATTAATAAATTATATTCCATTGAGCACATTGAAGGTAATAGAAATAAATGGAGAATGAAAAAGGCATCATGTGATTAACAAGAAGCTATAATACTTATTTTCCATCTACCTCTCCAATATAAAATCTTTAAACAAAAGAAATAGTCACAAAACACAATTAGTAAAAATGATAATTTTCTTTAAGCTTGCAAAGAGTACCATAATTTTTTTTTTAATTACAGAAACAAAACCTTACTATATAGGGGCTATTGTTATCCCTATTTTACAGTTGAGGAAATTGAAGATAAGCAAGATTAAGAAATTTACCAAGCTAGATGTCTGTGACAGGATTTGAAATCAAGTCTTTCTGATTTAAATTCAACACCTATTTATCTAGTATGGCAATGAACTGCTTAATCTAGTGTAATTACAGCTGGGATGTACAAAAACAGAGACCAGAAAACAGCACATAAGAGGGGAGGGGAAACCCCTCATTTAAAATACATAAATACTTCAATCTCCTGCTAAATCAACCCTACACCTCTCCTACTTAGGAATGTCATCACTAGTTATTATTATCCAGGTTTTTATTCCCAGCTGCCATTATGAGGGCTTCTTAATAATTTCCCACAAACATGAACCAATCAGAGTAAATTCTTTAGTCTTACAAAAGGCAAAAGAAATTGGTTTTATATAGGCCTTTACAGAATGGAAGTGTAATAGGTGGGAAGAAGTTGAAGAGTAAACTATCAGAAATCTTTAAGTACCTTCCCCATTTCTCTTATATTATATCCCTTGCCAAACCTTAACCCCAGTCACTTTGACTTTTGACATTATCATCCTTTTCCAATTAAACTCCTATGCTACTGATTTCAACTGAATGAACTCGTACAACTGTCCTAAGTAGATCACTTACAAATTTATGCTATCTAATGTTGTATCTTCACTGTTGCATGGAATTCCTTGTATTTTTCACGCTCTTCAAAATTACTGTGCCACCTCATTCCTATCACTCTTTGCAAAGAACTTTACTTCCTATTTTTTTGAGTGCAGCATCTGGGGTTCTAATCTCTTACAAATATGTACAGTAAATGAATATACTAGGTAACTTGATGGTACAAGCAGGAAAAGGAGAGAATATGTCTTATTGGGAGAAACAGTGAATAAATTACTTCTGGTGATAATCATCTCACTGCTGGGGTTCATAGGAGACTCCAAAATGTTGGGATTCCAGAAAGGCTTTATGAGGTATCACAAAAGAATTTGCAGATTTTGACCCATCTCCAAGTCAAGGCAAATTATAATTTAACACCAATTAAAGTAGGCTAACTTCCAATAAAAATTCCAAAAAAAAAAAAAAAAAAAAAAGAATCAGGAGCAAAAAAGATAAATTTATAGGGAAAAGTTAGAGAAAGCAGGTGCTTTAAGACATGACATTGATATGCTAATTTTATGGTTTAGCAGTGGAGTTGAGAAGTACTCTATTCTGATTTTGTGTGCAGGGGCAGTATCTATAATTTTCTGGGCAGAGCTGGGGGGGAGGCAGAAGTGGGGAACCTTCTGGAAGTGTGTTTTAGGCCTAAAACGTCATTAGGTTAAGTGGAAGGCACTCAATTTTTTTCTGCACTTGCATCAATTTTAAGTATCTTATTATTATTGCTCATTACTCTCAGAAACTCTGCTAGCACTGACCAACAGGCTGTTACCTGACAGCCAGCAACATTTTATTCACATAGAATAAATTGGGGATAACCTAAGGGAAGAAATGATTTTTTTCAACTACATCACTCTCAAGACCAAGTAGTCTTAGGGTTTTTACTACATCTTCCCTAGGAGCTGCATCACATCATTACTACCCTGATGGGCCTACCCCAGACTGATCTTGTCAGATGTACAATATCTGCAGTTCCCCTCTCTTTTTTGTTCTGCTGTTCTTAAGCAGCTGCTGCTCAATCTTGACCTGTTGATCTTGTGATCACTTCTAATTCCTGTCAGCCTTAAATGCAAAGTTGACCTCTCTCTTTCCAAATTCTAGTCTTAGCTAGATTGCTCAAGTTGGGCACTTTTTGTCCCTTAGAGATGGGAAAAGGCCTGTTGTTTTTCTCTTTTAGCTTAAAGTCCAGTGTTTTGTTTTTGTTTGTTTTTTTTGTTTTTTTTGACATACAGGACTTTTAGAAAAGCAAAAACCCTAGTGTACTCAGTAGTTGGAGTGAGAAGAAAGAAAACAATGATGTGAATTTTTTGTTTTGTTTGCCTGTTTTTTCCATGAAGAAAGTTATCTATTATAACACCTTTTAACCAAAAATGGATGCTTTATTTTCTGAAGGTTCTGAAGGTCTGAACTCATACTCTTTGGAATATAGAACTAGAGCCACTCCAGATAATAAGAACTTTTATATTTAAATCTTTTCACCTCTATTTCCTACTCACTGTAGGCTGCACCTCTGTTTGGAGTTTGTAAGGGTGATAGCTGCTTAATTTTCTTCCAATAAAATTTCAATTAGTATCTTTTGATATTGGCAAATTGCCAAAGATTCTCATAATCTACAAATGCTCATGGTTTTTCAATTCCAAAAATGCTGCTGTAACAGCAATATGTAAGAGACAACTAAAAATAGCAAAAAAAAAAAAAAAAAAAAGTCTAGTTCTTTCTTCAATCTGTTTTCCTGACCTAATATTATATCTTGTATGTATAAAAATATGCATATTGGGTAATCAAAAATTCTCAGGCTTTGGCATCAGTTTTGATGAGAAAATGGGAATAATACACAATAAACTGCCTTTCCTCTGGTCTCTTCACCTTCCTTCCTCTCTCCTCTTCCCACCTCTCTTTTTCCCTTCCCCATCTTTCTCAGTTTCCTCTTCTCCCCTTTTACCTCCCCTCCCATTATTCCTCCCATCTTTTTTCTTCTCCTTTCCCCTCTTCTCTTTGACAAAGAGCTCCTTCATTGTTTCTCCTTTCCTTCTTTGCACCAATATCTCAAGAAAATTTGGCCCTTCTCTTTCCCAAAGACATCATTCTTTTCATCTCATTCATAATTATTGCCTTATTTCTTCTGATGTGTGTCTGTGTGTGTGTGTTTCTCTATATGTATACATATATATCTACATATATGTAGAGAGAGATGGATGTATATGTTCATATTATATGTATTATCATTTCTATCACTTTTATCTCTATCTTTATCATTTCAATATCTCTATCTCATCTATGGATATACATACATAATAAAGAATATACATATTAATAGTATAAATATACTTTAAAAGTAGAAAAAGAGGAACACACACTCATACAGACACCAAGAAAAAGAAAGAGAGAGAGAGAAATTTCCTTAGTTTACTCTCTATCTATCTCTACATCTATCTACTTTTCTAGGCCAAACAATTTTTACCTTTTCTTTGGATTATTATGATAGACTCTTTACCTCTGGTCTTCCTCTTTTCACACCATCTTTAACACAGTTAACAAATTTTTGCATATATAGAATATACATACAATAAACATACACATATATATGTGTTGATGAATATATACAACTATGTGCACATACACACATACACAAAAAAATGCACAATGCCTATACAAATACATTACATATGTATGCATATTTATTCCAAGATATTCAGTGATTCATTGTTTTCTCTAGGAAAACATACAATTTTTTCAACCTACTATTGAAACTCCTTAACAAAGAGACTGTTTTAGCATTATTTTATTCTTCTCATGCCCTATTTATTGTGGTCAAAAGGGTCTACTTACTGTTCCCTGATCACAGCATCTCTTACCCTCTACTTTTGCATGGGTGTTTTCCCATGCCTGTAATAAAATCTATTCTCAATATCACCAGTTAACCCATGGCTTCCTTCAAACTAGAGCTTGATGATATCTCCTACAAGAGACCTTTCCAGAGTTCCCTAGTTGCTTTGCTTTTCCTTTTCAAATTACTTTGTTTCACATTGTATTGACTTATCTCTGTAAATATTTATCTACACCATAGAATGTAAAGTCCATAAGGGTGAGGACCATTTCATTTTTATCTTTGTATCCCCCCAGCTCATACCACAATGCCTTGTACATATTAGAAACTTAACAAATATTTGTTGAATTGAGGGAGTGCTACAGTGGGTAAAACCCTGGATTTGTAGTCAAAGACCCACTGTAGATTTAAATCCTTACCACTTACTACATTCTGACCTTGTGTAAATCAATTTACCTCCCTATTTCAGTTTCTTCATTTCTAAAATGAAAGGACCTCATTTTATTGTTCTAAATGATTTCGGAAGGCATTTCCACCTATAAAGGTATGATTGTACATGAGCACTAACTCTTTAATAACATCTAAAATTTCAACCAATAAGATTTGCCTGATGATCATTTTTGAGCATTATTTTTCATTTAAGATTTTTAAAAATTATGTGAATATTAGTTGTCAATATATGCGTTTTGTTATAGTGTCCTAAGAAAAGAGATCACAGCACAAATCTTAATATGAAATTAGTACTTGGAGTTCAATGAAATATTTGTGTTTGAATAGACTAGGCTGGACTCAAGCCACTTAGTTCAGTTTTCATGTGACAGTGAGACAAGCTACCAAAAAGGAGATTTACTTAGCTCTAACAAATATATCTATTTATCTATATTCTTTTACTCTCTAATGGGAAGCTAAGTCATAGAACCGTTAGAAGAGTGGAACTGGAATCAGCAAGATCTAATTTGGCCTCAAATGTTAATTAGTTTTTTGACCCAGGACAAAGTACTTAACTTTTGATTTCTTCAGTTTCATCTCAAGCAAAATGGGGATAATAATATTACCTATTACTCAGAATAATGGTAAAGAAAAATTGAGACAATATTTTTAATCTGTTACATAAATGCTAACTATTTGTATTATTGATTATGTTGGTCTTATGATGGTTTGCCAATCAGAAGTGAAAAGGAGAAAATACTTTTTCCCTCCTGATCCCACCCCCTTTTTAAACCTTAGTAAGTTATGTCAATTGCCCTAGCTTTAGAACATAGAGGTAATAATTTTTAGAGAGTGATTGTGATTTCAATATCTTATAAGGAATTTATCCTTGTTGGAGGTAGGTTATCGTTGTTGTTGTTGTTGTTTTAACTGTAAATACTGTGTGTATTATGCATTGTAAATGACCTATGTAATTGTTCTACTGGTACAACCTTGATGTGTGTGTATGTATGTGTGTCTGAACATATTTTCATGTTTCTATATTAGAACTCTATGTCATACACAACTAAATGTTCCAAAAATTTATTCTATTTTCATATTTTAAATTGTTTTATTTCTATCTGTAATATGGAACATTAATTTTTTTATAATTATTGTGCTAATAATATTTAATTTTATTATTCAGCTAACTTTTCCTTTCCATATTTAGACATTCTGCTGTTTGTACTATCCTACTATGTCAATCTTGATATTGGTTCTTTTTTATGGTCACTTTTAGCATAATATTTAGCTGTTTATTTATGTCTTGATTTTTTCTTTTTGCTTCGTCTGGTACATTGCTTGCAAAGACTTTTTATTTTATTAATCTGATAAATTGGCAATTTTGTTACCGCTTTTTTTATTCTGTTACATGGTTTTACTTTTTAGATGTTTCTTTTATACAAACGATTGTGGAGTTTCATGAAAGCCCTATAGATTTAGTTTTAATTACTCTATATTTGGTACATGCTTACCTTCTTTTTATCTTTTGGAGTAAGAAATGATTTCAGAATATAACCAATCTAAAATCTGGCTTGTCACTAATTGTAATATTTTACTTAACATTAAATTAATTCAGAATATGACTCTGTGCTCGTTTTTGGGAATAATTATGCAACAGTCGCATGTTCTTACTCTACATTCTGACCAAAGAGAAAGGACAATGTCTCCCTGTAGCAGCTATATACTATCCCTGAAATGGACTCCCTTCTTTGGATCTCTTGAACATCTAGTTCATGTTCCATGTAGTACAGAAAGAATTTCTAGTTCTACATCAGCTGCTGATGCAATTTTCTACCCTTTTCCTCTTCTGAAATTGGTAAGGTCAGGATAGCAATTCCTAGTTTGAAATATGAGGTGCAAAACACAAGGCACATGTGAAGAATTCCCAATGACATTCTCTTTGTCAAGGGATACTTTTATTTACAAGAAAAGGTTAGGTAAATGAGGAGGTAAAATAGATACCAAGAGTGGTAAATATGAAATAGATGTGGTAGGGTAATAGAAAGAATATTATAGTGAGCAAGGAAAGAAATTTTAACAACAATGAAAAAGATAAGTTCCCCAGTGGATCTCACAATTAATCAGGAGGAAGGGAATACACCATTGACTGATGGCTAAGTCCATAGAGGAGTTTAACAGACTAACCCATTTTGGAGTTAGTAAGGGAAGGGGCTTACATCACTTACTGGCCAGCTAATCTCCAAAGGGATTTAGCACCCTAAAAGAGTTAATTTTAATAAGGAGTAAGATAACATGAGGCACAGGGGAGGAGGTGAGATCAAAGACATCATGAGGCAGGACTCCATAATGGGCTAAAAAAGGATTTTAACCTAATGTATATATTTTTAATATTGCTATATGTGTGTTGTATTCTATATAATCTATTCATGTGCAGCAACTTTGAATAGCACAAACTTCTTTTTTTTTTATTTAATAGCCTTTTATTTACAGGTTATATGCATGGGTAACTTTACAGCATTAACAATTGCCAAACCTCTTGTTCGAATTTTTCACCTCTTACCCCCCACCCCCTCCCCCAGATGACAGGATGACCAGTAGATGTTAAATATATTAAAATATAAATTAGATACACAATAAGTATACATGACCAAACCATTATTTTGCTGTACAAAAAGAATCAGACTCTGAAATATTGTACAGTTAGCTTGTGAAGAAAATCAAAAATGCAGGTGGGCAAAAATATAGGGATTGGGAATTCAATGTAATGGTTTTTAGTCATCACCCAGAGTTCTTTCTCTGGGCGTAGCTGGTTCAGTTCATTACTGCTACATTGGAAATGATTTGGTTGATCTCATTGCTGAGGATGGCCAGGTCCATCAGAATTGATCATCATATAGTATTGTTGTTGAAGTATATAATGATCTCCTGGTCCTGCTCATTTCACTCAGCATCAGTTTGGAATAGCACAAACTTCTTACAATTTTTTCTTATAGTTTTCTATACACTACATAGCTTTTTTACATATGTTATATACATGTAGTATATGTTTTTGCAGATTATGTATGATCAGAAGTATAATAACCAACTCTAATATGGTATAGTATACACTACTTGCCTTGATATGTAACATATATTTGGAATAATTACCTATGAACTATGCTTATATTTATCTATAAGCTTTGATTCTGTTATGCAAGGTGGTACATATTTTAGTGATGTGAGAAAATGGTGTGGGAAAAGACTGACTACATTGCAGGAATGTAAAACAATAGTAACTAACTCCATCGCATCCTTCCAGTTTAAAAAGAAAAAAGGGGGGGAAGTTCTGGGATTACTTTCTAGGATTTGGGAGTTGAATGAAATTTACTCAGTGTGATTTCAATATTAAGTTGTTCAAAATCAAGAGGATTGTGGAAAGACTGGCCCCGAGAGAATCATGTGTGTGCTGGTTAATCATCACTGACTAATAAAAGAGAAGAAATGCTCTAGGTATGCTATGGTCACAGTTGTATCACCAAGGAACAATGGAATGAGAAAGAGTTCCAACAGTAGGCGGTAGTGGCTCAGCATAAAGTTTACTACAAACAACATCAGCAACTCTGAATAAGAGCAACAAACAGTAACTTCAGAGCAGAGCAGCAGTGAGAGAGTGGGGTTGCTAAGACTCAATCCAAATAGAGCTGTAAGAGATGCATCATGTTTGAAGAGTTTCCTCTTCGACTGATATTATGAAAATTTAGGGTGTTTATACCCTTTGTGAATTAGATATTTTCCCCTTGTTATTTACCTTGCTATTTTTTTAATTAAATGTCCCTTTCCTTTAATTAATGTGTCATTCTACTTACTCTGCCATACATCAATGGAACTTCATACAGAGTGTCTAGTGGAGAATTCAAATTGATGAAGCATTCTCTATAAAATTGTGACATTCTCCAGATGTTCCTTTTTGAGTTTGACATTGCACTGATTGCATCAAGCTCTGGTACACTAAAGTACCTTCAAAATGAAATCCATAATAATTCAAGAGTTCAACCCACCATACATATAGGAAAGCAATTTAATGGTTGAGAAATAATTATTCCATCAACTAATATTCAGTGTGATAGATAACTCATAGACACATAGACAGTTTTTGCTGTACATAAATTCTTAATATGAATGCACATTCCTCTTCCTGCTCTTCCTCATCTATCTTTGGTCAACCATGTTTCTTTGAACCATGTGACAGCCTGCTTTCTCCAAAAATATGGCTGAACCTTTTGCTTCCTTCTCTCTCTCCCTCCCTAGGTCCACAGGCAAATTCACATTTATTAAAAAAAAAAGAAAAAAACACTTTATGTAGAAGTCTGTTGAACTGTCAACTTACATGAAGCAGAACTATCTGTATTTTATCCATACACATTTCTTTCACAGAGATAAAAGGGAAAATCAGCAAGATGCAGAATTAATCAAGAGAAGAAAAATAGACTAGATTGCCCTTGGGAAACTATTATTTTTGATGTCCACAGGTTACTTTTTGATAGAAGGGTCTATTATCTTAGCAGCAGTGTTTTTCTGGTGATATTATATAGGTATGAATCATGGAATAATACTCTTTTGAGAACTTTAAGTATAGGTTATTCAAATAGCAATTGAGAAACATGGAAAGAGTAAGTAGGCTACAATATATTATTGGGAAGGGGTTGAGCACAAAAAGAAGTAAAAAGCATGTCATCTGAAATATGATATAGCTGAAAAAAGAGACTATCAGTCATTAGTGAGGGTCAATTAGTCTGCAAATATTTATTAAGCATCTACTATGTGCCAGGTGTTGCTCTAGGCTTTAGGAAAACAAAAAGGGAAAAAGACAGTCTCTTTTCTCAAAGCATTCATAATCTAATGATAGAGGTAAGAAAACAGACAAACATATATATATATATATATATGTATATATATTCAAAATATAAAAAGGATAAATAGGAAATAAGAGAGAAGGTGCTAGAATTAAGAGATGGGAAAGACTTCCCAATATTATGCATAACAATCAATGATGAATCATCCTTGTTATTGCTATTTAAACAATTATTTTAGGTTTTTTATTTCTGAAATTAAATATAAGAGGGAGCATTTCAACAACATAGTTGCAAATAAAACAAGGATTCTAAATGAAACAACAAATTTCTATTTCCCAAAATTTATTAATTATATGATAACTTTCACAGCTATTCTCCTTAGCTATGCTTCATTGTGATTTTTCCTTTGTTTTCCAACACAGACTTTATCTTTTCCCCCCATCCCTCCCCATTACCCCCACAAATATTTCACAGGATTATTTTGCAGGGAAAATTGTCATTGGTCATAAGTTTTTTGGAATGTTGTATTCCAATATTTTATTTTATGTGTTCTAAAAACTGTAAGTTCTTGTGAGATATTAACTATATCTTCTACTTTTACTTGAATTCAACAATAATCAATCAAAAAACTATGTTAAGAACTGGATATATTAATACAAGTACAAAGAAAGATAATACCTGCTACATAGAAATCAAAGATGTAATAGAAAAAGATTAAATAGATGTTAAAAAGAGAAGGAAAAAGTGAAGTTGACCTACACAGAGTCATCATAGAGAAAAGTCAGAGTGCAACATTGGGGAAAAAGGACATAGTAAAAAGAAAAAAAAGTTTATAGTGCAATTTGGAGAGGAGTGAAGACATGACTTATCTGAGTGACTTTTTTAAATGAAGATTTGAGAAGGACACATCCAATTGGATGGAAATGTACACATTCACAGACATTTGGATGTATGGATATGTATATATGCATACTATATATATACATATACACATGTATATACATATACACATTTTTATCTTTCTTTCTATGTATACATTATACTATATGTATACATGGATATAGTATATATGTATAATGTATATAGTATATAGTATATGTATAGAACATACATATAGATAGATATAGTATATATCTATACAATATATATAATATAGTATACATATATAGTATAATGTATACATAGAAAGAATGATAAAAATTTAGACAGATTCATATCCCAATAGCTAGATCTCTATGACCTCACAGATAATACTGTCCATAAATTTTTCTTAGCAAAAATAGTGGAAAGGTTTGCAATTTCCTTCTCTAGTGATATAAGTTAGCAAACAGAGGTTAAATGACTTGACCACAATCATACAGATATTATCAGAGGCAGGATTTGAATTCAGGTGTTCCTGAATTCAGGCCTCATGCTCTATCCACTGTCCCATTTAGCTGCAATAGATGATGATAGATACATAGATAGATAGATAGATGAAATACTATCTCATATTATTTTGATGTTTTACTTATTTGATTCATTTGTTCCCCAAAATCGTGGGCTTATAGAAAATATAATTTATATTTTTTCTGGAATTTCAAAGCAAGAATAAGACTGAATTGCCTTCCTAACTCCAGAGATCAATACTTTTGATTATTCATTCTCTTGCCCAATGTACATTGAAATACAAATTGAAATACAAAATATACAAATTATGTATATATTAGTCACACATATATGTGACTAAGAAATAAAGTGATAAATCAGTGAAATAGATAATGAAATGCACACACGCACACACACACCCTCAAATGGTAGGACTCTACCATTTGATATACCTAGAGATCCATGCTTTTCAGACAAGAATTCACTGCATAAAGATAAATGCTGGGAAAACTAGAAAATAGTTTGTCAGAAACTAAGCATTATTGCAATAATGAATTGGAGTATTTTTTCATATGACTTATTGCTAGCTTTGATTACTTCAACTGAAATGTATTGATACATTTTTATCATTTATCAGTACAGGAATGATTTTGACCAGGATCAAGATTGGGCAAAGCAACAAAGTATTGCCTAGTATTAGCAAAGAGATCCCTGTAATCGCTCTTTGACCAGTTGTTCAACCCCATTATCATCTGTGGGCTGAGACTCTAGCAGCAACAATTGGTAATAATGATTTAGTGGTTCCCAAAACCTGTTGCCAGTTTTGTGGGTTTCTAGCCACTGGCCAGCACTGGACTGTGATCTACTTTCATTTTTTATTGTTATAAGTTTATTATTTTTAATAAACATTGATTTATGAATAATGTTGGAGGAGAAAAATCAGAGCAAAAAAGAAAAAAAAAAAACATGGGAGAGATTTAAAATAACAGGAAAAAAGATGTTATTGATTTACATTCAGTCTCCTTAGTTCTGTTTCTAGATGCAGATAGCATTTTCTGACAAAAGTCTATTAGAATTTCTTTGGATCACTGAACCACTGAAAAAAAATCATGTCTTTCTTAGTTGATCATTGCTCATTCCTTTTTCTGATAAAATTAACCAAAGGTTTATCTATTCTGTTAGTTTTTTTTTTCATAAAACCAATTCTTAATTTTGTTTATTAATTTAACAATTTTCTTTGTTTCTATTTTATAAATCTCTCCTTTGAGTTTCAGAATTTCCAATTTGATATTTAATTGGGGAGTTTTCTAGCATTTTTAATTGTATGCCTAACTCATTGATCTCCTCTTTCTCTATTTTATTTATTTACCTATTTAGAGATATAAAATTTCCCCTAAGAACTACTTTGGCTGCTTCCCATAGATTTTAGTTTGTTGTAGCATTATTGTTATTCTCTTGGATGAAATTATGAATTGTTTCTGTGATTTTCTGTTTGACCCACTCATTCTTTAGAATTAGATGATTCAATTTGTTTTAAATCTATCATTTTCTGGCCCTTTATTGAATATGAGTTTTATTGCATTGTGTTCTGAAAAGGAAGCATTTATTATTTCTGTCTTTTTTGCATTTAATTGTGAGGGTTTTTATGCCTTAATACATGGTCTTTTTTTGTGTAGGTGCCATGTATTGCTAGAAAACAATTGCCTTCCTTTCTGACTTCATTCAGAAGGTTTTTTCCAGAGGTCTACCATATCTAGGTTTTCTAGGATCCTATTAACCTCTATAGTTTCTTTCTTGTTTATTTTGTGGTTAGATTTTTCTGATTCTGAGAAGGGAAGGTTGATATCCCCACTAGAATAGTTTGGCTGTCTATTTCTTCTTCTAACTGGCTTAAAATCTTCTGTAGGAATTTGCCTGTTCTATCACATGGCACATACATAATTAGCATCATTACTATTTCATTATTTATAGTACCATTTATCAAAATGTACTTTCCCTCCCTCTTGTAATAAGATCTATTTTTACTTTTGTTTTCTCTGATAATTTGAATTGCTACCCCTGCTTTTTTTTAAATTTTACTTTAGCTGAAACATAATAAATTCTATTTCAACCTTTTAGCTTTACTCTGTTCATGTGTCTCTTTATCAAATGTGTTACTTGTAAACACCATATTGTAAGAATCTATTTTTTAATCCACTCTGCTATCCACTTCTGTTTTATGGGAGAGTTCATCCCATTCACATTAACAGGTATGATTACCAGCTCTGTTATCTCCCTCCATCCTATTTTCTCCCCTGTATATATTTTGTTTTATCTTTCCACCCTGTCCTTAGTAGTGTGTGTGTGTGTTTTTTTTTTTTTGCTTACCCCACCCACTACCTTATCTCCTATCATCCCTCCCTCTTCTCTTACTAGTGTTTTTAAACAATTCATCCACTACCTTATCTTCTATCAAACCTTTCCCCCTTCTCTTACCTTACCTGTGAAGGAAGGCGGCTCAGCTATACCAGATTTCAAAATGTTTTACAAAGTGATAATTGTAAAGGGCTGGATCTGAAAAGATATAATTGAATCTAAGACATCAGAGCACTTCTGGCTAATTACCTACTCAATGTGAGATAATGGTTCTATAAGCACATACTTAGATGATATGCTAATGTGATGGCTCTCCTCAAGATTGGCAATTGGCACTTGCTGAATGTGTGATAGTGAGATAATCATAAGGCAAGGATTGGAGGGCTGAGGGAGAGAGATCAGAGTCTTTCTGACACAGCATGCTGAGGGGAGAAGACTTCAGACTCCAAACTCAAGAGTCCTTTGACATGCCATGTGACAGCTTGTCTGCCTCCTTTACTTTTCCTCCTAAAGACCAAGGACTTTGACTGCTCCTGACTCTGACTGATTCTGAGACCCTCCAGAGAGCTAGTCCTGACATTATAGATAATCATGAAATCATTTTGATACTGGCTAGGATGAAGAATGATGGATAAGTGGAATAGATTAGGTACATGATATATTGTAGTAAAAATACCACTATAATCTATTGATAAACCCAAAGATTTACATTTTTGAAACAATAACTATTTGAAGATAATAGATGGGAGATCTTGAAAAGCATTTGGAAGAAACTAGTCATAGACCATCTCATGTCATAAGCCAAAATGATTCAGCAATCAAAAATGATAATGATAAGTGAATCAGTGGAGCATGGAAAGATGTGCCTGTGAAATCCTTAGATAAAGGAAGAATTTATGACCAAACAAGACATATGAGAAATAGTTTCTCATTATAATTTCTGTGATATCAGAGATGGGAAACCAAACATGCATTCATGTGAGAATCTTCCCTTCACTAAAAAAACTCTGTCTTTGGCCTGACTCATTTGCTATCACTGATAGTAGATAAGTCCTAATTAATCTAATTAGAATTAGATTAATCCTAACCTGCCCTAGTATGCAAACTATCCTAAAATGTGGAGTGTTCTGCTAAGCAAGGCCTGTTTGGAGATGGGGAGATGTCACTTTGGATCTAAAGCTACAATCCTAATGAAAAGGTTAGAACTTCATCCATCCAAACTATCCAAAAAAGCTTAGTGAAGTAAGCAAGTGAAGGGCAACTCTTCTGTCAGGACTTCTTTGCTTTCCTGCTGAGTCATAAATCAATCATTGGAAAGAAGTATTTAATTTGTAATAAATATGCAAGTGTTAAGCATTACTCTAGCCTAGAGGGATAAATAAGCAAAGAATAAAACTATTCCAGTACTCAGGAAGCTTACAGTTTAGTCTAGGAACTTACAGACCCAAAGATCTTGAAGCTTATTGATCATTCCAGGTTTTGTTTTCTTCTGCTCTCTTTTTTTACTCCTATGTACTCTTATTTGTCCTGGATCCCCTGGGTATGTCAAGTTAGACCTGATGTTAACTCTAATAGAGAAAGACATAGAAACAGAGAGACAAAAATACAGAGAGACAGAGACAGAGAGAAAGGGAGGGAGGGAGAAAGGGGAAAAAAAGAGAGGGAAGGAAGAAGGGAGAAAGGAAGGAAGTAATTATAACATTTTTATGCTAAAATATATGATTAATCTTTGTAATAGTATCAGGAACAACTGACAAAAAAATTCATTATATTTCCACTTACTTTTCTACCACAAGTCTTTGGATTACTGTATTGCTGAGAAGAGGGACTTTAAAAGAATAAGAAATTGGAGGGTAAGGACAGAGGATAAGGAAAGTGTTATTTTTTAATAACAGATTTTTATTTTCAAAATACATGGAAAGATAATTTTCAACATTCAACCTTGGAAAACCTTGCGTTCCAAATTTTTCACCTTCCCTTCCCCCATCCCCCTCCCCTAGACAACAAGTAATCCAATATATGTTAACGGGTGCAATTCTATACATATTTTCACATTTGTCATACTGCACAAGAAAAATCAGATCAAAAAGGAAAAAAAATAAGAAAGAAAAAAAACAAACAAGGAAAACTGCAATTAAAAAGATGAAAATACTCTGTTGTGGTCCACATTCAGTCCCCATAGTTCTCTCTATGGATGCAGAGAGCTCTCTACATCAGAATTCTATTAGAATTGTCCTGAATCTCCTCATTGTTGAAAAGAGCCACACCTATAATAGTTGATTATTTTATAATCTTGTTTTCTTGTATAATGTTCTCTTGGTTCTACTCACTCCACTTAGCATTAGTTTAAGTAAGTCTCTCCAAGCCTTTCTGAAATCATCCTGATGATCATTTCTTATAAAACAATTATATATGCCCTAGCTTATTCAGCTGATGGGTATTCACTCAGTTTCCAGCAAGGAAAGTATTTTTTAAAACATTGCAGATTAGGGTGGTAGTTGTTAGAAGTAAACTAGATTTCTGAGGAAGCATAGAGTGAAGGAAGATGAAAAGAACAATAATGAATAAAAATAGGATAGAGGTAATTGAATTTTATAATGTTGAAAATATCTATTTTTATCTAGTTGATCCTATCTCTTTGAATTATCTATGCAAACTCTTTAGAGTGTTTTCAAAAACTATTGGTATTTGTGTTAAAAATTATATGTTATTCTAGTACCTATGACCATCTAACCACTGTTTGTCAGCATAGTAGGTTCATAAGTAACCAGTATAAAGTTATTATAGCAGGAAATAAGATTGCAAATTGGAACTTAGAAGTCACAAACAAAACATCTCAAATATCAAAAGAGTATAATTTACAAATTAAATCCTGGTAATAAAGGGAAGGCATCTAGGCTTTGCTTTCAGGACCTTTTAGTCCCATGATATGTAAATTAGAGACAAAATCTAAACCTCTGCAGTAAAGACCAGCAGGTAATCAAATGGTGCTCATAATTTTGTGATGATGTGAACAGGATAATTTTAAATTTTATAGGGCTTCTCAGAGGAATAATCAAAATGACAAAAAAGACAAAACTCAACTGAGCTCTCTCAACTTTTCCTTCCTTCAAAATTAAAATTAATTGAAAATAAATTTAAATTCTAAATTCAAACTCAATTTGCATTCGCAAGTGCCAGAGACAGCAAAATGTCAGAGAGATATTCGTTAAGCCCAAGACAACTGAGGCAGTCAGAAAGAAAGGTCTGTGATATGAAGTTGGAGACTGGACTGGGACCCACATTAATGAAACACTAATGGTGGGACAAGGTGATTGTGACAGAAGCAGAAGGAGTTTTGAGAGTTCTGAATCCAGAAAAGGCAAGATGATAAGGTAATAACAGATCAGAAAGAGATTATAGGGGACTCCCATCATAGTACTAGATGCAGGATCAGAAGCTGTTTGGAAACTCCATCATCTGGACTCCAATTCTGTGTCATGTTCAAGGGAAGAAAGGAGTACTTTCAATCAAGAGGGAACAGAAGCCCTAAGGGGCATTTTTGGTCACAAAGGATGAGAGACTATGTATGAGGAGCAATATCATTTGTAGCCTCAAGGGAGCAAGGGAGCAGTTGATACTGTTGCAATCTCAAAGTATTAGGGGGCATTCCTGGGAAAGAACCAAAATGCAGACTAGGAGAGCAGTGATAGCTAGTTCATATAATCTTGACAACAATTAAAAATTTTCAGACTCACAGAACTATTTCTGAAAAGAATAATGTGAAAAATCCTAAAGTTTACACAATGTCCCTATCTCCAATGTCATGAATAGAGCCTAGTTTTAACATAAAGTTCAAAATAAAAAAATAGAGTCGAAAAATGAGCAAATAATCAAAAAAACCTGAATATACTATTGTATACATTCATACATGTATACATACATTTCAGACATACAATTCAGAAGAAAACAATTAAGTCAAAACAAGTACAAGAAAAGCTTAAAAGAAAAGAAAAAAAGTGAATTTTAAATAAGCCTCCCTGCCCTAAATTCCTAGAAGAGTTAAAAATGAGTTTCGAAATAAAATAAGTTTCAGAGGGAAAATTAGGTAAATAAATGAAAACAAAGGGAAGCAATTATGAAAAGTTAATTAACAGCCTGGTAAAAGAGATTTTAAAAATTACAAGAAAAAATAAAACCTTAAAAAGAAGGTGTGGCCAAATGGAAAAAGAGGTATAAAAGTTCGTTAAAGAAATCAATAACAAACTGACAATGTATTAGGGCATACAAATCTCAAAACTAAATGTAGAAAAGCACAAATATTATGTGTAGTCTTTTCATAATGGAATGGAATAAAAATTACATTCACTAAGGACCATGGAAGCATAGATCAAAAGTTAATTCAAACCAAAAATTAAATAATACTAAAGAATGACTGAATCAAAGGATGAAGGAAACAATCAATAAATTCATTAAAGAGAATGATAACACACCAACATCCAACAGCCATAGGATGCAGCCAAATCTACAGGGAAAATCTGTATCCTTAATAATTATATGAATAAAAGGGCAAATTAATGATTTGGACATGCAACTAAAAACAACAACCACAAAATCTAGAGAAAGAACAAACTCAAAATCTCCAATTAAACACCAAATTGGAAATATGGAAAATCAATGGCGAGATTAATAAAATTGAAAGTTAAGTAATCATTGAAGTAGGAACTGGTTTTATGGAGGGGAGGGAAGCTAATGAAATAGATGAATAGTTAATTTGATATTTTAAAAATAAAAGAAAATCAAATTATTAATATCAAAAAGGAAAAGTACAGTACCAATGAAGATGAAATTAAAATAAGTATCAGAAGTTATTTTACCCAGTTTTATGCCAGTAAAGCTGATGATCTGAGAATTATAAATGAACATATTCAAAAGTTTAAACTGCCTAGATTAAAAGAAAAGGAAATAACATACTCAAATTAATCTCTGTTAGAAAAAGCAAGTGAACAAGTCATAAATGAATTTGGTCAGAAAAAATTTTCAGCATCAGTTGGATTATTTACAAGTGAATTCTACCAAACAATTAATAAAAAAAATAATAATATTATAAGTGAGTTATTTGGGGGAAAAATATGCCGATCCTTCCCGATTTGTTTTATCATGCAAAAATGGTTTTAACAGCTAAACTAGGGAATCTAAATTTCTTTCTTTGGGAAATGACAGAATTGGACTAATTATCTCTAAATTTCCCTTTAGCTCTGAATTATTTGATCCTCTGATAAGATATTATTCCTAATTCAATAGTAATGAGCCCTGCTGATGGAGTGAGGTGATGTAGAGAATAAAGTAATGGAAAAGAGCAATGAACTGGGAATCATAATTGGGTTCTGTCCTTTAATCTACCACTGATTTACTATGCAACTTTGAATAAATTGGTTAACCTTTGTTCTATCCAAATCGCTTGTTCTTATTGGGGGTAGTGTTTATCTTTACAGGTACTTTTGAGGGTAGAATGTAATTTGCCTAAAGATCCCAGATAGGCCTTCCCACTCTAAATACAAATACAATTCTCTTTCTATATACCTATAAGGTTTATTTTAGTTGCTTTTGGAATTTTGATTTTATTTTATTTTGCACATAATCATTATAACTGATTTATAGCAATTTGCTCTTGCTTGAAAGTACTTAGTGTTTTACAGTACTCATCAGTAATGTATTTAGTACATTAATAATTTATGATAAAAATAACTAGTATTTCTGTTGTGCTTTAAATTTCTAAAAGTGTTTTCCATACATTTTCTTATTTGAATATCACACCAACTCAATTAAGTAGTACTAGCATTATTACTCTCATTTTATAGATAAGGGAAATTGAAGATCAGAGAATCAGCATATGGTGCAGTAGTGAATAAATTGATCATAGTGAATACATATAGCAAATATTGGAAATGATATCTCAATCTAGGTTCTCCTCACTTTCATTCCAAGTACAGTACTTTATTCATCATATCATATTACCACTGTTAAAAAATCTAACACAGACACACAAACACATATCCCTATACAAAAATTTAGAGAGTTTTCACTTCAGATAAAGGGAGTTTTATTGAGAATTGCCCATGAACACATGGAATGAAGGGACTGAGTTAGGTAAGATGAGATATGGAGGAAGGGAATTTCCTGGTGATAGAGATAGGAGAGCAGGAGGAGGAACATTTGGTTCTTGGATAACCATGTCAGGGACGGCTGAATGGAGAGAAAGAACATGTAGGGGGCAGGGTGGACATATACATATAAATATGTATATCATTTATTTTCAAAGATTCTTCAAAACCGAAACTTTAATTCTTTAATGATCTATTTTTCCAGGAGGATTATTTCATGTATGATCAACCCCTAATGTTAGATCTTTTAAAGCATAATCAATTTCAAAATTTTCTGACTATAGCTTATTTTATGTTTTAAAATATCCACAGGACTATTCACAAATATAAGAAAGAACATATTGTGTAAAATCCAAAGATTTTAAATCCATCCAGTCCATTATGTTTCTTCTTTAACACTAAAAGATTTTTATGGGTAAGTTATCTTTCTTTGTATAAACCCCCACCCCAAATGCAAAAGATATATTGCCAGATTTGTTTGGCTTTACCTTTAAGGTCAAACTCATACTGGTTTAAAAGAGAAATAAATTTTGACGAATTAAAATTTTGGAGAGGAGAAATTTAAGCAAGAAATTCAAGCTCCTAGTGAAGAAAGTAGCACACTAAGTGTAGAATCATAAATAAAAAATTACAGATGAGAAAAAGTTGAATCCATGATAGAGATTCCATTTAACAAGGTGAAAAAGAGACTAGAAGATTTAAGGCACAGAAATGCTAAAAGGGAGAATTTTTGGTTGAGAAGCAGAAAAAAGTTTAGAAAATTATATGTCATTTTTTTACAATCCAGAAGAACACAATACATTAAAATAACAACAACAATAAGAGCAGCAGCAACAAAATACAAATCTTACAATCACAATTAGAAAATAACATGAGAAAACTGCCATGAATATCTAAATATAGTGAACAAAACAAAAAGTGTCAGAATGTTCTTCAAATTTCAAGATATTTAACAATTTCAGTTACAAAAAAAAAAATAAAATGCAAGCATTGATGAGAAAAGAACTCAAATAAAAAAAGGGAAGAAATTTGGATAATAAAAAATTATTCCAAAGCTATGGCAAAGCACAGATAGGATGAAATTATATATTCCAAAAAGCAAACTTAAAAAGCCATACTCAGAAAATCTGAGTCTTCTCATAAACAAAATATATAAATATTCAAGAATATGAAACACTTGGGACAACTAAATGGCTCAGTGGATGGAGCACCAGCCCTGAAGTCAGGATGATATGAGTTCAAATTTGACTTCAGACACTTAATACTTCCTACCTGTGTGACCTTGGGTAAGTCATTTAATTCCAATTGGCTCGGGGAAGAAAAAATGAAGCATTTGAGGCATTAGAGATGTAATAGCTATTTGAGGTTTTCTGTATAAGCAAAAAAAAAAATGTTTTAATCTTTTACTGAGAGTTCTGGGATATGGAGTCTTTGTGATCTCACTAGCCAAGGAATGATAGTTTTATTTTAACTGAAGAAAATTTGGGCAAGCCTATTAAATAATTATGAACAGATTATTATGCTCAGAGTCCCAGAGTATTTAGAGAAGTGACAGCTGAAGAACAGAAACAGGCAGAGATGCTGTTCAGAAGTAGAGATATAATTCCCTACCTGTGTTAGAACTATGTAGAAATGCTACTAAGAAAGATAAACTGTTTATTCTTATCTTTCTGAAGAATTGAGAAAAGACAATGAAGTTTTCTCTCTCACTTATTTTCTTCTCCTTTCTACTTGTTTCTGTCAATCGTATCCATCACAAATCTGCTTTTTGATATGTCCTACTACAAATGGAAGATTTCAGCTAGAAGTCAGATGGAAAAGATTAATCTAAAGTTGATTCAGACACATAATACCTTGTGTATACTTTGGTCATACTCAAATATTAGAGCATGAAGAAAGGCCCCTAGTTGTTCTAAACATTCATAAAAGGAAATGGGTTAGGATGTTTCTTTCAGAGATTAATCAAAAGGAATCAGACCTGGGATTCTACCTTAAACACTTGAACACTTCCCCTGGTGAAATGGGTGAATGAGAAAAATTGGTGCCAGTAGCCATGAAGGCAGCTGAAGCAGCTGCAGTGGAGCATTTAAGGCTCAATCAGACATCAAAGATTCCAAGGCCCATCCATTGTACTCCAAGCCATTGTCAAATGTTCTGACTTTGTCTTGTCATTAGAATCTTGAACTGAGGTTCAAAACTTTGTGCAACTCTGTCTCACTTAAATCCAATTCAGGCAAATGAAGACATCATCTCATGATGTCCTTAGCCCTCTTTGAAATGAAGCACAAAGAAGCAAGGATATGGATATGAATATTTACAATAATATAAATGTATGTATGTACTTGTATATCTTTGTAGATACAAATATAGAAATAGAATAGACATTGATGTACAGCTACATAAAGACAGATAGCAATATCTGTATAGGAATGTGTAGATATGTGTATGTATATTCACACATATTTACATATATACATGCATTTGAGCATATTCACATTCATGTCTACATTTATTGTCATATCTACACAAACACAATTAAGTGTGCCTATGGATACTCAATCAATACATATTTATTAAATACCTACTATGAACTAGATACTGTGCTAAACACTAGATAAGTTGTATAGGTTGTCCAGGAGATTTCATATCATAATATGGACAATAAATATTCTTCTCCTTTAGTTCTTCCAATATGGATAACTAGGCTGAACTTCTTTTGGACTGTTTAATTTAGAAGCTTTTTCAATGTTATAGGGTTTGCTTAAATCAATTCAATGATATCCACAAAAAAACAACATTCAAAGAACTTATATATCAAAATATTTTTATAATCCTGCCTTCACACAATCCTTCCAATATCAAGTAGATACCTCCTTTATCATATTTACCCTATTGAAATTTTAGAAGAAAAATCACAGAATTGAAGAAATTTGGATATATCTTATGGACAGTAATTTGAAGTAATATTCTATAGAGGTCAGTTTCAATTTTTTAACTGGAAAGTTGTTTGCTCATATTCTTAAAATTGGAAAATAGCTATTAGTAATATATTTATGGGCATTCCTCAAGTAACATCAGATAAATTTGATCATATATATGTTTATTCATTGTGTATATATAATCATATAAATGTATATATAATATGTAATATATTACATATATGCATGATTATGTATATGGGTATGATGTATATTTATATATTTAATGAGACTTATTTAATGTAAATATTTACCTCAAATCCTATCCTTCTCTTATTTTCTTTATTACTGTTGAAGGTAATACCATACTCTTGGTCCTCAGGTTCGCCTCATAGGTCTCATCTTTGACTCTTCAATATCTCCTTTGATATTTGTTATATCTCTTGAATACACCCTGTTTTCTCCACTAACACTGACACTGTTCTAGCATAAGCCGCCATGACTTCATGCCTGGATTAGTACAATAGAGTGTTGGTGGTTTTGTGTCCTACAAGTCACTCTTCACTCCAATCCATTCTTCTTTCAACAACCAAAGTGATTTTCCTAAAGCAAAGATCTGACCACGTTACCCCTTTACTTAATAAATTCCAGTGACTACCTATGGTCTCTAAGATCAAAGGAAAAATGTTCTGTTTGCTATTCAATGTCCTTTATAATCTTCTCTCCTCTTAATTCTCCCACCCTCATCAACATATCTATCTAACATCTATCTATATATACATACATAAATATATAGATAGATATAGACATAATATATAGATATATTTATATGTAGATATATAAATTTAGATATAGACATAAATATATATTTTTATAGATATACACACATATATGTATGTATGTATTTATATATATATATATATGCAGGTATCTCCTCTCCATATATACTCTGCATTTCAGTGACCTCTGGCATCCTTGCTGTTCCATGATCAAGACCAATCATCTCTTACTTGCAGGCATTTTGTGTTTTTGTTCTTTATGGCTGAAAGCCTTTCCATCTCTGCCTACTATCTTGCCTTTAAGTCACAAATAAAATCCTATATTCTACCAGAAGCCTTTCCCATTCTCTCTACTCTCTTAATTACTTCCTATTTATCCTGCATATGCCTTATTTGTCAATTTTTCTTTGTTTGTTGTTACTTCCATTAGATTGTAAGTCCTCTGAAGGCAAGTACTATCCTTTTCTCTTTTGCATCACCATGTCTTAGAATACAGACAAGCAGATTGTGTTAAATGTTTATTAACTAATTTTGCCTATTCAGCTCTTCCCTCATTATTATAATTGATTGATTCTTTGAAGTTACTTATTGGTTATACACATTTAAGAACCTCTTTCTAACCTATATGATATTTTTCCAATTTTCATTTTCTGATCAATTCTTTATGATATCAAAGTGTAATTCTAGGTCTAATGAGTTGAAAAAGATTCCTTTCTCCCCCTAGATTTTGGGAGTTGGAATATATTCAAGAGAAAAATTTAAAGCACTGAGACTTTAACTACTTTACATGTAATTGGAAAAAATAATTTAAAAAAAGAAACTTTAAGTGCTATTCCCAAAGTATTTTAATTGTTACATTTCAACACAATTTCAAAGAAACTTAGAATCTATCAATGCTTAACAGTGCCTGCACTTAGTACGCATTTCATAAATGTTTATAATTGATTTATTCAGTGGAATTGGAAAAATTATTAGAGATAATCTAGTCCATATACAGGGCAAGAATCTTGCCTATAGCAGTAATTACATGAACTCTACTGAACCATTTCAATGACAGGAAATTAGAAAAAAATTAAAGATTTTGTATTTTCTTGTATTTTTTGTTGTTCAGCTGTTTCAGGTATGCCCAACTCTTTATAAGCCCATTTTGAGTTTTCTTGGCAAAAGCACTGAATTAGTTTGCCACCAGGGTCACACAGGTAATAAGTGTCTGGGGCTGAATTTTAAGTCAGATGTTCCTGACTCCAGGCCAGAGCCTCCTTCTACTGGGCCATCTAACTGCTCACTTCCAATATGCTCTACTTCCTCATGAAGATGTTAAAATAAAAGTAAAACAGTAGGGAAGTTGCATTGAACAAAGAATTAAATAAAATAATCCATTAGAATATAGAATAGACTAATTAAATGAAGCTAGCTAATCCATGAAAAGTGTTAATAAAAGAAATAATATGATCTCTAAAGATTTAGATCCCTCAAAAGAAACTAGATGTAATTATAATAGTGATTCTTTGTATTATTTCATTGATTTGAAAATAGAAAAAGCAAAAAAAAAAATAGAATCAAGAAGAGCTTTATTTTTCTGAATATTTGTCAAATACTCTGTAGGAAGCCTTCATTGACCTCTAGGTGTCAACAGCTATTGAACTATAATGTAGACATACTTGAATGAATATGTAATAGCTCAGAAAGTACCGTCAGGAATAAAGTCGGTACTGATCTCTTGAGACAGATTCATTGGATATGTATACTTCCCATGATGACTGTGACAAAGATTTTAGGCACCCCACAGTATAACCTAAAAGATTTTTCTAGGCCACACAACACAGGAAAAATCAAGAAGCATTTTAAAGCTCCTATTGTTTACCAGGAGTGCTAATGCAAAGACACATAGAAAGACACCCAGAAAAAGTGTTCCTCTGAAGTGATGACTGTCACAATGGTCCCATCAGACCACTGGGTCCCAAAACTCTTATGAGCTTTCTTGTCATTTCAAAACAATTACCTTTGTAGCAGTAATGTAACTACTAGATAAAATATAATCTAAAAGAATTTTAACTGCATATTTGTTACCTGTAAATTAATAATTGCTATTGATTACCACCAGAGCTGACTGTTTGAATGTATGACAAAAAGTTAGGAGGAGGTTTTCCAGCCCCTATCCAGTTTTCATTGACATGTTGGCAAATATTTGGCATGAGGAATAGTAGCAATCCCTATAAAAAGAACAAAACTTTCAAAAATCAGATTAAGTCAGACAAAATGTTAAATTGCTGAATGATCTCTGCATTTTGGGATCTTAATCAATTACTAACATCTTGACCCTGAATATTTCTTCCAGCAAGAACACATAATTAATACACCAACCTAGCTTGTATATTTAGTTTGCAATTGCTCTCAGACCCAATTTCCTGAGTCATAGAAATATATTGCTCTTACCATGTATTTATCTTTGACTAATCATTGACACACAAGAACATATATTTAGAGCTGGAAGGGAATTATGATCTATAGTTCAATGCCCTCATTTTACAAATGATAAAATTGAACCCTTGGGAAGTTAAATGATTTGCTAAAGGCTACATGGAGTTTGGATTTGAGCATATCTTCTCTGAAATCAGTCTTTGTTCTATCTGCTATTGCCTATTGTGTTGTACTGCTATCCCTGTTTATAGTACTATTAATCTGATTACCTTGGTATACTTTTATTATATATATTCTAGAGACAGAAAATGACATCAGCAACAGTAACAATAGCTAACATTTGTAGAGTACTTTTCAGTTATAGTTTATTTCACATACACTTAATTGATTCCCACAACAATATATGATTGACAAATCAAAGGTTATTTTAATACTTTAATAGAACCAAAATTTCATCAATAAGAGATTGAATGTAGTAGTAGACATTTCAAAATAACTACACTTCCTGTCATCTGTCCATAATCTACCATACACCCTCAACAAGGAGTCTATATAATGTTCTGGAAACCTTTTTATTTAAATCTTTTGACATTGCATGAGTGACATTGCACGAATCAAAAAATGCCTACTCAGTGCCAGTGCCAGAGACTGTGCTAAGTTCTGAGCATACAGAAACAAAAATGAAGTAATTACTAAATGAACAATTAACCTACATTTTCAGTCATGTTTCTATTTGATAGCACTTTATTTTGCATTACACTTTATGCAAAATGACTTATTAGTAATGTGATTCATGTAATTTGTGCATCTATCATGTAACTTTTCATTGTGTTCTCTTATAAGACATTTTATGCTAAAAAACTGATTCTCAGTGAAGGGAGAGGTTTTACCAAGATAACACAAACATAAATGTGATACTTAGAGTTAAAAGGTACTACACTGGCTTTGAGGTAGTTGAAAAAAATTTTTTCTTGTTTTTTAATTAAAGCTTTTTATTTTCAAAATATAAACATGTATAATTTTCAACATTCACCCTTACAAAACCTTATACTCTAATTTTTCCCTACCTTCCCCCCTAGACAGCATGTGATCCAATATATGTTAAATATGTATAATTCTTCTATATATATATCTCCACAAATATTATGCTGAACAATAGAAATCAGATCAAAAAGAAAAAAAAGAGAGAAAAATAAACAAAATTCAAGCAAACAACAACAAAACTATGTTCTGGTCCACAATCAATTCCTACTGTTCTCTCTGTGGGTGTAGATGGCTCTTTCCATCACATCTATTGGAATTTCCTTGGGTCATCTCATTGTTGAAAAGAGCCATGTCCATCAGAATTGGTCATCATATAATATTGTTGTTGCCATGTAAAACAATCTCCCGGTTCTGTTCATTTCATTTAGCATCAGTTCATATAAGTCTCCCCATGCCTCTCTAAAATCATTCTGATCATTTATTATAAAACAATAATATTCCATAACATTCATATACCATAATTTATTTAGCCATTCTCCAACTGATGGATACCAGTTTCCAGTTTCTAGACACTACAAAAAAGGCTTCCACAAACATTTTTGCACATGCAGGTCCCTTTCCTTCCTCTAAGATGTCTTTGGGATACAGGTCCAATAGAAACACTGCTGGATCAAAGTATATTCAGAGTTTGATAGTTCTCTGGGCATGGGATTGGGAGAGTATGAGAGGATAGTATTATGCTAATAATTCAGGAATAGATCAAGGCAGATTTAACTACAAGAGTTTCATTAAGGAAGCACATTATAATTTTTTCAAGTTTTTCCCCAAAATTCCAACCAAGTAATAAGTATTGATGTTGTATCTTCTAAAGGAAAGGAGAATCATTTTACAGTAGATAGAAACTGGTAGGTATAGGTAGATTAGTTGTAGGAAAGCTTTCTGCAAATATGGAGAAAGTTTTGCATAAGTCAGATTAAGTATAATAACATAGATCCAGACTGATCCATGACTCCCTGAGTAGGGCATGGAGCAAAAATAAAGACTAGGAGATGAACATATCCATTATCAAGGAATGAGAACATTATTGTAAACTCCTCCTCCCCAATTTAGGTCAATAGTCTGTTTGTGCATTTTACTCAAATCATTCATAGTCTATATCTCTCATCCACCACATGTATGTACCATGATATACATATTTTATGTTTATATAAATGTATATATGTATAGCTAGATAGAGAGAGAGATGATGATGATGATGTTACATACATGGTATATTCCCTGAAGGTTAAAATGGTATATACTAAAATCCCCAGGATATAGAAAACAACTACCTATTGCCTAATTAATTATTGATCTTAGCCAAAAAGGCTGTTACTTTGGATTATCACAAAGTCTTTGACTCATCTTAACATTCATGGCTCATTCATGTATTGTAGTGATATTTGTAAAATGAGCCAAGTATTCTGAGATTGGTCATCTAGGTGGCACAGTGGATAAGAGAACTGGGCCTGAAGTGAAGATGTATTTTTGTAAATTCAAATCTGGCCTCAGACACTCACCAATTTTGAGATGCTGGTCAAATCAAATATGTTTGCATCAGTTTGCTCATCTTAAAGTAACATTCTGAGATACAGATTTGTTTGGGTTATGCTAGGGTCTTTTATGTTACCTCTTTAATAATGTTTTGCAAGTTTGGATAATCTGTAGTGAATAATTCTTTGGCAACTGATTCAGAATATTTGCTGTAAATGACTTTGTTCTTCATCGATCTAAGTTGAGAAATTTCATTATATTTAATTTTCTTTTTTTAATCCATCTAAATGACTTTTTCCCCAATTTTTTCCCTTATTCAATGATTATTAGGTCATGTATATTTTTAAAATACATTTCCATTTCTTCTATCCTATGCCATATTTACTTTCATTATATTACTGCACATAATTATTGTGTTATTAAAAAGCAAATCTGAAAGAAAAGAAAGAAAAATAAAAATCTCATTCAAGGAAAACAAGAACTTTTAAAATCAGCAAAGAAGAAACACTGATTGCAGCCTATAACAAAAAAAGAAAATTTCACAATAAATTTGGAAACCAAGGGTTGTTGCCTTAAATGTAGGTATTAAGAAGTATATTCAAAGTTATTAGCTTAATCTGCTAGCATTATTAAGAAAGCAGTTTCAGAATAAATGGGAAGATAGTAAAAATGATTGCTATAAGAAACAATTAAATTTTTGCTAATAGTCAAAAATTCAAACAGCTTTCTTTTTGACTACACATGGGTAGCCACATGTTGCATCTTCATCTATTTTATTTTTCCAACTTTCTTCACTTCTTTAAGGACCTCTAATTTCATTAGTATAGACACACCCTCCAGCTTCACAGATTGTAATGCCTCCATAAATTATAAAATGCCTTTGGAAATTGCTGTGCTGAAAAATTCATCATCCTCTAACCAACCTTTTGATGAACCTCTCCGGATTTAGCTAGGTCAATCCTTGGATGACAGATATACAGTCCATCATTGGGTCTGTACTGGAAGCATTTCTAGAGCAGTATAACCTGTCAACATTACCCTCTGCTGGCAAGCTCTTCAAGAATACAGGGTGACCTCTATGGCATGATGAAGCATTGGAGGAGGACATTAATGAAGGATATTTACAACAACATTCCTAATTTAAATGCAATAAAACTTAGTTTATCTGGCATTCTGTCAACTGGAAATCTCTATACAGGTCCCTATGGAGCCAGTGGATGCACACAATGATAACCCTGAGACACTACAAAGTCCTGAAATGAAATCAGCATCACAAAGAATGGAATTATATTCAGAATGTTCTTGGTCTTAGATGTATTTAATTGTATTACAAATTGAACATTTTTATCTCTATATAGTATATATGATAACTATGTTTTTGAGAATATTAGATCAACTGTCTACATTAATGAGATCAGAGATCCATAAAATTATCAACACACTACTTTGTGCCTTAACTGTAGTGCTATGTAGTTGTATCTGCAATAATTTGCTCTGGTTTTTAAATTGTTTCTATATTCTTGATATATACAATAAGAAAAACCAATTTCTATAGAAAAAGGAAATAATGTTACTGATTTAAAAAATAAATGTCAGAACATTTGCTTCTAAAAGAGTGTTGTCTGCTTGTTAGTAGTTAGCTTTATACATTGTCAGCAATACATGACTTTTTCCTGTGATGCTAACTGGAATGTATTAATGTTTTTAATATGTTATTGCTATGAGCAATTTTTCCAAAAGTATAGATTTCAAGCTATTCAGAAACACATTTTCATCTTATTATTCTATTAGTTTTCTTCCTCCTCCTCTTCCTCCACCTTCTTTTTCTCCTGCTTCTGCTTTGGCTGCTTTTGCTTCTTCCAGGTACATTATTTATGTACCTTGCTCTTGCTGAAAACACTCACTCTACTAAACTATTTAATGCTTATTTGTCTATATATTGTTTTAAATAATTACTTGTGGCACCAAGTTAGGATACAAGCTTGTATATGCAAGACAAGGAACTTGAATGAAAGATTACACTTTTATTCATTATCTCTTTGATCTTTTGCTGTTTCCAACTTCCAATTTCCCACTATCTACTTATGTGCTCTTGTTTCCTAATATTAGGGTGCTTCTAGAAGAATTCACAAGATAATATTGATAATTAAAATGCTGAGCCATTTAAATGCAAGAGGTAATGTAGCATATGGTGGAATGGTGGAAATAAGAGTAAAAATGGTTGAATACAAATTCCACCTCTAAATCTTACTAGTGATGGGAAAGAGAGCAAATCACTGAAATTCTTCTGGCATTTTGGAAACTCTTTAAGATTAAAATTTATATGCTAGAATTCTTATGCATTGGTGAATAATATTCCCATACTTTTAAATAATGATAAAAACTGATTAACTGAACTTTCACTAGTACAAAGTAACCTATTTATTTATTAATTCCCTTATCACAATATCAACTATTATTGAAAACATATTGCTCAAGCCACCAAATCTATTACAATTTTCTAAACTTCTTTCTAAACTTTCTAAACGAAAAAGACCTCCAAAGATCTTTTGTACATAAGAATCAATTCAACAACACAACTATCAAATGGCCAAGAAACATTGATCATAGCAACTAGAGCTAGCTTCTGAAAGAGAAAACAAACAAAAAAATGCCACTAGTCTAGTCTAATGGAATGTAGGACTGATTTAACTTTAAATTTCTATACTGTGTATTATTTTTGAGACTAAATATAAACTTAAATGCAACTTAGACTAAGATAATGTGTTTGCAGATTGGTTCATTTTCTGTGTATTGATGACTTCTGCCAGAAAAGGGAACAGGTGGAGGATAGAATAACTGACAAAAAAAAGAAATCATTGAGTTACATTTTAAAAATCACCTCCAAAATATGTGTATAACATTTTACTATTTTAAATGTTTTTCCCGACAGAAAACATAACAATAAGAAATTATTCATGCATTCAAGAAGCATACAAGAAATTTGTTGATATAGCATTTAGTATGGAATCTAATTATTGTTATTTTTATTTACATTAATAAGCATGTACACATGGTAAAAAAAAAGCTGGTAGACTTGTTTTCTTGGGGATTTGCATTACTCTTATGTAAACAAAAAAAAAGAAAGATCTTTCATCAATGACAACAACAATCAAATAAATAAGCACAATGATTTTAAGGTTCTTCTGAAGAATTGGTGAAAGAATTGAAGAGTGTGGTCTTACTTTTTCATTACTTGGGGGGAAATCAGAAAGATTTAAAAAATTCATTAAAATTTGCAACTTTGAGATGACAATTATTTATAAAATTATAAATGATATATATATATAACAAAAATATATTATATATAAATATATGTAACACATAAAATATATAAATTATAAATTATAAAAATATAAAACATAGATTATCTATAAAAATTTATAGAAAAATTTATAAAATATTTATAAAATTATAATTATTATAAAAGGTTTTGTTATAGGGTAGTAACCTAATGTCTAGATAAGCATATTTATAAGGCTTTGTCTGTCTGTCTGTCTGTATATGTAAGAGACAGGCAGGCAGGCAGGCAGATAGAGGGAGAGGGAAAGAAAGAAAGATCTGATAATTAAACAAAACAGATACATTTTATTTCTACATTATATTTGAGGTCTGTACTTTTAGTATGGAAGTTCTCATTATTTTCAGAAATATAGTGAGCTTCTAATACTGATAGATAAACAACTGACTAGAGGATGAGGAAGATCAAGAGTCAAATCTCATATATGACATATCCTTGGTATGTAAACCTGGGCAAGTCATTTAGTTTCTCAGCAATACCAGGAAACTTTTTAAAGTATAAATTACGGAAAAGGTACTAAGCTGCATTAATAGAGGAGATTAATCACTAAGCATTCACTACTAGTTAAATCACAAGTTTAAAGTTTTGAGTTTGAATCATATAGAGATTGCTTGATGAAAAATTGTGAAACAATGATCTCCCCTCTGCATAACACAATCATTTCCTAGGCAAATACAGTTTTTTTTTTGCACTTCTACTATCCAACGCAGTGCTTTGAACAACATAACTGTTAAGTTATTGATAATTTTCATAGAATTGAATTGAATGAAATCTGTCAATGGAATGAAAGCTCTAGTATTCAGCATGTCCAAAAGGACTTATTAAGTATTATGTGCCAGGAACTGTGCTAAACTTTAGATGAGAGAATAAATGAGTCATGGCTTTATTTTCTTTTAATTGTTCATTGAGGGAAAATAGGAAAGACAAGAACTCAACAAAAATTCACATCTAGCTGGAAAGGATTGGAATAAGAAGTTGCCTGTTGATGGTGCTTGTTTTCTCAGTAGAATTTAAATGAATTTTGAGGTGCTCATTACTACAGTCTAGTAAGAGGAAAAGCTAGTTATTCTAATGAAACTAAAAGTACTTTGAAGATTTGAAGCATAGATAATTATTATTTTTTTCTTTTTTGTTATTTGGAAATTAAATAGAAAATAGAAAAAAGATAAAAAACAGAAAAAAAAACATTACCTTGTGCACAGAACATAAGAGGAATTGAAAATATGAAACATTAAATTTCCATTTCAAGAAAGTACATATAATAAAAACCAGACATGGTATTCAGAACTATCTTTTCTTTGCTTCCTTGTAGATTGTTTTTCTTTCTTCTATGTTCTTTTTATTTTAATCTTCCTCCTCTTCTCTCCAGCCCTCTTCTCCAACCCAGCTACAGTTAATAATGGGTGTATTTATATATATATATATATATATATATATATATATATATATATATATACATATGCATGGCTATATAAGCAAACACATATATGCATACATATATGTTTATTTATATATTCATGTGTGTATAAATACACATGTATATGTATATACATATAATCCTATAAATCTTTGCACATATACATTCGCATATATCTATGTAAGGTTGTACTATGCTAATTTGTCCTCTGGGGATAACACCATCCTTCTTAGGTGCCACTCTTTCTATATTTTTCTAAATCCATTAACTCAACATTTCCTACACCACAGCATATTTCAACCTTATACTATTTAGTTGTATTAAATAGTCTAAAACAATATTAATTAATATGGCTGACATATAGTGTAGTTTCACTATTTTTTCTTTAATATATTTTAACTTTAAGATCAATGATTACTACCTCTCCTTTTTCCCTAATAAATTCTATTTCTGCTCATTATTATTGCTTCTGTTTCCCTTATTTCCTATCTCATCTGACTCCTCTGTTTTACTTCTAACCACTACCTTGAATTGGTATTACTTAACCTACCTCCTCCAAGGATCTCTCACTTATCTTTTCTTCCCACGTTTCCTTTCATTCCCTTCTTTCCCCCCCCCCTTTATCCCATTCCCATTAATCTACACTTTCTTCTGTACCTGTTCCTTATTCTATTCTCTCCCTCTCTTATTTCTCAATAAATATAGCTTATATGCATATACATATATATATGAATCTCTTTCTCTCTCTCTCTCTCTCTCTCTCTCTCTCTCTCTCTCTCTCTTTGTGTGTGTGTGTGTGTGTGTGTGTGTGTGTGTGTGTAGGTATACATTCCCTCTTTAATCTATTCCTTATGGGAGTACAAATCCAGAAGTACCAAGTCATCCTAACTGATCTAATTTCTCTGTCAGATCTTGTTCTCATACCTCTTTCCTATAATCTAATTACTCTTTTTTTTTACCTTTTCCTACATAATTTTGCTTTTTAGAATTATATCATACCAATCTTTATTTTGAATTACACCATTCCTAAAGACAATCTTAGATACATGGTTTACATTTCTACATATAAAGCACAAACTTATTGAGTTCCTTGAAATAAATCTTTGATGTTTACTTGATATTTCTCTTGGATCTTTGTCAAATTTTCTTTTAATTTCAGTTTTTTGCAACAATATTCTGAAAGTCTCGCAATTAACTGAATTTTTATTTTTTTCATTCAGGATTATGTTTAATTTTTCTGGCTATATTTTGGTCTCAATCCTAGTTTTCTGGCTCTTTGATAGTCTTCCAAGACCTGTGATTTTTTTAATATAGCCACTTCTAGTACATTAGATTCTAATGTGGCTTCATTGTATTTGAGTCGTTTCTCCCTGTCTTGTTATACGTAATATTTTCTCCCTGATCTGGGGTTTGGGTTTCTTATTTCCCGTCTTGTTCTAATACTTTGGGAGAGTTTTCTTTAATTATTTCTTGTATTATTATATCAAAATTCTTTTTTATTGTAACTTTCAAGTAGTCTAATTATTCTTATGCTTTCTCTTCTTGATCTGTTCTCTAGATCTGTTTTTTTTCTTATGAGATGTCTCACATTTTCTTTTTTTTTATTCTTTATATTTCATTTTATTATTTTTGGACTCATAATTTTGCTTGCTTTCCCTTGGTCAATTTTTAATTTTAAAGGAGACATTTTTGTTCTTAAGATTGTCTTTTTATATAATCTTTTTTAGATTGCTTTTTTCTTTAGTTTTTCCTTAATTTCTCATTTGAATTTTAAAATCTTTTTAAAAAAATAGTTCTTTTAAAAATTCTTTAAAGGCAGTTGGTTGTTTGATGATACTTTATGGGATAGGAGAATCTATTTTTTTTTATTTCAGTATCTTCCTCTAAAGATGAACTCTGGTCTTCCCTATTTTCATATTAACTTTCTATGGGTGGGTTTTTTCTCCTTTGATACTCATCAAAAATAGCTTGTTAGTTTAATCACTTCTAGTGCTGAGATGGTGTGAGTAGGGGTGCCTCTACTCCTGAGGTTGAGGGTCGAGGTGGTACCTCTGACATCAGGTTATCCTTCATTCTGTCCTGGAACACAAAACCAAAAACTCTACCTTCCCACAATCTGTTGCATCCCTACCCCCATGCTTCTATACTTACCTGGAGTATGTTGGTTCCTTCTCCTGTTGGAATGTTTCTCTTCAGCATAGCTTGACTTAGGATTCCTTATCAACAGAGGTTCCCTCAATCTTCCCAAAGTAGACAACTGACTCCCCACCTACTAGGCAGGAAATGAAAATTCTTGTGGCCAAGATTGGGTCTACTTCCCAAGTTGCTAGCATAAAGGGCCTCACCATGTACTGTTTCAGCAGTCTTAGCCTTGAGGTATTTATGCTTCACAGGGCTTCAAACTCTGTCTTGGTAACTTTCTTTGGATCTCAGATAGTCTAAGAGAATCAGTATTATGCCTCAATTTTTATTTTTAAGTAATCAACATTTGACCTAAAGCTCTTGCCTTGTTTATAGGGGAAATCTAGAGAGCTTGAAATTTTCTGACCTATTATGCAATTTTCCCCAAATCCTCCATATAAATAATTATTAAAGTACTGCCACACAAAAATTAACCATTTATAAAATATATAGAGTTTTAACTTCTCAGACATAAATTTGGAAACTCAATTGTAATCTAATTCTCAATTATAATATTGACATTAATTTTTGATTTGGAATAAATCTGAAGTAACTGAGCTTAATTTGACTTTTACTAAAGAAAATTACCTTTGTAAACAATGCAAATTTTATTGTAAGAATTATTGTAAACTTCAATGTGACTTGGTGATTCATATTTTTTCTTTAACTTCTTCTGGAGATAATATACTTTTATTTATAATGAGTTTCACACTCCCTTATATTCCTTTTCTGTATAATGCAGCAACCAGTACATGATCCATCAGTTGTTTTTATTGTTGTTATTGTTTTATAAATATTAGTTATGTAGAATAAAATAAAGTTAAAAAGATATTGAAATTTTGGAATATTTGTTAGAGGAACAAGGGAAAGAAAACAAAAGAAAAATCAAGTAACGAAATAATTAATAGTCAAATAGGATAGAAAAATTAATATCTTGTTATTGTTGTTGTATGAAAAAATGAAAAAAAAAAACCCTGAAGGTCAAGGAGGTTAAATTACTTGACCAATATCACACAAATAATAAGCATCCACTGCACAGTTGAATTTAGAATCTACTTCTAACTCTGACAATCTTTCTACTATATCATGCCAAAAATAAAAAGAAGAATTTTATAAACAAGGAAAAAATATTTAAATTTCCAGACATTCTGGGAATGAAACTTCCTTTCTCTGTATTTACTTCATGGCAGAGTAGGTTGATAAATTCCAAACTTTATCCCACAATTCCCCCCACAAATAGATTCCCCCCATAAATAGGACAAATTTATACCTCATGATAAACATAGACTGATAAAAAATCAAGAAGCTTTAAGGCAAAACAGGGGTCATCTAGATGCAATCTGAGAAGATCCAAAGAAAGAGTCAGGGCTGGGGAAATTAATCCATGTGAAGTGCAAACACCTTTGTGCTAGACACAAAGTGGGAACCCTTCAACCTAGCTGGGTGTCATTGGAGACTTAGTAGGAACCACAGAAACTTTCACCTCATGGATTGTTGTGGAGTTGGGGCTTGAGTCCCAGAATACTGAGTGAACCTTAGCTAATTGGGAATAGCAGGTCCAGCTAAGTTGTAGAGCCCTGGCCCTGGAAAAGAAGGAACTGGACACCCAATGTGTTCAGAGGCAGTGGAGCAGAGATGCTGCTGGCTACAGGCACTTGCTGGAGAGGGGAGCACTTGGTTTGGGATTCATGTTTAGAGGGAAGAGCTGAAGTGAAGTCAGAGGCACCATTCTTCCCATTAGAAATGCTTATACTAATACTTTTTATTTTAAAAAACTGAATTGATAACGGAAATAAGGAAGACCAAGGTTCATCTTGAGAGGAGAATAATGAAGTAACAAAAGCTTCTACCCCAAAGAATAACATGAAATGGTTCCCTGCACAGAAAGAATTTATAGAAGAATTAAAAAAAGAATTTAAAAATCAAATAAGAGACATTGAGGAAAATCTAATTAAAAAAATAAAAATCATCTAACAAAAACAAGAAGATTGTGAAAAAAGTTAACCAACTAGAAAACAAGATAAAGAATCTCAGACATGAAAATATATATCATTTTGAAAATTGTAATTGGGCTTGCAGAAGTTAATAAATCTCTGAGAAACCAAGAAATAACAAAACAAAATATAAAGAATGAAAAAGGAGCAGAATGTAGAACATCTTTTAAGAAAAATGGCAGATCTGGAAAACAAATCAAAAAGAGAAAAAATAAGAATAATTGTATTGTCTGAAAATTATGACCAAAAAAGGACTTTGAGACAATAATGTAAGAAATAATTGAAGAAAATTGTCCTGGAGATGAGAACATGAGGGGAAATTAGAAATAGATAAAAATCAGGGCAGCAAGATGGCGCAGTGGATAGAGTACCAGCCCTGAAGTCAAGAGGACCTGAGTTCAAATCTGGTCTCAGGCACTTAACACTTCCTAGCTCTGTGACCCTGGGCAAATTACTCAACCCTAATTGCCAAAAAAAAAAAAAAAAAAAAAAAAAAAAAAAAAGGAAGAAATAGATAAAAATCCACTGATTACTACCTCGACAAAGCCTTTTGTGGAAAACATTTAGGAACATTATTGCCAAATTTCAAAACCCTCACAATAAAGTGAAAGTTTTTCAAGAAACAAGAAAAAAAATCAATTCAAATATGCTAGAACTACAATTAAAATTGTATAGGACTTATGAAGAGATAAAATAAAAGACCATAGGTCCTGGAATCATATTTGCCAATAATAAAAAGAAATAGGTCTTCAGTCAAAAATATCATATCTAGCAAAATTATCTATAATATTGCATGAGCTCACATTAACTGAAAAAGAAATAAATTTCTTTAAAGAGTCCCATTTTAGAAAAAAATCAATTGAATAAGACATCAATGAACTCTTTAAGAAAAAATCACCAGGACCAGGAGATTTTAAAAGTACATTTTACCAAAACTTTAAAGAGCAATTAATTCCAATATTATGCAAACTATTTGGGGAAAATAGGTAAAGAAGGAACACTCTCAAATTCCTTTTATGACAGAAATATGGTACTAATACCTAAACCAGGAGCCAAAACAGAAAAACAAAATTGCAGACTAATCTTCTTAATGAATATTAATGCAAAAATTTTAACTAGAATTTAGAAAAGATATTACAATTTATCAGCAGAACAACACACTATGATAAAGTGGGATTTATGCCAGCAATACAGAACTGTTTTAAGATAAAGAAAACTATTGCCATAGTCAATCATATCAATAACAAAACCAAAAGAAATCATATGATAATCTCAATAAAATGCAGAAAAAGCTTATGACAAAATACAGCACCCAGTCCCATGAAAAATACTAGTGACTATAGGGACAAAGGGAGTTTGCCTTGAAATAATAAGCAGTGTCTTTCTAAAACCACAAGCATTATGTGCAATGGAGATAAGCTGGATGGATTTCCAATAAGATCAGATCCTTGGAACAATAATGCTCATTATCACCTCTATTATTTAATATATTAGAAATGTTGGCTTTGGTAATACAAAAAAGGAATTAGAATAGGTAATAAGGATTTAAAACTATAACTTTTTGTAGGTGATATGAGTATATACTTAGAGAATCCTAGAAAATCATCCAAAAATCTATTTGAAACAATTAAAAACTTTAGCAAAGTTGCAGAATACAAAATAAATACACAAATCATCAACATGAAATAGAAAGAGAAATTTCATTTAAAATTAGTGTAGACAAAATAAAATACTTGGGGTCTGCCAAGATAAACCTAAGAATTATATGAACATAATTACAAAACTTTTCTCATATAAAGTCAGATCCAAACAATTTGGAAATATCAGTTATTCATGAGGAGGCTGAGCTATTATAATAAAAATTACATTTCTATTTAAATCGGCCTCCTTGTTCAATCAAACTACCTAAATATTATTTTATAGAGCTTGGGAAAATAATAATAAAAGCCATCTGGAAGAACAAAATTGAAGAATATCAAGGGAAATAATGAAAAAAAAATACAAAGAATGGCGGCTTAGCAGTAACAGACCTAAAACTATGTTATAAAGCAGAAGTCATTAAAACCATTTGGTACTGGCAAAGAAATAGTGTTGGATTAGTGAAATATCTTAAATACACATAACACATAATTAAGGCCTATAGCAATCTAGTATTTGATAAACCCCCAGCTCCAGCTTCTGGAGTAAGAATTTGCTATTTGACAAAAATTGCTGGGAAAATTGGAAAATAATTTGTTAGGAACTTAGCATAGACCTACATCTCACAGTATAATGCCAAAATAAGGTCAAAATGGATACATGATTTGGGCATAAAGTTTGATGCTATAAACAACTTAGGAGAATAAAGGATAATTTACCTAAGAGCTCTTTGGAGAAGTAAGGAATTTATGACCAAAGAAGAACTAGAGAACATTATGAATTGCAAAATGGACAAGTTTGATTACATTAAATTTTTAAAAAAGTTTTTACACAAATAAGACCAACCAAAACAAGATTAAAAGGGAAATGCAAAGCTGGAGAGAGTTCTTTACAATTAGTGTTACTAATAAAGGTATCATTTCTAAATACAAAGTCATTCCCCAATTGATAAATGGTCAAAGGATATGACCAGATAATTTTCAGATAATGAAATTAAAGCTATCTATACTCATATGAAAACATGTTCTAAATTACTATTGATTGGAAAAATGCACATTAAAACAACTCTGAAGTAACATTTCACACTTGGAGATTGGCAAAGTTGAAAGGAATAGGTAATAATAAATGTTGAAGGGGATAATGTATTGGTGAACCAACTATTCTGGAGAATAATTTGAAACTATGCTCAAAAGGTTATAAAACTGTTGATCTAGCAGTGTCACTCCTGGGTCTGTATCCCAAGGAAATCATAAAGAAGGTAAAAGTACCCACATGTGCAAAAATGTTGTAGCAAGTCTTTTTTTTTTTTTTTTTTTAGTGTAGATCTGAATTTATTTGTATGAAATGTGTTTCATAACTGTGTTCCTATTTATGGGTTTGCACTGACATTAGTATTTACAACAGTAAAACTTTATAGCATACTAAAAGTCATGCAAAGTACTTTAAAGTATTTTTTTTTTCATTTTGATCTCACAAAAATCAAGAAAGGAAGATGTTATTATTATCTGCATTTCAAATAGACAGAAACTGACAAAAGCAGCACTTAAGTGAATTACCCATGATCATCCATCTAACAAGTGTTTGAGACTGATTTTTGAATTCATTTCTTTCTGATTTCAGTTCCATTCATCTCTCAACTCTGCCATCAGTATCTTATCAAGCTTAGAATGTATGGACTGAATATTTATTCAAAAATAACTTAATCCAATCTATTTTTTCCAGAGATGGTTAAAGTTAAGTCCATAAGAAATGAAGTAAAATTGACCCCAGTTTTGTTTCTATGAACTAAAAAGAAAAAAATGAAAGAAATAAATATTATATTGTAGTAGAATTCTTCTCCTTTGATTTTCTGACCTTTCAAATCTTTTAACAATTTATCTTTGTGATTTTCTTGCTAATTGACCTGAGCATTAATTATTATTAATTTTCAAAACATATGCATAAAAAGTTTTCAGCATTCACCCTTGAAAATCTTGTGTTCCAATTTTTTTCTCCTTCCCTTCCTTTCACTCCTGCCCTTAGATCGCAATATATGTTAAACATGTGCAATTCAAGACATATTTCCACAATTATCATGCTGCACAAGAGAAATCAGATCAAAAAGGAAAAAAAAAAGAAAGAAAACAAAAATTTAGCAAACAACAACAAAAAACTGAAAATACTATATTGTGAGCCACACTAAATCCCCACAGTCCTCTCCCCACAGCACTTGGCTCTCTCCATCATAAGTCTATTGGAACTGCTCTGTATCAAGAATCACCTCATTGTTGAAAAGAGCCACGTCCATCAGAATTGCTCATAAAATATAATCTTACTGTCGCCATGTTCAATGATCTCCTGGTTCTGCTCACTTCACTTAGCATCACTAGAGAGACTCTAGGACTTTCTGAAATCATCCTGTTGATCATTCTTAAAGAACAATAATATTGCATAACATTTATATACCATAACTTATTCAGCTATTCTCCAACTCTAATGGGCATCCATTAGTTTCCAGTTTCTTGCCAATTACAAAAAAAAAAAAAAAGAAAAACTGGACTGCTATAAACATTGTTGCACATATAGGTCCCTTTCCCTTCTTTAAGATCTGTTTGGGATATAAACCCAATGGAAACATTGCTGGATCATGGATGTGCACAGTTTGATAACTCTTTGGACATAGTTCCAAATTGCTCTCCAGATTGGTTCAATCCATTCACAATTTCACCAACAATGTATTAGTGTCCTAGTTTTCCCACATCCCTTTCTAACATTTGTCTTTATTTTTCCCTGTCATCTTAGCCAATCTGAGATTTGTATAGTGGTACCTTAGAGTTGTCTTAACTTGCATTTCTCTGATCAACAGTGATTTAGAGCATTTTTTCATACAATTGGAAATAGTTTTAATTTTTTAATCTGAAAATTGCCTGTCCATAACCTTTGATCATTTTTCAATTGAATAATTGCTTGAATTATTATAAATTTGAATCAATCCTTCTATATATTTCAGAAATGAGGTGTTTATCAGAATCCTTGGATGTAAAATTTTCCCCCAATTTACTGATTTCCTTTTAATCATGTCTGCATTGGTTTTATCTGTACAAAAACTTTAAAAATGAAATTTAATCAAAATTATTTATTTTGCATTCATAAAGTACTCTAATTCTTCATTGGCCACAGATTCCTTTCTTTTCCCCAGATCTGTAGCAGCTCTTTTTGTGGTATCAAAGAATTGGAAGATGAGTATATGCCCATCTACTGGGGAATAGTTGTATAACTTGGACACTCCTTTAAAAAATAACAGGTTTCAAATGATCCATATCTTTTCCTATTGTGTTACTTTTCTTCAAATTCTGCCATAAATCTCTATAGGAGAAAAAGTAATGATGGTGGTGGTTCCCATCACTGATTAACTAATATCTAATATCATCTTCCATTCTTAAAGGCCTCATTTCCAATATATAGAGAGAATTGAATCTAATTTATAAGAAATCAAACCATTCTCCAATTGATACTTGGCCAAAGGATATGAACAGACAATTTTCAGATGAAGAAAGTGAAACTATTTCTAGCCATTTGAAAAGATTCTCCAAGTCATTATTAATCAGAGAAATGTAAACTAAGACAACTCTGAGATACCACTACACACCTATCAGATCGGCTAGGATGACAGGAAAAGATAATGATGAATGTTGGAGGGGATGTGGGAAAACTGGGACACTGATGCATTGTTGGTGGAATTGTGAATACATGCAGCTATTCTGGAGAGCAGTTTGGAACTATGCTCAAAACGTTATCAAAAAGTTTGTGCTTACCCTTTCATCCAGCAGTGTTGCTACTGGGCTTATATCCCAAAGAGATCTTAAAGAAGGGAAAGAGACCTGTATGTGTAAAAATGTTTGTGGCAGCCCTCTTTGTAGTGGCTGGAAAGTGGAAATTGAATGGATGCCCATCAACTGGAGAATGGCTGAATAAATTATGGCATATTAATATTATGGAATATGATGGTTCTCTAAGAAATGACCAGCAGGAAGATTTCAGAAAGGCCTGGAGAGACTTACATCAACTGATGCTAAGTGAAATGAGCAGAATCAGGAGATCATTATATACTTCAACAACAATATTATATGGTGATCAATTCTGATGGAAGTGGCTCTCTTAAACAATGAGATGAACCAAATCAGTTCCATTTGTTCAATAATGAATAGGACCAGCTACACCCAGCGAAAGAACTCTGGGAAATGAGTGTGAACCACTATATAACATTTCCATTCCTTCCGTTTTTGTCCACTTGCATTTTTGTTTTCTTTCTCGTTATTTTTACCTTATTTGTAAATCTGACTTTTCTTGTGCAGCAAGATAACTGTATAAATATGTATACATATATTGTATTTAACATATACTTTAACATATTTAACATGTATTGGTCTACCTGCTATCTTGGGGAGGAGGTGTGGGGAAGGAGGGGAAAAGTTGGAACAGAAGGTTTTGCAAGGGTCAATGCTGAAAAATTACCCATGCATATATCTTGTAAATAAAAAGCTATAATAAAAAACAACATTAATAGTAAATGGAAAAAAATAAATGAATGACTAAAGTACTTATTATGTGCTCCTAAACAAATACAAATGTGCAAAGCATTGTATTAAGAGAGATACAAATAGAAAAGTAAGTCATTCTCAACCTCAAAGATTCTACATAAATAATGTCATAATTTACATATCATTTTAAAGTTTGACAAGTACTTTATATATATTACATATATTTATTAAAGCTTTTTTATTTTCAAAACATATGCATAGGTAATTTTCAACATTCACTCTTGCAAAACCTTGTGCTGCAATTTTTTTCTCTCTTCCTTTCCTCTCCTCCCTCCCCTAGATGACAAGTAATCGAATATATGTTAATCATGTGCAATTGTTCTATACATTTTTCCACAATTATTATGCTTCAGAAGAAAAATCAGATCAAAAAAAAAAAAAGAAAGAAAAAGATGAGAAAGAAAACAAAATTGAAGCAAGCTACAACAAAAAATGTAAAAATACTATGGTGAAATCCAAACTGAGTCCCCAGAGTCCTCTGGATGCAGATCGTTCTCTTCATCGCAAGACTATGGGAAGTTGCCTGAATCACCTTGTTGGAAAGAACAAGTCTATCAGAATTCATCATAACATAATCTTATAGTTGCTGACTACAGTGTTTTCTTGGTTTTACTCACTTCATTTAGCATCAGTTAATGTAAGACTCTCTAGGTCTCTCTGAAATCATCCTGCTGGTCATTTCTTATACAAAAAATAATATTCTATAATATTCATATACCATGATTTATTCAGCCATTCCCCAACTGATGGGCATCCATTCAGTTTCCAGTTTCTTGCAACTATAAAAAGGGCTGCTACACACTTTATCACTCTTTTATAATCTCTTTGGGATATAGATATAGTAGAGTTGCTGCTGGATCAAAGGGTATGTACAGTTTGAGAGCCTTTGGGGCATAGTTCCAAATTGCTCTCTAGAATGGTTGAATTAGTTCCCAACTTCCCAACAATATATTAGTTTCCCAGTTTTCCCACATCCCCTCCAATATTCATCATTACCTTTTCCTGTCAGCTTATTCAATCTAAGAGGTGTGTTGTGGGACCTCAGAGTTGTCTTAATGTATATTTCTGTGATCAAAAGTGATTTAAAAAGTGCTTTACATATTATCTCATTTGATTTCACAACACTGTAAAGTAGGTACTATTACTCTATTCCCATTGTATAGATGAGAAAATTAAGGGAGGTTAAGTGATTTGCCAAGAATAGATCCTGAAGAAGAAAGGGAGAAATACACATTCTTTATAAAAGCAAGAGAATATAATGGGAGAATATTATATATGTATATATATTTTGCTAGACAATATTTACATGTAGTTTAGTTTTGCTGAATATTTTTCCTTTCTTTTTTAAGAGTTATTTTATACAAAGACTAACTTAAAGATTAGAAGAAAAGGTTGGGAAGCATAAGTATACATCATTGGACCCAAATGTTTTTTAGGCCAGAACTCTAGAGATACACACAAGCATAATGGATAGGACAAAGATATTGTTAAAAACAAAGGTGATTGATTAGAAGCAGAAAAGTGTGCAGGAAAAGAGAGACAGACAGAGACAAATAGATAGAGACAGAAACAGAAAGAGGGCATAGAGAGATAAAGAAAGGGACAGAGTGAGACAGCGACAGAGAGAGAAAGAGAGAAAGAAGTTAAGACAGACAGTTCTACATAGCTGGAAATTTTTGCCAAAAAAGACCTTTTAAAACTTTTATATTGGTTTCATTTTATTATACCTCCCAGTTTATGCTTCCTATTTTTTATCCTCTAATAATTTTCCCCACTAAGGTTCATATATATTTACTTTTTCTTAGTTGTTCACCATTCTCTTCCCTTTGGAATTTGCCTTGTCCTGAACATTTCTGCTTGGAAATCCAGTATTTTAACTTCTAACTCTAGGAGTCCTTGCTACAGCCAAGTAAAATTATACCTAATATAACTTTAAAATTCTGGCTTTTGGCTGATGAGTTAGTAACCTCACCCTTAAATAGATGTCAAATTTAATATATTTATAGTTGAAGGATTAAAACTGCTGAATTTGTCATTCCTAATTGGGCTCTAAGTGAGGGGGGGGGGGAAGCAATTCACGGCATGCCCTCTGTAGGCTGTCATAAACAGAAATTTGAGATAGAACTAAATTTTCAAAGGCTTGACAGCCTATGATTAGGATGTTTTAATTTAGTGGACATACCAAACTCCTTTTGACATCTAAATGGTTGAGTGCCGTAAATAATCTATTTTTTGTACAAATTCAGATTTAGAAAGAACAAAAACAGCTCAAGGTAATATTTGAAAGAAATAGAGTCACTTGAGGGGTTTATTATAACAGTACATTGAATGCAATATCACATTGTGTAATTTAAGAAAATGATTTTTGTGACAAAAATAATTCAAACACTAAAGTTTTTTAAATGAATAAGTTTCTGGAATTTGAATAATCTAACATAAATTAAATACAATTAATATACTATCATGTTATAGCTTCTCTTATACTTAAATTCCTATATGATGAAATATATTATTACAGGAAATTATACTAAACTATTTTTATCCCTCAGCATAAAAAAAAAAATCAGAAGAGAACTCAGAGGCCAGGTGCACTCTGTAGCAATATGAGAATTGGTTCTATAACACACTGGATAAATGTTTGCATATCCTTTTGCAGAAGACTTTTAGTCAAACTCTTCCAATAAATTCAGAGACATTCTATTGCATTTAGTGATACCTTTAATTCTTAGAAAATTTTTCCTCAGCAATATCAAGCTTACATCTATCTCTTTGAAGCTTTGAATCATTTTTTTCTGTTCCTGCAACCTGAAGACAAACAGAAAAAAAGTCTAATTCCATATGAAATCATTTGAAAGACATGAGCTAAGTTAGCATTTCCTCCTATACCCCAACCAAGTCATTTTTTTTCTAAACCAAATATTCCCAGATCCTTCAGTCAATTTAATATAGTTTACAATGTTCATTTTCTTCTTCTAACTTAGACCTCAAATTTGTGAATATACTAATTAAATTTGATATCCAGAGCTAGGTATAAATCTACAAATTTGGTATCATCACCACTTAGCAATTCTCAGCCCTATGTCTTTCTTACTGTAGCCTAAATTTCATAATCTTTTTAACAGTCATATCAAATTTCTGACTTACTGGGTCAGCATTCCCTGAAATCCTCAGAGCTTTGTAATGTGAACTATTATCTAGTCATATGTCTCCAAGCCTGTAATCTTGAAGGTGATATTTTTCTTTGTTTAATAAAGTGTATGACTTAGTAGTATAACTGCTTAAATTGTACTTAATTAAATTTGTCCATTAAGTCTTGCTTTTCCCACCTAATCTTCAGTTTCATGTTAGCAACTACCTTTTACATAACTACAAATGGATTTTCTATAGACATATCAAACTTAGTAAGTCCAGAACAAAAGATCACTAGCTTTCTTTCCAAGTCCAAACTGCCAAACTTTCTTATCATTACCAAAAATTCCACCACCCTCCCAATTGTCCAAGTTTGTCAGCCTTGGGTGTCATTCTCAACCCCTCACTGTGATTCTTCCTATGTATCAAAGTGTAGTCAAGTCATGTTGTTCCAACTTTCATAAAGTCCCTTTGTCTTTATCTACAGAACTTCTAGGAGCTAGTAGAAAACTGCTAATGTACATCTAGATAGATAACATTAAGGTTAGCAGCAGTGTACAAAGAATAATTATGATACCAAGAGATGAGGGAAAGCAAAATTAAAGAAAAAAACAGACAATAAAAATCATCTATTTTAATTTCTACATAAAAACAAGATAAAATATACATTCTAATGCAAGGAGACAGATTGGATCTAATTACAGAGCAATGATGGGATAAAAATTTTAATTGGAATGTGAATCTGGAAGCTTATATGTTAATCAAATGAAACAGGTTATGTGGAGGGATGTGGAGTAGCATTCTATATTTTAAAAAATGCTGTTCAGTGATTTTCAGTTGAATCTAAATTTTTATAAGCCCATTGAAGATTTTCTTAGCAAAAATACTAGAATACTTTGCCATTTTTTTTCTTCTGTTCATTTTATGAATGAGGAAACTGAGATAGAGTTAAGTGACTTGCTCTGGTCCTAAAGTTAGGAAGAATCTGAGACCAGATTTGAATGTAGGAAGATAGTTCTTTCACACTCCAGGCCTAACATCTAGCACTCAATTCTCTCTCTCTCTCTCTCTCTCTCTCTCTCTCTCTCTCTCTCTCTCTCTCTCTCACACACACACACACACACACACACACTTTATAGGTTCCAGTGGCTCCTCTATAATGTCCAAAATCAAACATACATCCTGTTTTTTGGCTTTTGGTATTGTTTATTACACATCTTCCTCTGATCTAATGACATTGGCTTTGTTGCTATTCTTCCAACAAGACACTTTTATCTACCAATTCTGACGATTTTTACTGGCTGTTCTTCTTCCTGTTTTACTCGCCACTCTACCTCCAAGTTTTAATGGCTTGTTTTTTTTCAAGTAGTTTAACTTAAAAGGTCTTCTCCAGTGCTCCTTAATTTAATGCCTTCTCCTTGAAATTATCCCTAAATCATCCTTCATATACTTTGCTTGTTTAAAAGTGTTTGAATATTGTTTTCCCTATTACATTGCAACCTCTTTGAGAACAATGGCATTAATTTGTGTTTCTTTTTATAATTCCAGTATTAAGTGCAGTGCCAAGCACATAACCAGTACTTAACAAATGTCTATTCTGTTGACATGCATTGAAATAATACATGTTTAACAAAGAGGGGTGATAGAATCATAATGAAATAATTTTAATTATTCAGAGCTGACAGATGGATCCAGATTGATAGAGTAATAGGAAACAGATTAAAATCAAAGGAAAAAAAATACCACAAATCTTTTCTATCCAGCCAAGGTTAGCACAGAAAAAAAGACAGAGAGGTCTCCAGATTCTGGAGAAGTGGTCAGGCTAAAAGATTCCTCTTGGAGTCCAGAACCTAGCTAAAGTCTCTATATCCAGATGAGAAGTAGTCCCAGATCAGCAAAAGGACATTTTTTTTAGAAAGCAGGAAGAATTGCCTAGATTGTGATGGTCTAGAAAAAGATCAGTAGCATTTTACTTCCATTCTATAAAATCTTAATTTCATTTTTAGCGTAAGCATTTTATTCAAGAAAGAAAAGCTGAATTTTTATTGTGTAAATATATTTTACTCTTCCAGCTTTGTTTTTGGTATTGACTTAAAATGATATTTCTTAACAAAGGTTTGTATCCTTTTCTGTCATATTAGTCAATCTGAGAGATGTGAGGTGATATCTAAGAGTTATTTTAATTTGCATTTCTCTGATCAACAGTGATTTTGAATATTTTAACTGAACTGCAATAATAACTTAATAATTCGGTTTATTCATCTGAAAACTGCCTGTTCATATCCCTTTACTTCTTATCAATTGAAGAATGACTAAGTATATTTGTATACTTTTGACTCCATTCTTTACAGATGTAAGAAATGAGGTCTATATAAGAGTAATTGTCATTAAAAAATTCCCCCAGTTTTTTTATTTCCTTTTAAACTTGGCTGCATTTGTTTTGTTTGTGCAAAATTTTATTAATACAAGTAAAATTGTTTATTTTATATCCCATGATGCTCTTTATCTCATTTGGTCATAAATTCTTTCTTTATTCATTTGTCCGAAAGGTAAATTACATGATGCTAGCCTGATTTACTTATGGCATCATATTTTAAGATTAAACCACAAAAACTACTCTTCTTTTTTCCCCATTTTATGGGTGAGTTCATCCCCTTCACATTCACAGTTATGATTACTAATTGTGAATTTCCATTCATCTTCTGCCCCATTTATATTTTCCCCTTGTCTCTCTCCCACCTTTCATTCCTCAAAATGTTTTGCTTCTGACCACCTTTTCCTCCAACTTTGCCTCCCTTATATTACCTCCACATCTCACTTATTCTCCTCCCCTCCTCTTTACCTGCAAGATATGATAGATTTATATATTCTATTGAATGTGTATGTTGTTGTCTCTTTGACCCTATTTCAATGAGAGTAAGATTTAAATATTGTCCTCCAGGCCCTCATACTCTACTGTAACAGTTCATTTGTGCCTCTATTGTGTGAAATATTTTATCCCATTCTATTTTTATATTTATTCATTTCCTAGTGCATCTCTCTTTCCTCATCTCCTAATATTTTTATAACATTCAATCATAGTCAAGTCACACTTGTGTTCTCTAAGTATGCTCCTCTAACTGTTCCAATAATAATAAATTTCTTAGAAGTCAGAAGTATCTTTTCATGTAGGAATTTAAACAGTTTAACCTTATTTAGTCTTCATGGTTTCTCTTTCATGTCCTTGTGTTTTTATCCTTCTCTTGAGCTTTGTATTTGAAAGTCAAATTTTCTATACAGCTCTAGTTTTTTCATTTGTAATGTTTGAAAGTCCTCTACTTGATGAAATATCCATTTTTTTTCCCCTGAAGGATTATACCAGATTTGTATGTAGGTGATTCTTTGCTATAATTATAGCTCATTTGCCTTGTGAAATAATATTTGAAGCCCTTTGATATTTTAAAGTAGAATACAAAATCTTGTATTACCCTAATGATGTCTCTGTGATATTTAAATTATTTCTTTCTGGCTGATTGCAGGATTCACTTCTTGACCTGTATACTTGGAATCTCATTGGTAATTGGTAGATTCATTCAATTTCTATTTTATTTAGAATACCAAGTCAAGTCTCCTTTTTTGGTTTTGTGAAAGATAGTGTTTGTTTGTTTTATTACACTTGAGAATTTTTTGTGAGCTTCTTAGGCTACTCTGTCCTGGTTGCAAGCAGGTGGTTTGACAAATTTGCTATAAAAAGCAAATTGGAAACCACTAAGCTCCCCACCCACCCACCCAAAGACTGCCAGACCTAGCCTCCATTACCCAGCACTGGAAATCAATCAGCAGAACTGCCCCAGGGCAAATTAAAGCAGCTGGACAAATTTTTGTCATTCCTTTGCATTGAACAGATCTCAAGCCTTAAAAATATGAATAAAAAACCAAAAAGAACTCTCAACATAGACAGCTTTTATGGAGAGAGAGAGAAGAACAGACCTCAAATCCTGAGATTCCTAATGACAAAGCAATTCCAGATGAAGCCCCAAAGGAAGACATGACTTGGTCCCTATTTCACAAGTCTTTCTTGGAAGATTGCATAAAGGATCTTAAAAGAGAGTTAGAAGAAAAATGGGGAAATGAAATGAGATCATTGAAAGATCATTGCAATAAAAATGGGGGAAAAGCATATAATGCCTTACAAAAATAAATATAAAAAAGACATCAATTCACTGAAAAACAAAATTTGTGAAATGGAAAAAAAATTAACAATTCAATTAGCCAATTACAAAAGGAGCTAAAAAAGGTAAGTGAAGAAAAAAAAATAATACACTAAAAATTAGAATTGAGCAAATGGAAATGAATGCCTCAATAATACTTTAAGAATCAGTCAAACAAAAACAAAAAAATGAAAAATTAGAAGAAAATATGAAAATTCTCCTAGGAAAAACAACTGACCTAGAACATAGATCTAGGAAAGACAATCTAAAGATTATTGGACTTCCTGATCTTTCCATGATAAAAAAAAAGAACCTAGACATTATCTTACAGAAAATCATAAAAGAAAACTGCCCTGATATTTTAGAATCAGAAAATAAAATAGTCATCAAAAGAATTCACTGATTACCTCCTGAGACACCAAAATTAAATTCCCAAGGAATATTGTGGCTACATTTCAGAACTATCATACCAAGGAAAAGATATTGCAAGAAGTCAGAAAGAAAGAATTTAAATATCAAAGAGCCACAATTAGGATTACTCAGGACCTAGCAGCTTTCACTTTAAAGGATCAAAGGGCCTGGTATCTGATTCTGAAAGGCCAAGGGACTTGGATTATAGCTAAGAATAAACTATTCAGCTAAAATGAGCATTATCTTTCAAGAAAGAAGATAGACATTCAATGATATAGGTGAATTTCACCTATTTCTAATGAAGAGACCAGAATTGATCAAAAATTTTGATCTCCAAACACAGAACTCAAGAGAAGCATCAAAAGGTAAAAAGGAAAGAACTCGTGAGAACTATATTTATGTTATGAGTTTACTTAGAGAATACATATATAATTTGATTTCATTATGATAATATGAAAAAATAGGGGTGGAAAGGGAATTGTACTGGGGAAAAACAGGTAAAATAAGGGAAATCACATCTCATGAAAAGGCAAAGAAAAATCTATTATAATTGAGGGAAAAAAAGGAGGAGGATGAGCATTGTGTGAATCTTACTCTTATCAGATTTGGCTCTAACATATTTAGTTTCATATGGAAACTTGTCTCATCTTATAGGAAAATGAGAGGGAAAGGGGGGAAAGAAAGAGAAAGACTAATAGAAAATAAAACAGGAGTAGTAGAGGAAAGCTGTAAAAAAGGGGCAGGGGCTGTAAAGAGGGAGAACTGTTTGAGGGAGGTGGTCATCAAAAACAAAATACTAAGGAGGACAAAAAGGGGAAAGGAATAAATTAGGGTAAAAAAAGATGGCAGGAAATACAGAATTAGTTATTTTAACTGTGAATGTGAATGGGATGAGCTCTTCCATAAAACAGAAGCTGATAGCAGACTGGATTAAAAGCCAGAATCCTACAATATGTTGTTTAAAAGAAACACATTTAGAGCATAGTGATACTTACAGAGTGAAGCTAAAAGGCTGGAGCAAAATCTATTATGCTTCAGGTGAAGTAGAAAAAGCAGGGGTAGCAATTCTGATCTCAAATCAACTAAAAGCAAAAATTGATCAAATTAAAAGGGATAAGGAAGGAAACTACATCTTGCTAAAGGGTACCATAAATAATGAAGCAATACACCAAGTAGTATACCATGGAAATTCCTAAAGGAGAAGTTTAGAGAGCTTCAACACAAAAAAGACAGCAAAGCTATAATAGTGGGGAATCTCAACCTTGTTCTCTCAGAACTAGATAAATCAAATGACAAAATAAATAAGAAAGAAGCTAAAGAGGTAAATACAATACTTTGGAGAAAAATGAATGCAGACAGAAAGAAGTACACTTTCTTCTTGGCAGTTCATGGAACCTATACAAAAACTGACCATATATTAGAACATAAAGACCTCAAAATAAAATGCAGAAGGCAGAAATAGTAAATGTTTTTTTTTTCAGCTCATGGTGCAATAAAAATTACATGCAATAAAAGTCCAGGGGAAAATAGACCAAAAAGTAATTGGAAATTAAATAACATCATCCTAAAGAAAAATGGGTAAAATAGCAAATCATAGAGACAATAAATAATTTTATCCAGGAGAATGACAATAATGAGACAACATACCAATATTTGTGGGATGCAGCCAAAGTGGTAATAAGGGGAAATTTTATATCTCTAGATGCTCACTTGTATAAAATAGAGAAAGAGAAGATCAAATGAATTGGGCTTGCAACTAAAAAAACTAGAAAAAGGACAAATTAAAAATCCCATCAAATTCCAAATTTGAAATAAAAGGAGAGATTAATAAAATTGAAAGTAAAAATATTGAATTAATAAATAAAACTAAAAATTCATTTTATGAAAACAACAAAATAAACTTTACTTAATTTGATTAGAAAAAGGAAAATCAAATTATTAGTCTCAAAAATGAAAAGGGAGACCTTTCCACAAAAGAAGAGCAAACTAGAACAATAATTAGGAGTTACTTAGCCCAATTTTATGCAAAGGGAATGTCAGGAATGATATGAATACAACTAGAAAACACTTTCCCTACAAATAAAATCAGATCTAAACAATTGGAAAAATATCAAGTGCTCTTGGATAGGTTGAGTGAATATAATAAAGATGACAATACTACCTAAACTAATATATTTATTTAGTGCTATGCCAATCAAACTCCCAAGAAACTATTTTACTGACCTTAAAAAAAATATCTACTCAGAGATACCACTACACAACTCTCAATTTGGCTAAGATGACAGGAAAAACAAGAGTGATTTTTTGGAGGGAATCTGGGAAAACTGGAACACTATAAATTGTTGGTGGAACTGTGAACAGATCCAACCATTCTAGTGAGCAATTTGAAACAACACTCAAAAAGTTATCTAACTGTGCATACCCTTTGACCCAGAAGTGTTTCTACTGGGCTTATATCCCAAAGGGATCCTTAAAGAGGGAAAGGGATCCACATGTGCAAAAATGTTTGTGGCAGCCCTTTTTGTAGTGGCAAGGAACTGGAAATTGAATGAATGCCTATCAATTGGAAAATGGCTGAATAAATTATGGTATATGAATATTATGGAATAATATATTGTTCTGTAAGAAACGACTAATAGGATGATTTCAGAGAGGCCTGGAGAGACTTACATGAACTGATGCCAAGTGAAATGAGCAGAACCAGGAGATCATTATACATGGCAACAACATGATATAATGATCAATTCTGATGGATGTGACTCTCTTCAACAGTGAGATGATTCAAACCAGTTCCAATTGTTCAATGATGAAGAAAGCCTTTTATACTCAGAGAGCGGACTGGGAACTGAATGTGGACCACAACATAACATTTTCACTCTCTCTATTGTTGTTTTTTTGCATTTTGTTTACTTTCTCAGGTTTTTTTTTTTTTTCTTCTTGATCCGATTTTTCTTGTGCAGCAAAATAACTGTATAACTGTGTATTCATATATTGGATTTAACATTTATTTTAACATATTTAACATGTATTGGACTAACTGCCATCTTGGAAAGGGGGTGGGGGAAAGGAGGAGAAAATTTGGAACAGAAGGTTTTGCAAGGGTCAATGTTGAAAAATTACCCATGCATATTTTTTGTAAATATTTTTTGTAAATTTTGTAAATAAAAAGTTTTAATAAAAAAAGTGGTAAAAAATTTGAGAAAGGTGTCCTACCATATTCTTTTTATGACACGGATAGGGTGCTGATAGTTAAACCATATAGAGTGAAAACAGAAAGAAAATTATAGACTGGTTTCACTAATAAAGAGTGATGCAAAAATCTCAAATAAAATATTATCATCGAATTTACAGAAAGTCATCCCCAGGATAATACATCATAACCAAGAAGGATTTATACCAGGAATGACTGGCTGGTTCAATGTTAGGAAAACTATCAGCACAATCAACTATAGTAATGACTAAACTAACAAAAATCATATGATTAGCTTAATAGATGGAGAAAAAGCATTTGGTAAAATCCAATCCTATTAAAAACACTAGAAGGAATAGGAATAAATGGACTTTTCCTTAAAATGAGGAATAGCATCTATTTAAAATCATCAACAAGCATTATATGTAATTAGGATAAACTAGACCCATTCCCAGTAAGATCAGGTGTAAAACAAGGCTGCCCACTATCACCAGTATTATTCAATATTGTATTAGAAATGTTAGCTTTGGCATTAAGAGAAGAAAAAAAGAGATTAAAGGAATTAGAATAGGTCATGAAGAAACCAAATTATCACTCTTTGCAGATGATATGATAGTATACTTAGAGAACCCTAGGGAACTAAAAAGCTACTAGAAACAATTCACAGCTTTAGCAAAGTTGCAGGATACCAAATAAGTCCACAGAAATCATCAGTATTTTTATATATTACCAACAAAATCCAGCAGCAAGAGATACAAAAAGAAATTCCATTCAAAATAACTGCTGATAGTATAAAATATTTGGGAATCTATCTGCCAAGGGAAAATCAGGAACTATACAAACACAACTACAAAACACTTTCCACACAAATAAAGTCAGAACTAAACAATTGGAAAAATATCAGGTGCTCATGGGTGGTCTGAGCAAATATAATGAAAATGACAATGCTACATAAATTAATCTACTTATTTAGTGCCATACCAATCAAACTCCCAAGAAATTATTTTACAGATCTAGAAAAAATATAACAAAGTTCATTTGGAAGAACAAAAAGTCAAATATTTCAAGGGAATTAATGAAAAAAATGCTAATGAAGGTGGCCTAGCCATGCCAGACCTAAAATTATATTATAAAGCAGTGGTCTTCAAAATCATTTGGTATTGGCTAAGAAATAGAGTATTCGATCAGTGGAGTAGGTTAGGATCACAGGACAAAATAGGCAATAACTATAGCAGTCTAGTTTTTGGAAAAACCCAAAGACCCCAGCTTTTGGAATAAAAACTCACTATTTGACAAAAACTGCTGGGAAAATTGGAAATTATTATGGGAGGAATAAGAGCTCAATCCACACCTAACACTGCATACCAAAATATGATCTAAATGGGTTCATAATTTAGAAATAAAGAGTGATATTATAAGCAAATTAGAGAAACATAGTATAGTTTAGTTCTCAGATCTGTAGAGAAGGAATGAATTTGTGTCCAAAGAAGAACTGGAACTTATAACTAAACACTAGGTAGATGATTTTGATTATATTAAGTTAAAAAGTTTTTATACAAACAAAACTAATGCAGATAAGATCAGAAGGGAAGAAATTGGAAAATCATTTTTACATTTAATTTTTCTGATAATGGGCTCATTTCTAAAATATATAGAGAATTGACTCAAATTTGTAAGATTTCAAGCCATTCTCCAGTTGATAAATGGTCAAAGGATATGAACAGACAATTTTCAGATGAAGAAATTAAAACTATTTCTAATCATTTGAGAAGGTGCTATATATCAAATCGCTATTGATCAAAGAAATGCAAATTAAGACAACTTTGAGAAATCCACTACATATCTCTCAGATTGGTTAAGATGACAGGAAAAGACAAGGATGAATGTTGGAGGGGATGTGGGAAAGTTGGGTCACTTTGTCAAACCCTGTGTTACACAATTTTTTTTTCTTTCTTCACCAAGACAACAATATTTTATTATGACATAGATTATATATAATCTATATATATATATATATATATATATATATATATAGTTTATATAATATAGATTAAACATGTGCAATTTTTCTAAATACATTTCCATACTCTTTATGCCATGCAAAAATAAATTAAATCAAAAAGTTGCTGTGATTTCTTTGCTAATATTTTATTTAGATTTTTGCTTTAATATTCATTAGGGGAATTGGTCTGTAATTTTCTTCCTCTGTTTTGGACTTTCCTAATTAGGTATCACCATCATATCTGTGTCAAAAGAGGAATTTGGTATGGCATCCTTATTCCCCTATTTTTCCAAATAGGTTATACAGCATTGGAAATAATTGTTTTTTAGATGTTTAGTAGAATTCATTTGTAAATTCATCTGGCCCTGGTAATTTTTTCTTTGATAGTTTATTGATGGCTTGTTTATTTTTGTTCTAAAATGGGGCTATTTACATAATTTTTTTTCCTTGTCTGTTAATCTGGACAAGCTATATTTTGTATGTGTTTATTCATTTCACTTTTTCAGATTTATTTTCATATTTATTGGCATCCAGTTGGGCAAAATCATTCCTAATTATTGCTTTAATTTCCTCTTCATTGGTGTTAAGTTTACCCTCTTAAACTTGATACTGGTAATTTGGTTTTCTTCTTTCCTTTTTCTAATCATATTAACCAAAGTTTTATCTATTTTTTGATGTTTTTATAAAACTCTTAGTTTTTTATTAGTTGTGATTTTCTTATTTTCAATTTTATGAAATTCTCTTTTGATTTTCAGAATTTGTAATTTGGTGTTTATTTGGGGTTTTGTGATTTGTTCTTTTTCTTTTTTTTTAATTGCTTACCAAGTTAATTTATTTCTTTCTCCAGTTTATTCCTGTCTAGATATAAATATATATCTAGATATAAAATTCCCCCTAAGAACTGCTTTGATTGCATTCCATAAGTTTTGCTATGTTATCTCATTACTGTCATTCTCTTGGATGAAGTCATTGATAGTATCTATGATTTGTTGGTGGATCCACTCATTCTTTAGGATTGGATTATTTAGTTTCCAATTAAATTTTGGTCTATTTTTCCATAACCTTTTGTGGCCCATAATTTTTATTGCATAATGATCTGAAAATGATATATTTTGTACCTCTCTGCATTTGATTGTGAGGTTTTTATGACCTAATACAGGGTCAGTTTTTATATAAATGCCATGTACTGCTGTAAAAAAAATAAAAAAGGTATATTTCTTTCTGTCTTCATTCAAATTTTTCCAGTTTTTTATCATACCTAAATTTGCTGAAATTCTATTTACTTCCTTAATTTCTATCTTGTATATTTTGAGGTTAGATTTATCTAGTTCTGATAGAGGGATGTTAAGTCCCCATCCCCCTGGGAAATCTTTGCTGTTTATTTCTTCTTACAAATAACATATCTTCTCTTCTAGGAATTTGGTGTATATATGTTTATTAGTGGTATTTCTTCATTATCAATAGTACTTTTAAGCAAAGTGTGGTTTTCCTTCCTTATCACCTTTAATTAGATCTATTTTTGTTTTTGCTTGATTTGAAATTAGAATTGCTACTCCTACTTTTTTTTTTTTACTTCAGTCAAAGCATAATATGTTCTGCTCCAACTTTTTACCTTTATTCATACTTATCTCTCTGCTTCAATTATGTTTCTTGTAAATAATATATTGTAAGATTCTGGTTTTTAATCCACTCTGCTAATCACTTGTGTTTTATGGGAAAATTCATCCCATTCATTTTCACAGGTAAAATTATGAACCCTTCCTTTCCCACCATGTTATTTTTCCCACGTGATAGTTTTTCTCTCACCTTTTCACCTCTCACCAATATTTACTCTCTGATCACCACCTCCCTCAATCTGTCCTTCCTTTTTCCAGCCTCACCTTTCTTATCCCTTTCTCTTTTACTTATGCTCTCCTTTCTATTAGTCTCTCCTTTTTCTTTCCCCTTTCCTGTCCTAATATCTTATAGGATGAAATAAATTTCTATATTAAACTAAATATGTTATTCCCTCTTTGAGCCAAATCTGATGAAATTAAGGTTTGAACGATGCTTATCCCCCTCTCTTCTTTCCCACAACTGAGATATGTATTTTGTACCTCTTCATCTGATTTAATATATCCCTTTTTACTTCTTCTTTCTTCTTCTCCCAATAAAATAGCTTTCCACCCCTAATTTAATTTTATATGATGAAATTAAAGTCAACTTACTTATGTCCTTTAAGTATACTCCTTCTAACTTCCCTGACAAAGGTAAGTTCTCAAGAGTTACCTCTTTCATTTTCTAATGTAAATGTGTAAACACTCTAAGTTTAAAAAAAATAGTTTTTTTCTTCCTTTGTCTTTTTATGCTTCTCTTGAGTCTTGTATTTGGAGATCAATTTTCCCCTTCATATCTGATCTCTTTATCAGAAATGATTAAAAATCTTATACTTCTTTGAATGTTCATCTTTTTGCCTGAAACATAATACTTACTTTTGGTGGACAGTTGATTGCTGGTTGTACTCCAAGCTCCTTTGCCTACTGGATTATCATATTCCTGGCCCTCTAATCATTTAATGTGGAAGCAGCTAAATCTTGGGTATATGACCAGAATTGGGGGGGGGGCAATCTTGATTATGGCTCTTTGATATTTTAGTTGTTTCTTTCTGGTTGCTAGCATTATTTTCTCCTTCAATTGATAACTTTGAAATGAAACTAGTATATTCCTTAGTGTTTTCCTTTTGGATTTTTTTCAGCAAGTGATTGGTGGATTCTGTTGGAAAGGATTTTTTATTTTTTACCTTATTTCATTTTAAAAATAATTTTCTTTATTCATCATGTTGGGAAAGAAAAAATTAGAACAAAAGGGAAAATCCACAAAGGAGGAAAAAAACACATAAATGAACATAGCATATGTTGATCTACATTTAATCTCCATAGTTCTTTTTCAGTTGAATGCAGTTGGCATTTTCTAGTCAAAGTTTATTGGGATTGCCTTGGATTACTGAATCACTGGGACGAATCAAGTCTTTCATAGCTGATCATCACACATTCTTGCTGTTACTGTATACAATGTATTTCTGTTTCTACTTTTTTCACTCAGCATCAGTTTATGTATAAGTTTCCAGGCCTTTCTAAAATCAGCTTTTTCATCATTTTTATAGAACAATAATATTCCATTACCTTCATATACACAATTTATTCAGCCATTCCACAATTGAGCATTTACTCATGTTCCAATTCTTTGCAACAACAAAAAGAGCTGCTAGAAACTCTTTTTTGCACATGTGAGTCCTTTCCCCTTCTCTATGGTTTCCTTGGGATAAAGAGCCAGTGGCTTATTTTACTTTCTGGTTCTAAGATATCCTTGATGAGCTCTTGAAAGATGTTGTCCAGATTCTTTTTTTCAGTATGGCTTTCAGGTAGTCCAATAATTTTTAGATCATCTCTCCTGGATCTATTTTTCAGGTCACTTGTTTTTTTGTTTGTTTGTTTTCTTAAGAAATCTTATATTATCTTCTATTTTTTCATTTTTAATGAATTTCTTTCATTTTGAAAAATGAAATTTTTCATTTTGGCTAATTTTTGCTGTCTCATTGAATCATTCATTTCCTTTTATCCAATTCTAAGAAATTATTTTCTTCCATTAGTTTTTTTTAACCTCCTTTTGTATTTGGCCAATTGTACTTTCAAAGAAATTGTTTTGTTCAGTGAATTTTTTGTTCTTAAGTTCTGTTCTTAAGTTGTTTTCTCTTTTCATTTTGTAAAATTTATTTTTAAGTAGCTGTTTTCTCCAGTCATTTTCTCTGCTTCTTTTTTTTCCGAGCCATTGGTTTTTTCCTCTCAATAATTCATAATTCTCCTGCATAACTCTCATTTCTTTTCCCCATTTTTCTTCTATCTCTCTTTTAATCTGTTTTCCTATGGTTTTTCTGCTTTTAGCCTTTTAAGCTAGACATCAGTTCACATTTCCCTTTGAGACTTTACTTGAAGGTATTTTACCTTTGTTATCCTCTTCTGGAGTTTGTATTCTGATCTTCCCTATCTCCATAATAGCTTTATATGGTCAGAGATCTTTTTGGGTTTTTTGCTTATTTTTAAAGATTGAGGTTTGCTGCTAGAGCACAGGGGAGATTATCCTGAGCTTCCTTTGCAGGGTGACAACTGCTTATCACTGACTGTAATGGGGCTGGTGATGCATCAAGTTTCCCCACTGCTCTGGGTATATCTGTCCTAATCCTGCCTGTTATACTTAGTTCAAGGGTTCACAATTTCCCTTCTATAGTGGTGTTGGAGGTCTCACAGGTGGTCTCCTTATTAACTGGCTTCTGAACCAGGACAGAATAGCCAGCACTGCTATATTTTAGCTAACAGTCTTTTGCTAGATTCCCCTTGCCAGGCTTTCTCACATTGGGTCATCTTCCTCTCTGCCCAATTGAGACAGACCTTTTCTGATGTCCTTTCAAGACTTAAAATGAAAAATTATTACAATCCAAATGCTTGTGGGTTCTATCACTTCAAAATCCATTCATAAACTTCATCTAGTACTGATTCTAAAGAAAGCTGGGCAGAGTTCAGGCTTAACCATCTTGGCATTATCCCTTATTTCTTTTTTATGTCCTTTTCCTAAAAGGACTTATTTCACTCTTTTTATTAACCATATTCTCTTTCTGTCTAATCTAGACTCTCATTTTCTGATTTATCATCATGTAATTATTTGGTTTTTTCTTTCTTCTATATATTCCTTATGCAGTTAGAACTTCCAAGTTATCCATTCTGGAATCTTTCCTGAGGATGCTTTTGATCACTATCACTATCATTTTATTCCTTATGTTTCTTTATTTCATTTATTTGATTAGATGATGATAATAAATAATTCAGTCTCAAAAAAAGATATAAATTTAGGCTTAAAGGCACTAACAAACCAAAGCTGATTCACTTTTAATCCTGCTTCTCTTTTTTTGCTTCTTATATAAGCTTGAGCAAGTTGCTTTATATTATTTAGCTTTAGTTTACTAAATCATAAAATAAATTAATTACTTTATATGTGAGGTTCCTTCTAGCTTTAGAATTATTATCCTATATAAAATATCATTATTTTTATACAGAAACATTGACATATTTAAATTATAGCATGTAGCAAGTGAAGAATGAACACTATGGCGATTACTTTTTGATATATGTTCAATCATTGTCTGAACTTATGATTTCATCAGTGGATGGAACTCTAAAAGAAGAAAGACCTTACTTTAGTGTAGATTAGCAACTCATTTACAACTAGGTTATTGAGGATGAGCTTAGGGACACTAAGAAATCATAACTTTGCCTTGGTCACACATTTGGCATGCTTTCTCATCCCAATCTAAGTCATTCTGAATAAGTCAAATGTATATTTTTATGGTAAATAAGACTATTTATACAAACTCTTCTTTTATTTTTACAGAAATATATTTTTGATTCTCAATTCTCAAATTGATGGTTATGCAACAGACATGAACAAAATATTTTAAAAGAACAATAAACCTTAAATAAAATGTGAAATTATATTCAAAAATATCTAATACTCAGAGAAATATAAACTAAGATAACCCTCCAGTACAACTTTGTTCTCATCAAGCTAGAAAGATACTAAAAAGTAGGTAAATTTTGCTTAAATGGCTAAGAAAAGAGAAACCTATTTCCTGCTTGCAAAGTAAACAATTAGTCCAACTATTATGAGAGCAAAAATATTTAACTTTAAATACTTTTTGCCCTACTGCTCATAGTACAGGAAATATATTCCAAAAGCAATATCTATGAAAAGAAAATATTAATATATGTACAAAACATTTTAGCAAAGCCATTCAAAAAATAAAATGCCAGAAACAAAGCACATACCAAATGATTAAGAAATGGTTGCACAAACTATAAAATAAGAAAGTAATTGAATTTTTTTGTTTTGTATGGAATAATGGGAAAATTTATATGAGGGAATAGATAATGGAGAAATCAGAATCAAAAGGATAATATAAACAATAAATATAAAAATGTCAACAGTCAACATGGAAAATTTAAAAAAATCAAGTCATTAAACGATCAACTATTATTCATATTGCACACACATGTGTATATGCATATATACAAACAAATGCATTAGATGAGATGAGAATTATTTTTGTCATTAGCAGAAGAGAATTGTCACTTTACAGGGAAGTTACTATTATGCCCTTTAGATACCTTTCAGGATACAGAAAAAAAAATTTGAAATGAATTAAAGCATTTGGAGAAGAGTTTGACTATTTAGAAACACACATACACATATATATATATATATATATATATATATATATATATATATATATACATACATATAATACCTTCTACAAAGCTCATCTCCTTTGGTGTTGCAAACCTTGTCACTCTTGTCTTGGTATCTCAGAAACCCTTGTTAACTTTTCCCCTTTATTGTCTTTTGGGTATCTGTAGTAGGATTTCCTGATGAAACACCTTTTAATTGCCAATTAAAAGAAGTGTAAAAATGTGCATCTAGGGAAGAATTAACCTACTAAGTTAGCCTAGGGATGAGTATGTTAAGGTTGCAAAGCTATTGCAATCATCCTCTTGCTCATGAGGTTTGGTTATATACTGGACTGCTAATATGAAGTCAATTATAATTCAAAACCAGTTTTTTCAGAGACCATAAATATTTGATAACACAAATAAAAGACTGTTAACATCATTAGGACATTAATTTCACATTAGTTTTCAATGTTTTCATCTCACTTCAAGGGTAAATAAAATGCAAATACTCAAATCCCACTTTGTAAGAACAGAAAATGTGTATCTGAAAGAAATATAAAGAAATGCCTTGAATAAGATTGCATTCAGAATGTTTTTGAACCATACCCATTTAGATTGTACTTTGACATGGGATGAAATATTAAGCAAATTTAAAAAGTTATTGACATCAAGAAAAGATTATTATATTATAATGTGTTATATTATATTTATTTAATTTTGATCTATATTACTTTATTTTCCCATATATATAAGAATATATATATGTGTCTGCATACACACGTTATTTTCTATATCTGATTTTACTAAATATAAGATGATTGTTTTATTTTTTCTTATTTTATGCCTTGGATTTTTTACTCATGATAAATATTTTTAAGAATAAATGTGGAAATGTATACTTATAACTTATAATTCAATAATGTTGGCCTCATTAAAGCTGAAAAAATGCGATTGTGAGAAAAAGGTGAATGCAATGCAAAAATTATAATATTTTATCTTATATGTAAATGGATTTTATTTCCAGGGTTTTTATTTTTTCAGAAGTGTGTATTAATCATGTTCTCTATTTTTCTCATTAATTTGTAAACTTCAACAATAACTTATAGGATTAAATTATGCCTTTGCTATGAGGGAACTATATCATGAACAAGGCAGACAATTATCCTGAAGGTTATCGCAACATTGAATGAAGAATCATCTGAAACATTCTTGATGGGTCATAATCTAACCTCCACTTGAAGATTTACAGAAAATGTGTTCACTATTTTAATTCAAAATGTCTCATTTTGCTTTTCTACAGCTGTTATTTTTAGCAAGTTATCTTTATAATTACTCAAAATACATCTTCCTGAAATTTCTATCCATACCCACCTTATTCTAAACTTTGAGGAAGCCAAAAAAAAGTTTATCTCAATTACTCAAGGAAATATGCAAACTTTGCTGCATGACACCAGATACCTATGGGAAAACAGCAATGATGTATATACTCTTCTTCTTTTTGCTTACACTTCAGTTAGTAGACCAAGGAATTGATACAGAAACCTGTGACAAAGCAAATTTCTCTTTTAAAATACCAGATGACATACTTGAACATTTTACAAAGATCTAAACCTTACTCTCATTCTACAAACAGTTTTTTTCTTAGGAGAAGGGACATGGCAAAGAGAAAAAAATTCCTGGATTTAGAGGCAGGAGACCAGGATTGAAATCTTGCGCTACAGACTTGTTGTTGGCATATAGACAAATCTCTTTGCCTCTTAGAACCTCGGTTTCTTTTATTTAAATGAGGTTGGTAACACATATCTCACTTACCTCACAGGTTTGTCTCCAGTAAAATGTTTTAGAAACTTCCAGCACAAAGAAATGTAAACTAATGTTAAAATAACAAATATAAGATAACATAGTTAATTCTAGTTCATCTAAATGTAAGGCAACAGGGCTTCTTTCTTAACTATGATCATTAGTGTGACTACTTACTTCCTGTTGACATAATGAAATAAGTAAAGATGTTCAGTTGCATTCTACTTTGATGCTTCCTCCACATAAGTATCAAGCAAACCTTCTCTCATCTCTAGCCACCATGCAGACTACTTCTCTAGTAAAAAGTATTGGTAAAATTTTTGCTTTAAAGATCCTTTTTTTCTAATTCCATTTACTGGAAGAGGTGATGAATTAGAGTTAGCTTAGACAAAGGAATCACTGCAACAAAGACATGAGATCTTTCCTTTGGTTATGTATAGTCCTTTATGGTTATCAGTCTGCTTATAGTTACATGTCTATCAACTACTTGCCCTAGTTCTGATCATTACTTTATTATGGGGGACATTTCATGATTGATGAAACATTTCAATATATTATAATATATGCAATATGAGCAAGTGAGAACCTGGCTTGGGATGATGACTATAACAGAAAGTTCTTCAAAGTGATATATAATCATAGAAGTAAAACAAATTAAAAGTTGTTCATAAAAACAAAGGAAAAAGCATAGAACCCAGTGGTTTGAGTTCTGAGTTGAGAGAATAGATAAAAGACTAGAATGATATTATATAAGATCATATTATCTAAATATATTTAGCATTAATTTTCATTTTTGTTCAGTCATTTTTCCTTCTAAAGCCAAAGAATGGAGAATTATGTTTTAACAGCAACTGATAAGAGGAAAATATAACAAATAGTGATAATATGAAATGTCAATGGAATAAACATTAATGATAATAGAGGAAAGTGGCAAAATAAGTTAAAATGTAAAAAAATTCTATCTACAAGAAACTCCTTTAAAATATAAAGATTGAGGACTTTGGGGTCAAGCCAAGATGGCAGAATAAAGCCAGGAAGCTGCTTGAGCTCTCCCAGTTTCTCTTGAAAAACACATGAAACCAAGCATCTGAACAGAGTCTGATGTAATGAAACCACTATCTAGCTCAAGATAGACTGGAAAAACCTCAAGAAAGGTCATTCTCATCTGACTTCATCTCTGAGATGAAAAGGGTGTTCAGCCTAGGTCAGACAGACTCTGGGAAAACTGCTGAGAGGGTCTTACTCACAGCATGTCAACAACAAAGACCCTCAGCTCTGGCTCCGTAGAGGAGCAAATAAGTGAGGCAGTTTCCAGTCCCAGTTCAGAAGGAAAATTTTTGGAAATGAGGGTATTTCCTAAAAAGAGTAGCAAAACTACCCCCCAGCAAACACAAGGGGCCCTTAAGCTCAAAGTCACGGATTACAGCTGCACAGGAATCTTGAGGCAACACCTCTCTTGACTCCAGAAGCATAGCTCAATGATAAAAGTAAAACAAAAAAGAGGAAGTACTAAAGGAAAAGGAAGGAAAATGAACAAGTAATAGAAAAGAAACTTGATCATAAAAATCTACTATGATGACAAAGTAGAACAAAACATCAATTCAGATAAGGACAAAATGTCCACAGAAGAAATTTCAAGAGTGATATTAATTGTTCTCAAGTCCAAAGAGATTTCTTGGAAGTGCTCATAAAGAACTTTAAAAAGCAAAGCAGAGATGTAGAAGAAAAAATGAGAAAGTAAATGAGAGGTATGCATAAGAGAGTCAACAGCTTGTGAAAGAAAGGGAAAAATTGTTTGAAGAAAACAACTCCTTAAAAAGTAGAATTAACAATGGAAAAAAAAAAGAGAGATACAAAAGCTAACTGAAGAAAATCAATAAAAAGTACAACAGGCCAAATTGAAAGTAATTATTCTATGAGACATCAAGAATCAGTCAAAGAAAATGAAAAAAAAATGGAAGAAAATGTGAAATACCTCATTGGAAAACCAGTCAACCTGAAAAATAGATCCAGAAGAGATAAATTTAAAATTGTTATAAAATGTTTAAAATTGTATTTGAAGTCCATGACCAAAAAAACATCCTTGATAGCATTCTAAAAGAGATCATTAAGGAATACTGCCCCAATATTCTAGAAACAGAGGTGGAAATATTCATTGAAAGAATCCATCTATCACCTTTCGAAAAAAATCTACCAATGAAAACCCCACGTGACATAATTGGGAACTACAATCTCACATGAAAAATACTGTAAGCTGCAAGACAAAAATAATTCAGATATTAAGAAGCAACAGTCAGGATTATCCAGGATCTGGTAGCTTTTAAAATAAAGAATTGGATAGTCTGGAACACCATATTCTGGAAGGCAAAGGATCTGGGGTTACAACCAAGAATTAACCTCCCAGTGAGACTCAGTATCATCTTTCAAGGGAGGATCTTCAATAAAGAAAGAGATGTTCAATCATTTCTATTGAAAAAAAAAAGAATTATACAGAAAATTTGATCTATAAACAGACGACTTAAGAGAGGCATAGAAAGGTAAACAGGGGGAAAATATATATATTATCTAAAGATTAAATTGTTCACATTCCATATGGGAAAACGATATCTATAACTCTTAACTGTATTTGTCACTGTGGCAGACAGACTGGAGCATCATGAAAGAAGTTGTGGCTATGAATGGACTCTGATGTGATGAAATCAAAGAAAGAGACATCAATGGGTGGAAAAATGTCTGTAATGGAAAAAAAATGAAAAAATAAAACACAAAGGATGGTGTCTTAGTAGTATCAAACTTAAAGCTATATTATAAAGCAGCAGTCATTAAAACCATTTGTTACTGGCTAAGAAATAGAGGGGTGGATCAGTGGAATAGGTTAGACATAATACAATAGTGAAGATCTAAAATAATCTTTCATTTGGTAAATATACAAACTCAAGCTTCTAAAATAAGAACTCACTGACAAAAATTGCTGAGAAAATTGGTAAATAACGTCAGAAACTTGGTATAGACCTTCATACCAAAATACTGTCCAAAAGGGTATATGATTTGAGTATAAAGGATGATTCCATAAACAAATTATGAGAAAAAGAATAATTTACCTTTCAGATCTTTGGAGAAGGGAAGAATCTATGACAAAAAAGAAGTAGAGAACATTATGAAAGGCAAAATGGACGACTTTGATTACATTAAAGTAAAAAGATTTTGCACTACCAAAAAACAAAAGAAACAAGATTAAAAGGGAAGTACAAAGCTGGGAAAAAATCTTTACAGACAATGTTTCTAACAAAGGTCTTATTTCTAAAATATATAAAGAACTGTGTAAAATTTATAAGAATGCAAATCATTCTTCAATTGATAAATTGTCAAAGGATATGAATGGATGATGAAATTAAAACCATATATAATTATATGAAAGAATGCTCTTATTCACTATTGATTAGAGAAATTCAAATTAAAACAAGCTTGAGGTACCACCATACCCCTCACACTGGTTAAGATGAAAGGAAAAGATAATGATAAATGTTGGAGGGGATGTGGGAAAACTGGGACGCTAATGCATTATGGGTAGAGTTGGGAAGTGATGCAACCATTCTAGAGAGCAATTTAGAACTGTGCCCAAAGGGCTATAAAACAATGCATACTTTTTGACCCACTACTAGGTCTGTATCCCCAGAAAATCATAAAGGAGGGAAAGGGTTACTTGTTTGTAGCAACTCTTTTTGTGTTAGTGAAAAATTGGAAAAGGAGCAGATTCACATCAATTGGGGAATGGTTGTAAAAGTTGTGCTATGTGAAGGTTATGGAATATTACTATTCTATAAAAATGGTGAACAAGCTGATTTTAGAAAGACCTCAAAAAATTTACACAAAATGATGCTGAGGAAAACAAGCAAAATCAGGAATACATTGTACATAATAATAGCAAAAATGTGAGCTGATCAACTATGAAAGACTTGAATTCAGTGATTCAATGATCCAGAGCATTCCCAATAGACTTTCTACAGAAAAAGACATATGCATCTAGAAAAAGAACTAAGAAGACAATGCAAATTAACATATACTATCTTCACTTTTTTTTTCTCTTTCCCATAGTTTTTACCTTTTGCCCTTATTTTTCTCTCCCAGCATGATTAATAAAACAATGTGTATTAGAAGACAACAAAAAAGAAAAAGAAAGTCAATGAAAATTATAAAGATTGAACTATACTCAATATATTGAGCTAAATAAAGGCATGTAGCCAATGTAACTTGCCATTACTGGAACCAAAAAAAGAAATCACATGATCAGAGAGAAGTTTATAGTAAAAACTGATACATTTAATGTATCAAAAATACATTAGCAGAAATGATTATTAAACATAAAATGATTACTGAAACAATAACATTATTTGGCATGTAAGCCTTAAATATTTTGGGATATAAAAACAAAAAGGGAAATATAACATAATTCCAGCTAGATCTAAATAAACAGCAATTATTGGACATTTTGAAATTCTTAGATTTAGATAAATTTATTTAGGAAAAAAGGATCTATGCAGAATATTAATAAACAATAGCAAGTGGTACAATTGAAATATAAATAATATATACATTTCCAGCATTCAAATATAAGTAGGATTTGTAGGGCACTTTAAAGTTTGCAAAGCACTTTTTTATTAAAGCTTTTTATTTTTCAAAACACATCTGTGGACAATTCTTCAACATTAGCCCTTGCAAAATCTTGTGTTCCAATTTTCCCTCCCTTTCCCCATGCCCTCCTCTAGATGGCAAGTAGTGTAATATATGTTAAACATGGTAGAAATGTACATTGAATCCAATGTATGTATATATATATATATATATACATATATATATATATATTGATTAGAAAAATTCAAATTAAAACAAGCTTGAGGTACCACTTTACACCTCACACTGACTAAGATGAAAGGAAAAGATAATGATAAATGTTGGAGGGGATGTGGGAAAACTGGGACACTAATGCATTATGGGTAGAGTTGGGAAGTGATCCAACCATTCTAGAGAGCCATTTGGAACTGTGCCCAAAGGGTTATAAAACAATGCATATACTATATATATACATATATATATATATATATATATATATATATATACATACTACACACATGCATATACAACGCATATACTATATATATATATATATATATTTCTACAATTATCATGCTGCACAAGAAAAATCAAATCAAAAAAGTAAGAAAAGAAAAAAGTAAACGAGAAACAAAATAAAATACAAGCAAACAACAAAAAGAGTGAGAATGCTATGTTGTGAGCTACATTCAGTTTTCATGGTCCTGTCTCTCAGTTTAGATGGCTCTCTTTATCATTGAACAGTTGGAAGTGGTTTGAATCATCTCATTGTTGAAGAGAGCCACGTCCATCCAAATTGATCATTGTATAATCTTGTTGTTGCTGTGTATTATAATCTGGTTCTGCTCATTTTATTTAACATCAGGTCATGTAAGTCTCTGCTAGATCAAAGGGTATGCACAATGTGATAACTTTTTAAATATATTTCCACCATTACTCTTCAGAATGGTTGGATCTGTTCACAATTCCATCAACAATGTATTAATGTCCTAGTTTTTCCACATCTCCTCCAACATTCATCATTATTTTTTCTTGTCATCTTAGCCAATCTGAGAGGTATGTAGTGGTATATTAGAGTTGTCTTAATTTGTTTGCAAAGCACTTCTTAGAACTACTTTGTGAAGTACCTGCTATTATTACCTCCATTTTACAGATGAGGATACTGAGCCATGGAGTAGTTAAGTGATTTGCCCAGAGTCACTCAACTAATAAATATCTAAAGCAGGAAATGTATTCAGGTAATTTTCACAATGTTCTGCACTCTTTCTATTTTTATCTCCCTCATCTTTATTACCTCAATGACTATTAGTTTTTTTGATTTGTTGCAAATGTTCTATGCATTGTGGGCTGAAAATATACAAATTAAAGCACAATAGACTCAATATGAAATATATCCTTTGAAATGGAATAAAATATTAATCAATGAAAGAAATATGACCAACAGGCTTAGAATTAAAGCTAATATAATACATATTTAAATAAATTAGTGGTTCAAATAACAAATCATTAAAATAAAAATCTTTTGATAATAATGTGTTAATTTGCCAATGTTTGTGAGATGCATATAAAGGAGCATCAGGGTAGAAAACAAGAAAGAAAAAGAGAGATAGAAAGCAAAAGAGACAGAGACATAAAAACAGAACAAAAGACAAAGAGAGCAATGAATCTAACATGCTACAAAACTAAAACCAAACCAAACAGAAACAAAACTATGGAAACTAACAAAATGATAATTCTTATGCAATAAAGAAATGTCTGATGATGAAAGAAAAAAGATATATACAATTTAAAAAGCACTGTGGGATGACAAAACTAAGATGTTTTCTTGAAAATAGAGTAGTGAAACAATGGACTAGATAAAGTTCACAAGACACAATAGTCAATTACTATAGAAACCTAGTGTTTGATAAAGCCAAAGATCCCAACTTTGGGATAAGAACTCACTATTTGACAAAACTGCTGGGAAAATTAGAAATTAGTCTGACAGAAATTAGACATTGATCCACACTTGACACTTTATACCAAGATAAAGTCAAAATGGATTCATAATTTAGATATAAAGAATGATATTACAACAAAATTAGAAGAATAAATGATAGTTTACCTCTCAGATCTGTAGAGAAGTGAGGAATTTGTGGCCAAAGAAGAACTGGAATACATTATTGTATACAAAAATGGATAAATTTGATTATATTAAGTTAAAAAGGTTTTGTACAAACAAAACCAATGTGAACTAGATTAGAAGGGAAACAATAAACTGGAAAAACCTTTTTACATTCAAGGATTCTGATAAAGGCCTAATTTCTAAAATATATAGAGAATTGACTCAAATTTGTAAGAATTTCAGCTATTCTCCAATTGATAAATGTTCAAACAATATGAACAATTTCCAGATGAATAAATTGAAACTATTTCCATTCATATGAAAATGTACTCTAAATAACTATTGATTGAAGAAATTCAAATTAAGACAACTCTGAGAGACCACTATACACCTCTCAGATTGGCTAAGATGACAGGAAAAAAATAATGATGATTGTTGGAGGGGATGCGGGAAAACTGGGACACTGATACATTGTTGGTGGAATTGTGAACGAATCCAACCATTCTGGAGAGCAATTTGGAACTATGCCCAAAGGACTATCAAACTGTGCATATTCTTTGATCTAGCAGTGGCTCTACTGAGCTTGTGTCACAAAGTGATCATAAAGGAGGAAAAGAGACCCAAATTATTCCATTTATTTAATCATTCTTATCTATTATAATCATGATTCCAACATTGGATGTCTTAGTTATCCCTCCCAGGTTCCCATCATCAACAAATTGTTAAGTACACCAGTGAACTTTTAGTTCACTTATGAAATATTTGAATAGGACAGAGGTAAGGGCAGAATCTTAAAACATTTCATCTAGGCTGATATTCCATCGAATCATTACTGCAATCAATCCAGCTCAATTCAATAAACATTAAGTATCTACTATGCTAAAGGTAATGTGCTAGGAGTTGTAGTTTACATAGAAAAATAAAAGTCTCAGGTGTCAGCATTTTGGCATTTTATTGTGGGTACACGCAAAAGCCACAAATATTGCAGCTGCTTAATGTAATAGAATCATGGGATTTGAATTTAAATACTGCATCTGATATATTTTATGACTGATGTGATCTTGAACAAATCATTTAACCTCTTTGGCACTCCTTTCACTCCTTTTCTTTTACTGTAAATGTAAAATATTGGATGAGACAACTTCTAAATTCCCTTCAAATATGCTTAGCTTCTCTGGAGGCAGCTCTCCTTATATTCATGTGACAACACATTTTATTAATAATTATGTGAATTATGTGGTTTTAGATACCCACCAAGTTTGAGAGTCTTATTAGACTCAAAATGACTGGAGCTTTAATTCCCTTAGATTGCCAGGAAGCAACAATATGGGTCAATCAGCCACTGACACTAGCTTTGACTTCTTTCAGCTAAAGCATTATAGAATTATGAATCTGGGGGAAAATGTTACATATGCAAATTTTAGTCCTATCAAATGTTACTTGTAAGATATACAGGTAATATCCAGCAGGCAGTTGTTAAAATAGAACTGGAATTTAGGGGAGAGAGATTAGGATTGGATATATTTTTGAGTCATCTGCAAGAAAATGATAGAATAAACTATAAGAACTGTTAAACACAAAGTTAAGAGGCTGCAAAAAGAAAAAATCCCCAAACAGTTTCTTGGTAAATGTCCATATTAAGTGGGTAGGAAGAAGAGATTGATCTAGTAAAAGAAAAAGAACAAATCTTCATAAAAGCAGGATCTATTAAAAGAAAAAGAACAAGCCTTCAAAAAAGCTGGATCTAGTAAAAGAAAAAGAACAAGCCTTCAAAAAAAGCAGGATAACCAAGAAAGCACAGTGCTTTTTAAATTAAGGGATAAGAGTGTCTAGGAGGAAGGGTGGTTACAAGTGTAAAACAATGTAAAGAAGTTGACAATGGTAGGAGCTGAGAAAAGGTCATTAGAATTAGCAAGTAAGAAATTACTTATAATGAAAAGAACGGTTTCACATGGGTCATGTCATCCGACTGTGAAAAGGTGAAAAAATTATTAAACTCAAAGAAATAGGAGATTGCAGAAAACTTTTTTGAGTTTCCAGGGAACCAGACATATTTTGGATTAGTAGAAAGGAGATGACTTAAGACTGAGCAAGTTAGATTGGAAAGAATATTCCATAGGTATCTCAAAATTCACACCTGAAAAACAAAGTCCATTATCTTTCTAGGGAAATCCACCACTATTTTTATCTTTTTTTTGGTTGAAAGTCCATCTTTTTTCATTCATAATTAACACCAAATTTGTATGATATGTTATTTGAGTTGGGCATTAGATTCTTTGCTTCATAAAAGTAATATCCCATTCTTCTAGTGAACTTTTGTGAGTGGTTCTAATCCTACAGTTTAATTAGGATTGGGAAATATCTTAAAGTCTTTGTACCATTTATCTCTGAGGTAGAGAATGACTGGTTACCATCTAATTTATCCCTAATTTCTATGGGTAGGACAGAGAATTATGAAAAGAAATATTAGAGATAGAGGTCACAATTCAAGTTACCAACTCGGAGCAAAAATCCATTACCAGAAACACTAAATATTTTGAATACTGTATATATTCTAATTCTTTATTCTATCATTTCACTTCTAGGTTCCTTTGCATGAAGGAGTTAATTACACTCTTTTTATGTTATTTTCTTTTCATCTTCTAAAGAGGCTTTTTGAGAAGAAAATGATAAATTTGTAGAAAGCATATTTGCATCTGGAGTCAAGGTCTATTCTTTGTGTCTTTTTCAGAAGTCTTACATCTCAACAAAATGGACATAATTTCTTAATTTGAGATTCCTTGTGGGACTCTATCCAACTTCATGTTTGCAGTATTAAACATAATTTCTTTTCATAGATCTTGTATTTTGATTTCACTCTCCACTAGATAAATTCCCATGAAGGGCAAAAACAACAACAACAACAATGTTGTTTTAATGCAATACATAATTAAAAACTTAAAAAAGATACTTCACCAGTTGTTGCTGTTAAAGTCGGACTTAGTTGGTAGCAAGGTGCCAATTTTCAATTATTTAGAAATATTTTAACTTAAAAATTAAGAGCTGTCATATTTGTCAATCATTTCTTTTCAACTTGTTCTATATTTTATTCTTGTAACATGGATGTAGGGCATAATTTATTAAAGATTGACAATTGTGTTAGCTTTCTGTCTGTGAAATGGTTGTTGGATTTCTATTTGCTTGGAGAAATTAACATATTATCTACAACTTTTTACCATTTTATTCCTAAATACTTATAAATTTATTTGGGTAGAAGATAATCAGATAATCATGACTGAAAAAACATATCTGAACACATTCCTTGCATGGAAACCTTGGAATTAAGTGAAGTGAAAAGGAGCAAAAATATTAATAAAGATATCTTTCCTTTTGTTTTCTTTTGGCTTCCATTTGCTAAGGTGTTTGCCTTAATCCTGTAATATCCAGTTGTACTTCACAATTATACAATTCCTAGCTTCTGTTCTATAAAACTGTATTCTACCTCAGTATTCTTGCATTCCAACTACTTTACTCTTTTACACAGCTTCTGCTTTATTTGAAACAGTATCCATCATATATATTTAATTTTTCCTCCTCTCTTACTTGTTTTTGGTCAAAATCCCTGGTTTTGAACAAGTGCCTGATTTTAAATAGCCACTAATTTATTACACTAACTTGTTTTAAAAATTAATTCTGAAATTTTTATGTTGTTATATCCTCTCTGAGAAGTGTACTAGTTTTGTTTTCTTCAAGTAATCATATACTTAGAACTGAAAGTAGGGGATTTAGAATGAACTCTTCCTTGTTTTAGCAATGAAAAAAATAAAATCAAGACAGAATTTTTGACTAGCCCTGAGTCACTCAAGAGGTAGCAGAACCCAAATCTTGAGATTTCTTGTCCATTTTGTTTTCTAATGCACTATATTATGTAAAGTTTATGAAAAAACTTATGATCCTAATAAAAGAACTTCATATATTGCCTTAGTTTTACTTTCAGAACTATGTGAAATTTTTTAAAAAGTACTAAAGAAAAGAATAGTGATTGAATGCCAATGAATAAAGTCAAATATAGCATCTACATTCTTTCAAATGAAATACATTGATGGCAAGAAAAAAAACCTAATAAACACATTCATAATTTTTTTTCTTTTTTTATTAACTCCTGAGGAAAAAAATATGTAGAATTGGTTTTATTTATTTCTCTTCGTTCTCTTTTTTAGTTTCTGGGTATTTTCTGTCAATTCCTATGAAACTCTACTTTATCCGAAACTTTAGGTTCATATTTTCAGATTATTAAGATATAATCTCTCCAAACCACAATAATTCTCTTCTGTGTTGGATAAAAGTTATCTAAATACTAGATAAATCTTTAGGTTTGTTATAAAATTAAGTATTTTTTTCTTGCCGTAAGCAAGCAACACTTGACAATTTATTGTTTTTTCCACTCATCATATTAATTTAAATTTATATTTAGGCTAAATAAATTATGGTATATGAATGTTATAGAATATTATTGATCTGTTGTTCTATAAGAAATGATAAGAAGGATGATTTTAGAGAGGCCTGGAGAGATTTATATAAACTGATGCAAGGTGAAATGCACAAAACTAGGAGATCATTATACATGGTAACAACAAAATTATAGGCCTATCAGTTCTGATGAATGTGACTCCAACAATGAGATGACTGATGCCAGCTCCAGTGATCTTTTGATGAAAAGAGCCTTCTATACCCAGAGAGAGGACTGTGGAAAATAAATGTGGATCACAACATAACATTCTCACTCTTTTTGTTGTTGTTCACTTACATTTTGTATTCTTACTCATTTCTTTTCTTTTTGATATGATTTTTCTTGTGCCATAAGAGAACTACATAAATACGTTTATACATATTGGATTTAACATATATTTTAACATATATAACATATATTGAATTGCTTGCCATCTAGGGTCGCGATGTGGAGAAGGACGGGAAAATCTGAAACAAAGTTATGTAAGGATCAATATTGAAAAATTATCCATGCACATGTTTTGAAAATATAAAGCTTTAAAAATGTAATACACATTTTTCTCTGCAGTACATGGCACCTACAAAAAATTGACCATGTATTAGGGCATAAACACCTCACAATCAAATGCAGAAAGGCAGAAATGCTTCCTTTTCAGACCACAAAGCAATAAAAATTATATGCAGTAAAGACTCAGGGAACGATAGATTGAAACACTATTGAAAATTAAATAATCTAAGTATAAAAATGAGTGAGTGAAACAACAAATCACAGAAACAATCCATAATTTCATCCAAGAGAATTACAGTAATGAGAACTCCACCAATATATGTGGGATGCAGCAATGCTATTATTATGGGAAATTTTACATCACTAAATAGCCACATGTGTAAACTAGAGAAAGAGTTGATCAATGAATTAGGCAAATAAAAAAGCTAGAAAAAAGAACAAATTAAAGACCTCCAATTAAATACCAAATTAGAAATTCTGAAACTCAGAGGAGACATTAATGAAATTGATACTAAGGAATCTATTGAACTAATTAATAAGACTAAGAATTGGTTTTATCATAAAGGCACCAAAATGGATAAACCTTTCCTTAATTTGATCAGGAAAAAAACAGAAACAAAATTCTTCTGGAAGAACAAAAGGTCAAGAATATCAAGGAAATTAATGAAAAAAATACAAAGGATGGTGGCTAAGCAGTACCAGACCTAAAACTATATTATGACATAGTAGTCATCAAAACCTTTTGGTATTGGCTAGCAAATAGAGTGATAAATCAGTGGAATAGATGAGATACACATGATACAATAATCAAGGCTGATAGTAATCTAATATTTAATAAACCTCCCAACTACAATTTCAGGAACTCAGTATTTCATAAAAATTGCTGGGAAAACTGGAAAATAATATGTCAGAAACTTGTCATAGACTTACATCTAGCAACTTATACTAAAATAAAGTCAAAAAGGTAAATGGTTTGTGCATAAAGAATGAAACTATAAACAAATTAGGAGAACAAGAGATAAATTACCTATCAGATCTTTGGAGCAGGAAGAAATTCATGACTAAAGAAGAACTAGACAATATTATGGAAGGCAAAATGGACTTCTTTGATGACATTAAATTAAAAAGGTTTTGCACAAACAAAACCAACAGAAATAAGATTAAAAGGCATAATGTCTAGGCTAGCTCTCTGGAGGGCCTCAGGATCAGTCAGTCAGGATCAGTCAAAGTCCTTGGTCTTTAGGAGGAGAAGTGAAGGAGGCAGACAAGCTGCCACATGGCTTTTCAAAGATGAATCCTGGACTTTGGAGTCGGGAACCTGAAGTCCTCTCTTCTCAGTGTGCTGTGGAAGAAAGGCTCTGATCATTTCCCTCAGCTCTCCAATCCTTGCCTCTGATTACCTCATCACAACACATTCAGCAAGTTCCAATCATGAGGAGAGCCATCACATCACCATAAGTTTATAGAATCATTATCACACCTTGAGTAGGTAATTATCCATAAGTGCTCTGCTGTCTTAGATCCAAATACACCTTTTTAGATTCCAGCCCTCTACAAAAAGGGATGTTGTACAAAGCTGGGAAAAAAATCTTTACAGCTAATGTTTCTAATAAAGATCTCATTTACAAACTACAAAAAGGACTGTATCAAATTTATAAGAACACAAATCATTCTCCAATTGATAAATGGTCAAAGGATATGAACAAGCAATTTTCAGATAGCAAAATTAAAGTCATTTATAGTCATATGAAAAAATGTTCTAAATGACTATTGATTAGAGAAATGTAAATTAAAATAACTCTGAGGGTACCACCTTCTCTTAAATTGGCTAAGATGATAGGAAAATGTGATGATAAATTTTGGAGGGAATATTAGAAAACTGTGACACTACTGCATTGTTGGTGAAATTGTGAAATGATCAACCATTCTGGAGGGCAACCTGTAACTATGCCCAAAGGGTTATAAAAACTATACATACTTTTTGACCCAGCAGTGTCACTACTGGGTCTGTATCACAAGGAAACCATAAAGGAGGAAAGGACCTGCATACGCTAAAATGTTTGTAGCAGCGATTTTTGTGGCAACAAAGAATTGGAAAATGAATAGATGGCCATCAATTGGGGAATGGCTGAAAAAGTTATGGTAAATGAAAATAATGGAATGTTATTGTTCTACAAAAAATGATGGACAAACTGATTTTACAAAGGTTTGGAAAGATTAGCTGAGTGAAAGAAGCAGAACAAAAAAATGCATTGTACACAATAACAGCAAAAATGTGAGATGATCATCTATGAAAGAGTTGGTTCTTCTCAGTGGTTCAATAATCCATAACATTCTAAATAGACTTTGGACAGAAAATGCCATCTGCATTCAGAAAAAGAACTATGAAGATCGAATGTAAATAAACACATGCTATTTTCACTTATTTTTGTTTTTTTTTTCTCCCATGGTTCTTTCCTTTTGTTCTGATTTTTCTCTCTCAATATTATTCATAAAGCAATGTGTATTAAAAGTAAATAAATAAAGAAAACAGAGCAGATGACATTTCCCTTTTGTTTCTTTCTTTCTTACAAAATCTAGTGATGCATATGCATTGTCAGTCGTCATAAGTCTTTGGAGAAGTGAGATCTGCACTGTTACAAAAGTATTTCTGTAACGTTCAGACTAGGTCTCTAGAGAATCTCTGGATGAGCCTTGGTCTTAGGTGGAGGAGTGATAAAAGCAGGAGAACCACTAGGAGTATCTCTGTTTCTGTCTTCATCTTCTGTGTCTCCTCTCTGTCTGAGTCTGCATCTGCATCTCCTCTGAGTTCAAGTTCTCATCTCCAGTCCTCTCAGCCCTTAAATACCTCAGTATGATTGCATGATTACATCACACTAAGTATATGCCAATTATAGTATTACATCATTACATCACACTAAGTATGTGTGAACTAGAGTGATTATATCATTATATCATATTAAATATATGTTTAACTAGAGAATCATTATATCATCCATCACACTGAGTAAGTGCTTAACTATAAGCATCCTATTATAAGTATCCTTGCTTTAAGTAGAACACAGGTGGTCATACACTCCCTGACTTCTCAGGAAGGGAGGTGAGAAATTCTATAGGGAAAATGGGGAGCCAAATCAGATATTTTTAGCAGGTTTCCTCTGGGTTGAAGGGTCTTATACCTCACTCAAGAGTTCCCCCACTATCTGCAGCCCTCTACATATTTCTATACATTTTCATTCTTTGTCCATAAGAATATTTATCAATGCTAAACTTCCTTTATTAAAAAAAGTATTAAAATTTCTATATTAATCTTGAGTTGATTATCTATGTACTATATCAACACTATATAAGCTTTTGTTTAGACATTGCCCAGATCCATTGTCATTCATGTTAGTATTCCCAAAGCAAAATGAATCTCTAGAGTTTTTAGTTATAACATAGTCTAAATTTTGCTTCATAATTTCAGTCTCTTAATATTCTTAGTCTCGGGTTTTTTTTTCCTTGAAAATCTTATGATCAATTTATCTGTGTATACACACATGTGAATATAAGCACACATGTATGCATATATATTTATGTGCAAAGATGCATGTACATACATGAATGTATTTGTTTAGGTAAATATAAAGATAGAGAAATAAATAGATATGTGTATATGTGAAATTGTGGTTAACAAAAGCTATCAGAAAATTTTGATTCAAAACGTTTCTTCTTTTGCTGATTCCTTTCATTTCTTTTCCTTGATGCATTCATTTTGTTTGTTCAAAATCTTTAATTTTCATCTAATCAATGTTATTTTTTTGTCTTTTGTCTTTTCTTCTATGCCTTGTTTGGTTAAGAATACATCATCTTCTACCATTGCACATGTTTAACCTATATTGGATTATTTGCTCTCTAAGGAAGGAGGGTGGCTAAAGACAGAGGAAAATTTGGAACACAATGTTTTGCAAGGGTGAATGTTGAAAATTATCTTTGCATGTATTTTGACAATAAAATATTATTTTACAAAATACATCTACCCAATTGTAATAGAGATATAATCTGTTTCTCTTTGAATTTTTTTAACTGTATGGTTTAAATATTAATGTTATTTATTCATTTTGAATTCATTTGAATATGTTATGAGGTGCTGGTCTAAAACTAATTTCTTCCAGATTGCTTTTTAGATATCTCAACAGTATATCTGGGGATAATAAGATGGCAGAAAATACAGAATTGGTAATTTTAACCGTAAATGTGAATGAAACGAACTCTCCCATTAAGCGGAGGCAGATAGCAGACTGGATCAAAAGCCAGAGTCCTACAATATGTTATTTACAGGAAACACATTTAAAGCAGGGTGATACATACAGAGTAAAAGTAAAAGGCTGGAGCAGAATTTATTATGCTTCAGGTGAAATAAAATCAGAGTAGCCATCCTTAACTCAGATCAAGAAAAAGCAAAAATTGATCTAATAAAAAGAGATAAGAAAGGAAACTATATCTTGCTAAAGGGTAGCATAGACAATGAAACAATATCAGTACTAAACATATATGCACCAAGTGGTATAGCATCTAACTTCCTAAAGGAGAAGTTAAGAGAGTTGCAAGAAGAAATAGACAGCAAAACTATAATAGTGGGAGATCTCAGAATTAGATAAATCAAACCACAAAACAAATAAGCAAGAAGTTAAAGAGGTAAACAGAATATTACAAAAGTTAGGTATGATAGATCTTTGGAGAGAACTGAATGGAGATAGAAATGATTACACTTTGTTCTCAGCAGTTCATGGAACCTATATAAAAATTGACCATATATTAGGCATAAAAACCTCAAAATTAAACACAGAAAGGCAGAAATAGTAAATGCATTCTTTTCAGATCATGATGCAATAAAAACTACATTCAACAAAAAGCTAGGAGTAAATAGACCAAAAAGTAATTGGAAACTAAATAATCCCATCTTAAAGAATGACTGGGTGAAACAGCAAATCATAGAAACAATAATTTCAACCAAGAAAATGACAACAATGAGACAACATACCAAAATTTGTGGGATGCAGCCAAAACAGTAATAAGGGGAAATTTTATATTTTTAGGGGCTTACTTGAATAAAATAAAGGAAAGAGAAGATCAATGAATTGCACTTGCAACTTAAAAAGCTAGAAAAAGAACAAATTAAACTCCCCCAATCAAATACTAAACTTGAAATTCTAAAATTAAAAGGAGAAATTAATAAAATTGAAAGTAAAAAAAAAACTATTGAATCAATAAATAAAACTAAGAGTTGGTTTTATGAAAAAAAACAATAAAATAGATAAATCTTTGGTAAATCTGATTAGAAAAAGGAAAGAGGAAAATCAAATTGTTAGTCTTAAAAATGAAAAGGGAGAACTTTCCACCAATGAAGAGAAAATTAGAATAATAATTAGGAGTTACTTTGCTCAAATATGCCAATAAATTTGACAACCAAAGTGAAATGGATGACTACCTCCAAAATTATAGTCTTCCCAGATTAACAGAGGAGGAAATAAATTGCTTAAATAGTCCCATTTTAGAAAAAGAAATAGAACAAGCTATTAATCAACTTCTTAAGAAAAAATCCCCAGAACCAGATTGTTTTAAATGTGAATTCTATCAAACATTTAAAGAACAATTAACTGTAATGTTATATAAACTATTTGAAAAAGTAGGAAATGAAGGAGTCCTACCAAATTCCTTTTATGACACAGACATGGTACTGATACCTAAATCAGGTAGGTTGAAAACAGAGAAAGAAAATTATAGACCAATCTCCCTAATGAATATTGATGCTAAAATCTCAAATAAAATCTTAGCAAAAAGATTACAAAAAATCATCCCCAGGATACTACATCATGACCAAGTAGGATTTATACCAGAAATGCAGGACTGGGTCAATATTAGGAAAACTATTAGCATAATTGACTATATCAATAACCAAATTAATAAAAAACATATGATTATCTCAATATAGAAAAAGAATTTGATAAAATTCAACACCCATTTCTATTAAAAATCCTAAAGAGTATAGGAATAAATGGACTTTTCCTTAAAATAGTCAGTAGCAGCTATTTAAAACCATCACCAAGCATCATATGTAAGAGGATAAACTGGAACCATTCCAAATAAGATCAGAGATTAAACAAGGTTGCCCGCTATCACCATTACTATTCAATATTGTATTAGAAATGCTAGCTTTGGCAATAAGAGTTGAGAAAGTGATTAAAGGAATTAGAGTAGGCAATGAGGAAATCAAATTATCACTTTTCACAGATGATATGTTGATATACTTAGAGAACCCCAAAGATTCTACTAAAAAGCTATTAGAAATAATCCCCTCCTTTAGCAAAATTGCAGGATAAAAAAAATAAACACACATAAGTGATCAGCATTCTTATATATCACTAACAAAATCCAACAGTCAGAGTTACAAAGAGAAATTGCATTTAAAGTAACTGCCAATAGTATAAAATATTTGGGAATCAATCTGCCAAGGGAAAGTCAGGAAGTATATGAGCAAAACTACAAAAAACTTTCCACACAAATTAAGTCAGATCTAACCAACTGGAAAAATATTAAGTGCTCTTGGATAGGTCGAGCAAATATTATAAAGATGACAATACTACCTAAACTAATCTATTTATTTAGTGCTATCCCAATCAGACTCCCAAAAAACTATTTAAATGACCTAGAAAAAATAACAACAACATTAATCTGGAAGAACAAAAGGTCAAGACTTTCAAGGGAACTACTGAAAAAAAAAATCAGATGAAAGTGGCCTAGCTGTACCAGATCTAAAACCATATTATAAAGCAGCAGTCACAAAAACCATTTGGTATTGGCTAAGATATAGACTAGTTGATCAGTGGAATATATTAAGTTCAAAGGACAAAATATTCAATAACCTTAATAATCTAGTGTTTGAAAAACTCAAAGACTCGAGATTTTGGGATAAGACTTCACTGTTTGACAAAAACTGCTGGGAAAATTGGACATTAGTATGGCAGAAACTAGGTATTGACCCACACTTAATACTGTACACCAAGATAAGGTCAAAATGTGTTCATGATCTAGCTATAAAGAATGAGATTATAAATACATTAGAAGAACATAGGATAGTTTACCTCTCAGACCTGTGGAGGAGGAAGGAATTTGTGACCAAAAAAGAACTAGAGATCATTATTAATCACAAAATAGAAAATTTTGATTGTATCAAATTGAAATTTTTTTGTGCAAAACTAATGCAGACAAGATTAGAAGGGAAGCAATAAACTGGAGGAAAAACATTTTTACAATTAAAGGTTCTGATAAAGGCCTTATTTCCAAAATATATAGAGAATTAAATCTAGTTTATAAGAAATTAAGCCATTCTCCAAATGAAAAATAGTCAAAGGATATAAACATACAATTTTCCAATGAAGAAATTGAAATTATTTCTAGCCATATGAAAAGATGCTCCAAGTCATTATTAATCAGAGAAATGTAAATTATGACAACTCTGAGATACCGCCACATACCTCTCAGATTGGCTAGGATGACAGGAAAAGATAGTGATGAATGTTGAAGGGGGATGCAGGAAAATTGGGACACTGATGCATCATTGGTGGGGTTGTAAATACATCCAGCCATTCTGGAGAGCGATTTGGAACAAGGCTCAAAAAAATATCAAACCATGCATACCCTCTGATCCAGCAGTATTACTACTGGGCTTATATCCCAAAGAGATCTTAAAGAAAAGAAAGGGACCTGTATGTGCAAAAATGTTTGTGGAAGCCCTCTTTGTAGTGGCCAAAAATTGTAAACTGAGTAGATGCCCATACACTGGAGAATGGCTGAATGAATTGTGATATATGAATATTATGGAATATTATTGTTCTGTAAGAAAGGAGGATTTCAGAGAGGCCTGGAAAGACTTACAGGACTGATGATGAGTGAAATGAGCAGGACCAGGAGATCATTATATACTTTAACAACAATACTATATGATGTTCAATTCCAATGGACGTGGCTTTCTTCAACAATAAGATGAACCAAATGAGTTCCATTTGCTCAATAATGAATAGAACCACTTATACCCAGCAAAAAAAAACTCTGGGAAATGAGTGTGAACCACTACAAAGCATTTCCAATTCTTCTGTTTTTGTCCACTTGCAATTTTGATTTTCTTCATAGGATAATTGTACATTATTTCAAAGTCCAAGTCTTCTTGTGCAGCAAAATAAGTGCATGGATATGTACACATATCTCATATTTAACATATACTTTAACATATTTAACCTATATTGGTTAACCTTCCATAGGGGGAGATGGTGGGGGGAAGGAGGGGAAAAATTGGAACAAAAGGTTTGGCAATTGTCAATGCTGAAAAATTACCCATGCATATATGTTGTAAATAAAAAGATATATAATAAAAACATTTCTTTTGTAGCCCACAATTTTGCTAAAGTTATTATTTGTCTCCATTAATATCTTGTCACATTTCCTATTTTTCTATCATATCATTATCCTATATCCTATATCCTATATGATATCCTGTCATATCATGAACATATCTTCTTGACTATTTTTATTCTTTAATTTCTCTCTCTTGTGCCCTTATGGCTTCTGCTAGCATTTTAAAACTGTATCAATAATCATAGGGTGAATACACACTCTAGCTTTCTTCCCAAATTAGAAAAGTTCCAATACTTTACTATTTCGTATAATTCTTGCTTTGTTTTCTTAAAGAGATATTTTATGATTTAAAAAAAAAAAACATGATCTTTCTATGCATATAATTGGAGGATTTTTAGCATAAAAGAATATTGTACTATTTCAAAGACTTTTTCTGCATCTTGAAATAATGATGTAGTTTTTAATTTTATGATTTTAGATTAAGTATTTTGAATGTTTTTATAATGTTGAACTGTACTTACATCCAACTTTCAGCTCATTTTATTGAGGCGCTGAAATAAGCAGAATTAAGTGACTGTCCAGAGTTGCATTCAAACTCTTACAGCTCCTTTTAATTAATCAAATTTGTACATATTTTAGTGTTTCTCTTGTCTCCTAAGTTGATATTTCAGGGTATACCAAGTTTTGACCTTTATGTTATGAATTCTTAGAAATTGTCTATTTAATTAGTGAGTTATTATTTCCACATATTTGTTAGATTTTGTGTTATGCTTCATATTTTGATTCTTAGACTATTGTATTTCTAGCTTGTTTCTAGATAAAATTTTCTATTTTAAGATTGTAGCTACAAAGTCTTGTTTGATCATGAGAGTGGTCCCTTACTATGCAGAATTTTTTTTTCTTTTTAACTACTTGAAGGAGTTTTTTTTTTTGTCATATAAATTATTAATTTTATTTCCCACATTCCTCATAGTTTTCAATTTGGAGTTTCTTTCAAGAAATGCTCGGTGTATTCTTTTTATTTTTATTTTTGCCTTCTGGTTCTTTAAGGTCTAGGCAATTTTAATTTGACATTTTAAATATACGATATTCTCTTCTTTCTCTTTAAGGTAGTCCAATGATTTTTAGATTATTTACCATTCACTTGTTACTTAGTGATGTTTTTTGATAATATATATCTTGTACTTCTTTTTCTTTACTTTAAATCTTTTGGGTTTTTTATTTATTACTTTGGGTTTTTTTTATTTAAAATAAGGATACTAATAACAAATATCTCCCATGGATCATATAAAGATCAAATGAGACAATAATTAGCCCAATGTATGTTAGGTAGCAATCACCAAGTAAATGTTAACTGCTGTTCTTGTTGTTCTTGTTATTATCATTATCATTATTATTATTATATCTCTTTCTCATTTTTTTCAATTAATCTCTTATGTTTGAATTCTCCCAGGTACTCTTTCAGTCCTAATGGTCAGACATTAATTTTTTTGTGTTTTATAGTTATTCACTTCTATATTTTCTCTTAGTTTACCCTTAGTCTGTAATTTCTTCATTGTGTTGTCATTTATTCTCATTGTTGATTTTTTTCAGCCTCTGTTTTTCACTTGGTTGGGCCAAACAGAGACTCTTGAATGATTTAGATCATATTAGCTTCATGATGAGTTCAGTAGCTAAAAATAGACCCTTTTTTCTGCAGGTATATTTATATTTTTTCTCTAGTTTGGACCATAGCCTTCTGAACCCTGAATTGAGCTTGGGATTCCTAAATGAGGAATCCAGAATATGTTTTTTGAAGTTTCTCTGGCTTGTCTCCTACTGTGAAGGTCTCCTACCTCATCAGAGTACTGCTGTAGTACCATCTCCTGTAATGGGGCCTGCCATTTAATATTCTACTTGGCTTAACTTGTTTCAACCCTAAACTTACATAGGGTTTTTCTAGTTTTTCTTTTTTTCATAATTGAATTGAATAAATATGTGTATAACTGGAGGAGGTTGTCTTGAAGGAAATTTCTTTATCATTTTTCCCCTTTCATGAATTTAAAAATCTTTACTTGAGTAATTGTCAGACATCTGGGCTACATCATAGTGTTCCATTTTTCTATAATTTGACATTCTTTTTCAGATGTCACACACATTTTTATAGAGTGGGGACTTTTCTAAATTTTAATTTATATAATTCTGAATACACATAATATTGAAATAAGAATTTCATCAAAGCTTCAGTGTTTCTGTATTTAGGAAGAATTAGGTTCTATTCATGTGTAAGATTCTTATATTACTCTCCTGGTTTTGTGTCAGAGATAACAGTTATGCAGAGTGTCAACCTAGAATGAGCACAAGAATAAAAGATGCTATGTAAATGTATGTATGTATGTATGTAAATATGGCCAAAGCAGCTATAAAAAAAATCTAAAACTTCTCATATGAGATTCCCTAGATACATTTTTATCCCTTTGTTCCCTCAATGAAATAACAATTTGAACATCTATCTTTAAGCAAACAATATTTTCAAGTAGCCACCAGATTTTATGATGTTTTTTTATCACTGCAACAGCATTAAGCATGATTAACTCATCTTCCAAATCAGTCTCATGAAAACATAAAGTTAAACACATATGTGCAAAAATAATGTCAATACATTTTGGCTGCAATGTTCTCTAAAAAGATTTTTTTTAACCAGTTTCTCTGAGGGATGATTTAGTGCCCATTTCAGAGGCTCTGCCTACAGACAAGAAGCTCCTCATGCACTTTGAATAAGGAAAATACACATTTTTGTTGAATGCTTGACTTACCATGCTATTCAAATATAGAACTAAGCTTTTTCAAAGCAACATTTATTTAATTTTATTTTGGTTAATTTGGGGGGGTTATATTTGTATATTGTTTTATATATTGTCTATTTGTACTTGTCTATTGTTTTTATATTTCACTCTTCATCATCAATTCATGGTATATGGCAAATCCATTAATTCTTTATTTTCTTTCAACTCGTAAAATAAGCAAGTCATATATTTATGAATCAGAGGAAAAGAGGGTTTAAAAAATATACTTGTGTAGAAATGTTTCCATCTTGTTGTGGGGAATGCTTTAGGTCAATTTCATGCAGAGTGTTTTCTTCTTTTTCATATATCAATCTTAAATTAATGCACTCAGTGCTCTGCAGCCAGCATGGTTACACATTGATCTCGGCTAGCTTGTTTACAGTGTTTTGGCAAGTTGCTGATGTACTTCTCCCTGGGGATAGAGCAGAGGTTAATTGCTGTTAAACTCTCAGTGCCAAGTAATGGTTCAACCTCTCTGCTACATTAAAGATGACACTAATAAGGAAAGAGTGCAGTGGTTTGCTCTATATTGAAAATTGGACTTGTGGTGACAGAAACTTGGAGCAGAGCAAATGTAATAGGAAGGCCATAATGTAATTATAACCACTAAACATGTGTCATACCACATTAAATGATACATTAATGAATCAAAACAGGTGATGGAGTGTTTCTTTTTTAGCAAATAGAGGTGTTTTCAAGGTTAGATTGTTGTTAATTTAATAATCTATAATATGGATATACTTCAAATCACAAATGAAATCAACCTTAATGTTTTCATACAGGATATCTTATTGAGCTTCAAGTACCGGATAAAAAGAAGAAAAACAAAATAAAAATAGCACAATTCAATGAAACTCCACTTTTGTTTAATTTTATGAGAAAGGTTAGTTGGGTTTTCTGTGTGGCTTTTTCTTGTTTTGGTTTGGTTTTGGTGATGTAAATAGTTGCCCAAGGCATTTCCTTATCCCTATAGACCATTTGATCATTCTAATATGTATCTAACTGGCCAATGATTGTCATGGAAACATAAGATTTAAGAAGGGAAGTTTTTTTTATGTTTTCTGCTTTAAAGTATTCTATTTAAAGTAAAATTAAAATCTTTTCAGCTATGTTCATAATATACAAAACAGATTAAATGTTTTCCACTAAATTTTAATCTGATTTTGTTAAAATATAAATGGATATTTTCCCCTTCCAAAAATAATAGTTGTCCAAAACTTATATTCTTTATTCATGGGATCAAAGAATCAAAAAATTAAAAACAATATTACAGGTCATCTAGTTCACTTGGTTTACTCACTTTAGCGATGAGGAAATTGAAAACTATAGAGGTTAATAATTTAACTAAGATTAGACATTTTAAGTAGCAGAACTGGCATTCAAATTGAATTTTTTTTATCTCCAAATCCAACATAATTTATATAATACTGCACTACCTCCTGGAATGATTAAAATCATTTTTCCTTGATTTTGAAATTCATATCAATAATAGAACATTTTATGTAAATATAAAAACATAAATCCACAAATTTGAGATTCCCCCCCTTTTTAACACAGCTACAAAAATTAATTGATAAATATTATATATCTTTATCTCTCGTAATATTTTTAGGAAGGAAAGAGGAATTTATTAAATACTCGTTTCACATTCTGTGCTAAATTCTTTACAAGTACTATTTCATTTCATCTTCACAAAATCTCAGGGAAATAAGTGTTATTATAATCTGCATTTACAGAGACAGAGTTCAAACAATTTGTCCAACATCACACAACCTAGAAAGTATCAGAGAGTATCAGAAAGTATCAGATTTGAACTAACATTTTCTAAATCCAAACTCATTACTCAATCTATGCCACTTGGCTGCCTCAAAACAGTGATTTCACTTTTTTCGGTCTGGCAGTAGTTCAGACCTAAATGGTAAAAGACACTTGATAATTGGGTCCTTTTAAAATTTTTGTTACAAAACCCCTTTGGATAGTGAGCATCTTAATTCTTTATGGGCTGTGATATCAACTAATCTCCTCAGGACTTTCCTACCAAACCATAGACTTATCTTCACTGTGGAAGCTTACTTCACTTTCAACTATTTCTCACACTGAAAGAAGTCTCTGAGGGGTGGAGCCAAGATGACAGAGTCCAAATAACATTAAAATAAATTTAGAAAAAACAAACAAAACAGATAGAAGTGAGACCAACAAAAGGTGACAATGAGATATATTTCCAGCATAAAATGACTTAGGAGGTTAGCAAAAGAGGTGTTTGACATTGGAAAAGAGGAATACCATTGACCACAGGATTTGGAGGTGGCCACACCAGGAGCAGCAGCAGCCTCAGGCGCTCTCAGCTCATAGACAATAAGGGGATTGGACAACTGGTAAGAAAGAGTAAATGAGACCCTTTGCTAGAACCAGGTAAAACTGACATTGATTGGCAATTTTAGTATTCATATGCAATTCTGAATCTCTTTTCCAGGGTGGATAGGATTTATTGTGGTCAGTCAGAAGGGAGCAAGGACCCTAGTCACAGTTCTGTGGCAGAAAGGATCAAAGCCCAATAATAATGCCTGGAAAGTTAAAGAGCTGAAGGCTACAAACAAAAACAAAAACAAAAACAAACCCTAAGAGATGAGAGTGAGGCAAGACAATTATCAAAAGAGAATTAAAAACTTGGTTAAAAAAAAAAAGGCACAAAAGTATGAAAGAAATTAATGCCTTTAAAAACAGCATTGGCCTAAATGGTTAAAGGCCACAAAAATTTAGTGAAGAAACAGAACTGGCTGAATAGAAAAAGAAGTTTTTAAAAAAGTTCCCCGGAAAAAATAATTCCTTCAAAATTAGAACTGGGCACATGGAAGCAAGAGACTTCTTAATGCAGCAATAAATAATAAAAGAATATCAAAAGAATGAAAATATAGATGAAAATATGAAATACCTAAACAGATATTTCAGCTGACTGGGAAAATAGATCAAGGAGACAAATTTAAGAATTGTGATAAATCTATGATAATAAAAAATGTAGTTATTGTATTTTAAGAAATTATAAAGAAAAAAGTTGCACAATATTCTGGAAGCAGAGATCAAAATGGAAATTGAAAAAAGAAAATGGTGGAGTAAGCAATTAATTGGCGTAACATTTCAATATCCTCCTCCAAACAACCATAAAATAGCAGCCCCAAATAAATCCTTGAACAAGTGATCCTAGGAAAAAAAAAAAAAAAAGTGAAACAATCTTTGAGCAAAGAAATTTCAAAGATCAGTAGGAAAGATTTGCCTCACTCAGGTAAAAGAGGAAAACAGTACAAGGGAAAAAACAAAACTCTCAGCAAGTCAGCATCAAATCCAACCTCAAGAAACCATTGCTAGGTGCTGAGCAGGATTTAGACATAAAAAGTGAAATTATAAGCAAATTAGAAGAACAAAGGTTAGTCTACCTCTCAGATCTGTGGAGAATGAAGGAATTTGTGGTCAAAGAAGAATTGCAATATATTACAAAATGTAAAATAGATGATTTTGATTATATTAAGTTAAAAAGTTTCCATAGACACAAAACCAATGAAGACAAGATTAGAAGGGAAGCAGGAAACTGGGGAAAAAATTTTTGCATGCAAGGGTTCTGATAAAGGCCTCATTTCTAAAATATATAGGGAAGACTCAAATTTATGAGAATACAAACCATTCTTCAATGATAAATGGTCAAAGGATATGGACAATTTTCAGTTTAAGAAATTAAAACCATTTCTAGTCATATGAAAAAATGCTCTAAATCACTATTGATTAGAGAAATGCAAAAGAAAAGAATTCTGAGGTACTTCTACATGTCTCTCAGATTGGCTAAGATGACAGAAAAAGATAATGAATATTGGAGAGGATATGGGAAAACTAATACACTAATGTATTATTGGTGAAATTATAATAATTCAACCATTCTGTTATTAATTATGTCTATGATTTGCTGTTTCACCCAATCATTTTTTAGTATGAGATTATTTAGTTTCCAATTATTTTCTGATCTGCTTTCCCCTGGCTTTGTGTTGAATGTAATTTTTATTGCATCGTGGTCTGAAAAAGATGCATTTACTATTTCTGCCTTACTGCATTTGAGTTTGAGGTTTTTATGTCCTAATATATGGTCTATTTTTATATAGGTTCCATGAACTGCTGAAAAAAAAAAAGTGTACTCCTTTCTGTCTCCATTTCATTTTCTCCAGAGATCTATCATTCATATCTAACTTTTATAGCATTCTATTTACCTCTTTGACTTCTTTCTTATTTATTTTGTGGTTTGATTTATCTAATTCTGAGAGTGCAAGGTTGAGATCTCCCACTATTATAGTTTTGCTGTCTATTTCTTCTTGCAGCTCTCTTAATTTCTCTTTTAAGAATTTAGATGCTACACCACTTGGTGCATATATGTTTAATATTGATATTGTTTCATTATCTATGGTACCCTTTAGCAAGATATAGTGTCCTTCCTTATCTCTTTTAATTAGATCAATCTTTGCTTTTGCTTGATCTGAGGTCAGAATGGCTACCCCTGCTGTTTTTACTTCACCTGAAGCATAGTAGATTTTGCTCCAACCTTTTACCTTTACTCTGCATGTATCTCCCTGCTTCAGGTGTGTTTCCTGTAAACAACATATTGTAGGATTCTGGCTTTTAATCCATTCTGCTAACCACTTCCTCTTTATGGGGGAGTTTACCCCATTCACATTTACGGTTAAAATTACCAATTCTGTATTACTTGCCATCTTGTTAACCCCTTTTTATGCTTTTCTCCCTTCTTTCCCACTTACCACCCTTCCCAGTATTAAACTTGTGAGCACCACTTGCTTCTCACAGCATCCCTTTTTAGCATCCCTCCCCCCCCACCTTAGAGTTTCTCCCCCTATCTTACTCCTTTCCCTCACAGTTTCTATATTCCCTTATGCTTAGCTTATTCCTTCCCTTTTCCCTTTTCCCTTCTCACTTTTCAATGAGGTGGGAGAAGTTTCACCATAAATTGAATATGTCTAAACTTTTTCTCTTAAAGCCAATTCTGATGGCAGTAAGATACCCACTACATTCATCCCCCTCCATTCTTTCTCTCAGATATCATAGGTTTCCTTTGCCTCTTTGTGAGATGTAGTACCCCCACTTTACCCTTTTTCTGGTACAATGTCCTTTGCACCTCTAATTTCTAGAACAAGGTACACATGTATTCTTTATACATCTTTATAGCAGAAATATAGTTCCCAAGATTTCTTTTTACCTTTTTAGGTTTCTTTTGAGTTCTATATTTGTAGATCAAACTTTTTGTTAAGTTCTGTTTTTTTCATCAAAAAAAAGTGAAATTCACTTATTTCGTTGAATGTCCATCTTCTTCCCTGGAAAAAGTTGCTCATTCTGGCTGGGTAAGTTATTTTTGATTGCATACCGAGTTCCTTAGCCTTTTGGAATATCATATTCCAGGCCTTTCGATCTTTTAATGTGGATGCTGCGAGATCCTGTGTGATCCTTATTGTGGCTCCTCTATATTTGAATTTGGTTTTTCTAGCCGTTTGGAGTATTTTTTCCTTCGTTTGAGGGTTCTGGCATTTGGCCACTATATTTCTTGGTGTTTTGATTTTAGGATCCCTTTCAGTAGGTGATTGATGAATTTTTCAATGTCTATTTTACCCTCTGTTTCTATTACTTCTGGGCAGTTCTCTTTGATAACTTCCTGGAAAATAGTGTCCAGGATCTTTTTTATCATATTTTTCTGGGAGTCCAATAATTCTCAGATTGTCTCTCCTAGGACTATTTTCCAGGTCTGTTGTTTTCCCAAGAAGGTATTTCACATTTTTCTCCATTGATTGATTTTTTTTGGTTTTGCTTGACTGATTCTTGTCTCCTCAAGTCATTCAATTCCATTTGTTCGATTCTGATTTTCAATGAAGCATTTTCTTCACTCACTTTTTTTATATCTTTTTCTAATTGTCCAATTGAGTTATTTTGTTCTATGGAATTTTTTTCCATTTCGCCAGTTTTATTTTTTAGAGAGCTATTTTCTGTTTCCAGTTCACTAATCCTATTTTTCAAGGATTTGATTTCTTTATCCACTCTGTCTTTAAATGAGTGGGATGACTTCTACAGTTGCTCTTGCCAAGCTTCCCTCTTCTTTTCCCATTTTTCTTCTAGCTCTCTTGTGAGAGCCTTTTAAATTTCTTCTATGAGATTCATCTGTGCTGAGGAACATATGATCTCCTTCTGTGGGGATTCACCTGGAGAGAGTCTGTTTTTAGTCTCCTCAGGGTTTAGAGTCTGCTCTCTATCTGTATAGAAGCTGTCAATGGTTAAGGTCCTTTTCATTTTTTTGCTCATTTTGTCAGAGAAGAATCAGAGACAAACTAGCAAAGAAAAAAAGAAATAAACCCCAAATGGAATCTGCTTTTTTTGGGGGGAGGGGCTGGGTGGTGTTACCGAACTTTTCTACAGACTGCGGGGTCAGCAGGGAGGCAGTAGCAGGACTGTGCTGCACCTGGTTCCGAGACTCTGAGAGTGTGCTGAGATGCTGTGGGGGAGGGGTGGCCAGGTCTTGGAGAGACTCCAGCTGTTTGGGGTTGTATTCTTCCCGTGTTTTTAGCTTCTCTGCTGGGCTACTGACTTGCTGCCAGGGCAAAGTATCCAATCCTGTAGCAAAGCTCTCCCTGCATAGATGTCTGAGATCACACCCCACCCCACTCCGGTCTGCTCTGCTGTGAGCTGCCTCCGGTGCTCTTGCTGCCGCTGCCTGCCCTCAGCCTGTGCCCTATTTAAAATCGTCCTGCCCTCAAGCAAAAACAGACCTTTCCTGGCGAATTTCAAAGATGTCTTCTCTTGGTAATTATTTGTGGGAGGTTTTCAGTCAAGCATTAATTCAGAGGCTTATAATAAAATGGATTCTGAGAGAAAATGCAGAGCTTACACAGCTGTGTGCCTCCTTGCCGCCATCTTGGCCAGAAGTCCCAAGATCTCTTTCTTAGGAAAAGACATTGAATGACTTTTTCATGATCTGCCTAATTAAAAATCTCCAAGACCATGTAATTTACAAGTGAATCAATTCTTCCAGTCATTTAAGGAACAATTAATTTAGCTACTATATAACTATTTGAAAAATAAATAGAGAAATCCTAACAAATTTTTTACATGTGACGCATATATGGTGCTGGTACCTAAACTAGAGAGTACCAAAAGAGAGAAAGAAAAATATACATGCCTCCCTAATGAATATTTGATGAAAAAATTTAAATGAAGTATTATCAACAAAATCAAAACAATATATAACAATTATCATACACTATGACCAGATGGGACTTGCACCAAAAAATACAGTTCTCCCATATTGGGACAACTCTCAGTAAAATTGATAATATGAATAACAAACACAGCAAAATCATTTAATTATATCAATAGATACAGAAAAATTTTGAAAAAATTGAAACAATTATTCCTTTTAAAAAGACTAGAAAACATAGAAAATAATGAAACTTTTTTTCAAATGATAAGTAGTTACTATCTAAAACTAAGAAAAAATATTACCAGTAATGGGCATAAATTTGAAACCTTCCCAATGAAATAAAAGTGAAGCAAGAATATCCAAATCAATTATTCAATATCATACTAGTGATGTTAGCTATAGCCATAAGACAAGCAAAAGAAATTAAAGAAATAAAAATAAATAACGAAGACAAAAAAAATATTTTTCTTTGCAGATTATATGATAACATACATGGAAAATCTTATAAAATCAATTAAAAAACTATTTGAAACTATGACTTTAGTTGAGTTTTAGAGCATAAAATAAAGTGACATATATCACCATCATTATTGTATACTATCAACAAATGTTAACAACAAAAGATAGAGAAAGTCCATTTAAAATAATGACAGACAATATAAAATGCTTGGTAGTTTATTTTCCAAGAGAAATCTAATACAAACTTTTCATACAAATAAATACAGATGTTAATAATTGAAGATATATTGAAAGCTTATGGGAATGCTCAGGCAATATAATAAAGATGACAGTTCTGCCTAAGTTGATTTACTTATTCATGGCCATTCAAATCAAAGTTTCATAGAAATACTTTGAGATGAAAAATATATCAAAATTCATCAGGAAGAATAAAAGGTCAAGAATATTAAGGGAATGCAGGAAAAAATGTGGAGGAAAGTAGTCTCACAGTTCCAGGTTTCAAACTATATTACAAAGTGATAATCATCAAAACAACCTAGAGAGTGATGGATTAGTAAAATAGATTAGATATACAATACAAAGCAGTAAATGACCAGAAAAATTTAGTGTTTTGATAAATTTAAAGCTAAAAGCTTTGGAGATAAGAAATCAACGTTCAGCAAAAATTGTTGAGAAAACTGGAAAGCAATTTAGCAGAAACTAGTCATAGCTCAGTGCTTTAATCATACAGTAAGACAAGGTCAAAATAGATAAATAATTTATAAATATGAAGTTACATAAGTAAATTAGGAAAACAAAAATATTATCTGTCAGATCCATGAATAGGGGAAGAATTTATGAACAGCATCACAGAATGTAAAATATTTAATTTTGATTATATGAAATTAAAATGCTTTTGTAGAAATAAAATGCAGCCAAAAATAAGAAGGAAAACAGAAAGTGGCAGGAGGGGAAGGAATTCTAGCAAGTTTTCCTAATGAAGTTTCATTTTTCCAATATATGGAAATGAGTCTTACAAAAAAAAATAGTAGAGTTATTCTGCAGTTGAAAAATCTTCAAATGCAATTAAGGGACAGTTTTCAAAAGAAGAAATCAAAGCTATGAATTAATATGAGTATTAGTCATATTAAATTAATTAATTATATCAATTAATTATAAAATTAATTTAAAATACTCTAAATCACTAATAATTAGAGGAATAAAACTTAAAATCAATTCTGAAGCACTACCTTATGCCTATCAGATTGGCTAATATGACAGAGAAATTAAATGATGAAGGTTGTATAGCATAGGAAAAAATAATTCACTGTTGGTTGAGTTGTGAATTTATTCAACTATTCTGGATAATAATTTGTAACCATGCTCAAATGGCTATGAAACTTGTATGCACCATTTGTCTCAGAAATACCACTATAAGGTCTGTCTCCAAAAGAGATTTAAGGAAATATTTGTAAAAAAAAATATTTATAGCAATTCTTTTTTGTGATACCACAGAATTGGAAATAACAATAAGCTTATCAGTGGGGAAATGGCTGGGCAAGTTGTCATATATAATTATGAAGAAATACAATTGTATTATAAGAAATGACAAGGAGAAGGATTTCATAAAAATATGAGAATATTTTTGTGAACACATGTAATGTGAAGTGAACAGAACCAGGAAAATATTGTATACAATAAAAGCAATTTTGCAAGGGTGATCAATGATGACAGACTTGACTACTATGATCAAAGCAATGTTATTGTTCTGACATTTAAATTGCATATTTGCATATATTTTTTGTGACCCCCCCTTTTTTTTTTGAAGCAAAGTGGTTTGACATTTCCTTCTCTACTTCATTGTATAAATAAGGAACTGAGTCAAACAGGATCAAATGATTTGCCCAGGGTCACACAGCTAATAAGGGGTCTGAGGCCAGATCTGAACTGAGGAAGACAAGTCTTCCTGACTTAAGACATGGCATTCTATTCATTGTGCTACCATGTAAGGCAATTTCAAAGCACTCAGGATGAGAAATGTTATTCACCTTCAGAGAGAGAGACCTAGTAAACTCTGAATACAAGTTGTAGCATACTTCCTTAATACAACTCATTGGTACCATTTTTGTTTATATTAATAGATCATTATCACCACTGAAGCCATAAATAAAAACCCACATTGAGTTGATGCTCTTTAAACTTGCTGAATATCTCAAGAACATACAGTTCACTACACCATGAAGGACATGTCTAAGAAAAAACAAGTGTCATTGGATTCTTTTGTTTTGCATGAGATTTTGTCAACTTAAATAATATGTGAATGTTTCATTTTACTCAAATAATGAATTTCAGACTAAGTAAGGTTCACCCCTACAGTAGATATGTAGAATATGGTATATAACTAAAATTATTTTCATTATTATTTGAAGATAGGAGGGGCCAATAATAACTGATAGGATGGGGAAATGCTTTATATAAGGAGAAGGCATATAAACTGAACCTAGAAGGAATCCAGAGATTATAAATACACTAATATTATATATAGTAGATTGATTGTAATACCTCAGTTTTTTATGGAGCTGTAAGCATTGTTTAATATAATACTTTCCATCAAATTAGTATATAAATGGAATACTTTTAATTTCACAAGAACCAAAACCATGTAAATTGGATATTTTTTTAATATATATATATATAGTAGAATTTGAAGTTGTGACATAGACACATTAAAAAGAAATATTGATGGTCTCGCTACAATTATATTTGAAAATGTTCATAAGAAACCATTTTTAGAACTATTGTTGCATATATATCCAAGAATAATGGAAAGATAATTGATCTACTCACTATTATTATTTTGGTATGACCGAATTTGTTTCACATGACCACTACCCTAGTTTAGGGCTTCATTGCCTCTTGTCTCAACTATTACAATAAATTACTTGGCTCCTCTGCTTCTAAAATCATCTATGTTTGATTCATATTCCACAGAGCTGTCAAATTCTTATCCCTAAATTACAAATCTGATTATATTACACTCATTACAGGAAGTTCAAATGATTCTGCATTGTCCTAAGGATCAAATTAAAAAGTTAACTGTTTGACATGTAAGCATCTTCACAATCTATATGTACATTGCTTTTCTGGACTAATTTCAGATTACTCTTCTTCTTTTACTAGCATTCAGTCAAAAAGGTAATCTTGCTTTCTCTCATTACTGAAATTTTGCCTCTTGTCTCTGTACTTTTGCATAGGCTGGCTCACATTCCTGATATTTTATTCATCTTCACACAACTCTAATTGTTCTTTAGTTTCCTTCAAAACTCAGCTCAGACAATGTTTCCTCCATGGGGTTTTCCTTATCCCTCCAACTGCTAGTATCTTTCTAATCCATTACCTGAATTTATTTTGAATATATATAAAATATGAAATATATAATATATATATAAATATATTTATATATATTATATATATAATATATAAATATAAAATATAAATAAAATATAAAATATTATCTGCTTTTATGTGTATATTTGAGTTGTCCTGATTTTATTTTTGTTGGGGGAGGAAGATCTTTAAGGTAGAGGTTGTTTTGGTTTTGACACAGCAGAGAAGATAACATACAGTAAGCATTTTTACAAATACTAATTGGTTAATTTATTTCACCAATAACACACTTAATAAAAATAATCTATGGATCATTTAAATACATCATATGGGTAAATACTGGAGACTAGATTGAAAATTGTAATATTTTTGTTTTTAAAAAATGTTTTGAAAATCATAAATTTTGTTTAAGTGTAGTCTTTATTGACAAGGATTCTTTCAAAATATATTAAGTGACATAATAATTCATTTTTTTCTTTTAAAATGAATAATATGTATTTCTCATTGTAATCTTTCAAATAATTAAAAACAATGCTGTTAAAGAATATAACCAAATCCAATTTAAATGCCATATTATTTTGTTTAGATTACATTTCTCTCATAATCATTTTAAAATCATGATACTTCTCTTATAATGGTTATTATTGTTCTTTTGTTTATTGTCTCAAAGTAGTCATTTGGGACTGATTTTTGCTTTTATGGAATATTTTTCGAAATATTCCTTTGTCTAGGATCTCTGCTCAGAGTTCGCAATGAAAGGAATCCTGAGGGTCATCTTTCCTGACTTTCTGATTTTGTACTTGAAGAAACCAAAGACTAGAAAAATTAAATTATTATTAAATTATTTGGGCCATATAAATAAAAGTTTGAATCCAATTCTTATTATTCTAAATCCAGTATTCTCTTCATTGTCCATATGATCCTAGACAATTTATGAATTCATAATAAATCATCATAATTTAAACATTTATTCATGAAAAGAAACCATTCTTCTCATAGGAAAAGAGTATACCAAGAGACTTCTGTTGACCCATTTTACGTGACAGCAAGAATCCAACAAATAAAGCATTTTCAAGGCTTATAATAGAAGCATTCAGAACAATTGCCTTTAGAATAAGAAAAAAAATCTCCTTTCTTCTCCCTAGTGAGCCTAATTCCTGCCGTTCTTGATGCTGCTGTTGTTGCTATTATTTGTCTTTTTGAAGATGACCATGAAATAAGGTGATATGATTACAAGCATGGAAATTGGATTTAAGTGAGGGACACATGTGCAAAGTCACCAGCATTCACCAGCATCATTTCTCTTCCAGAATCATGTGTGTCCAGGGGCCAGATATAATATCAGGATGAGTGAAGATGGTCCAGGATGCAGAGAGAGATCTTGAACATTTTAAGGTAAGGCCTTTAACAGGTTTCAGTTTGACAGAGACGAGGCCCATTCATTGATTAAGACTGGGTAAGAAAGAGACAAGACTTTAACCAAGTCTAAAAAATGAATGAACAAATAAATAAATATATGAATGAAAAAGACTCTCTGAATATCCAATATAAGAACAATGTGTATTTACATTCACTTTGAGACAATCAGGGCCTAAACAAAAACCAACTAGGATTGGTCTGGGACCTTCTGCTAGTCAATCAATGAGAGCTAAAGTAGTTTGAGTTTAAGGCAAAAAAAATCCTTAAGAAAGAAATCTTTCTTGAACTCCAAGATATCAAAGAAAGAAGAAAGAAAAGGGGTAGGAAGTGAGGCAGGGAATAAGAAAGGAAGAAAGGGAAAGAGAAAGGAAGGAAAGGGAAGGAGAAAGGAAGGAAAGGGAAAAGGGAAGGAAGGAGGGAGGGGCAGAGAGAGGAAGGAGGAAAGGAAGAAAAAAAGGAAGAAAGGAAGAAAAGAAAGAATGAAGGAAGAAGGAAGAAAGTAAGGGAAAGAAGGAGAGTGAGAGGAAGGAAGTGAGAGAGAAGAACAGTGGAAGGAAAGAAATGTACTATTTTCAGTGAGCTATCTCATCTTCACAGATTACCTAGCCAGGGATCAATTTCTTGAAGTTTATTTGATGATTAAATCAAATTAAAGGATAGTAGTAAGTGTTGCAGAAGATCATATCTTAAAATGATAAAAAAATACATATTTTTATAAATATTAGTTAACTATTTCCTTATGATAAAAGTAAAATAAAGTATTTAGGGTCTTATAATCATAATTATCTTTTCTTTATCACATGATAAAGAAACTTTAATTATCAAGTATGATTATTATAATTAGAAACTAAAAATTGAAACTATTTCTTTATAAAATGCTAATTATTAGCAATAATCAAATTATTTCACTATAATGAAGGCTATAAATAGGAATTGGAACTACCTGGTAAGGCACTAAAATGTTTCAGTTCTATAGAATATGACTGACACTGATATAAGTATATATATATTTTTTTCTTTTAACCCAAATATTTTATACTACATATTAGGAAATGGATTCCTACTTTAGAAATAAGAGAAAGATGGATGGTATTATGACTTTTGCATACTATATTTAGAAAACAAGTGAAATAATGCTGAAATGTAATCTGTCCTTTTAACAGACATCTGATGAACAAGTGACACTCTTATATGAAATCCATACTGAGGATGTATTTAATTACTGAGCTGAAAGAAATTGGCAGCTTTTGTGACCTGTGTGTGCACTTGTCATGATGTATGGACTCATCAAATTTGCTTCTCTTTACACCACTTCATATATTTCTTAATATTTTAATATCTTTCTATCAAATTGCAAACTATTTTTACAAGAGTAGAGACTAAATGGAAGATGTGTTCAATTAAAATGACAAAGAAATGAATCATTTAAAAACACTTAAAATGATTACAATGTGATCATTCTGATTACAAAATCAAGAAAATATGTCATATGGAATAATTTTGAAACAATGTCTAATTACATTATTCTGGGCCAAACCTGGCTCCAGCCTTTCCAGTGAGTGGTTCAGGCATGTAATTGAATGAAATGATACACTTATAGACTATACAATATTTTTAAAAAGAGAGTTATCTTTAAAATGAATGGAATGTATATTAAGTAAGGATATAACATTGATTCTCTCAGCCATAGGATCATATCTTTATATTTGCATAGAATCTTGTGTTCTGTTACTAGGTAGCCTCAAACATAAGGAATCCCATCCTCCCATTGAACTTCCATACTTAAATGATCTGGAAGATTGCTAGATGTCTTAATCTTATTACTCTGAACCAAATAAATTTTTTGTTTTCATTGTGTTATAAAATAATTAATTAAATAAAAAAAACTATCCAGCTTGAGTTGACATTATTCTTATTATAGTATGAACATGATCCTAATGAAGCTGCTGCTAAACATTCACTTTTTACAAGGCCCATTTACTTATCCATTATTTTATAGCATTCCTATTCCCAATCATAGCTATTACAAATATATCATTTTGCTTACATAAAATCTAAGCAGATCGTTAAAGGATTAGTTCATATTCATTACTGCTACTAAGTAAGAAAAATACTTTAAGTTATTGTTATATAGTAAAAGGTCAATTATACCTGAAAGAAATTAAGATATTGATTTCTTTTGTTTCTTTTATTTATAATACACATTGCTTTATGAAATCATGCTGAGAGAAAAACTAGAAGTAAAAAGAAAAACCATGGGAGAGAAAAAAAGAAAAATGAAGTGAACAGAACATGTGTTCATTTACATTCAATCTCCATAGTTCTTTTTCTGGATGCAGATGGTTTTTCCTGTCCAAAGTCTATTGAGATTGCTTTGGATCACTGAATCACTGAGAAGAACCTACTCTTTCATAGTTCATCACCACACATTCTTACTGTTATTGTATACTGTGTCTTCTCGGTTCTGCTTGTTTCGCTCAGCATCAGTGCATGTAAATCCTTCCAGGTTTATCTAAAATCAGGTTCTTCATCATTTCTTATAGAACAATAATATTCCATTATCTTCATATCCCACAACTTATTCAGTCATGCCCCAATTGATAGACATCTACTAATTTTTCAATTCTTTGTTACCATAAAAAGGGCTGCTACAAATATTTTGGGTCATTTTCCTTTCTTTATGATTTTGTTGGTATACAGAAACAGGAATGGCACCGCTGGGTCAAAAAGTGTGTTTGATAGCTCTTTGGGCATAGTTCCAAATTTCTCTCCAGAATGGTTGGATCATTTCACAACTCCACCAACAATGCATTAGTGTCTCAGTTTTCTCACATCCTCTCTGACATTTATCACTGTTCTTTCCTGTTACCTTAGCCAATCTGAGAGATGTGAGGTGGTGCTTGACAATTGTTTTAATTTTTATTCCTATAGTCAATAGTGATTTACAACATTTTTTTCATGTGACTATAAATAGCTTTAAATTCATCATCTGAAAATTGTCTGTTCATATCCTTTGAGTATTTATCAACTGGGGAATGACATATGTTTTTTTATAAATTTGGAGCCATTCTTCATATATCTTAAAAATGAGACCTTTATCAGAAGCACTGCTATAAAGATTTTTTCCAACTTTATACTTCCCTTTTAATCTTCTGTCTGTTGGTTTTGTTTATGGAAAAGTTTTTTTTTTAATTTAATGTAATCGAAGTTGTCCATTTTGTCTTTCATAAAGTTTTCTACTTCTACTTTGGTCATAAATTCCTACCTTCTCTAAAGATCTCATAGGTACCTGATCCCTTGCTCTCCTAATTTATTTATGGTTTCATCCTTTTATCCCCAAATCATATACTCATTTTGTCATGGGGTGTGAAATATAAGTCTACTCCAAGTTTTTGACATATTATTTTCCAGTTTTCCCAGCAATTGTTACAAAATTTTTTCATCTAAAAATTGTCCGCTCATATCTTTTGACCATTTATTAATTGGATAATAGCTTGAATTCTTATAAATTTGAGTCAATTCTCTATCTGTTTTAGAAATGAGACCTTTGTCAGAACTCTTAAATGTAAAAATGGTTTCCTAATTTATTGCTTCCCTTCTAATCTTATCTGCATTAGTTTTGTGTGTACAAAAACTTTTAAACTTAATATAATCAAAATCATCTATCTGTTGTTCAATAATGAGTTCTAGTTCTTCTTTGTTCACAAATTCTTTTCTTGTCCACAGATCTGAGAGTTAAATTATCCTATGTTCTTCTAATTTATTCATAATATCACTCTTTATAGCTAAATCATGAACTCATTTTCACCTTATCTTGGTATATGGTGTTAGGTGTGGGTAAATGCCTAGTTTCTGCCATACTAGTTTCCAATTTTCCCAACAGTTTTTATCAATATAATGAGTCCTTATCCCAAAAGCAGGGGTATTTGGGTTTGTCAAACACTAGGTTGTTATAGTTACTGAGTATATTTGTTATAGTTACTGAGTATATTGCCTTATAAATCTAACCTATTCTATTGATCAACTGCTCTATTTCTTAGCAAATACTAAATGCTTCTGATGACTGCTACTTTATGATATAGTTTTAGATCTGGCACATCTAGGCCACCATCATTGATTTTTTTTCATTATTTCCCTTGAAATTTTTGTTTAGAATTTCAAGGGAATTAATGAAAAAAAAATCAAATGAAGGTGGCCTAGCTGTGCCAGATCTAAAATTATGTTATAAAGCAGTGGTTACTAAAACCATCTGATATTGGCTAAGAAATAGACTAGTTGATCAATGGAATAGGTTAGGTTCAAAGGACAAAACAGCCAATAACTTTAATTATCTAGTGTTTGACAAACCCAAAGACCCCAATTTTGGGGATAAGAATGCATTATTTGACAAAAATTGCTGGGAAAATTGGAAATTAGTATGGCAGAAACTAGGCATTGACCCACACTTAACACCATACATCAAGATAAGATCAAAATGGGTTCATGATCTAGGCATAAAGAATGAGATCATAAATAAATTGGAAGAGCATAGGATAGTTTACCTCTCAGATCTGTGGAAGAAGAAGGATGACCAAAGAAGAACTAGAGATCACTACTGACTACAAAATAGAAAATTTTGATTCTATCAAATTGAAAAGTTTTTGTACAAACAAAACTAATGCAGGCAAGATTAGAAGGGAAACAATAAACTGGGAAAACATTTTTACTGTCAAAGGTTCTGATAAAGGACTCATTTCCAAACTATATAGAGAATTGACTCTAATTTATAAGAAATCAAGCCATTCTCCAATTGATAAATGGTCAAAGGATATGAATAGACAATTGTTGGAGGAAGAAATGGAAACTATTTCTAGCCATATGAAAAAATGTTCCAAATAATTATTGATCAGAGAAATGCATATTAAGACAACTCTGAGATACCACTACACACCTGTCAGATTGGCTAAAATGACAGGAAAAGAATATGATAAATGTTGGAGGGGATGTTGGAAAACTGGGACACTGATACATTGTTGGTGGAGTTGTAAATGGAGCATTCTGGAGAGCAATTTGGAAAAATGCTCAAAAAATTATCAAACTGTGGATACCCTCTGATCCAGCAGTGTTACTACTGGGCTTATATCCCAATGAGATACTAAAGAAGGGAAAAGGACCTGTATGTGCCAAAATGTTTGTGGCAGCCCTGTTTGTAGTGGCTAGAAGCTGGAAAATGAATGGATGCCCATCAATTGGAGAATGGTTGAGTAAATTGTGATATATGAATGTTATGGAATATTATTGTTCTGTAAGAAATGACCAGCAGGACGAATACAGAGAGGATTGGCGAGACTTACATGAACTGATGCTGAGTGAAATGAGCAGAACCAAGAGATCATTATATACCTCAACAACGATACTGTATGAGGATGTATTCTAATGGAAGTGGATTTCTTTGACAAAGAGAAGATCTAACTCAGTTTCAATTGATCAAGGATGGACAGAAGTAGCTACACCCAAAGAAAGAACACTAGGAAATGAATGTTAAACTGCTTGCATTTTTATTTTTCCTCCCGGGTTATTTATATGTTCTGAATCTAATTCTCCCTGAGCAACAAGAGAACTGTATGGTTCTGCACACATATATTGTATCTAGGATATACTGAGACATATTTAACATATATAGGACTGCTTGCCATCTGGGGGAGAGGGTAGAGGAGGGAGGGGAAAAATCAGAACAGAAGTGAGTGCAAGGGATAATGTTGTAAAAAATTACCCTGGCATGGATTCTGGCAATAAAAAGTTATTAAAAAATATGATCATAAACAACACCCCCCCCCAAAAAAAAGAAAAAAGAAATTCTTGACCTTTTGTTCTTCCTGATGCACTTTGTAATAATTTTTTCTAGATATGTAAAATAAGAACTTCAGAACAAGTCTGTTTCAATCAGACAAGGAGACAGTAAGCCAACCCTAGACCACAGCATAAGGAGACTGGGTAAAGAAGCTGGCATGAGGAGTAGAGCATTGCAACTTCCATGCACCTGGGAATCTTCTGTGAGCCTCTTAGGCCACTCTGTCCTGGTTGCAAGCAGGTGGTTTGGCAGATTTGCCTTTTGTAAAAGATAAATCGTAAACTACTGAGCACCAGAAGAACTTGGGACCTAGCCACCATTACCCAGAACTGGAAATCAATCAGCAGAACTGCCATAGGACAAATTAAAGCAGTTGTTGCTCCTTTGCATTGAAGAGACCTAAAGCTTTAAAAATGAATAAAAAACAAAAAAAAAAAAGAACTCTCAGTATAGATTTTAGGGAGAGAGAGAAGAACAGACCTCAAATCCTGAGGTTTTTAAAGGTAAAACAACTCCAAAAGAAGACCCAAAGAGAGACATGAGCTGGTCCCCATTTCACAAGGCTTTCTTCAAAGATTGCACAAAGGATCTTAAAAGAGAGTTAGAAGAAAAATGGGGAAATAAAGCAAGATCATTGCATGAAGGAATGAAAAAAATGGAAAAAGAATACAATGAACAAAAAAAACCTAATTGGTCAATTGCAAAAAGAGCTAAAAAAGTTAAATTAAGAAAATAATACTTTAAAAATTAGAATTTAACAAATGGAAGTGAATGACTCAATAAGACTTCAAGAATCAGTCAAACAAAAACAAAAAATGAAAAAAATGAAAGAAAATATGGAATATCTCCTAGGAAAAACAACTGATCTGGAAAATAGATCTTGGAGAGACAATCTAACAATTATTGGGCTTCCTAAAAGCCATGATGAAAAAAAAGAGCCTAGACATTATCTTACAGGAAATCATAAAAGAAACTGTACTGATATTTTAGAATCAGAACAGAAGGTAAAATAGCCATTGAAAGAATCCACCAATCACCTGCTGAAAGAGGTGATTAATTAAATTAAATCTCCGAGGAATATTGTGGTTAAATTTCAGAGCTATCATATCAAGGAAAAGATATCACAAGCAGTCAGAAAGAAACAATTTAAATACTGAAAAGCCTCAATTAGGATTATCCAGGACCTAGCAGCTTTCACCTTAAAGGATCAAAAAGCCTGCAATCTGATATTCTGAAAAGCAAAGCAACTGGGATTATAGCTAAGAATAAACTATCTATCTAAAAAAGAGCATTGTTATTCAGGGAAGAAGATGGACATTCAGTGATATAGGTAAATTTCACCTATTTCTAAATAAAAGAGCAGAATAGAACAAAAAATTTGATCTCCAAACACGGAACTCAAGAGAAACATAAAAAGGTAAAAAGGAAAGAACTCTTAAGAACTGTATTTCTGTTATGAGTATACTTAGATAATGCAAGTATACTTTGATTTATTATAATATTTTATCATTTTATTATGATATATGATTTATTATTTTATTTATTTATTTTGATTTATTATAATAATATGAAAAAATAAATTAAGGTAGAAAGGAGATTATGCTGGAAGAAGAGGAAAAAGTAGGTAAAATAAGGGAAATTACATCTCTCAAATGGGCAAAGAAAATCTGTTAGAATTGAGGAAAAGAAGGGAGGAGGATGAGCACTGTATGACTCTTACTCTCATCAGATTTGACTCTAAGAGAGAATATCTGACATTTTTGGTATCATAAAGAAATTTGTCTCACCTTATTGGGAGAAGGAGGGAAAGGAGGAAAAGAAAGGGAAGACTAATAGAAGGGAAAACAGAAGAATTAAGGGAAAGGTGTAAAAAAGGGGGGAGGGGCTTTAACAGGGGAGGACTGTTTAAGAGAGGTGATCATCAAAAGCAAAATATTGGGGAGGAGGGAAATGGGATAAGAAAGAGAAAAGCATAACCTAGGGTAAATAAGATGGCAGAAAATACAGAATTAATTATTTTAACTGTGAATTTGAATGGAATGAGCTCCCCCATAAAACGGGAGCAGATATCAGACTGGATTAAAAGTCAGAATCCTACAATATGCTGTTTACAAAAAACACATTTAAAGCATAGTGATACATACAGAGTGAAGGTAAAGGGCTGGAGCAGAATATATTATGCTTTAGGTGAGGGGAAAAAAAGCAGGATTAGCAATCCTGATCTCAGATCAAGTAAAAGCAAAGATAGATCCAATTAAAAGAGATAAGGAAGGAAACTATATTTTACTAAAGAGTACCATAGATAATGAAGCAATATCAATACTAAATACATGTACACCAAGTGATATGCACCAAGCACATTTCAATCACATTTGACCATTTCTTACTCGTAAACTTACGTAAAATCTGGAGATAAGCTTCATTCATATATGAAATCCAGAGAGAAGGGGGAGCAAAATCAATTTTGTCACAATAGTACTTAGGGGCCAAATCACATATTAAATACAAAAATGATTAATTATTTAGTTTTTTGAATGGTAACTCATTGTTCTCTATAGTTTTCAGAAAGTACTAACAGAAGTTATATAGAAGTGGATATTATGCTGCCAGAACAGCATCTCCCCACACCTTCAATTCTGTGGTTCTAATTTCCAACTGAATATCTGCACCTGGATATCATCCTACCAACACCTCAAATTCTTGATGTTCAAAATTCAACTCATAATCATTTCCCCCTCCAAAAATTTGAAAAACAAATGAGCACATATGAATAAAGGCTTTATTGTTATAATGCCCTTCTCAAAATCTTTCCAATATTTTCATTAGCTTATAGAAAAAGTTAAGAAGCGAATTAAATAAAAGATTTTCTCAGGTAGACATATCTTTCTGATTTATTTTACAATCCTCTCTTCTTCTTATGAAAAGAAAATTGACTTCACATGTGAAAGGTAAGCCACATCTGAAATTTAGAGCTATTTGGTAATTATTGGAGAAATAATGGTAAACTTGTTTAAAGATTAGTCATCAGAATTTGGACCTGAGAAAGTATGTGTAATAATAATCATTAGCTAGGTTAGAATCTGTCAATAAGGTATCAAAAGAAAATTTTGGCCAAATAATTGATTAAGCCTATGGACATTAACTAGTTAGAAGAATCTCACTCATCTTCTAAAGAATTTAATCTTGTTCCTCAACAGTCAGATCTGCCCTGAAAATGAGAGGGCTCAGGAACCAAGACAGAAGGAACAAAGAACAAAAGAGTATTTTTATTTGTTTATTTTTATTTTTTGTTTTGTTTTCTGGCTGCCATGTAAAAACATCTGACTTTGTAATATATGCACTAAAAGTCATTCTTTATTTGACTGAAAAAAGCAATAAACAATGAATATAGACTTTTGTAAACATATGTATAGGCACAGCACTAGTCATTTTTAATATATTTTCATTTATTTTAAGATATTTACATTTAACAAAATAGCAGTAACTTGCTCTACTTATTTTGTCCCCTTCTAACTTTTCCATTTTCTCATAATTCTTCTTTTCTCTCCTTTTCTCTTCTCTTTTTTTCTTTCTCCTCTTCTCTTCTGCTCTCTTCTTTCCTCATCTACCTCTCTTTTCCCTCTTTTTATGTCTTCCTTTGTTTCTTTTTATCATTAACACCATTCCTCCAACATTCTTCCCCCCCAAAAAAAAATTAAAATACTCCTTTGAGGAGAATACAACAGGGAAGGAAAATAAATTCACAAATCATCCTTGTCAGAAAATGTTCCCTGGGGGGGTCTAATGAAATGTTATTATTTTTCTTTTTAATTCCTCAAAATAACCCTTGAGCACTTTAATTGTTATAACATTAAATCTTTAAGTTCATTTGGGTAGTATTGTCATCTTAATTATATTTCTGTGGCTTATTCATGATGTTTTTTGCTTGTTTCTTTATAGAACTTTAAATACCCTTTGGACTTTGAGCTCAGAAAGTCATGGCAGTACTTTCTCTTCTTTGAGACGACACAGACAAGGATTTGAGCTGAGCCAGTAGATAGAGGCAGTGCAGAGCTCAGTGGAGCAGTGCTCTATGAAGACTACATACTCAGCAGAACAATGTGTGACTAAGACCAGTGGAACAGCATCTGGTACTCATGCAACAGAGCAGAACCTAGCAGAGACAATAGGGAAGACTAAAAGTGAGGGGCAGGCCCAAGACTAAACAAGGAGAGTAGTACAATGAAATCACTACTAGAAATGATTAGGCTGGCAGAATCAAAGACAGGAACCTTCTCTTATTATATTGGATATATATAAAACATATGTTTTACCCTATCTTTATGTACTTTTATATACATGTTCTGATCACTATTGATAATTTAAATCCTTTTGATTGTCATAAATAATGCCTACTTTTAGTTCTCCAAATCACCCCTGAAAAGGAGTTGTACCCTGTATTAGGTCTTTTAGTTGAAGTAATTTGGAGGAGTGAATCAATAGGATAAAAAGATCTAAAGCAATTTCCTTCTGATAGAATACATTCTTCTACCTTTGGACTTCTAGGAGCTGATCCATCATCCACTATTATTAATGCCCACAACTCTGATCACTAAACACTGCTGTTTATGGGATTAAGCTAAAATCTTAGAAATTCTGGTGGACACCCCACCTTTCTACTCTGCTCACAACCTCCTGATAGCATTCATGTAAACTGGATCTATATTTCTTTCCTTCTAGTCATTGATGCTATAACTCATATCCTCTGATCAGATATGATCTTGCATATCTTCCCTGGTGTAGTGAAAGTAGCTATGATATTATATTGTTCCTATAACAAAAAGGAAAACAAATAAGTGGGATTTACAACCTTGAATAACTAGAGATAAATATCATGATTTACATCACCTGTTCTCTCTACTAGCAGAGAGAATACCTCTTCATTCATTCATTCATTATTTCTTCACCATTTCAGGTGCAATTAGGTGGTACAGTGGACCTGACATCAGATTTGGAATCAGGAAGATTCGACTTCATGAGTTTCAGTATGGATTCAGACAGTAGCTATGTGATGCTAGACAAGTAACAATTCTATTTGTTTCAGTTTTCTTATCTATGTTTTGAACTGGGGAAGGAAATGTCAAACCACTCTAGTAATATTAGCAAGAAAACCACAAATTGGATCATGCAGAATCAGACATGACTGAAATGACTCATAGAAAAGAAGAAAAGTAAAAAAAAATAAATAAATAAAGGAAATGGTATTACTACTGCCCAGAAGATCTACTAGACACTTGAACTAGGCTTTGAAGGAAACTTGAATATTTATGAAAAAGAAATGAGGACTACTGTTTTGCAAAGCACATGGATAAGCATGCAATGTTGTATACAAGGTGCAACAGGCAGGTGAGTTTTTTCATGCACTGAAGGTTAAGAAAATAATTTATTATAATCTTTAAAGCGTAGGCTGAAACTTGATTGTATTGGGCTTGAAAAGTCAAACAGAGGTGTACATATTTTATCATAGTGGGAAAAGGTAGCTTTGTGAGCTTCTTTATTAGGGCAAGTCTCACAGTTTAATGAATTATTTTATATTATCAACTTGACAGCTGGTGAAAGAAAAGGATTGGAAAAACAAGAGATTAGAATAGAGGAGATCAATTAGGAGACTATTGCAATGAGACCTTGAATTAGAATGATCATTATGTGAAGAGACAACTAATTAAATATGAGTGGATGAAAAAAAAAAATCATGTGTCAAGGCTGATGCTGAAATCAAAATCCTACTAGAATGGAACACCTGTTGTGCCATCAAATGAAATTTAAAAGTTAAGAGTTTGTGGGGAAAGGTAATGACCCTTGTTTTGGCCATGTTGAATTAAAGATACTCGCAGGATATGAAGTTGGATATCAAAGTTGTTATGGGAAACTATAGACTTGATAATCCTAGGAGAAAGAATGAAGAGTAAATAAATATAAACCAATCAACAAATGGCAGGAAGATTTAAAGTAACAAAAAGAAAAAGATTTATTATAATATGAGCTATCTCAAAAATGAAGATCAAACAGCATGATGTATGGAAAGTCTAGATTTAAAGTCAATAAAGATCACTTCAAATCTAAAGTCTAATACATTTGGAAACTATATGAACTGAAGTAAATAAGGATCTATCTCAGCCTCATTATCATTATGTATAGAATACCACCTATTTTATAGTGTTGTTATTAAGATAAAATAAATTAACATATGTAAAATGCTTTGCAAAATTTAAGCCACTATGTGTAGTACATATCATTATTATTCTTATTGAGAATGATGAAATGGTTCAAATTCTTATTAATTTTCTACTCTAAAAACTTATCTATTTATTGCCATTATAGATTTGTAAGTGGTAAAAGTCTAATACATCATATAATCAAATGTCTTGATTTTAAAAGGGAAAAAAGTGGTTTCAAAAAGTATCAATTATACATCTGAGCCATGCACAATATATTTCAATATTACCCATGTTGCAAAAAAAAAAAAAGGAAAAATAAAAATTTAAATATGTTTCAATGTACACTCAGAATTTATCATTTTTATTTATAGAGGTGGATAGAATTTTTCATTATGAGTCTTTTACAATTGTATTTAATCATTGCCTTGCTCAGAGTAGATGGCTCCTAGAGCCAAACAAAGAATTTTGTTCTCTCTCTCTCTCTGTCTTCTTTCTATCTCTATCTCTCTGTCATTATCTCTCTCTCTCTCTCTATTTCTGTTTGAGAATCTTAAACTCTTTGTGACATACACATAGACATACACAAAAATAAATATGTACATATGTACATTTGCAATATACATATCAAAAAAAGTTAACACTGATCTTTTTATACATCAAGATTAAGAAAAGTTTTAATTACTTCAAAAACATTAATAGCAGAAACATATGGTCATTTGGGTGGGCAAAATCAAGGCTTTTTCAGATATGTGAAATAATAAGAGTTCATTACTTTTCATATACACCTATCCTTAGATGTTTTATTTATTTATTTAATATCTCTTAAGCAACAGCTAATAACAAGTTAACTTTCTCAAATGTCCAGTTTACGATCTCTAGACGCAAAAGAAAAAAATGTTTAGCCTCATCAAATGAAGGTTTCCTAGCTGTACCAGATCTAAAACTACATTATAAAGCAGCGGTCACCAAAACCATTTGGTATAGGCTAAAAAATAGACTAGTTGATCAGCGGAATAGTTTAGGTTCACAGCACAAAATAGTCAATAACTATAATTAATGTTTGACAAACCCAAAGACCCTGCTTTTGGGATAAGAATGCATTATTTGACAAAAACTGCTGGGAAAATTGGAAATTAGTATGGCAGAAAATAGGCATTGACCCATACTTCACACCATACAACAAGATAAGATCAAAATGTGTTCATGATCTAGGCATAAAGAATGAGATTATAAATAAATTAGAAGAACATGGGATGGTTTACCTCTCAGACCTGTGGAAGAGGAAGGAATTTATGACCAATGAAGAACTAGAGATCACTACTGACTACAAAATAGAAAATTTTGATTATATCTAGTTAAAAAGTCTTTGTACAAACAAAACTAATGCAGACAAGATTAGAAGAGAAGCAATAAAGTGGGAAAACATTTTTACAGTCAAAGGTTCTGATAAAGGACTCATTTCCAAAATATATAGAGAATTGATTCTAATTTATGAGAAATCAAGCCATTCTCCAATTGATAAATGGTCAAAGGATATGAACAGACAATTGTTGGAGGAAGAAATGGAAACAATTTCTAGCCATATGAAAAAATGCTCCAAATCATTATTGATCAGAGAAATACAAATTAAGACAACTCTGAGATATCACTACATACCTGTCAGATTGGCTAAGATGACAGGAAAAGAAAATGATAAATGTTGGAGGGGATGTTGGAAAACTGGGACACTGATACATTGTTGGTGGAGTTGTGAATGGAGCATTCTGGAGAGCAATTTGGAAAAATGCTCAAAAAATTATCAAACTGTGCATACCCTCTGATCCAGCAGTGTTACTATCGGGCTTATATCCCAAACATATCTTAAAGAAGGAAAAGGGACCCATATGTGCAAAAATATTTGTGACAGCCCTTTTTGTAGTGGCTAGAAACTGGAAATTGAATGGATGCCCATCAATTGGAGAATGGTTGAGTAAATTGTGATATATGAATGTTATGGAATATTATTGTTCTGTAAGAAATGACCAGTAGGATGATTTCAGAAAAGCCTGGAGAGACTTGCATGAACTGATGCTGAGTGAAATGAGCAGGACCAGGAGATCATTATATACTTCAACAACAATACTATATGATGTTCAGTTCTGATGGATGTAGCTCTCTTCAACAATGAGATGAACCAAATCAGTTCCAATTGTTCAATAATGAAGAGAACCAGGTACACCCAGTGAAAGAACTATGGGAAATGAGTGTGGACCACAACATAGCATTTCTACTCCTTCTGTTTTTGTCTGTTTGCATTTTTGTTTTCCTTCTCAAGTTATTTTTACCTTATTTCTAAATCTGATTTTTCTTGTATTTAACTTATACTTTAACATATGTAACATGTATTAGTCTACCTGCCATCTAGGGGAGGGAGTAGGGGGAAGGAAGGGAAAAGTTGGAACAGAAGATTTTATAAGGGTCAATGATAACAAATTATCCATGAATAGGCCTTGTAAATAAAAAGCCATAATAAAAAATAAATAAATGTTTATCCTCATATTTAGATGTCTTATTTAATTAAATATTTTATGGCTATGTTAATATAGTTCAAATATATGTCTTGACAGGTAGACTCTAAAGTAACGTACGTGTTGTGTTGATTTTTTAAAAATACAGTTTCTATTTACATCTCATTCTGCAAAATTTGCTTAGTACATACAGATAATGTAATGATTTATGAAGGAGTAAATGACATTTGCCATTTAAGGTTGATAATGACAGCCTGTTAAATAACAAGTTAATTTTTTAAAAAATAAATCATTTTTTCTGTTTGTCATATACTTTTCTAAGTAATAAAAATACAAAGAAAACTGAAAATTCGTCTTATACTCCAAATGGCTAGAAAGTATACATCTTACAAGACAAATAGATCTTGTATTCTTATAGGTTTGAAAGTGGTTTTTTTGTATATTTGAAATATGAGACCTTTATCTGAGAAATTACCTATAAAATTTTTATCCTAATTTTATTCTTTCCTTTTGATCTTGTCTACATTGATTTTATCTATATAAAAATATTTTAATTTAATGTTATCAAAATTATCCATTTTGTATTTACCTTTGTTCTCTATCTCTTGTTTTTTGGAAATTGTTTTATTCCTATATTATTTTAAAATTATTTTGAATGAATGTCATTTTGGTAATTATAATTAACCAAATTAACTATAAAGGACATAGGAAGAAAGACACTATTTACATCAGAGGAAAAAAGTGAAAAACAAATTTACATGATAGCTTTATTCTATATTTAAAAGGAAGAGCAAGTTATATAGTATGGATTTTCAGTTTCATGTGTCAAAACAAATAAATAAAAACCATATTTTCTATTCCCCCCCAATAAAAGGAATAGTAGAGGTAATAATATGAAAAAAATGTAATTGCCTACTGATTTGCATAGCCTGAAAAAATTATGTTTACATCTTCTTAAAAAAAAACAATCACTCAGGGCAGCTAGGTAGTGCAGTGGATAGATTACCAGCCTTGAAGTCAGGAGGACCTGAGTTCAGATCTGGTCTCAGACACTTAACACTTCCTAGCTGTGTGACTTGGGCAAGTCACTTGACCCCAATTGCCTCAACCAAGAAAAAAACAAACAAAAAACATTCACTTATGGGATGGTTGTTGCATAATGATTGGAACAAGGGTTTATAGGGTGTCTCTAGCTTCCTTCCATACCTAGAAAAGTTAACTGCTATATAGAATCAGTTTCAAGACCAACAGAACTCAATAGGTTACTGGATCCAAGATATACTTCCAAGTGATACAGATCAACTGGAATTCCATTGTCTAATAAGATAATGAAAAATATCTGCAATACTGGTCGGGAGATTGTATCCCTACTGAATACAATTTTTTATACAATATTTCATACAAAATACAATATTTCCCTGTATTCTTTTTATCACATTGCTGCCCTTAATAACAATCAGCCCTTAGTCCTCAGGAAGCCAGATTACCTTTATAGGCTGGCCTAAACATGTATGGATTCCTTATTGTTTTGGTGAAGTGCAATCTTAATATGAGAATAACTGCTGTCTACCTAAATCTACTGGCTAATACGGGGTGGAGAAATCCAAAAGTCCAATTAACTTAAGGAAAAAGTGTTAGCATGGCCTCTGTTCCTGGATGTCTTAGCTTTACTCATAGGGTTCTTGCCCCCAGAGGGATTTGTGTTGGTAGTTGCTGAGCAATGAGCCAGAATAGAGCTTACTGTCAGTAGAAGGAAAATAAACATTCTAGCCTTACCTGTGGTGATTTGATTTCCTTGTAAAGTAACTGTCCACAAGCTAACCATCTGAATCAGTAGCTCATCAGGCTACTACTCCAAGAGAGACTGCCTTCTATAATTTTAGAACCCTGTTGTTTCAGTGCTGTCTTCTGGACCAGGAACACAGGGTGGATCATGTTAGCTTTATGCTAATTTTTTCTACCTAAAATTTAAAAGACCATTTATTGCCATAATAATATGTTGGGTATTAATAAAATACCCAATATATTAATTATATTAATGAAATATGTTAATTAATTATATTAATATATTAATTAAATGTCTGCTGGTTTGTTTTGTGAACATGTTTATCCATGATAATCCTGATCAATTCAGAAGAAAGAGATGGATTGAGGGATGTTGTGGGCTAGGTCTAATTCAGCACTGGCCATTTAGATTAGAAATAAGAAACCTAAAGTTTATTGATTAGATGATAAAAAAGATGATTACTTGGTCAAAGAATGGGAAACGTCATCTATAATATAAAAGGGATGTTCATGCACGGCAAAAATAAAAACTTATCAGTAGAGCAGAATTACAGAGTATTGTTCATTCTGCTGGATTGAGTTCATAAGCTTGAGGAAGTAACTCCATCTTTTTGTGTCCCAGCTGTTTTGTACTCAAGTGAACATGAAGCTACATTAAAAGACTGAAACTCAGTCCTCTCTGTGAATGACAAACCTTCACCAAAATCTCTGAAAACCTAATATCTCAATTCACTTATGCATCAATGAAATCAGTTTATTCTACATTCTATGAAGGATCTGTACTCTTTGCACAAAATTTGTGATATATATAGAAATTTGTAATTTAGTGCCAAAACATCCTATACCTGTAAGTTTTATTATTCCCCAATTATCATCACAAGTAAAGCTTTCTCTTTTGTGTTAGACCTCAAGCAGTATCAGGCTTAAGACACTATGAATAAAGTCTAACATGCCTATTTAGGCAAAGGGCCTGATGTAACTAGAAGGCTTAAGGTATCTGTCACCTAGCATGCACGTAATAAATCTCATTATGCATGTGTGTTATCTCCCTTTTTTATTGAATTGGTATTGCCAGCAGCCTTTTATTACTGAGTGGAAATGGTATGTCTGAGATCCACCCAAAATATGTTCCTAAAGTACTGGAGATTTTCATGAATTTGTTGCTGAATTTTTGAGAGGCTCAACCCCAGTGGAAAATTTGTTTCGGTCGATGAACCACCATTTTCATCTACCCTGAAGGATGTGTGTGAGAGGGCTGTAGGTGGGTACGTGTCCACAAGCACCTAGTTTACAGATTGTAGTGATGATCAGTGGAATGATACCAGCTATCAATGCAGAATTTAGTGATGGAATCACAGAATCAGGCCCTGAAGCCAGGCTTTTCCCAGTGTGCTGAGCTTTAGAACAAAGATTATCTAATATTTACTTTTTTACAATCAGCTGGGCCTCTGCCAATAATCTTACACTTAAATCAGTTTGGGCTTTGATTAAGCTACTTAGTAGATCATGGTTTTAAATAGTTTACTTAGTGAAGATTTTATTTTTATTGTTGTTTCTATGATGGAGATCACTGTGCCAAGTTTGATTTTACTTAGGTGAAAAGCACCATATATTCACTGACTTATCACAGAAGTATATTATACCTGTGCTACTTTCACAGTTTTGTTCAAAGGGAACTTAACCAGTTGCTATATTGCCAAGAAGTTATGTGGGAAGGTGATCTGTGGTGGGAATAGTGAGTTGCTTCAGGAAAATATGTATATATATCTAGAGACACATACATATATTCACACATGTTAATTTTCAACATGTTCACCATACATGTCTATCAGTACCCTGGGACCTTACTCACTTTCATTTGGAATGATAATGCATTTTCTTGTGCCTTGACTGGTATGAACCACCTTCCTCATCTATGGTACACATTGGCCATGATTTTACCCCCTAGCTTACATGGGATCACATCATTACTTTCATTGGTGAATCAAGACAGCTTCAAACATTTCCTTTCAAAGTCCCAATACATCTTTACTAGTTACAGACTTTCTGCTTCTGTGAAACCAATGACTCACTGCTAAACATTTACTACTAAAAATTCACCTACCATAATTTCCTCTGACGTGGTTCCCATTCATTTTTCTATTACTTGATTTGGGAGCAGTGTTTTCTACTTTCTATACAGTGCACAAACTACCTAATGGAGCAATAGACTGCCAAAGGAATATAAATTAATTGGGTACCCCATTTACATCAAGTGGCTGATGTGCCTCTCTAAGGGCATTTTGTTCCATAAAAATAGCACATTATTATTTAGATCATGCTTCCCTTCCTTAAAATATTTTGTATAGATGTTGTGAAGGAGAATGGAGACATATATAGCTCCACTTTAGATATATCTAGTCCTACACTCACACTAATGTTGAACTAATTTGTGAAACTATGCCTAAGATATCTCCCGAATTGCCCAAAGTTATTGCCCAATGGCCAGGGAATACAGGCTGGGACTAATGCTGTCACATGGGATTACTTAGATTTATTGCTCAAAAAAACCAAAATTATCTTGAAGGGGTGCTTGGGTGGAGGTGGAGTACTGATACTGCAATTACTCTTGGTTCATTGATCTTTTTATTATTAAAATGAAAAGAAAAAAACATCTATTTTGTACCCATCTTAATTTGGCATCACATATTTCTCAACATGAGTAATTTTATAATAAACCAGGATCTGTAGTAATAAATGGGAAGAAATCATTCATAAAATGTATATATCTGAATAAGTTTTATTAATTTTATTTATAGAATAAAGGTTTTAAAAGAACAAGAGTACCCATGGATTTGTTGTTGATTGTCTTGTAGAAGCATGACTTTTAAAAACCATTTATCTAGTACTCATTATATGCCAAACATTAGTACTAAGTACTAATAAATAGAAAAGGTAAAATAGTAACTAATTTTAAGGAATTCAGTTTCTAATTAGAGAGAGACAACTTATAAAAATTCAACAGAAATGCATATAAGAAGGTTAAGAATGATGACCAGTCAAAACTGTTCAACAGTATAGTGAATGACAAAGATCAGAGATGCTTAGATTTACTACATCAGATGACAGTTCTAGGTTTCTAAAGAAGGTAGAGACAGTAAAGTCTGAAGTGAATTCCAGAGTTGGTAGCAGAACAGACAATAAGGCTTGTTGGTCTAACTCACCAGTAAAATTAGAATTAGTGATTCTCATTTCATTCAAGCTTTGGGAGCATGAGTAGAAATCTTTTGGGGTCAAAAAATAGATACTGTCAAGAAAGAAAACAGAGATACTAGATTGTATTTAAAGGTAGTAAAAATATGGAGTTTTATATAAACATCAGGTGGAATAACTTTTATGTGCTTAAAAGAAAACCAAATTTATTTACACAAAAACTTAAGTTTGGCTTTTTAAGACTTAGGTCAATCTACCAGAAAGACTATCTGAAAAAAAAAGGAATGATAAAAAATGACAAATTTTACAATTACTAAAGAGAAATTTATAGTCTATATATAATCTATATCCTTCATTTAACAACATTTTAATTTTTTTGTTTTAAGGCATAATTTATTTTTTACATCTTTCTAATATCAAAAATAATTAGTATCTTTACTATCAAAATCACTATGTTTTGCTTTGGCAAGATGAGGGAGTGATAGGAAGTAATGAGGTAAGCTCCCATCCACAAATTCCTCCAGATGGATTTAGAAAATTCAGCAAATTGAATCCTGAAAGTCCAGAATAAGTTATAATGACTTTTTTTAGCCAATTCAGGTCTGCATAAGGAGAAAAACAGAAAGCTATGTGACTGAATCAAGTGTAACTCTTCAGCATCCAGGAAAAAGTGCCCACAAGACCTGGACAACTTCCCAGGCACAGACTGGAACAATTCCAGACTTTTACTGATGAATCATGATGGGCAGAGTTGCAAATTAGCAACTTTCTTGTCCACTAACCAATCCCATGTCACAGATCTAGATTGAACTGAGAAATGAAATTTGAGCAAGGAAGTGATTTTCTGGCTAGAAAGATTCTTGATTGTGTATACATAAATGAGGAATTTAAGAAAGATGTAGCAGTAGCAATAGTGTGATTCAGAACTAAGGGGAAACAGGATATCACTTTCAGCATCTAGGTCAACATGAAGAAGGATAATGAGGATCAAAATTCTAGACCAGAGGGAAGTGTACAATTCATCTTTGAGCCAACAGAATTTTAGAGCTTTACAACTTGGTGATAGTGACTGAGTAGTAGTCTACTCTTTCACAGATCTAAATTAGGTCAGGAACTTCAAGAGCTCAGATCAGGAAAGAGAGAAACATCAAACTGAATCACACTATTTTGGGGAGAACTGAAAGCTTGGAAGTCCCCAGGCTATTTTTGAAATGTAAATAACAACATTAAATAAAAAAGCAGCAAAAGACTAGGCCAGACTTTCCCTTCATAAGTTTAGCAGAGCTGGGTGGGTGGGATCATAATTTTCTTACAAACTTAATTAAAATTCCTGGAAGAGATAAAGAAAATTTGAGCAAAACAGTTAAATATGTTTTGCTTTGTTTCATTTTTAATGAAACTGAGAGCTAAATATTTGGAAAGGGAATTAATCACCTGGCACAAAATTTAACACAAGAATCAAACACTTTGAAAATTAGAATAAACCAGTTAAAATGTAATGACTCACTGAGGGAATGAGAAATATTAAAATCAAAATCAAAATATTGAAAAAAAAGTAGGAGAAAATTAAAGTTATCTCATGACCAAAATAAGAACCAGGAAAATTTATGGAAGTGAAAAAAAAGCAATGTCACCCTTCCAAAACTAAAGCCAAAACATTATATTTCCAGAAATCTTAAAAGCAATCTGCCAAGATATTTTTAAACTAGAGGACAAAGTGGAAATAGAAAGAATTCTCCCCCCCAAAATTGCAAACACACAATACCCATAAATATCATAGCCAAGATACAGTTTCCAGATCAAAGAAAAAATAATGAAAACACTCAGGAAGAAAAAGAAATTCAGGTATTGAAAAGCAACAGTCAAAATCACACACATAATTTAATATCCTTTGCTATTAAAAAGCCCAGTCTTGAAATATCTCATTCCAGAAGACTTGAAATGTCACATTCCAGATAATGGATGTGGACTTATATCCAAGAATAACTTATCCATCAAAACAGAATATAATGCTACAGAAGAAAAATAATAAAGTAGGGGACTTCCAAGCATTCCTAATAAAAAAGACAGAACTAATGAGAAACTTTGAAATAAAAACACAGAAGTGAAGAATGAATGTAAGAATGAATGAAAAAAAAAAGAGTATTGTTTGAATCTCATTCTCATTTGAACTGGGCAAAAGAAGAATATACATGCACACATGTATACACAAACATACACAATTGGGAACAGGGAAAGAAGAAGAAAAGGAAGATGCAAAAAGATAGAATTAGAGGGAATGTAGATTAAAAATGGGAATAATCCTGAAAAAACAAAATTATAAGAACATATAAAGGAAGAAGAGTCAAGATAAAGACATGAAGGGTCACAATTGTCAGACTTTACTCAAACTTTTCCTAGAAAATGACCACAGAAAACAAGAAATCAAATTATGAATGAAAAAAGACAACAAAAAGTAAAAATGAGTTATTTGTCCAGTGCTAAACAGCTTAGGAAGACAGAAAAAAAGTATGGAGTTGCTAGTATGACAGCTAGCTGGAGCATAGCCTGCAGAGAACATCACTGTATATGAACCTTGGAATCTCAGAGGCCGTACCTGGAATGGCAATAAGTGTGGCAATTAACCAGAAAAATAACAAATACATAATATTTGCTAAGAAAGAGATTACAGGAGACCAGAGAGAGAGAGAGAGAATGCTTCATTCTGTATTCAGACACTATCAGATACAAGACAGTTCCTTCTCTGAGTACGGATAGGATTTTTCATCATAAATGCTTCAAAGTAGTCATGGATTGCTGTTCTGCTGAGAATATAAAAGTCATTTATAGCTGGTCATTCAAGAACATTGCTATTACTTTTTATAGAACACATTTAATTTTGCTTGAGTTTATGCATGTATGTATACATATGTGCAAATATATATAGGTGAACATATACATGCACATACATATTGAGCAAATACTTATGTGTGCATGACAACAAATGTGTGTTGTTTATACATATGTATATTGTATGTGTCTTTGTTTTATATGCAAATATAAATATTAGCACACATAATATAATGCATATAGGCATTTATATAACTTGGGAACAGTGATTAATTGCAATTTCTGAAGACACATGAGGAAACATTGAACCAACAATTGGCAAAAGGGTGATAGACTCAGAGTACAGATTGAGACAGTTTTTAGATGTAAGCAATGAAAAAATGTGTTTTGCTTGACTACATGTTTTTGTAAAAGGGTTTTTTTTTTTTTTTTTGCTTTTTCAGTGATAGGATTGGATGGGCAGATGTATGTGGGAAGAAGAGAAGATGGATTTTTGAAAAAAAAAGTACTAAAAATTCATAGATAAATGAATAAAGGGAAGTATATTAATTATGTCCTTTATAAAAAAATATAAATTTCAAGAAATAAAGAACATAATGTTTGGGGAGTTGGTTTTGAAGTATAAATTCCCATTAACCATTATCACCTTTTACATATGCTTGTTGAATGACTTTAGGCAAGTCATTAAACCACTTGATATTCCAGATTAGTTAACGAACTATAATTACAAAACAGACCTCCCAAAGAGGACAACAATATGACTTTATACAAATAAGGAAAGAATAAGACCAAAATTAAAGGACATGGATGATGATGCATATTTATAAAGAAAACCTGTAGCTTACATACACTTCTTAAGTCTGCTTTTTTTTTTAATGGAATCTTTAGGAAGTTTCCCTTCAGTGTGGCTCTCTGCTGGGCTCCAAGAATCAGTACCTTTTAAAAGTTCATACACTGCATTTCTTTCTATCATGAGAGATCACAAGTGTAAATGCTTTCAATATACCCAGTCTTTTCTTCCCAGTAACCTGGCCCTTATTTTATCATTGGTCATCACCATTTTGGGGAACTGTGTAACCTATTATACTTGCCACTGGGATTGATAATATTCACTTGGTTATATTCTGCTTGAAATACAAATTCACATACAATCAGGAAAAAAAAACAAAAGAAAAATGATATTTGCTATTTGCTTATGGACAACTGTCAACCAGATGAGAGAAATGACAGCTGCCTGCCTTTTCTACTCATATATCTATAGAGAGAGAGAAAGAGAAAAAATAACGTAGATTTTCAAGGTCACATAGTAAGTGTCATGTATCTGAAGACATATTTGAACTCATATCTTCCCGATTCTAGTCACTCTAGCTGTGCAACCTTCCTGCCCCTATCTATATTTTTTGAGAAGATGTAAGAGAACAAAGGAGTTGTTATTTATAACTGCATGAGATGCAGCATCATATACTGAAAAATTACTGGAATGTGAATAAGAAAGACATGAGCTGGCAGAGTCAAGATGGTGGAGAGCAGACAAGACTTTCTGTGACTTCAGAAGGCAAAATAGCCATTGAAAGAATTCACCAATCACCTCCTGAAAGAGACCCCAAAATTAAATGTCCAAGAAATATAGTGGTTAAATTTCAGAACTATGGAATTAAGGAAAAGATATTGCAACCAGCCAGAAAGAAACAATTTAAATACGGAAGAGCCACAATCAGCATTACCCAGGACCTAACAGCTTCTTCCTTAAAGGATTGAAGGGCTGGAATCTGACATTCCTAAAGGCAAAGGAACTTGGATTATAGCAAAGAATAAGCTATCCAGCTAAAATGAGCATTATCTTTCAGGGAAGAAGATGGACATTAAGAGATATCGTTTAATTTCATCTATTTCTCATGAAGAGATCAGAACTGAACAAAAACTTTGATCTCCAAACACAGAACTCAAGAGAAGTATAGAAAGGTAAAAAAGAAAAGAACTCTTGAGATCTATATTTCTTTTCTGGATATACTTAGAGAATGTGGGTATAATTTGATTTTGTTATGATAATATGAAAAAGAAACTAGAGATAGAAAGGGGATTATACTGGAAAAAGAGGAAAAAGGAGGTAAAATAAAAGAAATTATATCTCAGGAAGAGGCAAAGAAAACTTATTAAAATTGAGGGAAAGAAGAGAGGTGGATGAGCATTGTGCGAATCTTATTCTCATCAGATTTGGATCTAAGAGAGAATACCAGATACGTTTGGTTTCACATTCAAACTTGCCTCATCTTATAGGGAAGTGGGAGAGAAAGGGGGAAAAGAAAGCAAAAGACTAATATAAGGGAAAACAGAAGTATTAGGGAAAAGGTGTAAGAAAGGAGGAGGGACTCTAAAGGGAGAGGATTGTTTGAGGGAGATGGTCATCAAAAGCAAAATACTGGGGAGGAGGGAAGGGGGGAAAGAAAAGGAAAAAGCATAACAGGGTAAATAAGATGACAGAAAATACAGAATTAGTTATTTTAACTGTGAATATGAATGGGATGAACTCTTTCATAAAATGGAAGTGGATAGCAGACTGGATTAAAAGCCAGAATCCTTCAATATGTTGTTTATAGGAAGCACTTAAAGCAGAGTGATACATACAGAGTGAAGATAAAGGGCTAGAGCAGAATATTTTATGCTTCAGGTAAAGTTAAAAATCAGGGATAGCAATCCTGATTTCAGATCAAGTAAAAGCAAAGATAGATCTAAATAAATAAGATAAGGAAGAAAAGTATATTTTTCCTAAAGGGTACCATAAATAATGAAGCAATGTCAATACTAAACATATATGCACCAAGTGGTATAGCATCCAAATTCCTAGAGGAGAAATTAAGAGAGATGCAAGAATAAATAGACAGCAAAACTATATTAGTGGAGAATCTTGACCTTGCTCTCTCAGAACTAGATAAATTGAACCATAAAATAAATAATAAAGAAGGTAAGGAGGTAAGCAACATGTGAGAAAAGTTAAGTATGATAGAATTTTGGAGACAATTCAATGGAGACAGAAAGGAGTTTACTTTTTTCTTAGCAATTTGTGGAACTTGTACATCTTTCTTTTTTGATCTGGTATTATTATGTTTATATATATTGGATTTAAGACATATTTTAACATTTTTAACATAGGGGAGGGAGTGGGGGGAAGGAGAGAATCTGAAACACAAGGCTATGCAAGGGTCAATGTTGTCAAATTATCTGTGCATATGTTTTGAAAATAAAAAGCTTTATTAAAAAAAAGACATGGGTTTTAGCTGTACCTCTGCCATTTTCTGTGAACTTTGCAGTCATTTTGCTTCTGCACCCCAATTTTCTTATCTTTGAAATGAAATCAACAATACTTGAATTACCTACCATGTCATTGTTCTTATGAGCAAAAAACAAACAAACCAAAAAAAAAGCTAACACAAGTTAAATTACTTTGTAGTTATGAAATACTATATGAATTGTTATTCACTCATTTTTCAATTGTTTTTGACTCTTTTTGACCCCATTTGCAGTTTTTTGGTAAAGATCCTGGAGTATATTTTCATTTCCTTCTCCAATTCATTTTGCAGATGAGGAAAATGAGGCAAATAGAGTGAAATGCCTTGACCATGATCACACAGCTGGTAATTGTCTAAGGCCAGATTTGGACTCAGGAAGTTGAGATTCTTTTTCCTGATTCTCAAGCCAGTACTATGTGTCACCTAGCTGCCCTACTACATGCATTACCCTTATGTTATTATGTTTGCAATTCAGTAATTTGCTAAAGAAACTGCAATACCTGATTTGAGCTACAAACTCCTTCACTGATGGGGTCTTGTACTGTCTTACTCCAAAGGACAATTGATTTTCTAAAGAGAAACCTGATGAATTTGGAAACGTATTTAAGAAGCTCCTGTGGCTTTTAAAAATAAATTTATACCATTACCTGATGGAAAACTTTTTGGTCATGAGTAACATTTAATAAGTTTGGTCCTTGACTATATGTATGGCCAATGCAGAGGACCACAACTAATATTCCAATCACCAAGATTTAAAATTTTTTTCTTCCATATAATAAGTTTAAAAAATGAAAACCATTACATTCTACAAAATCTAGGACTTATGGTCACCTAAGGAAAAGGAAGTTTGAAAGATAAGGGAGAAAATCTCTGGAGGAAGAGAAGAAGAGGATTTAGGGAAAAGGAGAAGGAAGAAAAATATATAGGGAAGAAAGGGAAAAAAATGAGTTGGTATTCTCAAGTAGACAAATATTAATCTAATCAGAAAAAAATATTGTAAGAAGTATTGTAATATCAGTACCTTTTTTGTTTAGGTTTGATATTGGGACAAAATGAAACACTTTCAAATCACTGAATACTTTACAAGAAAGTAGATTTACTGAGCCTTACAACAGCAATTATTAAAAAAATGCAAAGGCATTTAGCTCTTCCAACTACCACCTCTCCTCATCTCCATCTGGAAACTGCTTCTGGTCAGTCAGCAATTAGTTTACAGTAGCTTAGGGAGTTTCAGACATCCACCCAAATCTGAGAGGTACTGATTATAAAGAATGAAACTTTTATGCTTCCCTGCCAGGAAGCTGCATCAGAGACTATGGGGTCAATTGTATGAGATAAGAATGCTGTGTGAAGAGAGTCAAAGAAACTTTCAGAAATCTTTAGATTCATGGAAAATGGCAGAGACACAAGTAAAACTCAGGTTTTTCTTATTCCAGTTCCAATCCTATCAAAATGATCTTAGGGAAACAACAAATTGATATTACTGATTACACCTGTGACAAGCTATATGAGCTTGACTAAGTCCCATATTTTCTTTGTCTCAATTTTTCCATCTTTCTTATGTGGAGAATGTCAGTCCCTTTATATCTCACAAAAAAATAAAAAGAGAAAATGAAGCAATAGTTTTGAATTGTTCTCATTTCTTCATCTGAAAGGGGTTCTATAAATAAAACATTTAAATATGGAGAGAAATGTTCATATGAAAAGTGAAATGAATTGCTAAATATTACCACACTGTGCAGAATGCCATTACTTGAAAAAAAATTTTGATACTAATCATTTATTTGTGAAGTTAAAGAAAATGAACATCTCAAAAAATGCAAGACAGCTCTATGGCATGGCATTTAGTGCCATTTATGTCAAAAATTATAAGTATAAATCAAAAATTTTACATTTAAACTATGAAACAGAAAATGCAAGTTACTAGTTGTCAAGTGAGGTCTTTCCAGGTTAGTGGCATGTGCACCATCAGTGCACAATCACATTTTACTTTTAGACAATTGCAAACTGCTTTCTTGTAAGTTTGGAAATTTCAAGTCATTTATCTCTTATTACTTTATGATGTTTTATATTTGAAGGCTAGAATAAGGAACCTAGGAGAGAAGAATGCTAAAACTACAGCCTGATTGGGGGTTCAGAAAAAAATTAGTAACTTTTTTATTTTTCAGTTATATTTGATTTTTTCAAATATCTGTAAAGATAATTTTCAACATTCATTTTTGTCAGACTTTATTTTTCAGATTTTTTTCTCTCCTTCCCTTCACTCCCCCTCCCAAGACAGTAAGTAAACAAATATAGGTTAAATACATGTAATCTTTTTTGTGCTAGAAAAATCAGATTAAAGGGGGAAAAGAAAAAAAAAAACAATAACAAGAAAGAAAAGGCAAACAAACGAACAAAAAGATGAACATAATATGCATTGATCCACTTTTAGGCTCCATGTTCTCTCTCTGAATGCAGATGGCACTTTCTATCCCAAGTTTATTGGAATTAGTTTAGATCATCACAATGCTGAAAGAACCAAGTCCATTACAGTTGACCATCATGTAATTTTGTTTTTACTGTGTACAATGCTTTCTTGGTTCTGCTCATTTCACTCAGCATCAGTTCATGTAAATCTTTACAGACTTTTCTGAAGTTAGCCTGCTCATTATTTCTTATAGAACAATAATATTCCATTAAATTCATATACTATAACTTATTCAGCTATTTTTCCACCTGATGGACATCCATTCAGTTTCCAGTTCCTTGCCATTACAGAATTGCTACGCATATCTTACTACATCTGGGTCTTTTTTTCCTTTTTTATAATCTCTTTGGGATACAGTAATGGCAATACTGGATCAAAGGGTATACAGATTTTTTAAATTAATTTATTTATTTTAGTACACATTGCTTTATAAACAATGTTGGGAGAGAAAAATCAAAAGGGAAAAACCACTGAAGAGGGAAAAAATACAAAAAAGTGAACATAGAATGTGTTGATTTGCATTCAGTCTCCATAGTTATTTTTCTGGATGCAAATGACATTTTCTGTCCAAAGTCTATTGGAATTGTTTTGGATCACCGAACTACTGAGAAAAACGATGTGTTTCAGAGGGGATTATTGCACATTCTTGCTGTTATTATATACATTGTATTCCTTATTATGTTTGTTTCACTCAGCATCAATTCATATAAATCTTTCCAGGCCTTTCTAAAATCAGCTTGTTCATCATTTTTTATAGAACAATAATATTCCATTATCTTTCTATACCATAACTTATTCAGGCATTCCCCAACTGGAGAATACATGGGCATCTACTCTTTTTCCACTTCTTTATTACCACAAAAAGAGCTGTACAAACATTTTTGTATGTGTGGGTCTTAATTCCTGGGATTAGTGACCCAGTAGTGACAGTATTGGGTCAAAGGATATGCACAATTTTATGCATATACACAGTTTTATAGTCCTTTGAGCATAGGTCCAAATTGCTCTTCAGAATGGCTATCACTTCAGAATTCTATCAACAATACATTAGTGTCCCAGTTTTCCCACATCACATCCAAAAGTTATCATTATTTCTCCCTGTCATCTTAGTCAATCAAGAGATTAAGGCACTTCAGAGTTGCCTTAATTTGCATTTTTTAACCAGAAGTGATTTAAAGCATTTTTCATATGACTAGAAATGATTTTATTTTCTTCATCTGAAAATTGTCTATTCATTATGTCCTTTGACCATTTATCAATTTAAAAATTAATTGTATTCATATAAATTTGAGTTAATTCTCTCTATATTTTAGAAATGAAGCCTATATTAGGAATACCATCTGTAAAAAAAGTTTCCTAGCTTCATTCTTGCCTCCTAAGCTTGGCTGCATTGGTTTTCTTTGTGCAAAAAAAAATAATTTAACGTAATTAAAATTTCCCTTTTTCATTTGATAATATTCTCTAGTTCTTTCTTGGCCATAAATCTCTCCAGTCTCTATAAATCTGACAAGTAGACTAGCCCTTGCTCTCCTAATTTGTTTATAGTACTACCCTTTATGTCTAAATCATGAACTTTTTCAACCTTATGTTGGTTTAGTGATGTTGATATCAGTCAATTCTTAATTTCTGCCATACTATTTTCCAGTTTTCCCATCAATTTTTGTCAAATAGTGATTTCTTATTTTAAAAGATGGAGTCGGGGCGGAGCCAAGATGGCGGAGAAGACACACGCGACTTTCTAAGCTCTTCTCTTACCCTCTTTATCAATATTATATCGAGCCTCAAAAATAGTCTTGACTGGATAATTGTAAAGATAAGAAGCAGAACAACTCACCGGCCAAGAAAATCTGCAGTCTCGCCAAAAAGGTTGGTTCGGGGCCAGGGGAGATTGACAGACGGGGAGAGAAATTAGGTTCCGAGGAGAGTCTCAAACCGAGGGTGAAGGACAGATCTCAGCACAAGCGCGCACCCCAACCCGCAGTACGGGGCTTCCCTTGGGCAGTTTGATCCCGCACGGCAGGAGGATTGCCCGGGTTAGCCTCAATCTGCGTGGGGAGCTTGGCTTGGGGCCATAGAGCTTTTCCAGGGCCGATTTGCATCAGGCAGAGACGCTGGGCAGAGTTTGTGGCGGTCTGCTGTCTGTGGTCTGCGGTCTGCGGTCTGCTGTCTGCGGTCTGTGGTCTGCGGTCAGCTGCTAAAACTCACAGTCCCACAAGAGGCTCCGGCCTGGGGCAGTGACACTTTCACCCCTTAGTCTCTACCCGAGGGCAATCCTAATCCACTCAGCCCTACTTAAGCAGTTTGATAGCCTCGCCACTGCTGAATCCTCTTCCTGTTGGGAAGGGAAAACTCACTCAGAGCACCCCATACTCGGAGCCGGAAATCGGTTTAAATCTTTCCCTGCTCTTGCAGAGAAGCTGAACCCCTAGCCTAGGAGACCTACCCAAAGGCTTTAAAACATGAATAAAAGATGAAAAGAACAATCGACAGCTTCTATGCAGAAAAAAGCAGGTCAAAACCTGAAGAGACCTCAAACAGCGAAAATGCATCAGACTGTCCCTCATTCTAATGCTCCATAGAAGAGAACTAAAACGTCCCAAAAGAGAGTTAGAAGATAAATGGGAAAGGAAAGAGAAGCCTTACAAAGAGAGCAACAACTTCCTGAAATACGAATTGAAAAAATAAAGAATTACTAAAAGTAGGATTTAGGAATTGAAAAGACAAAGAACACTAAGAAAGTAGGATCTGAATTGAAAAAGAAAATAATTCACTAAAAAAAAAATTAGTGAAATGGAAAAAAATTCCACAGACCAAAACAATACATTCAAAAACCAATTGGACATATACAGAAAAAGAAAAACTAATTAAGAAAATAATTCTTTAAAAATTAGAACTGAATAAATTGAAACTAAATTCATTAGACAGCAAGAAATCAGTCAAGCAAAAACAAAAAAACAAACTGAAAAACCATGAATTATCTACTTAAAACGACAGACTTGGAAAATAGATCTAAGAGATAATCTGAGGATTATTGGAACTTCCAAAACATGATGAAAAAAGAGCCTAGATACTATTTTACAAGAAATCATCAAAGAGAACTGCCCAGATGAATAGAATCAGAAGGTAAAATAGCACGAAAGAATTCATCGAACACCTTCTGAAAGAAACCCTAAAATAAACCCCTAAGGAATATTGCAAAAATTTCAGAACTATCAATTAAGGAAAAATTTTACAAGCAAAAAAACCATTTAAATACCGAGGTGCCACAAAAGGATCACCCAAGATCTGGTGCCCTACATTAAAGGAAAGAAGGCCGAATATGATATTCTGAAAGGCACAAGAACTGGGATGCAGCCAAGAATAAACTACCCAGTTAAGCTGAGCATTTTCTTCCAGGAAGAAGATGGATATTTAATGAAACAAATGAATTCCATTTGTTTCTAAGAAAAACCAGAACTAAACAAAAATTTGATCTCCAAGAATAGAAAAAAGAGATGCAGAAAAGGTAAAATAACTCTTAAGAATTGTATTCCTGTTGTGGATATACAAAAGAATACATGTAAAAATTTTATAAATATAATAAAAGGAAGTAGATATGGAAAGGGATGATGGCAGAATAAGGTGGGAAGAGGGATAGAGGGAAACCAATCCCACAAAGAGGCTAAGGAAACTTATCATATCTGAGGAATTTAGAGAAGGGGAACATTGTGTAATCTACTCTCATCAGAGTTGGCCTCAAAGAAAAAATAATTGACATTTGTTTTAGAGAAAATTCTCTCTCCTCATTAAAAACGGGGAGAGGAAAAGGAAAAAAAAAGAGAATAGGAAGGAAGGGGAAAGACTCAAGGGGGAGGGAGGATTATAAAGAATAAGTATCGTGATCAAGAGGGTAATAAGTTTAAAAGGGGAGAGGGTTGGGGAGGCAAGAATAAGTAAAGCACAATCTGGGGTTAGGATGGCAGGAAACAGATTTAGTAATTCTAACCGTAAATGGAATGGGATGAACTCCCCCATAAAGAGGAGGCAGATAGCAGACTGATCAAAGTCAGAACCCTACAAATGTTGTTTACAAGAAACATTTAAGCAGGGGATACATATAGAGTACAGGTAAAAGGCGGAGCAAATCTATTAGCTTCAGGTGAAAGTCAAAAAGGTGCCATCCTTATCTCAGATCAAGCAAAAGAAAAATTGATCTAATTAAAAGAGATAAGGAAGGAAACTACATCCTCTAAAGGTAGCATAACAACGAAGCAATATCAATATTAAACATATATGCACATGGTATGGCACTCACTTCCTAAAGGAGAAGTTAAGAGGTAAAAGAAGAAATAGACAACAAAACTGTAATAGTAGGAGATCTCAACCTGCACCTCAGAATTAGACAAATCAAACCACAAAACAAATGAAAGAAATAAAGAAGTAAATAGAATATTAGAAAAATTAGGTATGTTGATCTTTGAGAAAATTGAATGAGATAGAAGGGAATATACTTCTTCTTCAGCAGTTCATGGAACCTATTCAAAATTGACCATATATTAGACATAAAGACCTCAAATTAGCAAGAACAGAAATAGTAAATGCTTTCTTTTCAGATCATGATGCAATAAAAACTACATTCAACAAAAAGGGGGAAATAGACCAAAAGTAATTGAAACTAAACAATCTCATCTTAAAGAATGATTGGGTGAAGCAGCAAATTATAGATACAATTAATAATTTCACTCAAGATAATGACAATGATGAGACATCATACAAAATTTGTGGGATGCAGCCAAAGGGTAATAAGAGGAATTTTATATCCTTAGAGGCTTACTTGAATAAAACAGAAAAGAAAAGATTAATGAATTGGGCTTGCAACTAAAAAACTAAAAAGACCAAAATTAAAACCCCTAATCAAATACTAAATTGGAAATTCTAAAATTAAAAAGGAGACATGAAAAATATTGAAAGTAAAAAAACATTGAACTAATTAATAAAACTAAGAGTTGGTTCTATGAAAAAGCCAATAAAATAGATAAGCCTTTGGTAAATCTGATTAGAAAAAGGAGGGAGGAAAATGAAATTAGTAGTCTTAAAAATGAAAAAGGGAGAACTTTCCACCAATGAAGAGGAAATTAGAGAAATAATAAGGAGTTATTTTGCTCAACATTATGCCAATAAATTTGATAACCTAAGTGAAATGGATGACTACCTCCAAAAATATAGACTTCCCAGACTAACAGAGGAGGAAGTAAATTGTTTGAATAGTCCCATTTCAGAAAAGAAATAGAACAGGCAATTAAATAACTCCCTAAGAAAAATTCCAGGCCAGATGGATTTACATGTGAATTTTACCAAACATTTAAAGAACAATGGTCAATGCTTATATAAATTATTTGATAAAATAGGAATGAAGGAGTCCTACCAAATTCCTTCTATGACACAGACATGGTACTGATATTAAACCAGGTAAGGCTGAAAACAGAGAAAAGAAAATTATAGACCAATCTCCATGAATATTGATGCTAAAATCTTAAATAAGATATTAGCAAAAGACTACAGAAAATCATCTCAAGTAATACACTATGATCAAGTAGGATTTATACCAGGAATGCAGGGCTGGTCAATATTAGAAAACTATCAATATAATTGGCCATGTTAATAACCAAATTACAAAACCATATATCATCTCTAATAGATGCAGAAAAGATTGATAAAACCAACATCCATTCCTATTAAAAACACTTAGAAGTATAGGAATAAATGGACTTTTCCTTAAAATAATCAGCAGCATCTATTTAAAACCCTGATTCAGTAAGCATCATATGTAATGGAGACAAACTGCAACCATTCCCAATAAGATCTGGAGTGAAACAAGGTTGCCCACTATCACTGTTACTATTTAATATTGTATTAGAAACACTAGCTATAGCAATAAGAGCTGAGAAAGAGATTAAAGGAATAAGAATAGGCAATGAGGAAGCCAAATTATCACTCTTTGCCAATGACATGATGGTAATACTTAAGAACCCCAGAGATTCTGCTAAAAAGTTAAGAATAATCACAACTTTACAAAGTTCTGGTTATAAAATAAACCCACATAAGTCATCAGCATTCTTATATATCACTAAAAAATCCAACAGTCAGAGTTACAAAGAGAAATTCATTTAAAGTAACTACTGATAATATAAAATATTTAGGAATCTATCTGCCAAGGGAAAATCAGAAACTTTATGAGCAAAATTACAGACCACTTTTCACACAAATTAAGTCTGATCTAACCAATTGAAAAATATTAAATGCTCTTGGATAAGGCGAGCAAATATAATAAAGATGACATATTACCTAAACTAATCTATTTATTTACGTATACCAATCAGACTTAAAAACTATTTTAATGACCTAGAAAAATAACAACAAAGTTCATATGGAAAACAAAAGGTCAAGAATTTCGGAATTAATAAAAAAATCAAATGATGGTAGCTTAGTTGTACCAAATCTAAAATTATATTATAGAGCAGCAGTTACCAAAACTATTTGGATTGGCTAAGAATAGATTAGTTGCTCAGTGAATAGATTAGTTCAAGGATAAAACAGTCAACAAATATAGCAACCTAGTCTTTGAAAAACCAAAGATCCCAGCTTTTGGGATAAGAACTTACTGTTTGATAAAAATTGCTGGGAAATTGGAAACTAATATGGCAGAAACTAGGCATTGATCCATACTTAACGCCATTAACAAGATAAGGTCAAAATGGGTTCATGACCTAGGCATAAAGAATGAAATTATTAATAAATTAGAGGAACATAGGATAGTTTACCTCTCAGACCTGTGAAGGGAAGGTCTTTATGACCAAAGCAGAACTAGAGATCATTACTGATCACAAAATAGAAAATTCGATTATACTAAACTGAAAAAGTTTTTGTACAAACAAAACTAATGCAGACAAGATTAGAAGGAAGCAGTAAACTGGGAAAATATTTTTACAGTCAAAGGTTCTGATAAAGGCCTCATTTCCAAAATAATTAGAGGAATTAACTCAATTTATAAAAATCAAGCCATTCTCCAATTGAAAAATGGTCAAAGGATATGAACAGACAATTCTCAGATGAAGAAATTGAAACTATTTCTAGTCATATGAAAGATGCTCCAAGTCATTATTAATCAGAGAAATGCAAATTAAGACAACTCTAAAATACCACTACACACCTGTTAGATTGGCTAAGATGACAGGAAAGCTAATTGTACAATAATTCAGAGTCTGATTCTTTTTGTACAGCAAAATAATGTTTTGGTCATGTATACTTATTGTGTATCTAAGTTATATTTTAATATATTTAACATCTACTGGTCATCCTCCATCTAGGGAGGGGTTGGGGTAAGAGGTGAAAAATTGGAACAAGAGGTTTGGCAATTGTTAACGCTGTAAAGTTACCCATGTATATATCCTGTAAATAAAAGGCTATTAAATAAAAATAAAAATTATAAAAAAAATGGAGTCTTGGAGTTTATCAAACACTAGATTACTATAGTTACATACTATTGTCTTATGAATCTAATTTATTCTACAGATCCACTATTCCATTTCTTAGCCAGTATCAAATGATTTTTATAAAGCTTTTTATTGTCAAAACATATGTACAATTTTCAACATTCACTCTTGCAAAATAGTGTGTTCCAAATTATTTTGTCCCTCCATTCCCCTCATTCCCTTCCCTAGACAACAAGTAATCCAACATATGTTAAGCATGGACAATTCTTGCATACATATTTCTACATTTATCATGCTGCACAAGAAAAATCAGATGAAAAAGAAAAAATTAGAAAGAAAACAAAATGCAAGCAAACAACAAAAAAGTGAAAATAGTAAGTTGTAATCCACTCTCAGTTCAAGTTCTCAGGGCCAAGGAGAGAGAGATTCATTTCCATCTTCATCAGCCTTGTGATGGCTGACCTGTCCTCCTGCATTTTCTCCACTGAAACCAAGATTCTGGAAGGCATTTAAGAAAGTTAACTGGGCCCCAGGAATGGAGACAAGACTTTGAAAGAGATCTAGTGATTACTCAACTGAACGAGACCTCCAGAAAACCAAACAAAGAACACTACAGTATTGAGTATCCCAGTTCTCCCACATCCCATTCATCATTCATCCTTATCTTTTCCTGTCATTTTAGCCAATCTGAGAGGTGTGCATTGATACCTCAGAGTTGTTTTAATTTGTGCTTCTATGATCAATAGTGATTTAGAGAATTTTTTCTTTCTTCTTCTTTTTATTATTTTTTTTTTGGCTGAGGTAATTAGGGTTAAGTAACTTGGCCGGGTCACACAGCTAGGAAGTATTTTGTGTCTGAGGCCAGATTTGAACTCAGGTCCTCCTGACTTCAGGGCTGGTGCTCTATCCATTGTGCCACCTAGCATTTTTTCATGACTAGATAAAATTTTAATTTCTTAATCTGAATTGTTCATATCCTTTGACCATTTATCATTTGGAGAATGGCTTGTATTCTTATAAATTTGATTTAATTCTCCACATAGATTAGAAATGAGGCCATTATCAGAACCCTTGAATGTAACTATTTTTTGCCAGTTTATTGCTTCCCTTCTAAATGTGTCTGCATTGGTTTCGTTTGTTCAAAACCTTTTTAACTTAACATAATCAAAATTGTCCATTTTTCATTCCATAATGTACTCTAGTTCATCTTTGGCCTACATTCCTTCCTCCTCTACAGATCTAAAAGTTAGACTGTCCTTTGTTCCTTTAATTTAATTATCATTTCACTCTATATGTTTAAAGCATGAATCCATTTCAACCTTATCTTGCTATAGGGTATTATATATGGGTCAATAATTAATGTCTGCCATACTAATTTCCAATTTTCCCAGTGATTTTGTTAAATAATGATTTCTTATTCTAGAAGTTTGGGCCTTTGGGTTTATCAAACACAAGATTATTATCATCATTAACTATTATTTCTTATGAAGTTAACTTATATCATTGATCAACTCCTCTATTTCTTAGTCAGTACCAAATGGTTTTGGTGATTGATGCTTAATAATATAGTTTTAGGTCTGGTACAACTAGGCCACATTCATTTGAAATTTTTTCATTAATTCCCTTGAAATTCTTCATCTTTTGTTCTTCCAGATGAACTTTATAATTATTATTTCTAGCTTTGTACAATATTTTTGAGAGTTTGATTGGTATGGCAATCAATAGATTAATTTAGGTAAAAGTGAAATTTTTATTTCTATTAGATAAGCCTACTTATGAGCTCTTGTTATTCTTCCACTTGATTAGTTCTGACCTTATTTGTGTGGAAATTGTTTTGTAATTGTGTTCAGTTAGTTGCTGACTTTGCCTTGTCAGGTAGACTTTGAAATAATTTATATTATCTATAGTTTTTTAAATGGAATTTATCTCTTGCTGTTGGGCTTGTTGGTAACAAAAAGAAATGCTAATGATTTATATGGATTTATTTTTCATCTTGCAACTTGGCTAAAATTGTTAATAGTTTCTAGAATTTTTTAAGTAGATTCTCTAGTATTCTTCAAGTATATCATCATATTACCTGCAAAGAATAATAATTTAGTTCCCCATCATCTACTTGAATTCATTTTCCTTTATTTTTTCTTCTTTTATTGTTAAAGTTAACATTTCTAATACAATATTGAACCATAATGGTGATGGGGGCAACCTTGTTTCATCCCAACTACTGGGAATGTTTCTAATTTATTCTCATTACATACTATGGTTGCTGACCTTTTTAAATAATATGCTACTGATAATTTTAAGGAAATTTTCATTTATTCCTATAATCTCTACTGCTTTTAATATGAATAGGTGTTCTTTTTTCCAAATACTTTTTCTGCATCTTTTGAGATAATCATATGGTTAAGTTTGGTAGTTTTCCTAATATTGAACCAGCCTTGAATTCCTGGTATAAATCCATCTTGGTCAAAGTGTATTATCCTGGTGATAAACTCCTTTAATCTCTTTGTTAATATTTAATTTATGTTTTTGTATCAATATTTACTAGGACAATTGGTTTATAATTTTATTTCTCTATTTGACCTTTTCTAGTTCAGCTATTAGCATCATGTCTGTGCCATAAAACTGAGTTTCGTAGGATTCCTTCCCCTATATTTCCAAATCATTTGTATAATAATGGAATTAATTGTTCTTTAAATATTTGGTGAAATTCACATGTAAATCCATCTGACCCTGGAGATTTTTTTGCAGGGGAATTGATTAATAGCTTGTTCAATTTCTGTTTATGAAATGGGGTTATTTAAGTCATTTATTTCCTTCTGTTAATCTACAGCAATCTGTATTTTTGTAAGTATTCGTTCATTTCACTTAGATTATCAGATTTATTGGCATAGGCAAAATCGCTCCTAATTATTGCTCTAATTTCCTCTTCATTGCAAGGGTGAATGTTGAAAACTATCTAAACATATGTTTTGAAAAGAAAAAACTTAAAAAAAAATTATATCTACAGCCTTTAAATACAACCCTAATAGATACAGTTCTCAAGTGTTAAACATGTCATCTTCCCCCTTAGAGATGAAATCTTTTTAACTTTTAAAGAAACATAGTTTTTCTTTCCTTTCCTTTTTCTTTCTTTCTTTCTCTCTCTCTCTCTCTCTCTCTCTCTCTCTCTCTCTCTCTCTCTCTCTTTTTTTTGCTTCTTTTGAGTTCTGTATTTGAAGATCAAATTTTCTTCTCAGCTCTGGGCTTTTCATCAAAAATAAATGAAATTCATCCTCTTTTACTGTGAAAGATAATGTTTAATTTTGATGAATAGTTGATTCTTGGCAAAAATCCAAGCTCCTTGGCCCTCTGGAATATCATATACCAGGTCCTTTGATCCTTTAAAGTAGATGCTGATTGGTCCTAGGTAATTCTTATTGTGGCTCCTCAATAGGTGAATTATTTCTTTCTGGCTGCTTTCAATATTTTCTCCTCGATCTGATAATTATTGAATTTAACTATAGTATTCCTTGTAGTTTTCATTTGGGGGTCTCTTTCAGGAGGTGATTGATGAATTCTTTCAATGGTTATTTTACCTTTGTTTCTAGGACATTGGGACTGTTTTCCTTGTTGATTTCTTGAAAGATGTTGTCTAGCTCTTTTTTCTTCATGATTTTCAGGTAGTCCAATAATTCTTAGGCTGTCTCTCAATCTATTTTATAGGTCAGTTGTTTTTCCAATGAGGAATTTTATACTTTATTCTTCTTTATCTTTCTTTTATTTGGTTTAATTTTACTGATTATTGATGTCTCATTGTAGCATTTGCTTCCATTAGTTTGATTCTAATTTGGAGATTATTATTTTCTTCAGTTAGCTTTTTTTTCTGTTTTTGCATTTGGCCAATTGACTTTTAAATGAGTTGTTTTATTGATTGAATTTTTTTTCCATTTCATAAATTCTGTTTTTCAAGGAGTTATTTTTTTATTTCATCATATCTATATTTAAGGAGTAACATTCTTTTTTCCATTTCACTAAATCTATTCTTCAGATAATTTCTCATTTCCTTTTCCTATTTTTCTTCTAAATCTCTTTTAAGATCCTTTTTGAATTCTTCCAAAAGAGCCTTGTGAGATGGAAACCAACTCATATCACCCTTTGAGGCTTCATCTGTAGACATATTGCCTTTAGTGTTCTCAGGGTTTGAAGTCTGTTGTTCCTGTCTCCCTAAAATCTATCTATGGTCAGAGCTCTTTTTGCTTTTTTGCTCATTTTTAAAGGTTGACATCTGCTCTTAGGGCAATTCTCTCTAATCTCTAACAGGGGTCCTCAAACTTTTTAAATAGGGGGCCAGTTCACTGTCCCTCAGACTGTTGAAGGGCCGGACTATAGTAAAAACAAAAAACTTTGCTTTGTGGGCCTTTTAAATAAAGAAACTTCAAAGCCCTGAGGGAGGGGGATAATCGTCCTCAGCTGCCACATCTGGCCTGTGGGCCATAGTTTGAGGACTCCTGCAAGAGTTTCTCTATAATCTCTAAAAGATTAAACAGTCTCTTAGGTTGATTGTCTCAAGCTTCCTTTACAAGCAAAAGTGACTTCATGCTACCCTGGGACTGGGTCTGCAGGCTTCTTTTCCAAGATGTGTGGAAGTCACCAAGTCCCATGTTATCCTGGGATTCAGAGCTTACTATTTGCCCTCTGTAGTTGCAGTAGAGGTCTTACAGGTAGTCTACTGATCCACTGGCTTCTGAATCAGGATAAAGTGGCCAACACTGCTGTACTTTGACTAAAAGCCTCTCATTAGATTCTTCCCAGCATATGGACACCACTCTGAGCCAGGGCCCTGTGCTGTCTCTGCAAGTGGCCATCTCCCCCACCCAACTTTCCACACCCTGCCCAAGTGAAAGAGATTTTTCCTGAAATTTTTCCAAACTATATTCCAGTGGAAATTTGTTATACTCCAAATGTTTGGGGATTCTATAACTCTAAAATATGTTCAGAGACTTGATCTTTTGCTGATATGAGGGAAGCCAGGAAGAGATCAGACAAAGAACTGTCTATATTCCACCATCTTGGCTCTTCTTCCATATCCCCCATTCTCTTCAGTACCAAATGATTTTGATGACAGTCACTTTATAAAATAATTTTAGATCTTGTACAGATAGGCTACCTTCTTTTTCATTTGAAGTTCTTGGTCTTTTTTTCCAGATTAATGTTGTTAAATTTTCTAACTCAATAAAATTATTTCTTGGCAGTTTGACTGATACAGTACTAAATAGATGAATTTAGGCAGAATTGTCATTTTATTAAATTATTTTGGTGGATTTAAAATGGCAACTATTTATTTGGTTTAATAAAAAACATTAAAATTTAATTCCAAAGAATTATGTCTAGTGAGTTGTAAAAATATATAATACTTGAATTGTGTGGATCTCAAGATGGCTCCTATTTTGGTATTATTAGTTTTTATGAGTTCATGGAAGACAGAAAGAGTTGGGTCCTCTAAATAATGATAATAATTCAATGTATATAAAGAAATTAACTAAGCTACCAGACAGATGTGAAAACATCTTTACTGTGTATTTCTTTTCCTATCTCCTGAAATTATCACTGTACGGTATCCCATAGTGGCATAATTGGGAGTAAAGTTATTTTCTTCTTCACCTTATATCGAATATCTGATCATATATTTTCTCCATTTTAGTACAGTGGTCAATTTAAATTATCTTTTTTAAGTGGTATCATAAAAAAGGAAAACTGGCTTCAGTCAAAAGACTTGGACATTAGTATTCACCTAGGAACTAGTGTGTAAAAGTAATGAATGTTATTGCAAAATTCTAAAGAATTATAAGATGATTTTTTTTGAGGGGAGTGAGGAAAAATACAAACTAAATCACAGAAGTTTGTCAAATGAAATTATGTTCCTTTAATATCTGCTTGAAGGCCTGACTGAATTATTGGTATTTAATGGAATTATTTCATTTTAGGAGAAGGTTTCTGTTGGACTAAGAGACTTTATTCTTGGACTTTTTCTGTGCAATATTTTAACCAATGACTTCAGTGAAATTATGGGTGGCAATCCTCAAATTAGGTATCACAAAGCTTTGAAGAACATGTTGGATGATAGAATTAAGGTCTTGGTAAGCTAGAATAATAGGCTGAATTTGATGAGACAATAATTTTATGTATACACACATACTTATTGGCAGAGGTACAAAAAAGACTGAATACAGAAAAAAAACAGATTGAGGAAGGTATAGCTATATATCAATTTATGGGTAAAAAGACATGAGTGTCCCAGAATTGACACATTTTGACTAAAATAAAGGTGAATATTATGATGTGGTAGCCATCAAAATACATGATTATTTTGTGCTTCATTAACACAAAAATATGATTTTTAAGATAAAATACAATTTAAAAATAGCTTCCTTGATGGAGGTCACATATAGAATACTGTCTTCATTTCTGGATGGAACATAAAGAAATTAGTTGAAATATATACAGAAAATGAAAATTAGTTTGATGATAGTAGTAGAAAATATTTCGTGGATTATTAGAAGAAACAGGTGAATATTCTTTTAAGGAAAAAAAAGCTTACAGGACAATATGATAGTTGTCTTTAAGGGTTTAAAAATCTGTCATGTATAAAAAAAAAAAGACTATCTTCTTTTAATTCAGACAGAAAGCAGGAAAAGGAAAAGTGAGCAGAAATGTGTGGCAAGATGATGAAGTGAAAGGTACCAATTAAAAGTACTTATTTTCTTTTACCTCTGCTTCAAAAATAATAATTAATAGAGCAAAAAAAAAAGAAAAGAAAGCATCTACAGAAAGAAAAGAAAAGAAATTCCTGCCAAGTGAAGTCCATAAGAATTTTTAAAACAAACAAAAAGGAAAGGCTGTATTATTCACTTCACATACTAATTTCCTCACTGCCCCTCCCCTAGGCAACCTGGATTAGAAGTTTTAGAAATTAGTAATAAAGAAAATCAGCAAAGGCCAAATATTTTTGGTAGTCTTCTATTTGATATTTAACTAGTTTTACATCCCCGAACAGAGAGAAGGTCAGCTATTAAGCCCCCATAGGGAGAAAAACACCAGGAGACATCCTAAGCAAATGATGATGGAAAGATAAAAATATAAATATTAGAGGACTTTGTGAAATTAGATTTCTGAATACAATGTCAACTTGCTAGGAATTAGTTCAACTATTTTAAAAACTTTACAATGGTGACAAAAATTTTAAAAAATATACAATTTGACTAAAATAAAAAAAAAATACTTGCTATATAGACAATGAAGGAGAAAAAAAGATGAAAAGCAATGTCTTATATGTGTCAAGACTATTTCACATGACATTTGTGGTAGCAAAAAAGTACCCCAAATAAAAAAAAAAACAACAACAATACCAAAGAGACAGTGTCCATTCATTAAAACATGCCTAAACACATTATAATATGGTAGGAATAATATTATAAAACCCTTTCATTCTTTTTACTCCATACAAATTTGATTATTTTTTCCCTTACAAAGGTATTGAAACTATTCAATGGGCCAGGAAACTAAACTAGATATAGCTCACTCTTTGGGTGTGTTCAAAACAGTACATTGGGGACAGAAGTTCCTCACTCCCACTTATGACAGCAGAACAGATAAATCACACTATGAACGTCTGTTCAACTAAATCAATTCTTTATTTGGGAAGAGCATTTCTTCCTTTCAATGAATCTCTTTTCCCAGCAAAGACTAAAAAATACTTTTGGGGTGCCTGTTAAATAGTTTACAAGAATATGATTTTATTCTAATTTTGAACTTAAAACTACCAGTCACCCAGTGTACTGCATATATTTTTACATATATTTTATTTACTTTATTACATATTTCCCAATTACATGTTAATATTTTTTACCATCCTTTATTTAAAATTTTGAGTTTCAAAGATTCAATTATCATTGGGGGGGGGGGTTGTTTCAAGTGAAGATTCCTTTTGTGGACTAGATGACAACTAAAGTTCTTTAAAATTACTCATTTTTGTGATTCTGTAATAAATATAAGAATCCTGGAGGGAGATGTTACATGTATTCTCAAAAGCATTTGTTCTATAAGTTGGTTTCAATTAACTGTATTTGTTTAAATGAAGGCTTTAGCATGAAGGGGAGCATATTTAGAAAAGGATGTCATGTCAAAACAAAAAATATATTATATATATTCATATATTGTGTACTTATGTGTTCATAGTACATGTGGATATTTCTCTGTGTATATACATACCTTTTATTTTGACATATATTTTATGTATATGTTTTTATATGCATTGTGTAAACATATTTATATATCTAGCCATCTTTCTAACAGAATTGTCAAACAAAAAATTGAGTTGCTACCATAGATTCTGTCATTATGCCAGAGTCTTAGTGATTAGTAGTCAGAGATATTTAAGAGCAGATTCTTGTATGAGTTTGGAACAGACTAAATAAACTTTGAGGTTCCTTTCAATTCTGAAATTCTGTAATCCTAGATAATAAATAGTTCTTTTAAAATAAAATATAAAAACTTAAAACACACTATGAAATTAGTTGATTTTTCCAACCTCTAAGATAATCATTTAGGGAGAGAACAGACTTGGAAAGTTGCACAGTAACAATTCAAAAAAATCTTGCTTGTTGTTTTTTAGCTACTACTGTGTGTGTATCCTTGTATTAGTTGCTTTACATAATAAAGTTATGATTATACCTGGAACCACATCAGGGATATAATAATTTAGTTGCTGTCATTAACATGATGACCATTAATGCTAGGATCCATAGCATAATTATGATTATTCTACAACATTATTAATCCACAATTATTGAATCAATGTTAATTATTTCATATTTAATACATGATGATTAAATCTACCAGTTTGTAATATAGTGACAAAAAATAGGAATAGAACATTTTAAAGCTTTTTAAGCCTTTTTTACAATTTTATAGAGGCAACATGATATAAAGACTGATCTAAACAATTTATACTCTTTAATGTACTTTTGTTTTAGACCTGTCTTAAAATGTGCCCTTCTAACTAAATAGCCTATAAAATGTGCCTACTCAGCATCTAGTTGTAGAGCTTAAGAAACTATTTAAAAGAAGTGTGACAAAAAAAAAAAAAAGTAAGTATATTGTTTGGTCAAACTTTTGGGATATTCTCATTAGAAAATAGAAAGCACCCTTTTGTGGATTTGACAGTAAATCCCCAGTATAACTTACTTCATATAATACCAATTTTATTTTAAAGTATATTTTTCTTTTGATGATTTTCTTCCTTTTTTCCTCTTAATTTTTCTTTTGTCAAAAATTTATACTAGAGATGCCTCTCAACAAAGAGAAAAAAGAGGTACAATGGAAAATTTGAGTGATGTAAAAACACCAAAAATAGAAGAAAATTTATTTTTATAAAACAGATAACTTACCAACTTACCAAAACTTACCAACAACAACAACAAAAAGAATGTGATTGAAGTTATATAGGAGGGGACAGAGGGGAAGTTTTGCTGCTGCTTAGGACTTCTTTGGTTTTTTTAATCATCTTTAATATAGTTCTAAAGGATTTCTATTTGGAGACTCACGAGCATAACAGATGAATCCCCCTATGCTTAAATTTATAGCTATAAGGCTTTAGAATTTGGCATGAGTTGTGCTTTATGCTTGCTAGGTTACTGCTGCATTAAATTCCAGATTTTTTTTCTGTCTCATATTGTTTACATCAGATATTTTGTCATCTTTTTGATGGTTAGTGTATGTATTTTCAGATAAAATATTTATTGTGCATTTGAAATTTTTATCACTTTAATTACAAATATTATTAGTTATTGGATATACATAAACTTAATTATTTCTGGTGTATTTTGTACTTCTATCAGGCCTAATTAGCTCTCATTTGAGAATGATGGCTTTTGCTTGCCATTCATCTCTCTTCATTTTAATAACATTTAACTGCTATTGTCAGGATATGTAAAATTTTACACTCTATACTGAGCATCCTATAGATTAGGAAAAGTAGATTAGACATTGCTATTCAGTAAATTGTGAAAATAAGTTCTTCATAAGTAAAATTAATTCCCTTTGAATTGTTCCTTTACAGAAGCTAAAATCATTAGCTGATTTATGTTCTTTGCAAAAATTGAAAATAAAATAATTTCATGTTTTTGAAATACATTAGTGTAATTATTAGTTCATAATCTACACTGTATGCTTTTTTCTCATATCCAAAAATGTAGCACACATGGAGTAAAGGGGAAGTATTCAATTTCCCATAATTCCATGGCCATATAGTCTGATGGTCTGATAGTAAAAATAAAAGGAGTAAAAAACTAGGATAATTGGGGCTTTCAGTGGACATGACACCTACCTAGTAGACATACAAAATTATATGGAAAGATGGTTATAGATTGCCACACAAATCACAAAAAACTATCTGAACAAGTCTGGGAATTAGAATGCACAATCAAAAAGTGACTTTGAATGTGCATATGTTAAAGTATCAATAACTATGAGAAGAATGGGTTAGTCTGAGAATCCAAGAGACTAGATAAAGATACAAAGAGAACAGATCTCATGAAGTGATAAACATGCTTCTTTCACCAAAGTATCAAGCAGGTAGCTGGATGGTACAGTCACTAGAATATAGGGGTTGGAGTCAAGAAGCCATGAGTTCAGATGCAACCTTACAGGCTTATTAGTGATGTAGTTACTTAACTACTGTCACTCTCAATTTCTTCATCTATAAAATGAAGGGGATGGATTTAATAGATTTACTGCTCTATAACCATGATCTTATAATTCTTATGCTATTTGTAATTCTATTGGTGTTATAAATTTTCTCTATCCAGTAATGTCAAGGAAAGAAGCAACATTGTTTTCAATCTAAATGCACTTAGGTAATGAGTCCCATTTCTGATTTTTTGTTTTATTTTGAAATGAAAGTAATTGATTTGTATTAAGATTATAATTAGGAACGTGTTTATATCAGAAGGAAAAGAGAATTTGATGATTCTTTTGGGATAGGTTTAACTAGAAAAAAATAAAATTCATATATTAGAGAGACTTTTCAGTGGGAACAAATAAGAAGTTTAAGAATTATTATTATTAGAAGGATGTTCCCCAAGATTGAAGTTAGCCTTTCTGTATTCATATAAGATGTCATTTTTTTATCCAAAATGGTAGGTTTGAGCAGAAAATGCTTTTTTGAAAAACTTAAATTTCTCTCCTTTTGTGAATATATTAAACAATATAAACATGCATACATCTGTAGTCACTTAGTGACTGCTATATTCTTTTCTGCTTATCATGAACTTGTTGGATCTCACTTCTGGGCCCAGGAATCTTCTATAAAGAAACCCAGTGAAATCAGTGAGGAAGAAATAGGTAAAAAAAAAAAAATGCTAAGGTTCTGCTGAGCAAGATGTGCACCAAACTCAATGTTTTTTTGTTTTTGTTTTTGTTTTTTTTGGTGAAACAATTGGGGTTAAGTGATTTGCCCAGGATCACACAGGTAGTAAATATTAAATCCCTAAGGTCAGATTTGAACTCAGGTCCTCCTCACTCCAGAAATGGTGCTCTATCCACTGTGCCATTTAGCTGTCCCCTCACCATTGCTAAGAAGAATTGTAAAAACCGCTACTTTTTATTGACCTTACATCAATATATCATCATGCAGCTCTGTTGAAGAGATTCTGTATATCCAAAACTTCAGCTGCTTAATAAGTAGAGTCTAGATATATGCAACATGAACTAACACAATACATGACAAACACGGACTTAAAGAAATATCCTTTTAACTGCAGGATAGATAGAGAAGGATCACTCTAATCCATTCTAGGGTGTCTTTTCCGTGTCTTCCTAATTATCATATATATATATATATATATATTTTTTTTTTCATTTTGTCTCCACCATTGGATAAGGGCAAGAACTGTTTTTTTTTTGTTTGTTTTGTTTTTGTCTCCTTTTATATCTCTAGAAATTAGCTCAGTCTCTGACACATAGTAGTTATTTAATAAATCTTTATTGATTGATAATAGTTTGTATAACATTAGCTCATATTTATATAATACTTTAAATTTTACAAAATGCTTTACATATGCTATCACATTTAAATTTCACAACACCACTTTGAGATAGGGATTATTAGTATTACTGTTTTTCAGATGGAGAAAATGAAGCTGAGAAAGATCAATTCATCTAGGGCTAAATGTCAGGGCTGAATTTGAAATCAGGTCTTCTGACTCCAATTCTAACACTCTACTGGGCCACTCAGCTACTTATAACAAAGTAGCAATCTTCTTAAGTACAAAATAATAATATCATGAAATCTCAAACAGTTTTCTACCCATATATAAAGAGACCTTCTACAGTATATATCCACCAAATGGTCAAGTGAACTTTCCTTAAGTAGTAGTCTATTTCTCTTTTGGATAGATCTAGTTACCAAGCAGTATTTTTTCTTCCATAGAACATTCTTATGACCTTTTTCAGCTTAACCCACTCTATCTAGTTTGGTATTATAGAGTCAAACAGACAAGTCTTAAATATTTTACATGATTCAGTACCTCAAATAATCAAAATATATAACTTCCATGCCCAAAGTTTAGTATGAAGATTTAGTGAGGCATATTCTTCTTCAAAAATTACTTTTCAATTTTGGAAAATTAGAATAATATTTTCACTTTTCTACTCTTTTAGGACTTTTCACAAGTTGGAGTTTTGAAATTCAGTGGCTTAGCAATGTCATTTATCAGATACTTCTATACCCTAGGATATTAGTTTGTCTGGACAGTCAAGTGATATTTTGCCACCTCGTCCTCCTTTTCTTTCTTTTCCTCCTCTTCTTCTGTACACATGCATAGTCATACCACTATATGTGGATGCTCTTACCCAGAGGATTATAAATTTTGATCACTTTCACAAGATGTTTTTGAGTTTGAGAGCTAGATTTTTTTTTCATTTTTGCCTTACTCATTCTTACTCTATTATTGCTGGGTTTTTTTTTTTTTTGTTTGTTTGTTTAAAAAAAAATTGGGACAATTGACTTTTTGTCTCATGTAGTTTTCATTTATGATTTCTTGATTTATAGATCTGATAACACCCATTGGGATTCATATGGAGCCAGACTATGTCTTTAAACCTAAATCACTCTAGCTCTTACAGATTGGCCAATAATAGGTCCTAGACCAAGCATAGCTTACGCATTAATTGTGTTTTCATGTCTCTGAGTATAAATAGCATTTTTTTGTGTGTTCTTACCAGAAGCTTTGAGGGTCTTCCCTTACAAGATTGTTTCTTTGGGAACTAAGTCAAAATTGACCATTTTGCATTAATTCTTATCTAGCTTTTAATCATTTAATGGGTATTACCTCAGACAAAATGAGACTTAGGAGAGACCTCAGCTTAAAAAGGCCAGAATCTCCTACTTTACAGGGGGCCTTTGCCAATTGTCCTGACTTATGTCTTGCCGTTGGATTCTGATGAGCCTGGAGGAGAGAGTGAGGAGATGATTTTGCATTGTCCTGACTCACTGAAATCCAATTCACTTGTAAGTCAAGATCATTCCATTAATGCCATTGGTGCTCTTAGAGAAACAAAGAATAATACACATTCACACTTATCCTGTATTTCCGTTCTCTGTTGGACAGTTTTGTGCTGATCTCTTTGATTCAAATACTATACTCCTCAGAAATAAAAAGAAAGACAAAATATAAGTGAAATAGTTTTTTTTTTTCCTTTTCTGTTATCACTGACCTATCTATACCATTGTTGATCCTCTTTTTTTTTTTTTTTTTTTTTGCTAATACAGCTTGCACTAGAAAACAGTTTTTTGTTTTGTTTTGTTTGTCACTGTTGTTTATGTTTTAGCTGATTCAATTTTTTTGTTGCCCTTAAGATTCCTTGTTAACCTCTTATTTTCTGAACTTAATACTCCAGAGGTTAAACTTCTTATACATTTTTGCATTATTTTTATTTTCTGGTGCAGGTCCTTGCTTCCATCCTATGCACTTGTCTGTAATACAGGGGATATTCCAAAAGTCTTAGTGTAGTTTAAAATTTAAATATTTTAAATTGCATTTTAACTTTTGGGATACACACAACCACGCATACATGCGCATACCAGTGAATTTTTTTATGCAGATGACTCTTAACAAGCTTATTTCTTCATTGGCTTAAATTTACCTTTGTAATAAAATTCTTGAAAACTTTTCATTTTTCCCTGAGTTAATTTTCATGAAGAATTTTTGTGTATTGGACTCTTTTAAAAATATTTTATTTATTTTTTGTTATATTTTGAGTTCTAAGTCTTCTCCCTCCCTGCTTCCCAGCCCTGAATTAGAGGTCAATATTGTATGTGTATTTATGTATACATATATGTATACATGTGTACACATATCTTTTGTTTTTCTCCTAATCTTGGCTACTTTAGTTTTACTTGTCCAAAGACTTTTTAATTTGACATGATTAATATTATCAATTTTATATCCTAAAATAGGTTCATTCTATTATTAATTCATATTTTATTCTGTTTTCCATAAATCTGTCAGATAATATTTTCCATGGTTTTTTAATTTACTTAAAATATCTTCCTGTATGTTTGGTAATATATTCTTTTTGATCTTATTTTACAGAACTCTCTAAGATATTATTCTATACTTAGTTTCGGTCAAACTATTTTCTAGTTTGCCCAGGAAAATCTTTTATTTTGTGTGTGTCTTGATATATGTTTTATCAACTTCTAAGGGCTTCTCTTACTATGGACTCCTTCATCATTCTTTAATATGCAATCTATACTGGAGTGAACTTTTTCCTTCTAATTTCCATCATTTCTAATTTTCAGAATGAAATCCAGAATAGAAGTCTCCTATGGTGTTTTCTTTTGAATAATAAAGCTGTGTCACATATAATGTGGTATTTTCTTTAGCATAACTATATTTCTTTCAAAGGAATGCTTTCTTAAGACAAAAAGATGAGTCAGAGCAATGATGTTTAAAAAATAATATTTAGAATCAACAAAACATTTTTTCTTCTTAATTGAAAGAAGTTATTTCATTGTCACCAACTCAATCCTTTATTAACAAGGTTATTTCATCTTAATTTGTTAACAGATATCAAGCTCAGCCAGTTTCACAGATAAATAACTGTTTATCTGGGGGAAAATACCTTTTTTTTTTATTTTTTTTAATCTCTAGTAAATTTATTTACTTTTAATACACATTATGAAGAGTGCTTTCATTCCATCAGACTCTGTTCAATGTCTTGGTTTCATGTGGTTTTTGAGGGAAACTGGAAGAGCTTGAGCAGCTTCCTGACTTCACTCTGCCATCTTGGTTCCATCCCTGGAAGTCAATGTATTGATTTCTTCTTAACTACTATAATTTGCTCTCTCACACTAATGGTTAATCATCTCTTTGTTCAGATATGAAATTGGAAGCAAATAATTAGAATGAAGTCGCACATGAAATGGAATAAACCCAGTTTATCTCTTTATACAATACCATTCTTTCGATGGCTAGTCTCAATTACCGTCTTTGTTTTCCTTAACATCTCTGCAATATTTTCCATTTTTATCCACAACTTCCTTCTAGAAACTTTTTCTTCCTTTAATTTAGAGTGAGCTAACATGGTTCTTCTAATTCTCTTGACTCTTTCCCCACAATCTCATTTCCTAGCCATTCACCATCTTTTATTTCAAATTAATGGATTTTCCCCTTGATGATATGTGTTTGGCTCCATTTTAACTAGCCATCCACTTTTCTATAGCATTTTCATATCTTTCATGGTTTCATTTATTAATTTTATGCAAATATTTTTCAAATGCATGAAACAAGTCTTTTATAATTCCTACAGGAAGGGACTAGGGGTTAATAAATCAACAAAGACCTAGGAAAGTAAAGCATATGTGTGTACATATATTCTCCTGAGCTGTTTGATCTCTGTTACCTTATTTATTAGCCACACACTACAGATAGATATAGCTATAGATATAGCTATAGCTATAGCTATAGCTATAGCTATAGCTATAGATATAGATATAGATATAGATATGTGAATGCTCAATCCCACAAAGTCTTCCCTTTTTTCTCTCTTTGTGACTTTGTAATTTAATTCTCCAGAACTTTCCATTTCTTCTAAGCCTATTTCCATTTAAGCTTTAGAATCCTACCTAAACTTTCTCTGAATTTGAATTCTGTTCTCTCATTATCTAAAACATGAAAGACAATAGGAGGCTTTCCTCTAAAACAAAATGTATGATGGAGTAATAAATTCATCTAAAGTTTCTATTATTTCTATTGAAGTTACCAGTTACTCTATCCTTTTGTAGCACAGAAAAGATAAATCTGGAGGAAAACCTAATTGTAAGTTTTTCTTGGTATTATGTATGACTTTCATATAAAAAGATAATGGAATTGTATTTTCAAATCATGTTTCAAGAGGAATACAAACATGATAACTAAATACAAAAAGAATCATTACTGAGACAGGTTGGCTTGAAGACCCCCTCTGAGATGCAGTAACTTGGTCTTTAAAATATTTAGGATAAAATTGATTCATTCAGACAATCCTTATTACTATTTTCCCAAGTGCATTCACTGTGCATTGATCTATTGAGATATGTCACTATTTTTGATGTTTTGTGAGTGAAAAACATCCATATATACTATACAACATTACAGATATTGTATTAATTATAATTCATTATAAAATTTCAAAATACAGTATTATTTGATATTCCCAGGGAAATATATTTATTGAAATATTATTAAATGGAAGGAGGTCTAAGGAAAGTTTACAGAAGAGATATCATTTAAATTGGGCTTTTAATTGAAATATTAAGACATGCCAAGGAAGAGACAAAAGTCAGTCTGTGCCAGATGAGTCATGTAACTGCCACTATTTTGGCTACCAAATTTTATGAGACTCAGGTGGAGAAAACTCAGAACATTGAAACCAAAAGCATTGAGAATAATAGTGTCATCTTCCTCATACAGAGATGAGTACTCCTGATTCAAATGCAGAACCCATAATCATAAAAGCTGTAAGATTTTTTGGAAAACATCTATTTTCCCTTCCAACACCAAATCTAACTGCTAATCAATATCTACCAATTGACAGTTAATTCCAAGTGCTATTGAGAAAGGTAGTACCTTTAAGTCCACTGAAACTCTTGAAATTATCAAATGATTTTAATATTTAGTGATTTTATCAATATAAATGATATTAAAGTTGATGTATCATAACTTGTTTTGCTATTGCACCCCAAAGACCACCATAATCTATATATTTTTAGATTTGAAGTTTAAATTTTCTACATATTCTCTTTCTCTAATTAGGATGAGAGTTCCTTGAGAGTTAAGACTAATTTTTTTTCTCTATGAATCTCCTGTGCTTAGCACAGTGCTTTTGCACAGTATAAACACTTAAAAAGTGTGCTTTCATCATTTGTTCAAAAACTGATAAGGATTAAAAAATCCCAGCAAAAGTCAAAGCTTGCTGTATAATTAGTAGAGAGAAAGGAGCTTTAGAATTTAGTATAAGACATGACAACTGTCCTCAAATATTTGAAATATTGTAATGTGGAAGAGAAATGAGATTTGGTCTTCTCAAAAACAAATGGAAAAAGTAGGAGCGCTAAGAACAAGTTGTAGGAAAACATCTAGAGCTGTTATAAGAATAAATTCCTGAAGAATTATAAATTTTCATAAATAGAATTGGCTGCCTAATAGACAATCCCATTTAATGAACATATATTCAAACAGAAGCTTGATAAGTAAAATTCGTGTATAGGTTTGAGGTCATTGCTAATCATAATTTTATAAATCTGTAAGCTTCCAGAATTGTGTTGAGTATTTTTTAAGCTCAAATACTAAAATGTTTCTGTTATATTACCAATGTGGGGAATTTATTCAATTGCATGACAACTCATGCTATGCTTGTTAGCCCAGCCTAGGCTACTCAGGGCCTTCCCTAACCTAAATCTAGTACTGAGACTCAACCTACCTAATGGGATCCTCCCTCTATTGGCATTGTAGGGTACCAGTGAAACTTAAAAGATTTTCACTTATTGTCTCCTCACTTTCAATATAGGTCAAAATCTTGCTTTTTTCTGGTCATAATAATAAGCATTATATTATTTCTCGTGAATCCTTATCTTCAATATATTTTAATCTAGGGGGCAGCTAGATGTCACAGTGGATAGAGCACTATCCTGAAGTCAGGAGGACCTGAGTTCAAATCCGGCCTCAGACACTTAATATTTCCTAGCTGTGTGACCCTGGGCAAAGTCACTTAACCCCAATTGCCTCAGATATAGATAACATAGATTAGATATATGTATGTATATATATATATATATATATATATATATATATATATATATATATATTTTATTCTATATATGCCAACCATATGCATAACATTTTAGGTGATCTCAAAATGCAATTCTTCAGAGACTATAATATTATATAAAATACTATAAAACATTCATACAACATTATCAGATTATTAAAATTAAAAAACTGAGCCTTTTTGGGGGGGAGGAAACTCATCAATTTAGGATTATTAAAAGAAATGCACAATTTCCCAAATTCAACATATCCTGCTTTGTTCCTCTTTTTTTTAATTTCAAACTTAGCTCACTATTTATCTCTTTCGATTTTGCAGGATCAAATCCTGCAAATCTCCTTGGACTAAGGAGATTTAGTGTTGTTCTGATCTATTAAAAGTTAACTATTAATAGCTTATAACATAAAATAGAAATATATGTCTATATAAAATTATTAATCTATTCTTCCAATGACATTGAATGAGTCTTTGTTGAGAGTTAAGTGACTTCTGGCTGATTGTAAATAGCAAGTATACTAGTTCATAGCTATATATAGCATAAACTATGCATATCTATACAAATAACAATAAAACCTAAGTATAATCATCTTTATAGGAATATAATCTTTGAGTGCATGTAAAAATTGAATGAGTAGCCTAAAGGAGTTGATCCGTAAGAAAGAAACCATCCAATATGACCTTTTGAATGCTGACACCCATCATTAATTTCCAATCTACCCAAAATTGTGTTGTTAGTTGGGTAAATTGGACTTTCTCAGTATAGGTAAAGAAGATAAAACGTGTTTTCCATTACACCTAATGAAAACAACCAAGTATGTTTATCTTTCTAATAGAATTTAAAAATAGTATAGTATAGTATAGTAGAGTTGTTATGATAAAAACCTCAATCTATGCCCCATTACTGAGAATGCAATGCAAGCTATAAACAACAGGGAATTGCCCTTCAACATCCTTAGCTAAGAAGCTTTTGTAAAGGTCCTTTCCTCTGTGTGTGGGGGGGGTGTGGTGGGTGGGGGAGTGGATGTGTACTGAATACCAATTGCTGATAAATTTCAAAATGTAATAATTGATTTATTCTATTGAAAGAATAATATTAATCATTTCAGCCATGCAGATAATGAAACAATATGAATACATTAATTTAAATTTCTATCAAAGCTACTTGATGAACTTATATTTGTAAGAGCTTTCCATGTTCAATGTGTGTGGACAGCTAAAAGCTTGCATAAGTACCTTACTGATCTAGGAGCTAGATACACTTTAAAATTAGCCTCTAAATCAATTATAATATTTAAAGAAAATATATAAAATACAATACTAGATGCTTAAATGAAAATTTTGAGCATGTAAGAGATTTTTCAAAGTTCAGGTATTTAACAGTTCAAATAATTTTAATAGCACATCATGTGAACATCTTTGTCAGCAATTACTGGGTTTAAAAATAAGAAAAATAAGTTAAATTTGTCTGAAATATATGTTTTTTTTTCCCTTTGAAAGAGAAAACTTAATGTTTCCTTAGTTTTTCTCTTTCACTAAGAATGAAAAAAAAAATAGAGACAGAGAATAGGTGTCAAAAATTATCTCTACCCTTTCCCAAACTAGAATTTAGTTGATAGTTGAGGTCAAATAAACATTTCTTGCTTTTAACACCAAAGGTTATTTCTATTCATTTTGGGTGATTAAATCACATTAGGAATAAAAATGTATTGATTTATTGGCAACAGATAGTAATTACTTAAATATTGAGTTCAAATATAGACACTAGGACTGGTAAAGAATAATTGGTTCTTGCTGCAGAAGAAACCTTATAATAAAGAACTTGAAAGTGCTGTCACATTTCACATAACTAGCAAAATCTCAGAATATTTAAAAATATTCTGAAAGAAAATGTCTTGGGGCTTTTTTAATGAGAATGAATGTGGTTTGAAAAGATCAAATAATATCCACATGTGTCAATTACAGATCTTAACAATAAAGATAATGAATACAATTAAAGTGTGTGAAATTAAGTTACTTGTTTTCTAATAGGAAATAAACATCTTAATCACAGCTTGTTGAAATATAATTAAAAGTAAATGTGTTCATTATAAAAACTCACTTGTTAAGATAACATCCAGTGCGATATTTTACAATATTCTTCTTCATGTTTTCACATTCCTATTGTCATTGTATACTAAATAGTTATAGTGAGATAATTAGTATATGCATATATATATGATTTATAAAAACAATGTATTTGATGATATTTTAGTAGTTTTTCTTATCTTTTGTTTTAAAAAATATGTAAGCATACTTAGTATAAATTATACTATTGTGCACAGACAGTATCTTCATTCATGAAAAATAATGAAATTCTAATAAATTTCTGGAATACTTTAAAATGCAGCTTAATAAATGTTTTTCTGTATATGTGTATGTGTATGTGTGTATGTAGCCCAAAGAACTATTTCATTCTACAATCATTTCCTTGGCAAATCTTTGATTAAATGCAGAACAGCATCTCTGTAGATCTGATTTCAAAAAAGATTATTTGATTATTCACCTAACATGACTGTTAGATGACAAAATGTAAGTTATAATTAAATATAATTTAAGGATTCTATTTAAATTTAGGTTTTCTAAAAGATTACATATAGAACATTTTTTTTACTTTGTAAATCTAACCAAAGTACTAATGGTAATGCTTTTCCACTACAAATCAGTGCATGATTTACCATTGTGTTAGCTGTTTAAACTTAAGAAAATTGGAAGAAATTCTGATATTAAAGATTAACTTTTAAATGGGTTATGTCTTTTAAGAAATGCAGTTATAAAGCATTTACCAGCATATTCTTTCAAAGTTCCCAATAGAGGAAAAGATAATTTACAATTCTAGAAATTACAAGAAAGAAAAATACTTGAACAAATAGGATTATCTAAAGAAAATTAGAAATAAAATTTTCATCATCTCTTTTTACTAAATTTAGGTTTAAATACATAGCCAACCAGTCATTTATGTTTGTCTATCTGTTTCATTCCCTTTCTTTTTCTATTTGTATGTCCTCCAGTACCTGCAGAAGTATAGTTTTCCAGATAGGAAGGGAAAGTGTCTAAGAAGTGATCAGCCATACCATCAGAGAGAGTTGCATCAGAGGTCAGAGGAATGACTACAAAGCATGATGTGGCAGGCTTTTCCATTTTGAGTATTGTTACGGGCACATTCCCCAATCTATGGGTGATGAGGTAGCTGGAAAAAAAAAGCAGCCAGTAGTCCTGGCTAGACAGTAATTAAAAACAGAACACCAACAACAACAACAACAATAAAACCATGAAATTCTGAGTTGATTCTCTGTTTTTCTGAATAGTCCTGGAAGCAAAGTTCCTCAATCTTTATATAAATCATGAGATACTACTGGTTGTGTTAATCATTCACAAATTCCAACGTATTGTGGTGTTCACAAGCCATTTCTTTTTCACAGGAGAAATAGCCAATGGGGATAAGGAATTCAAATGAGCATTTCCAAACATCACCGTATACTATTACAAAAGTTTCCTAATTGGTCTTTCCAACTTGCCCCTCACTTCTTCCTCCATCCTCCATAGTTATCAAACTAATTGCTCTTAAAATACTGATCCAGCCATCTCACTCTCTTACTTTATAAAGGCTAATGTCTCCCTGTTTTCTCTAAGGTCAAATATAAATTCTTGTATTTGTCATTTAAACACTTTACAATTTGGTTTCAAATAGCATTATAACGACCACTTCATTCATAACTTCATTTCCCACACATTAAAGTCAATCCAATACAGATTCCTTTTCTTTATTCATATCACTCAATGTCCTGTGTACTTGTCTTTATATATATAGTTTGTAACTTACATTGGGAATAAAATTACTCCTTTTAAAATCCCAAATTCTAGCTCAATCTTTTTACTCCACAAAATAACAACAATATCAACAGAACCAACTAGTCCTGGGATTACTTTTGTATGCAATTTGAATATACTAATGTATATACATGTTTCTCTGGATAGAATGTGAGCTCCCCGAGTCCAATAACTATTTAATTTTTTAAAAACTCCTTGTACCCTCAGTGCTTATCACAATGTTTGGCACATAGCAAATTCTTAATAAGGAGGCAGCTAGGTTGCTCAATGAATAGAGTACTGACACTGGAGTCAGGAAGATCTGACTTCAAATCTGGCCTCAAACACTGACAAATGCTTGACAATTGAAAGACTATCCCAGTATCTTTGCTAAGAAAATCCCATGAACAGTATGGACTAACACTCACACTCATACTTGATAAGATAAAATTTTAAACTTAAAGGATGATACCATAAGCAAATTAGCAGAGCAAGGAATATTGTACTTCTCAGATCTATGCAAATAGGAAGCATTTATGGTCAACCAAGAGAAAGAAAACATGAAAGGTGAAGTGGATAATTTGATTACATTAAATTTAAAAAGGTTTTGCATGAACAAAACCAATGCAACAAACAATAAAGGGAAATCAGAAAAGTTGGTAATAATTTTTTTCAGGTGTCATTGATGAAGGGCTCATTTCTCAAATATATGAAGAACTGAATCAAATTATAAGAACACAACTCACTGCACATTTGATAAATGATCAAATGACCTGAGCAAGAAGTTTTACGATAAAGAAATTAAAGCTATCTATAGTCATATAAAAAAGGCTCTAGATACCAACTAATTAGAGAAATTCAAATTAAAACAACTATAAGGTATCATCTTATACCTGTCAAATTGACTAATGTGACAGAAAAATGATACATGTTGGAGAGGATGTAGGAAAATTGGCACACTGATTCACTATTGAGTTGTGAACTGATCCAACCATTTTTGAAAGCAATTTGGAACTATATCCAAAGGGCTATAAAAATATACATACTCTTTGATCCAGCAATACCATTACTAGGTCTGTATCACAAAGAGATCATAAAAAATGGGAAAGGTATCCACATGTACAAAAATATTTATGGCAGTTCTTTTTGTATTGGCGAAGAATTAGAAACGTTAGTGAAGTGCATCAATTGTGGAATGGCTGAACAAGTTGTAATATATGTATATAATGGAATATTGTTTTATGAGAAGTGATGAGTAGGCACATTTCAGACAAACCTAGAAAGACTTTCATGAACTGATGCTGAGTAAAGCAAGTAGAACTAGTAGAATATTGTACATCATAACAGAACATTATGTGATAATCAACTATGATAGACTGTTCTTTTCAGCAATGTGATGATCCAAGACAGTTTCAAGAGAATGGTTATGGAAACTGCTAACTACAATCAGAGAAAAAATTATGAAATCTGAATGCCCACTGATTTATATTTTTTTTATTTTTCATGGTTTTTCCCTTTTGTTCTAATTCTTCTTTTACAATGTGACTAATGTGGAAATGTACTTAATATGATTATACATGTATAACCTATATCAGATTACATGTTGTCTTGGAGCTAGGGAAGGAAAAGAAAAAACTAAGAAAAATTTGGATCTTCAAATCTTACAAAGATGAATGTTGAAAATTATCTTTACATGTAATTGAGGAAAATTGGTATTAAGTAAAAAAAATTCTTTTTATACGCACACCCACACCCACAAAATCCCCCCTATCCCATTATAAAAAAATAGCAATAATATCGTGCTTAATGTGTGACAGGTACTATACTAATCCTCATTTGATCCTGGTATTTTAATTCATATAGACTCTTCCCTTATCTCTAGGTCGGTCTCTCTCCTCTCTCTCTCTCTCCCTTCCTCTTCTCTTTTTCCTTCTCTATTTCTCTACAAGTTCCTCTTGTATTCTCCCCTTCTTTTGTCCCTTTCCTTTCTTTCCTCTATCTAAAAAAAGTGTTATAAAATTCTCAACTCCCTTTCTCCTTCCAACCCACTTTTAAATATAGTAAAATTTAGTTGTAGCAATTTCCCCCCAAAAAAGGGTATTCATTTACTATTTACCTTAGTTGCACCTATGTCAAACTGAATCTGAATTTCTTGATTTTATTTTCTAATATAAAGTTTATTTATTATATACTTTTTTTGTTATCCTTCATGAAAGATAAAGATTTTGGAATACCAAATGTCTATATTATTCATTTCAACTAATTTTAAATGAAATGAAAAAATATTTTATTTCAGACTTCTCCCAGAAAGACATACTTAAGATTTATATAAATTGAACTATAAGGTTTGAGCTACTTAAATGAAGGATACAAATGACTAGAGAGATAATAATAGATCAAGTTTGAAAAATTTCACTATAATAAAAATGCCAAACTACCTAAATTGATTAAAAAATTTAGTACAGTACCAATTAAATTATATAGTAATAATTCTTAGAACTAGGAAAAAATCAGTACCAAAAACTGTTTAGAATCACATTATAAATATGAGGGCAGAGGTATGGAAGTGATATCATATTACCACATCTTAAATTGTGATATAAAGCAGTAGTTAAATATTTTAGTTATGATACATAAAGTGTACATATAATTGACATGTAATATGTTAGAGAATATATTTCATGAGCAAGTAACTGAGAAAATCAAAAATAGTTGCCCAGTGTTTGATTAAACTAATGAACACAAGTTATTAGGAACATTTTAAATTTTAATTGGTACTAATTTGATAACTGAGCCTTTTTGACATAAATCAGGGTTAAATTCACATAATAAATTACATATCCAATCCACATGATGTATTGTCCAGACTAGCTTTCTGGAGGATCGCTGGATGAGCCTTTGTCTTCAGTGCAGATGAAAGCAGAAGAGCCACCACAATGCTTGGATTAAAAAAAAAAAATTGATAAAATTATAACTAAAAAAAGGAAGTTCCCAGTAAATTCAAAACAAAATTGCAATACTATAGATGAATTCAACACAAAGCTAACTTCTTGCAAAAATTGAGCATTTAAAGAAAATAGAGAATTACCTATAAAGATATGACTTGTCAAAGATGACAAGAAGAAATTAATAATTTAAATAGACCAATTTCATGTGAAGCAACATTTCAAAAAATTATATTATTAAAACTTTAGTCCAGACAGTTTCTCAGCAGAATTATTTCACTTTTTCCATTAACAGGATTAATTCGCAAATATGGAGATTATTCACAAAGTAGATTATTCACAAATATGGAGAGGACAAAATCACTTAATATGTGCACATGTAGTGTAGATTTTTTAAAAATAGGGAAACTATTGAAAAAAAAGGAAAGTTAGTTATGCACCAAATTTTATTAATGAAAGCAATGCCATGAGAGAGGTTATCATAATATCTAATTAAATACAGCATTCCATCAGGAAAAGTAACCTTCATAACCAAGTAAAATTTATGCCAAATACTCAGTTGTTTCTATATAATATACTCTAGTCATGATATATTCACTTTTTCCTATGAAAATGTCAAGAGAATGCATTTTATTATCTGTCTTTTATCCATGTTGTGGTAGCATTTTATTATCTGTCTTTTATCCATGTTGTGGTAGATACCTTTTCAAGATTCACTTTTGCAATACCAGCAGCAAAAGAGACAGCCCAAGTGGTCACTGAATTCCTCACACAAGCATTTGTAATTATGGGTGTGCCACAAGCAATAAAAACAGACAATGGTCCTGCTTATACTTCTAAACATTTTGCACACTTTTGTGCACAGTATCAGATTTTACATACCACTGGCATACCTTTTAATCCTCAAGGACAGGAGATAATAGGGAGGAGAAACAGAGACATTAAGATGCTCCTCCAAAAACAAAAGAAAGGGGGAGCCATAGGCAACTCTAGAGAACTTCTAAATCTTGCCCTTTGTACTATTAACTTCTTGATTTTTGACAAAGATGCACTGGCTCCGGCAGACAGGTTTTATAACCCACTGGAAGGTCAGTGTCCAGTGCGAGCAGCTCCACTGTCTTTAGATAATCGCCAGGTGATGTGGAGAGACCCAGAAAGTGGTGAATGGAAAGGACCAGATAGGCTAACTGCTTGGGGGAGAGAGTTTACTTATATCTCCACAGATGGAGAAGGAATCAGATGGGTGCCAACAAGACATATTCACCTTGTCCATCGGAGAGAGACAGACAAGACCCAAGAAACATCGGATGGTTCTGTCACTGACTGTGCCCACCACTGAAAGAGCGTGGCAGTTATGGCGTTTGACTCATGGACATCAAAAATTGTTGGAAAACCCTCAGGAATCATTGGATTATCTAAGAAATGATAAGACTGTTGCAGGACTTCAAAATCTGCAGGAATCATTGGATTCACTAACACATAAAAAGACTGTTGCAGGACTTCAAAAACTTGCAGGAATCATTGGATTCCCTGAAATGTGAAGCAATGGACAATAGATTGGTTTTGAACTATCTCTTGGCTGCTGAAGAAGGTGTATGCGTGACTGTTGTTTACATACCCGGCTTCTAAGACTTCTGGAAATCTTTTACAACACCATGTTGATTCATATTACTTGTTACATCACTACTTGCATATACAATTCATGTTTGTTACACCACATCGAGCCTGCACCAGCTGTGAGGAGTCATCACTAATAGCCTGTGTGTTATTGCTATATGCTTGTGCAATACCTCCCATGCTAATGGGTTTGTGCATACCTGTTTCTAGTAAGATCCTTCATCCCAGAAATCCACTAGCAATATTTGGCTTGATTCCCCACTTCCCTTTGGTGCTTTTCATCTCCCTTCAGAAGTCGGGGAGGGCGTGATCATCTCCTTTTCGGTGTTTACACCTCCTTTCCTGAGAAGTCAGGAGAGGTCTGATCACCTCTTTTTTGGGGTTCTCATCTCCCTGAGAAGTCAGGGAAGGCGTGACCATCTGTGTTCTAAAACAAAAGAAAGTGGGAGATGTAAAGGGCTGAAATTCTGAATTGATACACTGGAATCATACAACCAAGCACTTAAAGCTAATTACCAATTGGTCAATACTCTATTAGCATATGCTTGGAAAATGGCCCTTCTTACTATTCTGTGCTGGCTCAAGCTTTTGGTGTATAGGGAGATTGGGAGGAAGGAAAAAGGGTGGAGTAAGACAAGCCAGAGTCACTTTGGCGGTAGACAAGGAGAAGGGAGGTCGTGGAGATCCTTCGTCCATCCAATTCACGTCTATCCCTAAAAACCAAGAATAAAGACCAAGGACTTTTGCTTATCCTGACTCCAGCTGATTCTAAGGCATCCAGGGTGCTAATTCGGTCTTTACAACCCACACCCACACACTTATTTATAGGATGAAATCTCAGTGTAATCTAGCTATATTAGATATTAAATATGATTCCTATAAGCACTGTATCAAGATTTATTTCTTGATCAATTTTATTTTTTTCTTTCAATTTGAGATTTTATGTCATTAACTTTTTAATGTTAATATGAATAAATTTTATATGTTTTCTGTAATTTTTTTGAGTTGTTCTTGAATTGGAATGAGACTTATATTGTGACTATTATAAACATTAAAACCAAAAAATAAAAAAATTTAAATTTCAGTCTTTTTTTTTTCAAATTATTCTTCCTTAAAATTTTATTTCTTTTTTATTATATAAAAGTATAAGGGTTAAAAAGCCTCTAGGAGCAAGGAATGCAGCTCAAGGCATGTGGGAGGACCTGAGGAATGAGAGGTATTGAGGCGCAGGTGAGTCCTATGTGGAGGTGGGACATAGCCCCAAGAGGTGGTCTGACCTCAGGTACCATGTCTCCCTCCTTAGTGCTCTCAAAGCCTACTACGCCTTCCTCCCTCTTCTCAGGCCAATCCTATCATGACCTGCCCATCCAGGTTCCTAGAGGACCTCTCCTTCCCCTGTATCCTCAGAGGGATATAAATATGTGCTACCTAAGAATAAAACTCTCTTTCACTTCACCCTACCTCCTGATCAGTCTGTCTCTGTGGGATCCAGGTTGGTGCCCGAAGATGGGAAAGTGTGGCCTAGCCGTGCCATTGATGGACAGGCAGTTAGAGTAGCTCTAAGAGGAGATACAAGGATAGAGTAGTGTTAAGGGGTGCTACAAGTGGTACCAGAACAGGAACAATTTTGGCTAGGACCTCATCATGTAGCAGGTCTACAGGTGGGAAGAGAGACAGAACTCTGCTCTAGTGAGTAGAAAGTTAGGAAATGGGACAAATCATTGTGAGGATCCCATACCAGGAGTTACCAGGGGAAAAAGTTTATAGAATAATAAAGCAATCAGGACTAGAAATTGATTTAGGGTTGTTAACGTTACTATTAAACCTATGGGAGCCCTACAGCCTGGTATGTCATTTCTTAATCTGGTACCCACTAGCTGGCCAGTTATAGTAATAGACATACAAGATTGTTTCATCTCCATTCCTCTGGCTCCAGAGGATAAGAAAAGATTTGCTTTCACCATTCCCTCTATAAACAATGCAGGGAAAGTTCTCCCCCACGGGATGTCTTGTAACCCCATTTTGTTTCAGGCATACATAGGACAAATGCTAGAACCAATTAGTAAGGTGTGGCTTCATGCCATGATACTGCATTCTATGGATGCTACACTGTTATCAATGAGCAGTGGGAAAGATCTCTCTGCCCTGCTGAAGGAGACCATAAGCATTCTCGCTCAACATGGACTGGTGGTAGTCCCAGAAAATATGCAATATAACTATATCATCATTTACCTTGGGGGTCTGCATGGGGATTTCTACAGTTACCTAACTTAAAATTAGACAAGGTGAATACTCTGAACCTGTTTCAGAAACTAATTGGATAAATTCAACAGTTAAGGCAATGTCCCTATTTGTATGTCTTTGATGCAGCCTTTATATGACATTTTGAAAAGAGAGACTGATCTAAACTCCACTCATAAATAGATCTCCTCCATAAAGGACGTGATTTATAAAATCATTGCTCTCACTTCTAAATCTGAAACAGCGAAGTGGGACCCCACATGTCCCAGAGAGGTCTCTTTAGTAGACCAAAAAAGTCCTTTTGTGGTATTACATCAAGGTAGTAAAATTTTGAATATGTGTACATGACAAGACCACAAAAAGTATTACCAAATCATGTTGAAATGCTGGGAGAACTTGCCCCTGAGGCAGTAAAAAAGAGATTTTCATCTATCAGGAAACATGTTTAATGGAGAACATGGTGAAGAAGGTGACCATTTGCTTAGAGGTATAAGCTAGACTATTGTTGTCTTTACAGGGTTAAAGACTTTATGAGAGGAGAAGCCTCTCAAATGTTTAATGATCAAAGGAGTTTTCTCACAGGAGGCCACTGTGGCCCAAAGGAATTTAGAAAAGGTGTCAATACAGACATGGATGGCCACATGGCCCACATGGGCCACATAGCCCATATTTTCCTCATTGGGAAATAAACCCCAGAGATTTACTCTGATTTATATAATTATATGTATATATGTATATATATATATATGATTATATGTATATAATGTATGTATATATATATATATGTATGTATATAATGTATGTGTATATATAATGTATGAATGTATATACATTCATATAAAAACCAATATTAATATCACTGACATATAATGTAGATTTTTCTTGATTGGATCTTAAGTTTGAGTTAATCTGAGATCAATGATTACAACCTCTACTTTTTTTTCCCAATAATTTCTATGCCTGATAATTGTTATTATGCTTATGTATATCTGTAATTTCCTATCTCTCCTAACTCTTTTACTTGTTAACTTGCTTGTTTAGCCTCCCTGGCACATTCTTCCTCACATGGATCAATCTCTTATCTTCTCTCTGTGCTTTTCCCCCTTCCTTTTTATCCCATTTTTATTATGTATTTTAATAACTGGAAACTAAGTGGATGCATGTCATTTGGGTAATGGCTGACTAAGTTATGGCATATGAATGTTTTTCTTAACTCTTTTGTTTATTAATTTTTTATTGTTATAATCTTTTCACCAGAAATGCTTTAAAATTCTCTATTTAAATTTATTTCATTTAAATGTTTAAAATTAATTATTTTTTTCTTTTGAAGGAGAAAATTTTCAAATGAAGAAATTAAAACTTTTTTAGTCATATTAAAAAAAAAGCTCTAAATCATTATTTATTGGAGAAATGAAAATTAAAACAATTCTGAGATAGCACCTTGGTTAATATGACAGGAAAAGATAATGATAAATGTTGGAGGGCATGTAAGAAAAACTGGGACATTATTGCATTGTTGGTAAAGTTGTAAAATACCATTTTTCTATAAGAAATGATCAACAGGATGACTTTAAAAAGGCCTGGAAAAACTTGCATGATGCTGAGTGAAGTGAATGGAATCAAAAGAATATTGTACCCAGAAACAATATGATTATGTGATGATCAGCTCTGATGGACTGGCTGTTTTCAAAAATGAGGCGATTCAGGCCAATTCCAATCAACTTGTGATTGAGAGAGTCATCTGCACCCAGAGAGAGGGCTGTGGGAACTGAATGTGGATCACGACACAATATTTTACTTTCCTTTTTTTGGTTATACATGTGCATTCATTTTTTTACATATTTCCTTATGAATCATGTTGGAAGAGAAAAATTGGAACAAAAGGGAAAAAACATGAGAGGAAAAAAATAAGGGAAAAAATGAACATAACATGTGTTGATTTACATTCAGTTTCCATAATTCTCTCTCTGGTTTTAGATGTCATGTTCCATCCAAAATTTATTGGGATTGCCTTGATTCACTAAAGTGCAGAGAAGCCTCTCATAATTGATCACTGCACAATTTTGCTGTTGCAGTATACAACGTTTTCCTTGTTCTGTTTGTTTCAATCAGCATCATGTCATGTAAATCTTTACAGGTCTTTCTAAAATCAGCCTGTTCATAAGTTGGACCATTTTCATTTAATTTAGAAGTTAAACTAAGCATGTTGAACCATCATATAAGGGTGAAGATATGGCCTAGACCTGTTATTTGATCCGTTTGGACAACTGCAAAGTAAATGTACTCCTCCAATAAAAATCAGCAACTTATCTGCAATTTACAATCTTTTAGAGTTACTTAAAACACTGAAAAATGTTTAAGTGGTTTCTGCAAGGTCACATGGCTAGTGACAGGTATAGGACTTGAACCCAGATCTTGTTGACTTCAATGACAACTGTTTGTACACTATACCATGCTGTCTCTCTGCATTATTAATAATTTCCAGCTCAGTTGAAAGTTCATCCACAACAAATTGAAGTACCTCCATAGCACTAAATCACTGCCATCTAATTGAAAAGAGCTGCAAACTGGAGGCATGGAAGATACCCATCCATGGTCTTTCTCTATTTATCAAGAAGAATTACTGTATCCAAAAGAAAATTTAGTATGTTTGGATGTTGTCTTCCCAAACCCTTAAAATAGCTCCACAGCACTCATATATTTATGTGGGCATCCATGACATCCTTGTAAATTATATTTGTTGTTTAATTTTAAAGCATGGTTTGATAATTCCTTTCCACTTACAAAATACTGCTATGATTATTTAGGCATATAAGGAGCCTTTTATTGACTACTTATATTAGTGAATTATTTAATTTTGAATGATTATGAAAAGTTTTGTCATCATTAATCACTTTTCAACAAAACTTTGAATGAGAATTCCTAATCATATTAACTAATCTCAATCATCCTAAATTCTGCCCTTTAAATTCAAAACAAACAAAAATTATGGTTAAACATTTTTGCTTGGGAGCAAATTGCAGAACCAACAATTTAAACTTAATACCTTTGGCACCACACCTGTAACTGAAACTCATTACCTTGAACAGTATTTACCACCCTAATTACAGTATAACCTACTCAGCCTTCTGACTACAATGGAAGTGTGTATATTATTATGACATCCTTTAGCTTTGTCCTATTGATTCACTTAAGATTCCATCTAGGAATCCCTTTTAAATGTTTCTTTTTCTCCTTCCTCTTTTCTATCTGTCCTAAATTCCTCCTCTTTATTCCTCTTGTACACATATATATATGTGTGTTTAAGAGGCTTACATGTTGAGAACACATGAACATTACTCTTAAGTAAAATCTCACTTTCTACCTGAAGCCTTTTGTAGTTGTTGTTTTTTTAATTCAACAGTTTTCTCTCGTGATTATTTTCTGGTTATCCTGCATATATTTTGATTGTACAAAGTTTTTTTTTTTAAATAGTTTCTCTCATTAGATAGTGAGCTCCTTGAGGGCAGGAATTTTTTTTTGTTTGTTTGTTTGTTTGTTTTCTTTTACTTATCCAATGACTTAGCATAGAGCCTGGGAAATTATAAGTATTTAAACATTATTGACTAATTTGGATGCAAGCATTTCCTTGAAACTCTGTGTGTGTGTGTGTGTGTGTGTGTGTGTGTGTGTGTTTGTTTACTGAATTGTGATGATACTTATGTTTAATTCCAAGTAACATATGGCACATATAGCCACTGACCCATTATTATCTAAAACAAATATCATCTTGAAAAAGGAAGATAAGTAACCATTACTATTAGAGAGTGGCAGGTTCTTTATACAAAGCACTTAATACAAATTCTCTTCATGAAATAGAATGCCACGTATTCTGAAAAAGGAAAGATTAAATCATATCAAAGCAGTTTTATATTTACTACTGTTCATCAAAAATCAAAAGTGGAAATGTTTTCTGGATTAAGGCATATGATATAAGACAAAGGATGGTAGCATAAAAACAAGAATATTTCTAAATTAAACACACAACTATGTTTCCAGTGTTGCAGTATAAAACTACCACTGTACTACATATTTACATATGTGTATATGATGTCCTGAGTGCACATTCTAGTTTACTTGAGTTCAACTTATTACAGTTTATCTGTTGGGGACATTTTTGTCCTGCACACTTATTAAAAGAATAACATGAAAAATGAGATGAGAACTAAAACATAAAGATAGAAGCTTCAGAAAGAGGGATGAATCATTGCACATTCAACAATGGATCTCATCAAAATTGTTTTAGCATCAAATACTTTACATTCTATGGTCAATCTATGAACAAAATAGTGACTGAGCTATAGAGTCCTCATATCATTTATCATAGCAGAACTATATCTATTGCATTTCAGGAAAATTACAGAAAATAAAACTGCAATAAAACCAAAAAGCTGGAAACAGAGATGACACCCATGACAACATTTTTAAAAGGATACTGAATGTGTGCAGCCAACCGCTCATCTTATAATTGATGCAACACAAGATAGATGTCTGTCTTTTGCTGGTGCAATATCCATGTGCACCTAGAGTAAGACCCAGTGGGGATGCATCAGTGATTGAACACAATTTAATGGGTAAAAAATAATAGGAGAGGGGGGAGTACAATCATAGGAGGGAATGATGTTGGACTCATTTGTCTTTCCTTATGCATTGTCCTTGGCCTGAACCTCAAAACCAAAAGTGGATGTGGCACATACAGGTGACTTGCATAAATATTATAATTTTACAACAAATATTTATGATGCACATTGTAAATTTAAAATATTACTAACACTCTGAAGATCCACTTGCCTATTCTTTTCAAAGATGTAGCCTAAAATTATTTTATTCCTTGAAAGATGATTTTCAAGAATACCTATGTCCAAAATATTCTTAAGTGAGGGGTCATTTTTTCTGGAGATGAGTTTTTAAGAATTTTAGTAGAATCTATGAAAAGATCCTTTCCCCTAAAAATAGACTAAGATAGCAATCCTCACTCAGAGAAGAAAACCAAACTTTTATAAATCTAACCTGAGAATGATAAATTTTAGTAAAATAAAAAAAATTATAAAAATCCTCTCATAAATAGTTATGTGCTAAGAAAAACAAAAACCTAAATGCAAAGGATAAATATTTATTAAAATATAACTATCCTGATTGACAGAATAGGAAAGAAACAGTGAATCAAAACAAATCATTTCAAGAAAGAGATAGTGAGTATTCTAAGATAACTATCAAAGGAAACGTCTGTCTCTAGATAAATTTATAAAAGGTCCCAGATCAGAAATATATATAGTGAGAAAGTAACAAGGTCAGAAGTATACAGCAGTGATGTGGCTCAAACCACAAGAGTGGAGCAGGATATCAGTAAGTCTCTGGGTTGTTTGTTGGATATGACCAATGAAGACATTTTGTTTTTCCCCAACTACAAATATTTTGTCACAGGGTTTTAGTTTTCTTCTATTTTAATGGGAAATGATGGGTTGCTTTTTTTGGCAGAGAGGTTGGGAACAGAAAGACAAGAGAGAAGTGAATTTTGGTAGATGTAAAAAAATCCTATAAAATTTAAGAGAAAACATATATAGTTAACAAAAGAATCCTTCCTTGGTCATGTAATACACATACATATACATATATATGATAGATGTATGTGTATATGTGTGTACATATGTTGAGTAAGAAAGAAAAGGAAGTTCTTGGTGATTAGTCTCAATTTTTCAGTGAATTAGAGGCAAAACTTTTTGCAAAGAGGAATGAATGAAGAGGTAATCATGGAGAGTTGAGGAAAATTTAGAACTGCCATTGTAGATGGTGAGATAGTGAATTGATTAGGAGAGATAGAATGATTGTCTTCTACAATGAAGAATGTATTAGATGGCATAAATTTTAGTGGACTCATGATTTTGTTATTTTTATCACTTCCATTAGTATTGTCAGTTTATAAACAAAGAAGGCTGGAAGACCTAGTGCCCAATAAATTGATGAATGAGGTTTGTCAAAAATGATCAGGGTTAGGAAAAGAAGACAAAATACTTGAGTAAAGGATAGTATAGAAATAAACAGATTCACAAAGAGGTCTAGAAAAGCAAGGGAGAAAAGTTTTGCCAGTGAAAAAAAAAAGTTCCCTTGAAGTTTTAAAGCTGTAATGAAGTCTTGGAAAGAGATGAAACTTGAAGTAGTTAAACTTTGTTAAGGATTTCATTTGGATGTAATCAGATAACATTTTGTTTCTATAGTATATGTGTTATCACTTAACTGTCACAAGATCCCAAAACATAACTATTTCCTCTTTGAAGTAAAGGGCAAAATTTGAGACAAATTCACTTTTCAGGTAAGTTGGAATTCTGATACTGAAAGTATCTAGCTGTCTTAAAGTCATAAGTGAGGGAATAGAATATTGGTAATTTCGGTATTTTGTCATCATCCAGGTTTGGACAAAAATATCTGTCCTGAAGGTCTTCTTAACTGCAAGTAAAGCTCCTTAGATTTGGAAAATGATACCGTGGAGTGTTCCAGAGAATTACACGCTACATAATTATATAGTACAAATCCAAGATAAACCCTACCAGAAAGACTGGACCAAAACTAAAATAAGTGGGAAAATATTTGTAACTTTTATAGATATGGTCATTACCAGATTTGCAGAAGCTGGAAAAGCTGTCAGGATTTTTAGTATATAGGTCAAACAGGAGTCTTTTAGGAACAAAATTTTTAGAACTATTGATTAACTTGCCTTTTTTGCCTGAAACCTATGGGATTATTGGGATAAGAACAATCATTTTACTTTTCTTACAAAATTTCTGTTTGCTATTTTCCCATGAGAATGGGTGTTTGTCTATGTCTCTCTTTGTGTAGTCTATGCCTATGTTCTTATCTATTTAGAAAAGGACAGAGACAGAGAAGAGAGGAAAAGAGAGAAAGAGAGGAAGATGGAAGAAGACAGGAAACTTGTACAAAAATAATGTAAAGAAAATTAATCATAGACTGAAGTACAGACAGAATAATGAAATAAGTCATAACAAAAGAAGTAAATAGAAAAAAATGTAAATCTAAAACAAAAAATGTCAATGGATGAAATTTCTTAATAAAATGAAAAAATCAATTAATTAGAAAATTAAATTATCTTTTATAGGGCAATGTATATAGTGATTGTGTTAGCAAACCTGACAGTTATTATATGTTCAATAATATATCATGTTACAGTCTTGGAAATTATAGAACATTTGAGTGAAAGAGGTAAAGGTACCTAAAATTCTCAGGATTTATAAACATATACATATATATTTCTATTTATGTATACATATATATGTATATCCTATCCACAAACACATGTGTGTATATGTATATATATATACATAAATGCATATCCTATCCATAATCAAGTATACATATATATATGTATATACATGTATATATACATACAAATATATTTAAAGATGTTGCATTATTTTTTTAAAATTTTTTTGTTCTCTAAGAATAACAAATTGAAAATATTTCACGATTTAATGTAAAACACAGCACCAGTAACAATATAGTTTCTTTATAAGTTTGAATACTGAGAAAATAGGAATGAAAGAGACCTTGCAGACTTCAAATTGCACTATTAAGAAGTAATCATGAAACATTTTTGTTGTCATTTAAAAATAGAAAAACATAAGTTAAATAGAACATATAAAGATGAATCAGAAAAACTTAATTCAATAACAACATGCAAAGGAAATTCTAAGAACATAAATTTCTTTTTTTTTTTTTCATTTAGCTTATCAGATTTGTTGGCATACCATTGAGCAAAAGAGCTCCTAATTATTGCTCCAATTTTCTCTTCATTAGTGGAAAATTCATCCTTTTCATTTTTAATGCTAACAATATGATTTTCTTCTTTCCTTTTTCTTTTTTTAAAGCTTTTTATTTTCAAAACATAAGCATAAATACTTTTCAACATTCACTTTTGCAAAACTTTGTGTTCCAAATTCCTCCCCCCATCCATCCCCTGACCTTGCCTTGACCCTGGCAAGTAATACAATATGTGTTATACTTGTGCAATTCTTCTATACATATTTTCACAATTATGCTGCACAAGAAAAATCAGATCCAAAAGGGGAAAAAGGAGAAAGAAAATAAAATTCAAGCCGACAACAACAAAAAAACTGAAAATACTATGTGGTGATCAACTCAATCCCCATAGTCTTTTTTCTGGGTGCAGATGGTTCTCTTCATCACAAGACCATTGGAACTAGATTCTGCTCAAGTCTTCAACTTTACCCTCTATGTATCATTTTGGTTTAAGTGCATTTCTTGTAAATAACATATTGTAGACTTCTGGCTTTTAATTCAGCCTGCTTTCCACTTCCATTTTATGGGAAAATTCATCCCATTCACATTCATAGATAAAATTACTAAGTCTGCCTTTCCCACCATCTTATTTTTTCCCAAGTTATATTTTTCTCTTTCTTTCCCCCTTTTTCCTTCCTCACCCATGTTTTGCTTTTTCCCACTACCTCCATCAATATGTCTTTCCCTTTCATAACCTCTCCACCTTTTTTATCTCTTTTCCCTCTACTTCTGTCCTACCTTTCATTACCTTCCCCTTTTCTTTCCCCCCTTTTTCCTCCAACTTTTTTATAGGATGAGACAAGTTTCTTTATTAAACTAAATATATTTGATATTCTCTCTTTGAGCCAAATCCTATGAGATTAATGCTCACATATTACTCATTCCTTCCTTTCTTTCCCTCAACTGTAATAGATCTTTTTTTTGCCTCTTCATGTTTAGTTTACCCCATTTTACCTTCTCTTCCCTCTTCTTCCAGAACAATCCCTTTTCCTCCTGTACTTTTTAAAATGCCATCATAGTAAAGTCAAATTAAACCTATAACCTCTAAGTATTCCCCTAACAAAGATACAGTTCTCAAGAATTAAGCAGGTTATCTTCCTATACATGAATGTAAACATTTTAATCTCTAAAAAGCATAGTTTTTTCCTTCCCTTTTTTTACCTTTCTATACTTTTATTGAGTTCTGTATTTGAAGATTAAATTTTCTAGTCAGCTCTGGTCTTTATCAAAAATAAGTGAAAATCCCCTATTTCCTTAAATGTCCATCTTTTACCCTGAAAGATAATGCTTAATTTTGTGGATAGTTCATTTTTGCTACAGTCCAAATTCCTTTATCCTGCAGCATATCATGTCCCAAGCCCGTTGATCTTTTAAAAGAAGCTGCTAGGTGCTGGCTAATCTTGATTGTGGCTCCTTGATATTTTAATTGTTTTTTTCTGGCTTCTTGCAGTATTTTCTCCTTGATCTGATAATTCGGGAATTTAGCTACAATATTCTTTAGAGTCTTCATTTTGAAATTTTTTGATGCTGCTGGCTCCCTTTCCATAGTGAGTGAGCTCAGCCAAGTTCTGTGTTATACTAGAGTTTTTCACTGTTTGCCTTCTGTAGTTGTGTTGGTGGTCTCACAGTTAGTCTGCTGATATACTGGCTTCCAAACCAGGACAGAGTACCAAACGCTGCTGTATTTTGTTGCTGAGCCTCCCTCTAGATTCCCTCAGTGCACAAAAGCCTCTTGTCCTCAGTCTCTCTGCACTGCATTGCACTGTACCTTTGCTGGCCTGTAAACCCCTGCTCCCACCTGCTTGATTGAGATAGACCTTTCCTGAAGTTATTCTAAAATATCTTCTCCTAGAAGTTTGTTACACTCCAAAATTTTGTGGGTGTTGTCACTACAAAAACTGTTCAGAGGCGTGATCTGGTGTTGAACTGAAGGAAGCCAGGAACAGCTCCAAGACCTGTCTATTCTATCCCATCTTGGCTCTGCCCCCCAGAACATAAATTTCTTAGAAAAAACTCCCTATTTTACAAAAATAACTGAGAAAACCAGTTGGGCAGAAATTAAGTTTAAATCATTCCTTTACAGCAGCTATTACAATAAATTTAAAGTAGCTATATAACCTTTATATTAAAAGCTATTAGAGAAAAGAAAATTAAGTCAGGTACCTTTCACAGTTATGACCATTAATAATCAAACAAGAATAAAAATGATTACAAAATATCAAAAGATAAATGGAAAATTTAAGTTTCATGAAATTGAAAAAGTTTTATATGAACAAAATTAGCATAATTAAAATAAAATTAGTCATTTAGAAAAAGCTTCAAGTCAATATTTTGTTAAGGCATTAATATCACATATTTAAAATATGAAAATACAAATATACTAAAAACTATCTTTTAATGGAAAAGCAATCAAAGGAAATGAATATAACAATCCCTAAAAGAAAAACTGCTAAATCATTATCATAATGCAAATATTTTCCAGTTCATAAATAATAAGACAAATACAAAACAAAGAAACTCAGTTTTTATTCAATACTTCCAAAAGTAACAAAGATAATGAAAATATTAAGAGTCAATTTTTAAAAGGTTATAGAAAGACAGGAATATATGCACCATTGGTATCAATGTGAATTAGTTCAGCCATTCTGGAAACCAAATTACTATTAAAATAAGAAAATGGCCAAAGTGTCCATACTTTTGTTCAAGACACTACGTCACTGCCATATTTCTCATGAAGTTCAATAATAAAATGAGAACTCCATATACAACACAATAGGCATAGCATCACTTTTAGCACTGGAAGAAACGAAATACCCTTTGAAGTCCCTTTAGCTCTTGAAACACACAAACTGACTTGACATGTACCTCTAGAAAGTTTGATCATAAATTACATAGTACCTTGGTCAGTGTCTGCTGTTGCTAGAAGGAAGCATCTTCAGAAAAGAACTAATATATTTTATCTGACTAAAGGCAAAAGAAGAAATCAAAGGCAAGCTACATTTATAGAATATTTAATAATTTAAGTTTTAAGTTTTTTCCATTGTTATAATTTAGAATTATATACTTGATCTTGTGGATAAGATCCATTGAAACACAGCAGGAATAGACAAATGGTATGGTATTTGCAAATGGATATAAATATTGTGAGCCTCACTGGATAAATTTATATACTTTAAAACTTTATCCCAATGAGATAAGTACTCCTACCCAACAAAGAATCTAGAACATGGAACTAAAGGGATTTAGCTTTCTTAGAACCAGAGAATTCTCTGTTATTCCAATGTGCCCTCTAGCCATGAATGGAACTTATAAATATCTGGAATATAAGTAAGAAAAAGATGTATCACTGGTTCTCCATTAAAATGCTTATAAAAATGTTGACTTGAGTCAATGCAGGTTTAACAAAAGGTAACAAGAAATATGTAACTAGATACTCTCATTTTTAAGTACTCATGATTAATGAGCACAACTAGTGAATTAAGAGGAAGATATTTTTTGCCTTAATTTTTGAATAGAGATGTATAGTGGAGAAGTAGAATTCTATAAATACTTGACAGAATCCCTCTGTTTAAGACCCTATGTATATAATATGTATTGATTTCTGAACACCAGAAAGGAGGCAAAGGATGTTGGAATATCAATTGAAAATCTAGAAGTGAAACACAAAAGTTTAGTAAACTACTTAGAAATTCCATAATTATATATCATGGATACTTCATTCAAGAAGAGACTTGAAGGGCACTGGACATGATATACAACAAAAAAGAGTATGATATGAGCTTGACAATATTTTAATGAATAGATATAATGTTTACTAAGATTGGGATAATTTAAAATGAGCTAGTTTGGCTCCACAAAACCAACAATATTTGGAGCCAAATGAAAATCAGTGCCAAATTAGAAGAGATATAAAAATAAGAAGAAAACAATCTTTATAATTTCAGAAACTTCAAACATGTTTAAGTAAGCAGTTAAATCTAAATTAATAAAAAATTGATACAAATGAATTTACTAATTGTATCTATAACATTATTTTACAGAGCACAAAAATCCCTCAGAAATAATTTTACCATTAAACACATGATCTCTTTTGCATTGAAACATAACAAACAAAGACAATATTATTTTAGCACTAATATAATTAGTACTTTGCAAATACTGTGAAGACTAATGGAAAGCAGTGCATGGCATAACCTACTAAAATATCAAAAAAAAAGAAGCATTTGAGAAGGAAATAAGCTTACAAAGAGATTGTTATGAAAATCTAAGTTAGTTTACCATGAGGGCTTGTCATTAAAAATAGTAAGTAATTAATAAATGGATGATTTCTTCTTATTTCTATAACAGTATATTCACTATAATGAAAAGGTGAGTATACCACAATTATACTTAACACTCTAATACCAATTATGCAATATGGAAATCAATTATTATATTTAAGAAGATTATAGAGAAGGCAAGCATGAATTTGACCAAATTTTCTGACAGGAAATATGCAGGAGATAAAATACATTACTGAACTAAGAAGAATAATTAGGGACTTGTTACATTTTATTGTGGTTATGGTTATTTTTTATTATTATTAGTGATAATATTCATATATTTTTATGGAACTTAGATAGAAATGGCACTGAAACAAGTCAATATCTGAAAAAAATCAGCTTTTTTATTACTTTGATCTATTTTAAGTTTGATTATAAGATTAAGCTCCTTTTAAAAATTCTAATAACTGTTTTACATTATATCAAATAAAATACAAAAATCACTGGCTACTTGATGTAAAAAGAAAGAATAAAATTAATCAAAACCAAATTACTATTATCAAAAACTAAAAGAGCAAAAGCAAAACCATGTAAGAGGAAATTAAAACAATTATTAGGAGTTATTGTGAGCAAATATATGCCAACTAAAGTCAATAATCTAAATGAAATGGATGAATATTTACCAAAATATAACATTGACAAGTCCATGTCTTTTAATATTTTTCATCATTTCCTAAACTACAGGAATATCCCAACCTTATACTTTCAAGTTATTTTACATAGTCTAAAACAATATTGATTAATATGCCTGGCATATAGTATAGTTTCCTTATTTTACTCTTGATTAAATCTATCATAGCTTTTAACTTTGAGATTAATACTTACTACCCCTATTTTCTTCCTAATAAATTCTATTCTTGATCATTATTATTATGTTTCTGTGTACTCACTCTCCTGTAAGGTCCCACAATCAGCAGTGTCCCTGCCCCAACTAGAGTCACATCTCAGCAATTGGGGCTGGCATTCCTTTTCAGGAGAGATTCCTTCAATCTTCCCTGACTCAGGTAACTACTGACACTGTCGGAAAGTGAAAATTACTGTGATTGGGACAGAAGTTACCTTCTAACTCAGATAAATCTAGGGCTTATTGCTGAATGTTTCAAAGGCGCTAGACAAGCAATGTTTACACTATACATGAACCAAGCATCCATTTAGTATCTTAAGTCAATTTTAGACTTAAAGGTTTATATTTCTACATACAACAAGAATAAGAATCACTGTCTTGTTTATTTATATTGCTCTACATTTGCCCCAGGGCACTGTTTTTTTTTTGTTTGTTTGTTTGTTTGTTTGTTTGTTTGTTTCTGGGGGAAATCTGTAGAGCTTGGAATTTTCTGATTTATTCTGTCAACTGTCCAGAATCTTCCCTGCCAAAAACTTTCAATACTATATAAATTGTCTGGAAAATAATAGATAAGTAAGAAATCCTACTAAATTTCATGAAATTTTCATGACATAAATATGTTTTGTTACCTAAACCAGGAAAACCAAAACCAGAGAAACAAAATTATAAAATGATCTAACAGATATTGTTGTAATTTTTTGCAATACCAGATATCTTTTAGCTTCTTTTATTTTTACTCTTTATTTGTGGAATAAAACAAGCAATTCCATAACATAGTACATAATAATATAGGAATAGTAAACCTTAAACTAAGCCAAACTAACATAATCTCTTAAACCTAGGGATAGGTTGAGAAGACATTGTCATTTAGTAGCAGATAATTTAGAAGAATGAAATAATCAGAAGATTATTATATAGTTTTTCAAAGATTTTTCAAAGGCTAAATCCCTCTTTTTTATCAGAACAAGGTAAATTGAGCAAAGGCTAATCCAAAATCAAGGTTGGTCTGAGGCCAAGATCCCCTTTCAGTTGGCTGAGGAAAGGTTAGCTAGAAGTTAAATTAAGGTCTCCTTTTTTTTCCCCTTTATTTGAAGTCTAAATCGAATCATGGACTTTGTTTTGCTAAGAAATATGGGAGAGAGGGAACCTTTTGACTGCTGCCTAATGATCATTAATTCCTCTTTCCCAGTATACTTTCTATTTATAAAAAGTATCACTTGAAGGAAAGGATGTTTTGAATAGAATTAAGAAGGTCTGGGATACTTGGTTCTGACTTTTTTCTTTGACATGATTCATGAGGAAATTTTTTTTAAAATAAATGTACATGTATAACCAAAAAAAAAAAATGTTGTTGTTTTTACCTGTAACTGGGGGATAGATAGATAGATACTCTGGGAGAAGCTAACTAGTCAGGTGAGCTGCTTTGTCCAACAGAACTATGTTCAAAACAAGTTACAATAATTTTTCCAATCCCTCTTTTTTATTGTACTATCTCTGTAAATCAGTCCTTGTCTCTGACCTCTGAGCAATCAGGTGATCTGGTTTGATATGCAAATACTAGCTTTTCAGATTAAATCATAGATGGCTCCTTTACTTTGTCTTCAGATCCCTTTTTATCTCAGATAATCAATTTTAATATATGCTGCTAGAATTCATTAATATTTAATTCATAAACATAAAATAAAATAGCCACTCTTTGCAATTGAATAAAAGAATGAATATCCAAACTTATGATGTAGTAGTAGTAGAAGAAAAAGTAGTAGTAGTAGTAGTAGTAGTAGTAATAGTAGCAGCAGCAACAGAAGCAGCAGCAGAAGCAACAACAGCGCCTCATCCTCACTTTTTGTAATGGAATTCAGAAAAAAAAATGGGCTTGGGATACAGTGCTACTCTTTTAATTACTATTTCATTTTCAATATTCTAAGGAGTATTCTATAATCAAATAAAATAAACGTTATTGTTTATATTTGAATGAAGGCACTAGAATGTAAGCACATCCTCTGAAGACTCATTTAAAAATTTCTAAAAATAACTCTAATAACAAACAGGTAAACAGTGATCTTCTCCCTAACCGGGTCTCACCAAGTAGAAAGGTTTTTATTCCATGTAGCTCAGAGATTGTGGATATTTACAATATTTACATTTAGTTAAACTATTGTTTCTAAATAGTTTATTTATTTATTTTATTTATTGGTTTGTTTTTTGTAGTGACAAAACATTAGAAACTAAGTGTGCTTCTCTTTGGGAAATAACTAAAGAAATATTACTACATAAATGTAATGGGATATTACTGTGGTATAAATTGTGAGGAAAAATCTGAATGTTATGAATGCCTGTAATCACTAGTCAGAGTCTGAAACTAATGGATAACTTGAGTTTGGGAGCTCTGAATTAGAGAAGGGCTAAAGTTAATCAGGTATCCAGACTAAGTCTGGTACTAATATGGCGAATTCACATAAGAGGAAGACTTCCAGGCTGTCTAAGAAGAGGCAAACCTATTTAGGTAAGAAAAACAGTGCAAGATAAAGCTTCCATATCAATCAACACCCTGACTTGCCACTGCACTCCTAAGCTAGGCAACCCAGGAGACCTAGTCTCCAAAAATTTAAAAAAAAAAAAAAAAAGAGATAAAACTGATGAACTGTGAGTATAAATTAAAATATATTTTTTTATTTCTTTGTTTTTCATCCTTTTGTGTGATGTGGGTAACATGGAAATGTTTGCATGATTTCAAATGTATAATTGATGTCATAATGCTATTTCAGTGGCTGGGGAAGGAATGGGAGTAAGGAAATTTGGAAATTACATTTGTATTTATTTAGTCATTTGAAACTTAAATACAAAATAGAAAAAGAAAAAAATTTGTCAAATATACAGCAGAACATGAGATGATCCAAAATATAAAGACATAAATTTTTATTTCAAGAAGGCCTATATAATTAACATTACACATTTTGCTTAGAGCTGTCCATCTTTGCTTACTTGTAGATTTTCTTTTGTTCTCTACTATGCCTTTTTTATTTTATTCTTCCTCTATTCTTTCCCCTTCCCTCAAGATTACAATTAAGCATGGATAAATATATAGACATACGTATATATGCATGTGTGATATATGTACATGTACACATACATATATACATGTTTGAATATATATACATATAGATATCTATAATCATACACAGTTATATTCTTATGCATTTATGTAAGATGTTTGCATGCTTGTTTGTCCTTTGTTTCTCGGAGGGTGGATATAAGATGGCTCTCACACCTAATAGTACTAGGTCCTTTCACACCTAATTTGTATAAGATAATCACTCATTTTTTAACCTTTTCATACATGATTTTGCTTTTTAGAATCATATCATATTACAATCTCTCTTTCAAACTATCCAATTACTACTGACAATTTTAGACTTAAAGGTTTATATTTCCACATACAACAAATAAACAATCTGTCCTTATTGGCTCCCTTGCAATTAGTCATCATTTACATTACATTTGTCTTGGATCTTGGTTGTCAAATTTTCAATTAAGTTCAGATCTTTTTGCAACAAAATCCTGAAAATCTCACAAGTCATTGAATGTCCTTTTTTTCTCATTCAGGATTATGCTTAATTTTGCCTGGTATATTTTCAGCCACAACATCATTTTCTTTCCATATGCAACATGCAGAATTCCAAGACCTGTGGTCTTTTATGTGATTATTGCTAGGTCTTATGTGATTCTAATTATGGCTTCTCTCATTTTAATTTTTTCTTGTTGCTCATATTTTCTTCTGACTTATGGGTTTCAAATTTTGGCTATGATATCTCTGTAGTTTTCCTTGTAAGGTCTCTTTCAGTTGGTTATCAATAGATTTGTTTTTCTATTTTTATTTTTCCATCTTGTTCTCATACTTCAGGATAATTTTCTTTCACTATTTCTTGTATTATATCTAAGTTGTATCCAAAACATTTTATTGATTGTATCTTTAAGGTAGTCTGATTATTCTTGTTTTCTCTACTTGATCCATTATCCAGATCAATTGTTTTTCTAATGAGATATTTCTCATTCTTTGCATTTTGTTTTATTATTTTTTGATCTCTTATAACTGCTAGTTTCCCCTTATCCAATTCTAATTTTCAATGTTTTCTTCCTTAAGATTCTGGATCTTCTTTTCCAGTTGGTTGACTTCCTTTTCATATTTTTTTTTTGATTTTCTTATTTTGTAATTTTTTTTCTAAATCTTATTTTTTAAAATCTTTTTTGAGTTCTACAAATTCTTTATGGTTAGAAGGCCATTTAATTTTATTCTTTGGGGTAGGTAGCAAAGACTTTTTTTTTTAGCTTCAGTATCCTCCTTTAAAAATGAACCCTGTTTTTTTTTCTATTGCCATTGCATCTTTCCGTGGTTGAATTCTTTCTTCTTTGCTTGCTCATATTATTTTTTAATAGCAACTTGTTACTGTAATCACCTCTAGTCCTGGTGTGTGATGGATGGTGCCTCTGGTCTCAGGTACTCTTTTAATCCTCCTTTCTGGCCTGGAGCCAGATCCAAAAACTCTGCCCTCTTTTAAGTGCCCACAGCAATCAATATCCCTGCTCTACTGCTTCTGCACACACCTGACATGTTGGTTCCTTCTTATTCATTAGTGTCCATAGAACACAATTGGGCCTTGATTCCCGTATTAGCAGAGATTCTCTCAGTTTTCCCTTATTCATGTATCTGACCACCCACACAGTCTGGGAGGTGAAAATTCCTGAGGCTGGGCTCAAGACTACTTCCCAATCCAGGTAACCCCAGAAATAGCTTCTTACTGTTTCAGGGGAGCTAGCCTGTAGGCATTTATACTTTATGTGAGCCAAACCTCTGTCCTATTATCTTTCTTTAAAGATTTTCTGGTTGTCTCAGAAAGACTACTATTCTGCCCCAACTCTAATTTACTTTTTTCTGCTCTATGTTTGCTGTGAGATTTTATTTTATTCTTGTTTGTGGGAAATGGAAAGCTTGGAATTTTTTGACCTATTCAACCATCTTCCTAGAACCCTTTCCAGAAATCATATATACCCATCTATATGTACATTCATATGCATGTGTTATAATTAGATACTAGATAGATATATATAAGTGTGTATGTTTATATATGTGTGCTTATGTATACATATACATACATATAAGTATATATACATTAGCATTTGTAATAGCAGTGTGCCAAGAAAAAATATATAGGTATCAACAAATTGGGAATGCAGAACAAACTGACGTATAATAAGAATATAGTGATCACAATAGTATAAATTTTTTTTAAGTTCAAAATTCTCAGCAATGCAGATATGATTTTGGCAAAGTTACAATGAAACACTACTCTTTCATCTTAGATATCAGTTAATTATGCAGAAGTACACATTTTTTTGTTATGTTAAATGGATTACTTTGTTTTGCTTGACTACTTATTTATTAAAAGATAAGTAGGTTTTGAAAAATCAGGGATAATGATATTTTTAAAAGAGAGTTTAAAAAGCATAAAAAAGAAAGTATCCATGCCATCAGATGGGGACTACACTAATAATTTTTAGCATATATTAGAGTTTATAGTGTAACTAATCCCTAATGCTTTTTTTAGTGTAAAGGCTGTTCAGGCAAGAAGAAAAAGAGACTACCTGAAATGATGCATCAAAGCATAAAATCCATAAGTAATTTCTAATGAGAAAAAATAAAATTTTAATAATTATTAAAATTTTCTTCTACAATGGAATTTGGACATTTATATTTTTGCAGTTTTTCAACTTACAACTTACACTCCATTGATTGTTGAAACTGATTGAAATTATTAAATGTTTATCACACAAATGAGCATTAGTTACTGATTTAAACTTTATGAACTTGAGTACAATTAATAAAAATAATATTTAAAACAAAGGAAATTTTTATAATTTTTATAATTCTACTCAAGAGCTAACATGCTTACTATAGTTTCATAAGTGGAAGATACTTCATCTTTCAATTTTGATAAAAATTTATTTATTACAAGAAATAGAAATATTAATGGTCTTTCAAGAACTTAGCAAGAATTGCTGAAAGAAAAAATAGTGGATAGAAACACAAAAGTTTTCTAAGAGGTCCACTGAGGAAATAGATATTAGAGAAAAATAATACACAGTTTGTCAAAATGTTCTTTTTCTTAGGAGATAATTTACATATAACTATCAAGTGGAGTTTCAGTTTAAAAGATAAAAAACACTGCTCACTTTAGCTTTTTGTTGATTGTGTTGCAATTATATATTGTATATTTGTGGTATTTATAACAGATATATGAATTTGAGTTTCTGTAAGATTGAAATGAATCATTTTACATAAGGAAATCCTGCTTTGAAGCAAACTAGAAAAAAAAAGAAAAAGAATAACTGAAAGGAAAAGAACTGAGAGTACCTCCCAATGCTTACAGAGTAGTGCTCATGTAAAGCCTATCTGAGATTAATATTACAAACTACACCTGTCTCCTGAAACATGAAAGTAGCTGAACCCAGTTAAGTCTAGCTTATTGGATAACTCATAGAAAAAGAGGAATTGGGTCAAATAGTGTAAACTAATATAGACATTTCATGTTAGGCAAGCAGGAGGACTAAACACTCATTTTGGAACATTTGTTATTATGTGTAATATTTTGAACTCCAATTAAATTTTCCTCTCTAAATGCATTTTAAGGAGAAAAATATGTATTGACTAATTTAACTAATATTCATTTTATTTCAAAAAATAATATTTAACAATTTATGCATGGAAAGAAGACAACTTTATCTTTCATAAATTTAAACTTGACATACTTATATTCTAGAAAATTAAAGTGAATCTAATTTATTTCAAAATACATGTATTGCATTCCTCTCAACTTCTTCTCCCCACCTCCATTATCATTAGTCTTTCAATACTGGCAAAGTATGCAAAAAAAGACCACTGTGATTTTTTAAAAAAGGAAAAGAAAAGCAACTATTGAAATAATTTTGAGACAACCAGTACTATTATTTTTAATGGAGAAAGTTCTTTGCTTCTTAAACCATTATCATTTAGATAAGGAAACATAATCAATATTCAAGAGGCATAGCTCAATTTTTCTGAAGTTAATTCTTTATATTTGTAGTTTATGGCATTAATATACCTTACCCTCTTCCCAAATAGCAATTTGGCACAGTGTAGTATAGTTATAAGGGATTAAAAAAACACATGTTCAAAATAAAATAGAATATACACACATACATATATTGGTTTTAAAACCTTTGTGGAAACGTCCAGAAATAAATAAATATTCTGAAATTTCAAGTCTTAGAAAGTTTCCTGGGGCCTGGAAAAATCCAATGATTGTCAGACATAGATTTTGAGCCTAAGTGTTCCTGACCCCAATCATGGAACTTAAATCACTATCTATAGATAGCTCCAGAATAAAAATTGATATTTCAAAATGTCACATTTCAAAGGAACAAAAATCCATTAGATTAGTAGGGCAGATACATGCTAAAGTGAATAGAGGACTGGCCCTGGAATCAGGAAGACCTGAGTTCAAATCCTGCCTTAGACATAACATTTAACTAGTTGTGTAAAACTGGACAAAATCACTTAACCTCTATTGCCTTGCCAAAAGAAAGTGCATTAGTTTTAAAAATTGTGAGAAAGACAAAGGCAGGGATTAATATAGGGGGGGAAAGCATATATAGATAGAAAGAAGCAGAGAAATGTATTTTTCATCAGTTTGGCAAATGATCCATCTGAAGAGAATAAAAAGGGAAGAGATAATTTCACATAGTCACTTTTTTTTAATTTAGAAAGCTTCTTTAATTCTTGAAGCCTTGTTTATTTTCCTAAATTTTCTTTCTTTGAAGAAAATACTCTGGAAGCTTTTTCTGCCATTTTTATACTCTATTAGATTTTCCAAAAAATATCAAATCTCTATAATTTCCATTTCACATGTTCAGTTTTTTATACAGCAGCCTCTGATTATTGAACAAAGAGACTTAAAGTAGTTAAATACAATTTGACTAAGACTGAAAAACAATTTTTTATTCTCTACATTGATTCAGTTTATGGGATATACTTTGTCATTTATGTTGGAAATCATTCTTTGCTGCTTTTCCTTTTGAGGCTTGGAAATGTATCACTGTGAAGACAGATGAATTAAAAAAAAATAAATACCATATCTTTCTTAACCCTAACAAAATATAGTCGAGCAACCAACCATACTAGACTTAGTCATTTTTTAATGTTCTCTCTTCCTCCCTCCCTTTCTTCCTCTCCCTCTCTCTCTTCCTCCCTTGCTCTTCTCTCTGTCTTCTCTCTCCTCTCTCCTTTTTTTTCTCTCTCCTCTCTCCCCTATGTCCTATGTGTATGTGTCTCTGTGTGTGTTTGTGTGTGTGGTCCTTAGTTTGGGTCAATTTTTAGCAGCTCATTGGGAAAGTCCAATAAGATCTCATTGATTTAGACCCCTCTGATTGAGATTTTCTATTACTCTAAATAGATGAGATTTTGATTTAAAATCAATATTACGATGCTGCCACTGGACCACAAGTAAGGGTAGGGACAGCAGGGGCCTTAGCCACCCTTATACTCAAAGGACAATATTTTTATAGGAGGAGATTGTATCCTGTGCAGCCATCGGTCTTCCCCCTTCAGCCAAATTATTAGCAACGACAGAGGTGCTTTTCTTGCTTGATGCAGATGCCAGTCCAGTCATTACTGGACCAAGACCACCAAGTGATTTGTAGTCAGGATTTGGAAGCATTTAGATCCTCTCTCTGAAACTAGTGGCTGTGCTGTGTTCAGAACACAGTATAAGGAGGAATGGCTTCTTGATATCACGTGCCAGTGAAGATCACCAGTCCTAGATCCATGAAACACATCTTGCCATACAGAGTAACTATTTCAGTATAATGTTCACAGATGCCTTGAGGAAGCAAGATCAGAACAAAATTCATTTTTAAGGTCTGATTACTACAGGTTTCAGTAACATTCTATAATTCACATAATGGAACTGTAAAACTGAGTATGAATACTGTTCATGAAATCCTGTAAGCTGTCATGTTCATATGTCAATTTATAGAAGTGGCAAAATCCTGCTGCTCTTTTCTCTTAGCCAAAATTTGTTTAGAAAAGCGTGAAGAAATTATGAGACTATTGGATGATGTTGGTATGAACATCAATGGAGTCAGGAAGAAGCCAGAGTCTTTTCTGATAGAGAACTTTTTCCCACTCATGTCAAGAACTGACTTCCTGTCCTATCTAAGCTTTGAAAAGTTTATGTCTTATACAGATAATGACCATGTGAACAGGTTCCTAGAGACAAAACTGTCAGTCTTGACTGTGGAATAATAGAAGATGCTGGAAACATCCTGATGCATTATTCAGAATGTCAGGTTTTGTTTGATGACCACATCCCGTGTGTTTGAGAAGGTTTTTAAAGCAACTGTGTTCTGAAGAGTTAGGAGAACGAGAAAGACTTGAAAAAAGGCAGAGGAAATTTGATTAAGTGGTCAGAATTTCATAGATATTCTCAGCAATTGCAGCATAAAGTTGATGACACATTGAATTGCTTTCATAGTCTTCTCTACATTTTTGTGGAAATAAAATCCAGCTACATCTATTTCAGATTGCAGTGTGCAACAGAATGAAAGGACAAATTCTTCTGTTACACAAATGATCTTATGGCAGCTAGCAGAGATACCTTAAGTATCTCTATAACCAAAGTGTCTTGCCATCATGAATAACTCTCTTCTTGTTAGATGGGGAAGAACTGAAACCATAACTGAGAACAGATAGTGAGTTTCTGGCTTCCTCCAAAGTATTCAGTTATGACACAAGAAAATCTTGACTGAGAATGGCAGCTATGACTGTTCCAAATTTAGAATTTTTACTTGGTGTTATTGATAAGTGCATCTATGTTATGACTAGAACAAGGGATGAGATATTTTCTTTAACAGAGACAAATGGAAATGTGTGAATCCTAATCCACTCAGATAAACATGAATATGAGGAGACAATGCTTAGCAACAAATTCTTCATCACTGATGGAATTACTTCATCTTGCACTTCCAAAAAAGTGTGTTTGCTCCTAGTAAAGAAGAAATGGTGAACACCAAACAAAAAGAATATAAGGATTTATTAATTGTGGGGAAGAAAAGTATAAAATGAATTATGTAAAATGATTTCACAAAATGATTTCTTATAATGGTCATCTTCATATATTTAGTGATATCCGTTATATCTTAAAGAACTCATGTGAATCACTTGTATGCCTTACCAAGAAATTTATGACCCAGACATTGATCAGTGGATTTATCTTGATATTAATACCAATTAGTAGAAGTGGTCATAGAACTGCTATATTTGACAAGCAACTAATGATTCTGCGAGACCTTTGCTATAATGGTCATTACCATGATTCTATTCTCATATTTGATCTTGAAGAAAATAAATGGAAATAAGATGAATGTACATGGATATCCTATAAACTTGATAGTTTACAATCATTTAGCTTTCATTTTCCTAAATCTGTATTATACCACTTTAGATGCTATGGTTGAGGTTGAGAAGGGGTACCCCAAAAATCCCAGATTGGTGTTGCCAAGATATCTCAAAAGAATCTCCTAGTCAAGGGGCAAAGTTTATTGAATGTAATATGGCACCATTACTAACTTGACTGAATTGTAAGGGAATTCAATAAAGAAACAGAATCAAGGAGAGTCATTTTATCCAGCTTCTACCAAAGATATGCTAATTCTATAGCTCAAGGATAGGACTTGAGAGTAATCTCCTCATGAATTGAGGATGATCTCTAAAATTTGATTTATCACTGACCAGATTATCAATCAGCAATGAACTGAGAAATAATCTTATTTACTATTGTCTCAGAAGTTTGATCTGTGGGAGTTTCCTGATGCTATTTGTCTAAAGAGTGATCAGAATCAGACAGATTGGGAGTTTCCTGAGGCAGATTCTAAAATCAAAAGTTTTAAGGTTTCATATTACATCACTACAACTAAAAATATGTGTCTCTTTAAAAAAAAAAAAAGCAAATAGAAACCTAGTTAGCTCTGGATTTGGGTCATTCCTATTTTGGAAGATAAATATTATTAGGTAAATTATACCAGAGAGGGAGTGAAGAGAATAGCAGAGTAGTGAGATGCCATTAGCAGAATGTCATGGGAAAATGGAATGGCTCTGGACAGAATATTGGCAGAAAAAAGGAGGAACATGGGTTACAATTAGAGATAGCTTATTTCCTAGTACAGCCCTGTCAGAAAAATTAGCAAAGAATTCAGGGATCAATTATCCATTCTGTGTAAGAAAACTTGTGCAGACGTTAATAGATGGTTATGAAGTGGGATATAAAAAGTATTAGCCAAATTTGAATGGTTAGAGAAAGATGGTAAAGCCAAATTATTTTTTAAAAAGAAAAAAAAAAGGAAGAAAGGAAGGAAGGAAGGAAGGAAAGAAGCAAGGAAGGAGGGAAGGAAGGAAGGAGGAAATTGTGAGAAATGGATAAGCATTTATTTGATTTCTACATTTATGAAAATTAAATTGGATAAATGAAACAAATTAGAAACTAAAAAACCACAAGAATACCAACAAATAATCAAGAGTGTAGGTTAATTATCTTCCCCAAAAAGAATGCAAGCTGCTTGGGAGGAGGGACTGACTATGTAATAAGGCATGGTAGCTTGAAATTTTAAAAGAATCTTTTGTTCTGTGGCCCTAGTCCTCCTCAGTTATCTTTCCCCTTCTAGAATGTAAGTCCATTGGAGACAGGGACTGGATATATAATGAGAGGTGGAGATTCTTGTCCAGGTAACTTTTGTAACATCCAAATTAGTGGGGAATCAGGGAAGAGATTTGTGCTTCAAGGATAGGAAATAAAATATTGTCTTTGGAGTTTCAAAGATGTGTCTACTAATCTAGGCATCCATTCTTGCAAAAATGTAAAATAATTTTTTCCTATATAAAAAATAAACCAAATATTAATAGTTTAAGCACTTAAATACTTATTTGTATTGTAGTAGTTACTAAATGTATAAAGAAAAACAGGGAGTGCACATCACCAGTTTTACTAACAGTGTCGTTATTCTTCTATTTTTTTTTCTCTATGTTGTTTTTCCCTTTTCAGTGTCCTCATTTACTCTTTCAGTAAATTTGCTCTAGATAATAGTAATTTCTCATTATATGCCTCTGGAAACAGTTGAATAGAATAATCCACTTGTCTAGAAAATTAAATTTTTCTTTAAAAAACACTTTAAAGGGTCTAGGTAAGATTTGATGCTCTTCTAGAAGAAGACCTGCCTTCAAGTGGCATTCAAAATGATGTTAATCTTTTCCCCTATCTTTTGTACCTCTCATTATTTCAATTTTCAGTTTTGGTTTTGTAATAAAAGCTTAAAATTATGTTTTGGCATGGATTTTATATAGTACTGTGCTGAAAATACAAAAACATAAATTTACATCCAATTTAACAACTTTTTTTATACTCAAAACACTATTTCTGTGCTGTCTTCTATTTTCTTCATTGCATTTTTGAGTGTAGAAAATATATGCACATGTGAATAAATAATAAAACCTATATACTTGCAAAAAATAAAATCAATAGTAAAAAGATTTGCTAAGCAAATTTCTAGTGTAAACAAGATCTCAGGAGAAATGTTAAAGATGCTTAAGAAAATAAATTACTTATCAAATATACATTTACATGCTAAAATACTTTTACTGGACATTACTTTGTTACTCTGGGGTCTATATGCATTTTACAGATCATCATAGAATGTAGAATTTAAAGGGCCATTAAAAAGTATCTATTTCAGCCAACTTATTTTATATATGAGATGACTTAGGCTTAGAAATGGGGCTTACCCAAGGTCACTCAATCAATAAGTTTTAAAATAAAATAAAATTTAAAAACTGAACCTAGGTATGGGTTCCAGTGTTTTGTTTTTGTTTTGTTTTGTTTTGGTTTTTGGGGTTATTTTTAATTATTCTAATCAGTTCTAATAATAATAATATTGTATTTTAAGGTTCTATTTTAGGGTTTCCATTATTTGAATAAGCTTCCCCTACCCAGTAAGTCTGAATTAGTGAAGTTCCAATGAAAAACTCTGAATTATATCATTTGAGACTAGTTGCATTAATATATAGAATCAAAATATAAAAATGTTTCTTCCCCTGCCTGCAAAAAACAAAACAAAACAAAACAAAAAACCCTATCTAATAGAAATTTGAGGTTTTTAGAGAGGAAAGAAAAAATAATGAAGAAAATAAAGAAAAAAAAATAAAAAAGAAAGAGGATATAAATAAAGGATACCACATAATCATATTCCCCTCTAATATTACCTCTAGGAAAGTAAGAAAATGTAGCAGATTAAATAAAATCTCACAAAAACAAAAAGCTAAATGAAAGTAGCCTAAAATGAGCTGTCATAAAAATAATAGTAAAAATAACAAGAACTAAAGAGCAATTTACTAGAATAGCATCTGTATTGGTATGAGACCCATTCTAAACTAGTTCAGAAGGGTAGAGCCATGTTACTTGCACTTTTTTACCAACTGTACTACACTGTGGAAAAAATGCAGAGCTGGAAAAACAGCAGGCTTATTATTTCATGTAGCGCTGCTAACCCTATGCTGGGGAGTCTCTGTGATATAATAGTAAATTTAGTAACTTCAGAGCCAACATAAATTTAAAAGTCACAGCAAATTATTGAGGCAAGACAATGATGGAATAAAAGAAAATTTCAAAAGAAAATAAGAAAGTTATAGGTTAAGAAAACATCAAGATAAAACCAAAAGAACACTCTCAGTAGCAATTAAAAACATAATACAAATAAGAGATCAGATTAACCACAAAAATATTCCTGAGTAAATAGAAGACTTAATGAGAGAAACAAAGGAAAGAATGAGAAAAGAGTGAAGAGCTCAAATGTATGCCTAAAAATAAATTTGAAAGAAGAAAAAACAGTTTAGAAAGAAATAAAGAAAACATTATTAAAGAAGTCTACATCTTGAAAAAATGCAATAAAAAATTTAAAATGATACAAAAAATCTCAAATTTAATATACCCAAAAACATGGTTGCCAAAATTCAAAATTTTGGATCAATGGGGGAAAAATATGAAAAGTGACAAGACAATTCAAATTTCAAGAAACCACAACATTTCTATGTTAATTTGATAATGGAAAAAAAAACTCATGGAATGTCATATAGAAAAATAAAAATAATCTACACATAAGTTGTCCTGAAAAAAATAAGGTTAATCCTCTAGGAATAATTATTGCTTATTATAAACTGATGGCTTTTGAACATTGTTTAGAAATGATCATAGCTGAGAACTTTGAAGTGTAACAAGTTTTGCACAAAACCTAGAATTTTTGAGCAATTTGTTATGACTAAATCACTATCAAATGCATTCTGAAATTTTGAAAAAGTTACATTTTCCTTATAAGCTCATTCCCTCCAAGAGTTTCTTAGGGGAATGGAAATACATAGACTTGGAGGTTTTCTTATTTTTAAGAGCGTTAAAAGACCACTTTAATGGCAGTGAAAAACAAAAAGAAACATGGAAACACATGAGTGCATAAAAGCATATGAGTATATATATATAGATATATATACATATATGTATGTGTATATCATATATGAAATGCATTAATTATGTATTCATATTTTATTATATAAAATATGAATACATAGATGGCAGAGATGGTTATATAGAACAGCTTGTGTATCTAAGTAGGGAAAGAAGAGACTTTAGAAAAATAGACGAATTTAGTTTGATATGATCAAGATAAGCAGTGATGATGGCCAAAATCAGAGAGGTGGCTATATGAGTAGAGAAAAGACGCCTTACTCCAATGAAACTATCCAAATAGAAATGGCAATATTTGGCAAGATTAGATGCTTAAAGTGATTTAGAGGAATTAGCAATGGTACTAAAGCTGTAGTCCTGGATTACTGGAAGAATAATGGTTTTCTTAACAATAACAGAGAAGTTCAGACGAGGCTTAATTTAAATGATTTTGAAAATTGTTTATTTTTCAAATTTTTAGGATTCCTTTTAGGAAAGCACACTGTCCTAAATGTAAATGAAATTCTGAGATCATTTGATTAGCTTAGATTTTATGGCTGTCAATGTAATAATAAAAATTAATGTAATATGATTCAATATTAAATTTGTTTTGCTTATTTGTTAAATAATGAATAACTTTGAATGAATACCCTCTTGTTGAGAGCAGTAATCTTAAGATGTTAATCATTTATTACATACTTTTTAATTTGCTGATATTTGTCATATGAAAATATATTTCCATAACTATTTTCAGATTGAATTAAAATTCTAAACTTTGTTGTAGTTTGTATTTCCCATTTAAAGTAAACACTATTTTTTAACAATGGGTTTTTGCTAGAAAAACTTAGTGAGTTCTTTTTTTGTTAACAAAGTGTATTACAACTAAAATCATTGTGACTTTATATTTATTAGTAGTTATATGTAATTCTGAGAATGATTTTTTTTTAAGGACTAGTGTTAAATAATAGTAGTAGTAGTAGTAGTAATACCAGCAGCAGCAGCAGCAGTAATAGCAACAGTAGTACTCAACAATTTCATATTCTCAATATTTGCCTCTATTTCATTCTTGTATAATTTCTAATTAGAACTATTATTATTTTAAATATAGGATTTTTCATATAATATTGTACTCCCAAGAGTGAAATAATAGAAGAGAGAGATTCTCTTCTAGAAAAAATATTGTGTGTTAAGAATTTCCAAGTTCAAATCCCATGTCTGAAATTTAATATCTGTATGACCTTCCATAAGTCATTTACTTTACCTAGGACTTAGTTTCCTTGGTTGTAAATAAAAAGGGATAAAATAGATAGACTTTTGCTCATTGTAAATATTCTCTAGCCTCTTTACATCTGTCGTGTTCATTTTCACTTTTATTCCTCTGGAAGACCATTAACTTTAATTTTTCAGAGACCATGCTGTTGCAATACTTTTAGCCATCTAAATCAACAACAAAAAAAATGCAAGTGTATATTTCAGAATTAGGTCATTGTCTTAAGGTCTTGAGCTTATGATCATTCAAAGCATGTGCCAATTCACAGAGAGAATACAGCTTGCCTCTTTCCATTTAATTTTGTGCACAGTCTTTCAACCATTATGCACATGCAGGCTAGATTTGCTGGTGGACCATTGGCCTTTCTATTATATTCTAGACAATCATCTTCATATTCTTGGTTTCACCTTTATATATTGAAAGTTTTTATTTTTTTTCTTCTTTAATGTGTTTCTAATGATATAAATAGAATTTATTATTTACAATATTGAGTCCATTTAAATTTTAAAAGAAAAATCTCTTCTGTCTATTAGAATATATTATTAAACACTGCTCACTTCTATTTCCATTTGGCTATTGATAAAATAAATTGATCATTATTTTGTTATAGATATAAGTCTTTTCAGGGGATATCTAACAACTTGCTCTCTAAAAAAATACACATAACACACTTTTAGGTTTAATCTTCATTAAAAACATTTTCCATCTTATGTCAACAAATCCATAAAATAATAAATTTAGTTCCTTATTTTAATATTTGCTGATTAACTAGAGTAAAGGTCAAAAGACAAAGGTCAAGCTTAGTGCAAACAGAAAGAAAACAAGCAAGAAATGCTTGAGAGTCCCAGAAGTAACTTCTGCGTGCAAAAAGAGCTAGCATCTTGGACAGAAACTCTAACCTTATTGAGCTTATTAAAGGGAGTGTCTCCTCTTCTGATTGGCTGTGAGTGTGACCTCATAGACCCTATTTAAGTTCTATGGAGGAGGAAGTCTCTCTTTTTAACCTGATGTTCACCTGGGAGTAGCTGGGAGGTTGGAAGCAGGTTGTGTCTCTCTTTTACCTGGTGTTCACCTCAACAAGAGGTCAGGACAGAATGTGAACATGTGAATAAAAGACTTTAAGCTTGCATATGGCTATTCTTGAGTGTGCTTCTGGTTTTTAAACTACAATTCATGAAACTGTGGCCAGAAACCTCAGAAAACCCCAGAAAGAGGTAAGCTGGGTAAAATTGGTTTATACACTGCAAAAGACAGTGACCAGAGATTTCTCTGAAGGCCTGGGAATTAGGAGAGACTGGCAATGTAAAATGCAGAGTAGTACTATGGTGTTCACAAATGAAGTGAATGTCCAGGGTCAAGAATTTTATAAACTAGGTATAAATTCATATATTGAAACATCATAAATTAATATTAGCTGATTACAGTGAAACCCTATAATGTGCTCCTCTTCAATGCAAGTTTTCTAAGACATTTGATTTGGGCAGTATATTTTCTCATATTTGTCTCTGTAATCAAAGTCAAGTTTTTAGTTATGAAAAATATTAATTATATAAATAAATACCATTTTATGAATCATTATTTGTTGTTGTTTTACTATATAATTCAGATTCAATCAGTTTTATAAGAACAATTAAGTCTCCTAATTCCAATTTTTTCTGAGCCCTTGAGAGATTGAGTTCCCTTTGCTTCTTTAATTACTGATGCTACTTTTGAAATAAATGTGGGCTTTGGGGTGTGGCTTAATGAGTGCTGGCTTGGAAATTAGATGGCAATTCAAATCACAATTGACATTTACTACATGTTTGTTCTTGGGAAAGTCACTTTATCTCATTGGGAATCAGTTTCCTTACATGTTTAAAGAAGAGGTTAAATTAAATGGCCTCTACTGGTCACTTCCAGATTTAAAACTATGATCCTCTTATTAAAATGGCATAACTGGATTACTTATCTAAACCACCTTTGTGTTCATTACCTGATTACACCAAAAATATTCTCTAATAGTGAATCTACTTCTATTTCCTTCTCTTGTTCTCTCTTCTCTTTTCCTTTAGCATAAATATATACAACCTAATGAGTGTCTTGTGTAAAGTCTCTTGTGATTTCAAAAGGACCTGCTTTTGGTCTTACTTTTAAATATTATGTATAATGACAGATAGAGCTTAGCCATCTCTTCTATTATATATATTTTCTTTGTGAAATATCATGAGACGAATGATTTTTTTTTTTCAGAATGGAACATGGCAACATCATTCATAGAATAAAAGTCACTACTTTTCTGTGCTGTCAGAAAGTAGAATACCAAAGTGAATTATTTCCCAATGCCTTTACCTTGGAGTGAACTATCAAATAAGTTTAAAAAGAACAGCCATCAGATATGGCTTTGCTATGAATTGGAATAATATTAATGAAACAAGACATGGAGGCAATTACAAAAGATCAAATAGATAATTTTGATTATATAAAGCTGAAAAAATATCTGTACAAACAAAATTAGCATATCTAAGATGAGAAAGGAAGTAGTAGAATAGAAATTATTATTGTAATAAAATTCTCTGTTAAGGGGGATTCATATCCAATATATATTCACACTTTATATTTACATATATTAATAAACATGTATGTTTTTATATCTGTATGTATACTAATTATTACCTAATAGATAGGTGGTCAAAGATATGAATAATCAGATCTGGAAAGAATGGTAGACTATTGAAAATAAAATAGAATGCTCCAAAACATTAGTAATAGGAAAGAGAAAAATAAAAATAATTCTGGTCTCACTTCACATTTTAAAAATTGAACAGATGAGAAAAAATAGGAATATCCAGAGCTGAAAGGATTGTAGAATGATAAACTTTTGTAGAGCTGATTTAATACAATTATTTTGAAAAGCAATTTGGAATTAAACAAATAAAGTATGCATTACTTTTGACCCAGAGATTTCATTATTAAGTTAATACCAATAAAGAAGATAATATCCATTAACAAATCCATAGTAATATTTTGGGTAATAGCAAACAACTGGAAAAATTGATATTCATCAATTGGGAAATAGCTACAAAAAAAATGATACAATAATGGGATGGAATAATGCTTTATTGTAAGAAATGCAAACCAAGTGCTTCAAGGAATAGAATGTCACAGCTGAAGTGAAAATATTTTTTGTTTGTTAAGTTGTATAGTCCTACTTGACCCTTTGTGACCCTATAAACCATATTGTTCATGGGATTTTCTTGGAAAAATACTAGAATGGTGTCATTTCCTCATCTAAAGAATTAAAGAAAAAAGAGGTAAATAACTTGCCCAAAATCACACACTTAAAAGTATTTGAGGATGGACACTAATTCAGGTCTTCCTGAGTCTAAGCCCAGTGTTCTATGCATGGAGACAGTTGTCTCCCAGGCAAACAGAAGTTAAATGGCTTGCTCACTGTCACATAACTAATAAATGTCTGAGGTTGGATTTGACTCAGATTTTCCTGTTAATAAGCCCAGCACTCTGTGTACTCAGCCATTTAGCCATCCAATAATTCACTAATTATTCAGTTCAAATCTGGCCTCAGAAACTTACTAGTTGTGCGACTCACTAAGGAAAAATATCCAAAACAGCGTTCAGCACTTCCTGACACAGGTTACATATAACACTTCCCATTGAACCCTATTCGCCATTAAGAATTATCAACCCTAACAATACTATATGATGATCAATTCTGATGGAAGTGGCTCTCTTCAACGATGAGATGGAACCAAATCAGTTCCAATTGTTCAGTAATGAAGAGAACCAGCTACACCCAGCAAAAGAACTATGGAAATTGAGTGTGGACCACAACATAACATTTCTACTCCTTCTATTATTTGCTTGCATTTTTGTTTTCCTTCTCAGGTTATTTTTACCTTAATTCTAAATCCAATTTTTCTTGTGCAGCAAGATAACTGTATAAATATGCTATAACTTTTGAATATATAAGTTGTGTTCCTTTTTGTTTTTTAAATATCTTTGAGGATAGAATAAGTAGTGGTATTGCTAGGTGAAAGAGTATTCTTGGTTTTATAGACCTTTGAGCATAGTTCCAAATTTTTCTACATTATTGAATAAGTTCATTCACCAATAGTGCATTAATGTCCTATTTTTCCTAGATCCCTTCCACCATTTGTCATTTTCATTTTTAATTCTATTAGGCTATATAATATCTATGACGTAGTAGCTCAGAATTGTTTTAATTTGCAATTCTCCAATCAATAGCGACTTACAGGATTTTTTCATTTTACATTAGATAGGTTTGATCACTTCATCTGAAAACTGACTTCATATTTTATGATCATTTATCAATTGGGGAATGATTATAACTTTTACAAATTTGACTTATTTCTCTATATTTTAAAAAAAAAGTTTTCTAATTATATCCTCTCCTAAATTGTACTCCCTTCTATCACCTTCCTTCTCTTTTATCCTCCTTCACTCTTACTTTGCTGTAGGGTGGAATAGATTTCTATACTCAAGTATGTATTTATTCCCTCTTTGAGCCAATTCCTATGAGAGTAAGATTGACCCACTACCCCTCACGTTCCTTCTCTTCCCCCCATTGGTAAAAGCTCTCTCTTTGCCCCATTGTCTCATTTTTCCTTTCATCCAGTACATTTCTCTCACCCCTTAATTTTATTTTTTAGATATCATTCCTTCATATTTAACCAATACCTGTGCTCTCTGTCGAGACACATACACACACACACACATATGTGTATGGTATACTTCTAGTAATAGGAAAGTTCTTATGAGTTACAAGCATCATCTTGCCCATAGCAATGGATTTCCCTTAATCTTTTTATGCTTTTTTTGATTCTTACATTTGAAATTAAGTTTTCTATTCAGCTCTGGTGTCAGGACCAACCACACTAGTACCCAAGATACCTCAGAATCAGCCAGAGTCAGGATAAGCAAAAGTCCGTCTTTATTCTTGGTCTTAGACTCAGGATTCAACAGAATGGAAGCAGAATCTCTGGGACGGCCTTCCCCCTCGTCTACCACTGAGAGGGTGTCCCTGGCTAGCTTTTCTCCACCCCCTAATCCCTCCTACAATCCTCTATACACCAATCATTGAGCCATCATGGATAGTGGAAAGGACCATTTTCTAAGCATATGCCCATAGAGTATTGTCTAATCAGTAGTTAGCCTCAATCGCTTAGCAGTCCTGACCTCAGTGCATCAACCCAATAGTGTCAGCCCTCTACACTCTTTTCATTCAGAATACTTAAAAGTCATCCATTTCATTGGATGTCCAATTTTTCCCCTGAAGGATGATATTCAGTTTTGCTGGGTAGATGGTTCTTGGTTGTAATCCTAGCTCTTTTGTACTCTTGAATATCATATTCAAAGTCATTCAGACCTTTAATGTAAAAGTTGTCGAATCTTGTGCTATCCTGACAGTAGCTCTACAATACTTGAATTGTTTCTTTCTGGCTGTTTGCAGTATTTTACTTGGAGCTCTGGAATTTGGCTTTAATGTTCCTGGAAGTTCTCATTTGGCTATGTCTTTGAGGAGGGAATAGGCAGATTCTTCCTCTTTCTATTTTATCCTTTGACTCTAGAGTATCAGGGAAGTTTTTCACAATAATTTCTTGAAAGATTATGTCTATAATCTCTCTTTTTTTTAATCATGGCTTTCAATAATTTTCAAATTATCTTTTCTGGATCCAATTTCACATTGTCTTCTATTTTTCATTCTTTTGGTTTTTGTTTTATTGTTTCTTGATTTCTCATAAATCATTAGTTTCCATTTGCTCAATTCTAATTGTTTTAAGGAATTACTTTCTTCAGTGAAACTTTCTACCTCCTTTTCCATTGAGCAAGTTGTGCTTTTTAAAGTTGTTTTTCTCTTCCGTGAATTTTATACTCTTCTTTTCATTTGAGCAATTCAGCTTTCAAAATATTCAAAAGGAAAAATTATTTTCCTTTACTTTCTTCAGCATATGATCTAGTTAGGTTTTTTAAAGTTTTATTTCCTTCAGAATTTTTTAGTGTCTTCATGATTTTCTTGCATCATTCTCATCTGTCTTCCCAATTTTTCCTCTAATTCTCTTGGTTTCCAAATACTTTTTGAGCTTTTTCCATGGCCTGAGAACAATTGATATTTTCCTTGGAGGCTTTAGGTATAGAGATTTTGATTTTATTATCTTCTGAATTTGTGTTTTGTTCTTCCTTGTCACCATAGCAACTTTTTATGGTCAGAATGGTTTTTTTTTTTTCTGTTGTTTGTTAATTTCCCCAGCTTATTTCTTGACTTTAAATGTTATGTTAAAGGGCTATGCTTCCAGGATGGGGGATGAACTGTCACAAACTTCAGGAGTTTAATTTTTAGGGACCTGCAAGTTTTCAGTTTTTTCTTATGATGATGATTTAAGGAGAAATTTGTTTATGACTCTCTCAATCTGTGCTCTTTTCTATGAGTGACCACAAGTATTCTTTTCTGGCATGCAAGTGTGAGGAGGTTTCCCTCCTCACCTGGTGCTTACAAACTCTGCTATGCCAGTGTACTTCCTCACCCTGTGAGCTGGATCCTAGTGCGTGCAAAGCAGAGTCTTTCCTCAATGCTAACAAAACCAACACGGTAGTCTGACCAGTTGTTTGATTCCTTTATTATCTGTGAACTGAGAGCTCTGGAAACAGCTCCTTCACTGCTGATTCAGTGGGTTCCAAGACCTGCTCCTGGTTTGCTTGAGCTGGTGTGACCTGAGCTAGATTGTGTTCCTTTCTCACCCGAGGCTGACAAAACTTTCTTGCTGACCTTATTAAGTTCTCTTTGGATGGAAAATTATTTTACCCTGTACTTTTGTGCATTCTGCTGCTCAGGAGTTGTTTTATGGTGTTGGAGACTTTGGGGATGAGCTCAGGAAAGTTGATGCCTTTTCTTTAACACATTAAGTCTGCCCCATCAATTTCCAATTTTTGTCACTTCAGAAAGAACTAATCTGTTCCACCAATCTGCCATTATATTTCTCAGCTACAACCAGATGGTTCTTATTATTACTATTTTGAAATACAATTTGAGATCCATTACTTCTAGGCTATCTTCCTTCACATTTTTTCCTTAATTTTCTTAATATTTTTGAACTTTCATTATTTTAGATGAATTATTATTTTATAGGCCTATAAAATATTTAGATAGATTAATTGGTGTGACACTGAATAAGTAAATTAATTTAGGTAGAATTGTCTCTCTTTTTTTGCTGTTATATTGGATGGATCTATCTATCAGTACTGAATATTTCTAGTTGTTTAGATCTAATTTTATTTATATGGAAAAGTCTTTTGTAATTATGTCCAATAGTACTGAGCTTAATTGCCAGCTAGACTCCCAAATATTTTGTTTTCTAGGATTATTTTAAATATTTTTCTATAATGTTCCTCCATGACTTTATTGGTAATATGCTGAAATATTGTTTGCTGAAGTTTGATTCTCCAGGACTCTCCAGATACACCATCATATCTACAAATGTTCCTTCTGGCTTCATCAATGATCTCATGGGGAACATGGTACTTGCTTACTGTTTTAGATAGATAATAATTATCATCTTAAGGAAATCTTCCTTCATTTCTATGCTTTCTAATATGAATGAGTTTTATATTTGGTCAAAGGGTTTTTTCTGTATCTATTCAGATAATCATAGGATTTTTATAGCTTTTGTTATTAATATGTCTAATTATGCTGATAATTTTGCTAATATTGAATGAACACTGCATTCCAGGAATAAATCCCTCTTTATTATACTTTATAATCTTGTGATGCATTACTTTGTTCTCCTTGCAAGTATTTTATTTAAATTTTTCCTATGAACGTTTATTAGAGAAATTGATTTATAGCACTTTTCTTGAGGTTTTGTTCTTTTCTGATTTAGGTGTCAGCATCATATTTGTCTCCTTCTTTGTCTATTTTCCCACATATTTTATTGGTATTAATTTTTCTTTAAATATTTGGTAAAATCCATTTGTAAATTCATCTGTTTCTTAGGATTTTTTTTTGAGAGGTCATTTACAGTATATTCAATTTCTTTTTATTACATAGCATTATTTAAATAGCTTATTTCCTCTTCTGCTAATCTGGAGAATTTTTGTTTGGAAATATTTATCCATTTTATTAAATTATCAGATTTACTGGTATATAGTAGGGCAAAATATTTCTTCTTTAATTTCACCATCATTGACAGTAAATTCATCCATTATATTTTTGACACTGGTAATTTTGGTTTTTTGTGTTCTTAAAATCAAACAACTAGTGGTTTATTATCTATTTTATTGGGTAGTTTTTCATAAAAACCATTTCTTTGTTTTATTATTTCAATAGTTTTCTTACTTTCAATTTTATTTACTTTGATTTTTCTTTTTCTTTGTTTACTTTTGCATGACAATGCCACATGGCAGAAAGGGTGAAGTATCTGAGGTTGGATTTGAAATGGAGTCCTCTTAACTCCAGGGCTATACACTGCACCATATACCTACCTTGCTTCTCTGATTTTTCAAGATTTCCAATTTGAGGATTTTTAATTTGCCTCTTTTCTTTTTTTTTTTAATTTTCATGTTCAATCCATGCATCTGCTTTTTATTTTATTTTATTGTTTTAAGTATTTAGAGATATAAATTTCTCCTAAATACTGTTTTGGCTACATTCTAAAATTTTGGTATGTTGTCTCATGGTTTCTTTCCATTTAATGAAATTATTTTTTATATATTTAGTTTTTTATTTTTAATAGATTTTTATTTATAAATTACATGCATGGGTAATTTTACAGCATTGACAATTGCCAAACCTTTTGTTCCAATTTTTCCCCTCCTTCCCCCCACCCCCTCCCCTAGATGGCAGGATGACCAATACATGTTAAATATATTAAAGTATAATATATTTAGTTTTTTGAGCCACTGATTTTTTAGGTTTAGATTATTTCGTTTCCAGTTAATTTTATCTATCTTCCCATGACCCTATATCAAATGTAATGTTATTGCATTATGATATGATAAGAATATTTTTAATATTTCTACTTTTCTGCCTTTGTTGTGAGGATTTCATGCCCTAAGATATTTGCATAGGTGCCATGTATTACTTAGGGAAAAAAAGGCATATTGCTTTCCATTCTTATTCAGTTTTTTTCAAATGTAGATCATATCTAAATAATTCTATTCATCTACCTCCTTTTTTTATTTTGTGGTTAGATTTATCTAGTTCTGAGAGGGGAAATTTGAGGTTCCTCATTAATTTAGTTTTCCTTTTTCCTCTTATAATTTAGTTGACTTTTCCTTTAAGAATTTGAATCTTATACCATTTTGTACATATGTACAAAATGACTTTACTTCATTGTCTATGGTAGCTTTTCACAAAATGTTATTTCCTTTCTTAACTCTTTTAATTAGATTTTTTTTGTTCTGCCTCACTTCTAAAGTCAAACACTTTTTTTTGTTTTGTTTTTTCTTTACTTTTGTCTAGATACAATATAATCTGCTCCAGTAAGGACCTTTATTCTGTGTTTCCCTTTCCAGCAAATATATTTCTTATAAACAACATATTGTAGGATTCTGGATTTTTTAATCTATTCTGCTATCTGCTTCTATTCTATTTCTGCTATCAGTTCATTCCAATCCTAATCACGATTGATTACTAAATATATGCTTCCCTTCATATTGCTTTTCTTTTATTCATCATCCTCTTTTTCCCTTTCACCATTTCCCTCTTCAAAAGTCTATTTTACTTCTGACCACCACTACCCCAATCTTCCCTTCCTTTTATCACCTCTCCTTTTGTTCCCTTCCACTCCTATTTTCTTTTAAGGATAGATAGATTTCTATACTGAATGAAATTTGTATGTTATTCCCTCTTTGAGCCAATTCCAAAAAGTTTCAAACATATTCTCCTGTCCCCAAACCCTTATTCTCTATGAAAAGAATTCTTGACTAACAAAAGTGAAAGAATTGCAAGGTACAAAGTAGAAAATTTAAGTTACATAGATTTTTTTTTAGTTTTTATATCATTATACAAAGAAAGAAATAAAAAGAAAAGAAATTTTGGAAAGTGGTAACATTTTGTCAAATATCAAAAAGGAAGAATTTCTATCCATGATCTATATGGAATGAAACAAAGATACATCATTAATGTCATTTCCCCAATACATAAGGGGTCAGAAGATATAGCCATATTTTTAAAATATATAACTTTTGATTACATTACGGTATACTCCAAATTGTTACTAATGTAGTATATTAAAAGAATACTCTCTCACTTCATATTCTTTAAATTGCAAAGATGACAATATATGATAGAGTATTAGAAAGTTTGTGAAATGGAACAATAATACATGTTTGGTAGAGCAGGAGTTGTTCATTTGTTAAGTAAAATTCATTTTGCAATTTTATAAATTATTCATGTATTTTTTGATTAATCTCAATTAATCACATTAATCACAATTGGGTATAATAAAAAAGTGATTTATAAACACAAAGTTGTAATGATTATCAAAATATTCACAATAGAACTCTATGTCCATCAATTGAGGATTTACTGAAAAAAACTCTGAATATGGTTATATAAAAGAAAAAGAATGTTATTATGCAGTAACAGAATGCAAATATGAAAATTCAGACAAAAATTGGAATACCTATAAATTCATGTAGAATGAAATAAGGAACAAAAACTGATATAAACAGTGGACACAAAAATTGAAATCAAAGATCACTAAGAGAAATGCAAACTTACTGAGAAATCTAAATGATTATTTAATACATAACTCCCTAATCATAGCAGAGTGTTGAGAGATCTTTAGACCATAATGATAGGTATGTATTTGCATATGTCCAATATTTCTTCTCATTTTTAAAAATTTTGTTGCATTAGAAAATTCACCCTAGAAGTTGGAAGTAGGTAGTTCTTTTAAATAAATACTCACAATATAAGAACAAATGTTAGCAAAAATGTATACATTTTAAAATGTTCTTATGTATTATCTTATTGCTTTGTGCTCTCTCCTCTCCTCCCCCTATTCCCACCTCATTAGCAAGAAAAAGAGATTTCTAATTTGTTTCAAAATGCAGACAGTCTGTTTCATAATATGAAGAAAATCTATGCTTATATCTTAACTTGTCTCCTTCCATTTCCTCTCTTTCAAACCTTAAGACTTTAATAGTTTACCTGAAGAATGGAACATTTATACTGAGTTTTAAAGATCTTTGCTGTCATCTCTATCATTATTTTTTATGTGACAACAGAGAGCACATTGTCTTAGTCTTCCAGGTGAAACCCTTATTACATATGTCACTAGAGGATGTTTACCATATCTGTTTTAACACCACAGACATTTTAAGTAGGTTATTCCATCACTTTGCCATTTTGATTATGACAACAAAATGACACCATATTGAAATAGATTTTGGAAAGAAAGGCTAACTGTCCAAAGAGGTCTATGCTCATTTTAATTAAAATTGGCTTAAGTGGCACAACCTTCATAATTCAGAGTATGACTATGAAGGATATGCGTGTTGAAAGCACTCTTTGCTCATTAGTGCTATTTCTGTCAGATACTACTACCTGCTCTTTTCTTAATGAATGCTAAGCCATCTCTTTAGAAGATTGTGTTACTTCCCTGAACTAAAGAAACTGTCTTATTTCCTCCCAAGTTCATCAGGAGTAAAATCGGGAAGTCACCTCTTTGACATTTCCCAACCTCTGTACTTATTTATCTCTTTGAGACCCTGTGCTCCAGAGATATCACTGTCTTAATTAAGAAGAAGGATGTGACCATGGTAAATTGACTGATTTCATTGATTAAGGACTAGCTGTACAAGTAACATTGATTTTAACAGTGGGTCTACATAAATGTAATTGTTCAAACATGGGGCTGTATAATTATGGTGATGTACGAGAATAGTTGGTTTGTCCTTTTCAACCTTCACTAACATTCTTTTGCATGATAATGTACCTTGTGCAATTAGCAAAAAAAAAATCTTAAATGTTACAAAATGTCTTTTGTGAAGATATGCAGTAATCATTACAGTTTAATTTAATTCAAAAATATCAGTTTGTATCTTTCTTTTCATCTTCCTTTTTTATACAAAGGAGACCTTGTATATGGTAATATGAACATGGTTTTGTATTTTCAAATAAAGCTGCTAACAAATATAGTATACAGAAATGAACTCATCATTATATATCCAAACATAGGCACATAATATATATGTGTGTAAGGTAATATGCGTAATCTGCCTACCTTTGAAGCTCAGCCTTCATGTTGATTTTAAAACAGAAAAACGTTTATATTCTTTTTCTTATAATTATTTTCATTTCTACTGACTTTTCCATTATTATTGGAACATTACTATTCTTTTTTATCCATATAAGATGTTCTGTTAGTCAACCAAGGCAAAACTTACAAAAAATCCATAGATTTTTTAATGGAAGAAATAAATGAAACAATGAAGGGGGTTAAGAAAAAAAAGAGAGAATGAGGAAAGGAAGGAGGTAAGGGAAAGAGGAAAGAAATAAAAGCAAGTAAATTAAATGTTTTTTTCTGATTAATAAAACTATTTGCCTAAATTTACATAGTGTAAGAGGACATAGAGTGTTAAAATAGAGCAGAGCCAAAATTTTCTAGAATCTCCCTAAACCCCCAAAAGAAAATAACCACTCTTCTAATACCTAAGTGTTGCATCTTCAGAATCAGATGAATTTTTCTCTTTGGAAGCTTTTTTCTACTATTTCCCATTGCCATTGTTTGTCCTTCATTCTATAAGAGAACCATGACATTAGGGAGGTGATGCTGTGACCTGCAAGTGAATCAGATTTAAATAATGGAGGGCTGTCCAAAGTCACCTGCCTCACTTTCCCCTCCAGAGCCATCTGGGCACAGTGGCCAGATATAGATCAAGAGGATTAGTCCCTGGATGCAATGGGAGACTTTGGTCTTTTTAAGCTAAGATCTTCAACAGATCTCACTTTGACTGAGACCCCAATCATTCAGTTATTCAGAGGCAAAAAATCTCCTCCTGAATCTAGTCCCAAAAAATGTATGGATGAATCTGGGAGGGGAAGACCCTCAGTGTTTCTGGTCAGAGCAGAAATGATTTTTATTTATGTTTAATCTGAGTTAATCAGTACCCAAACAATATGATTTCCTCAAAAGTGCTTTGTGTTTCTCTCTGCTTCTGTCTCTCTGTCTCTTTCTCTGTAGGGGTGTGTGTGTGTTGTCTCTATCTGTGTCTCTGTGGTTCTCTCTCTGTGTCTATTTCTTTGTGTGTCTCTCTCTGACAATGGTTTTCTGTTTCTCTGACTGTCTTTCTCTGTGTCTTTGTTTCAGTCTTTTTCTTTCTCTCTTACATACACACAGAACATACACATACACACACACATGAATAAAACTGGATGTGCTCTAAGCACAGCAATTGTCTCATTTATCTTGTGGTGATGTGTATTGCAAATAGAAGGCACTTAATAAAATGGATGTTGAATGAATAGACACTGTGAATTAAGATACAACTGGAAAACACACTGAAAATCATAAATAATGCATCACTTTTATAGTCTCAAAATATTCTGACTCTAAATGTCATTATTTCTGCAATATCATGTTTTTACTTTCCATTTTTATTTTTAGTCTTTTTTCTTTATATGACTATTAGTTTCTACCTTTGAAGTTTACCTTCATCAAATATTTCTCTTTCTAGCTGAAACTTGTTGTAAGACCTTTACAAATTGAAGAAAATGAAAAAACCTGATCTATGAATGCAGGGAGAGCTTCAAATTCTTTGAATCAATCAATCAATCAAAGAATATTTTTTAGCCATCTACTATGTATCATGAACTATGCTAAAGAGACAATTCCTATTCAAAGAACTTATACTTTGTAATTTACATATAGAAGTTTAATATACATGTATGCACAAATATTTATTGCATATTATATGTTATATACACAATATATAAAATATCTATCATATACACATTACAATATGTAAATATACACATTTTATATACCTATAGTCATATGTGTAAATATGTGTACATATACCAATAGAATAATATATAATATTTAAATATATAGAATAACAATAAATGTTTATAAATGTGTTATGTTATATAAAATGTTATATAAACATAACATTATGTAAAATGTATATAAATATAACATTATATAAAATTTATAATAAACACATATTTAATATTTAATAAATATATAAAATTACATAAATTAAATAATTTGCTATATTGAATATATGTAGAGGTAGTAAGAAAAAAGAGCTAACTATAATTTTAAGTCCTCAACAAAAGTTTCAAATAAAAGGTTATATTTGAACTATAACTTGTAGAAAAATAAGCATTATATATAGGGTTGAGGCAAGGAAGATGTACCCTCTAGTTATAGAGAATTATTTAATAAAAAAAAAAAAAGCACAGAGATAAGAGATGATGTTATGAATAGAAGAAAGACAAGTATGGTTGCATCATGGAGTGAGTAAAGGAAGTAATATTTTGTAAAGCTGAAAAGACTCTAGGAGGGTCTAGGGCACCACCAAGTCCTTTGAGTTTTAAGCAGTGACTAGTAGTTCTCTGGCAAGTAATTTTGTTATTTAATTACCTCAGTTTACGGCTAAGCATAGTGGGGTCTAAAATAGTTGCAGGTTATAAAAGCCTTTAAAAGCTAAAAGATGTATAGATATTCTATAGACAATAGAGAGCCACTGAAGTTTATTGAGGAGGGAAGTAATATACTCATACTTGCATTTAAAGAAATCACTTTAGTAGCAATGTGCCAAGGTTTGAGAAGTGAGTAAAAATTTAAGGATGTACAGACAATTGTAATGTTCAGTCTAGCTTTCTGGAGGCCCTTCAAATGGGCCTTGGTCTCAGCAGGATAGACACCACGAGAATGGTCAGGAATAGAGTCTAGAGTCTTTATTCCAGCCTAGTCTTGATCTTAGTGGAGAAGTGCAGGAGGCAAGAGAGCCACCAGGAGGATGGCCAAAAATGGAAAGTCTCATTTCCAGTCCTTCTCAGCCCTTAAATATCCTATTACAATTACATCATTAGAGCACACTGAGTATGTGTGAACTACAGAACCATTATATCACCATGCTAAGTACTAAGTATACATATACTTATATGTATATGTATACTAGAGAACCATCATCTCATCAATTCCACTGAGTTAACATCTTGTAAGTAACCTTGTTTCGAGTATATTTATTCAAAGTTCCAAAGACAGTGAACATAGACCACTCTCCCCTCACCCTGCCTTAGGAGTTTAGTTGAGCAAGGGAGGAAAGATATAGGAAAATAGTTTGAGGAAAGAATAGGAAATAATAAAGGCTTATTTTCTGTTTCTTTTTTTTAATGAGAGATATTATGGAATGTTTGAAGTTACTAAGAGAAGAATCAATATTTAGGGGGAGATTGAAATTTAATGAAAGAGTGGGAATGATTAAAAAGGTAAAATAGTAGATAAAAAGAATTAAATTACTGACATGATGAAGAGAGGAATTGTATTACCTCATGTTGATAAAGAACAACAGAAAGTTTATAAAATTTCATTGTATGGTTCAAATCACTCCACCATTTCAATTTGTTCTAAATTCTGTCCATTCCTAAAAGGAAAATCAGTCAAACAAGTGTTCCTAAGGTTGAACAGTTTGAAATAAATCAGAAACAAAATTATTTTTCTAGAATGATTGGCTGATAACAAGGATCACAAAATCAAAATCAAAAAGAATGTGACTCAAAGTTTGGGTTAAATATAAAAGTTACAAATTCGATAGGAATAAATATAAAGGCTCATACTTGAATTAAAAAATAATCTGCTTAATAAGTGCAAAATGTGAGAGATATGTTTCAAAAGCAGGAAGGCAGTAATGATAGTGAATGGAGTAAAGGAGAATTAAGAAAGTGGCATTCTCACAGTAATCTCCCCTCATTGTATCACATCTAGAGTGTAGCAAGAAGAATAGTTATAAGCTATAACTAACTTTAAGAAAGATAGTTATAACACTTCCGGAGAGCCAAATGGCAGAGTAAAATCAGGAAGCTGCTCAATCTCTCCCAGTTTCCCTCAAAATCCACATGAAACCAAACCTCTGAACAGTCTGATGGAATGGAACCCCTCTCCAGCTCAAATAGAATGGAAAAACTTAAAAAAATCAATCTTACTGGGGTGAACAAAGTGTTTAGCCCAGTTTAAACAGACCATGAGAAATCCAATGAAAGGGTCTAAATCACAGGAAATATGCAACTAAGATCCTCAGTTCTAGCTCAGTGGAGGAGCATATCAATGAGTCAGTCTTCAGTCCCAGCTCAGAAGACAAACTCTGGGAAATCTGGCTCTTCCCTAAAAAGAGAAGGCAAAACTACTTCCTGCAAACACAAAAGACCCCTGTGCTCAAAGCTGTAGAGGAAGCTTGGTACAGTGATCTTTATATCTTAGGAGCAGAGCTCAACCATAAAAGTTAAAAAAAAAAAAAGAGGAAATACTAAAAGAAAAAAAAAAATGAACAGGAAAAAGAAAAGAAATTTGAACGTAAAAAGCTACTATGATGACAGGGCAGACCAAAACACCTACTCAGACAAAGACAAAATGTCCAAAGAGAAAATCTCAGAAAGTGGTATGAATTGGTCTCTATCCCAAAGAGGGTTCTTGGAAGTGTTCACACAAGACTTCAAAAGGCAAATAAGAGAAATAGAAGAAAAAATGAGAAAAGAAATGAGAGATATGCAAGAGAGGGTGAATAGCTTGGGAAAGGAAGGGGAAAATTGTCTGAAGAAAACAACTCCTTAAAAAATCACAATGTGGAGCCAAGTTGGCAGAGAGGAGACAAGTCTTTTTCTGAGCTGTCCCCATGACCCTTAAACTAACTGCAAATCCAATCTCTGAACTGGTTTTGGAGTGACAGAACCCAGGAATATTGGGAGTATAATAAATTACCAGCAGAAGATAATTTTGAAGATCTCTAGAAAAGGTCTGTTTCAATCGAGCCTGGGAGAAAATGGGCCAAGCACAGACTCTGAGTTCAGGCAGCATACAGTTCTGGGGTGATATGGGATCTGTATGCTGGAGAATCTGCCAGGAGGAATCTACAACAGTATTGGCTACTTTGCCCTGCTTGCAAGCCAGTGGATCAGTAGACTAGTTACAAGGTATCCAACAGAATACAAAAGGCAAATAGGGAGCCCCTAAAAACCAGAATTTTAGGGAACTTGGTCACACCCACCCAGCACCAGAAGTCAGTCAGCACTGACCCAGTGCAGCCACTGTCACCTGTAGAGGAAACTTGGACAATCTTCCCTTTGCCCTAAAAGGAGACCTCTTTTTTTTTAAATGAGCAGAAAAGCAAAAAGAATTCTGACCATAGACAGTTTGATGGTTAAAGAGAAGAAAAGATTTCAAACGCTGAGATCACAAAAAGCAGATTATCTCCATATGAAGCCCCAAAAGATGATATAAATTGGTCTCCATTTCACAAGGCTCTCTTGGAAAGAATTAAAAATCTTAAAAGACAGCTAGAAGAAAAATGGGGAAAGGAAATGAGAACTTTGGAAGAGGGTTTGGAAAAGGAAACATGAAAATTATCTGAAGAAAACTAAATGGATTTAGTGAAAAGGAAAAAGCATATAACTCCTTTCAAAATGGATTTGCCAAATAATGGAAAAAGGAAACAACTTCCTGAAAAACAGAAATTGTGAAAGGAAAAAATAACTCCTTAAAATTTGTGAATTTGTGAAATGGAAAAAAATCCATAGAATAAAAAAGTCATTTAAAAATTCAATTGACCAAATAAAAAAAGAACTTAAAAATATAATTGAAGAAAATAATTCATTAAAAATAAAAACTGAACAAATAGAAATGAGTGATTCAATGAGACATCAAGAATCAGTCAAGCAAAAAAAAAAGAGAGAGAGAGAGAGAGAGAGAGAGAGAGAGAGAGAGAGAGAGAGAGAGAGAAATGTAAAATATCTATTGGAAAAACAACTGGCCTGGAAAATAGATCTAGGAGAGACCATTTAAGGATTACTAGACTTCCTGAAACCATCATTAAAAAAAAAGACATTATCTTTCAAGAAATCACCAAAGAAAAATTGCCCTGATATCTTAAAATCAGAAGTAAAATAGCTGTTGAAAGAATTAAGGGATCATCTCCTCAAAGACACCACAAAATAAAACTCCAAGGAATATCGTGGCTATATTTCAGAACTACTGAACAAAGGGGAAAAAGGAAAAAAAAAAATCATTGCAAGCAGCCAGAAAGAAAGAATTCAGATACCAAGAAGTCACAGTAAGGATTACCCAAGACCTAGGACTTCCACCTTAAAGGATCAAAGGGCCTGGAATCTGCTATTCCAAAAGGCAAAAGAACTTGGAATGAAGCCAAAAATAAATTACCCTGCTAAACTGAGTATTTTGTTTCAGGGAAGAAGGCGGACATTAAATAACATAGGTGATTTTTTTTTTTATTTTTGATGAAAAGACCAGAGCTGAGCAAAAAATTAGACTTCCTAATATAAAACTCAAGAGAAGCATAAAAAGGTAAAGAGAAAAGAAAACTTGTGAACTATAGATCTGTTATGGGTATACATAGAAAGTGCAGGTATAATTTGATTTTACTGTCATAATATAAAAAAGAAACTAGAGGTGTAAAGGAGATTGTACTGGAAAAGGGGAAAAATCAAGGTAAAATGAGGGAAATTGTATCTCATGAAAGGCAAAGAAGACCTATTACAATAGGTCTCAGCCTTGGTCTCAGTAGGGGAAGTGCAGGAAGCCAGCCACCACGGTAGTGTAAGATGAAGTGAATGAATCTGACTCTACCTCCAAGAGTGGGCTTGTGGGCTTCCTCCCAGAGTGCTCCTCTCCATCTCCTGACAATGTTGTGAACTAACTTGAAGCTCTAAGAGTTTCTTTATATAAGATCTCCGAAAGGTTGACTCCTCCTCTGAGAGAGGGATTAAGGGAGGTGTAAATTCACAAAGTTACAAAGTTAACTTTCTGAATCTCCTGCTAAGTACCATACTAAATTAGGCAATTATTGTCTCTATCAACTCTAATGAGTTAACACTTTGTAAGGATTCCAACACCAAGTGGTGCATCTAAATTCCTAAAGGAGAAGTTAAGAGAGCTGCAAGAAGAAATAGACAGCAAAGGTATAGTAGTAGGAAATCTCAACCTTGCTCTATCAGAATTAGATAAATTAAACCATAGAATAAATAAGAAAGACGCTAAGGAGGTAAATAGAATATTAGAAAAGTTAAGTATGATAGAACTTTGGAGAAAATTGGAGACAGAAAGAAGTACTCTTTTTTCTAAGTGGTTCATAGAACCTATTCACAAATTAAGCATATATTAGACCTTAAGACCTTAAAGTCAAATGCAGAAAGGCAGAAATAGTAAATATATATTTTGTTCACATCACAATGCAATAAAAATTACATTCAATAAAAGGCCAGGAGAAAATAGATGAAAAATTAATTGGAAACTAAGTAATCTAATTCTAAAGACTGAAGGGTTGAAACAGCAAATCATGGACACAATCAGTAATTTTATCCAAGATAATGACAATAATGAGACAATATACCAAAATTTGTGGGCTGCAGCCAAAGTGGTAATAAGGAGAAATGTTATATCTCTAGATGCTTACTTGCATAAAATAGAGAACGAGAAGATCAATGAATTGGGCTTACAACTAAATAAGCTAAATTGTACAATATTTCAGAGTCTGATTCTTTTTGTACAGCAAAATAACGTTTTGGTCATGTATACTTATTGTGTATCTAATTTATATTTTAATGTATTTAACATCTACTGGTCATCCTGCCATCTAGAGGAGGGGGTGGGGGGTAAGAGGTGAAAAATTGGAACAAGAGGTTTGGCAATTATTAATGCTGTAAAGTTACCCATGCATATAACCTGTAAATAAAAGGCTATTAAATAAAAAAAAAAAAACAACAACAACTAAATAAGCTAGAAAAAGAACAAATTAAAAACCAATAAAAGAGGAGAGTAATAAAATTGAAAGTATAAAAACTACTGAATTAATAAATAAAGCTAAGAGTTGGTTTTATGAAAAAAAATCAAAATAGATAAATTTTAAGTCAATTTGATTAGAAAAAGGAAAGAAGATAACCAAATTGTTAGTCTTAAAAATGAAAAGGAAGAATTCTCCATTAATGAAGAGGAAATTAGAGCAATAATAAATTATTTTGCCCAACTTTATGCCAATAAATTTGATAACCTAAATGAAATGGAGAAATACCTAAAAAATTGTCCAGATGAACAGAAGAGGGAATAAATTACTTAAATAGTCCCATTTTTGGAAAAAGAACTAGAACAAGCTATCACCTCCCTAAAAAAACCACCAGGGCCAGATGGAATACATGTGAATTCTACCAAACATTTAAAGAACAATTAGCTCCAATACTATATAAATGATTTGAAAAAATAGGCAATAAAGGATTCATACCAAATTCCTTTTATGACACAGACATGGCACTGATGCCTAAACCAGGTAAGATGAAAATATAGAAAGGAAATTATACAACAATTTCCCTGATGAATATTGAAGCAAAAATCTTAAATAAATTATTAGCAAAGAGATTGCAAAAAGTCATCCCCAGCTTAATGCACTATGACCAAGTAAGATTTAGGTAATACTAAATCTTAGTATTTAGTGAGATTTAATAAGAATACAGGGCTGCTTTAATAAAAATTAAAATTAAAATCAAAGCCATCTATAGTCATATGAAAAAATGCTCTAAATCACTACTGTTTAGAAAAATGCAAATTACAACAACTCTGAGGTACCACCTCAAACCTCTCAGATTGGCTATGATGACAGGAAAATATAACAATAAATGTTGGAGGGATGTGGGAAACCCGGGACACTAATGCATTGTTGATGGAGTTGAGAAATGATCCAATGATTCTGGAGAGCCATATGGAACTATGCCCAAAGGGCTATAAAACTGTTCTCACCATTTGAGCCATCAATGTCACTATTATAAAAATATCAAGGAAATCATAAAAAAGAGTAAAGGACCCACATGTGAAACAAATATTTACAGCACCTGTTTTTGTGGTAGCGAAGAATTGGAAAAGTAGTAAATGTCCATCAATTGGTAATAGTTGAATAAGTTGCAGTATGTGAAAATAATAGAATATTACTGTTCTATAAAAAAAATGATGAACAAGCTGATTTTAGAAAGGCCTTGAAAAGATGTACATGAACTAATGCTGAGCAAAATAAGCAAAACCAGGAGTACATTGTACACAATAATGGCAAGTATGTGCAATAATCAACTATGAAAGACTTGGTTCTCCTTAGTGGTTCAGTGATCCAAAGAAATACCATTTGCATCCTGGAAAAAAAAAAAACTATGGAGATTTAATGTAAATCAACACATATTATATTCAAAAAAATAAGTGCAGTTATAAGGTAGAGGTAGCTACTTCTATATTCCATTGCATACATGTATATTACATCTATATGGTGTGTAAATATATTACATCTATTGAAGAATTTTATGGCTTTTAGAGTATAGAAGAAATAACTACAGGTGATATAGCTGTTTTCAAATATTTTAAGATATATATGTGTGTGTATATATACATATGTGTATATATATATATATATATATCTCACATGGAAATATTCTGGCTTTGAGGACTGATCTTGGAACAGAGTGTGAACATGGCCAACATTATATGCTGATTTGATATAAGCAAAAACTGCAAATAATTAATGCTATTTAAAAGGATGATGAAGTCTGTATATACATAGTGGATATTTTCATTACTAAAATTCTTCAAGCAAAATCTTTTGACTTGATGTCTATATTTTATAGGAGTTCATTTATTTTTGTTATGTTCTTGGTTTTTTATTCATGTATTGTTTGGACTAAATGGACTTGGAAAAATGGCTTTTAATACTGAAATTCTATTATTTGATTCTACAATGATTACTGTTATGAAGTATTTAAAAGGTTGCCAAACAAGGATTAAGTTTGTATTGCTCATCTCTAGCTGGTAGAGAGGAAATCTAATCAATTACTACTAGAAATGTAAGTGTAACAGATAATCAATAAACATATATTAAACACTTAGTCAGTGCCTGACACTGTGCTAAGAGCTGCAGAATATTAAAGAAAGAGGGAAAAAATAGGTTTTACCCTCAAGGAATTTACAATCTAATGGAAGTGGAATACATAAATAAATACCCACCAACAAATATATACAAGATAAATAGTAAACTATTAACAGAAGAAAGTCCCTAGAAAGAAGAGGAGTTGGGAAAGCTTCCTTATAGAAGATGGGATTTGAGTTAGAACCTTAAGAAAGCCAAGGGATCCAGGACATAGAAATAAGGAGCTTAGAATACTAAGCAATATTAATTCCAAGCATGAGGAACTATTAAAGAAAATGATGAGAACTGAGAGTTTGAGTGTCTTATTCAATAAAGAAAAAAGGAGGCCAGTGTCACTGAACTGAAGAATAAATGCTTAGTAGTATGTGATAAGACTGGAAAGTGTGGGGAAGGGGAGAAGGAAAGGACATGTAATGAAGGAATTTGATTGCCAAATGTGAACATGTACAAGACAATTTGAACCATCACCACCATCATTACCATAGTCACTATCTTCCTTCAGACTTTGGTGGAGATCCAAAACTGAAGAACCTTTAGAATCACAATATGCCCTAAGGTAGAAGACTTGCTTCAATCTTGTGCTCGCAGTCATCTTGTTTGTAAAAGCTTTTGGTGAAATCACCACCATCACTTAGACCATAAATTCCCTTCATTTGCTGATGAAATTAAATAATTCTAGTAGAGTGCGTAAATACACAATCTTGAAAAGCAACCCTTGTAGACATGCAATCTTGCAACTGCCCCTATGAATATTAAAGATGCCTCCACAAAAAAAGTCACAAAACAAAAAAATTGTCATTAAAGTTCTTGGCACTTTCAAATTGTCCAGTACAAGAAAGTGATTAGCTTTTCAGATGAGTGCAAATAACATTACCATCTACTTTGCTCAGAGGGCCGAAGACTGAAGGCTGGAGTCTGGAGACTGGAGACTGGAGGCTGGAGGACAGACTCAAAGATAAAGACCGTCATGGTGGTTGTCCTGTCCCCTTCACTTCTCCACTAAGACTAAGGACCATCTGAAGGTCCCCCAGAAAGCTAGCCTGGCCCCAGGCAAAGTGGACAGACTCTGAAGGAGATAATAAAGCCTTTGGACTTTATTCCTGAGTATTCTTGTGGTGATTATTCTGCTGAGACTAAGGCTGGTCCGAAGGCCCTCCAGAAAGCTAGTCAGAACATAACACCCCCCCCTTTTTTTTTCATTCCCACAAATCTTGATTTCTTCAGATCTCTAAACATTTTTGAATTCCCTTTCCAGTACTAAGTATACTTTCTTACCATTCCTGCCTCTGAATATTTTCCTAATGTTGAATCATCATATATCCCTAATTTGAATTTAGGCATAATGAAGTATTTTCTGGACATATTGCTATGGTTTCTGTGTAATGATTTTATTTCAAATTGTTATAATATTCATAATAAAATTATGCTATATTCCCCTTTCTCTGCTTTATTCCTCTCCTTCCCCCCCCCCATTAACAAGACCATCTTATGCATATGAATTGGACCTTCTATCTGTATTTTTAAAAATAAAGTTTGCATTGTGTGTATTAAACAGATGCTACTATTTTAATTAGATGTTCAACTCCTGTCTTTTTCTTTCTCTTCTGCATCCACTGTGTTCAATGGGCAGCAATATGGTCTTTTTGTTCTCTTCCTTGCCTTTGTAGTATTTTTAATGGCTTTCAAAATGTTCCTTTTGGTCATATAACACTGAAAAAGTCAATGTGAATCATTAAAAATGAGTTGTAACCCTTAATTTGATATGTCTTAAAGTGTTCTCTCATTTCTTAGATTCAGAGCCATGAAGAAATGAGTCTTTTCTCTTGAAGTTATCAGATTATTAAATGTAAAAACCATGTATCCACAAGATAAAAATTCCAAGAGTTTGACATCACAAGGACTCCTGGGTTCAATCCTGGGTTCCAAAACCAAGTCACTTTATGCTGGGGAAGATAAGATGAAAAACAAAGGTAGGATGGTGGGAATTTGAATAATGACTATTCACAAAGAAAAAGTTCATAATGATTAAATTTCATCATACCTTTCAAGAGATTCCTTATTACATAGCAATTAGAAACAAGGGAATTATACTTTCTTTACTGCTAGGATACCAATAATCACAACAAATATTTTTATATTTATTTAATGTTTTCATGGTCTTTTCTTATGTTGGTCTTGCAAAGTATAAAATGAATATTGTATCTATAAAAAAAGTGAGTTGCAGAAAAATTGACTTGAACTTTATTATATAAATGCAGAACCTAAAATCTAAACGCGAGTTTGTTCATTTCAATTTGATCTAGCACTACTTCCACTATTACGTATTACCTCAAGTTAGTTTCTTTTTTTTTTCTCTGTACAATGTGCTTCTAAAATGCTTAGGGCTGTCCTTTTCTACTAACTATTCTTAGGACATTAAGACTAAATACCTCTGATTGCTGGTTATCTACTGACTCAAGGAAATTCAGCAAGCAGATTAGGATCTATATTTATGGAGACCTCTAAAAGCAAGATAGACAGCCACCTATCTAGGAAAGGAAAGGTAATGTCCTTCCTAGAGGCATGCAGATAAATTAGATGACTTCTTGACCTGTGATTGTATGATATAGTTGATTGACAAAGGTTTAAAGAAGAGTGTGCAAAGTAAAAGAAATGTTTTAAGATATAAGAAGTTTTTGAGCTATACATTGAATAAATCAACAAAAATCATAGCCAAAATTAAACAAATTAAATAGAAATCTGGGGGTGAAAACATAATTTGTGGAAGTCAAGGATATAATTTTTTACATAATTATTTGACATTTATAAATAAAAGGTATGAACAAAATTTGTATATTTGCAGTACATGCTACAAATTGTAATATAAGCAACCTTATGTGTGAATACAGAGAATAAAAATTAGTCTTAGATGTATTTTCTCTCAATAAAAAGATAATAAATTCAATTGTCTTTTCATGCTTAGCATTCAAGAAAACTGGTTACTGAAGGGAGAAGAATGTTAACTTATGACAAGATGATAGATATTTTCAGGAAAGGTCCTGAAAGAGAAATTAGAATAAATTTCTTAAACCCTTTATATTGCTGTTTTAGAGCTAGAAGAGATTTTGGGTGTCACCTAACCTATGTATTTGACTTACAGAGTAAAAAACTGAGAAGAAGAAAATAACTTGTGTAATATCACAGAATATGTGGCTCATTCAAATTTACTGACATATAGATATGTATAAAACTCATCATCCAACTTAAAAGGAAATGAAAAGTATAAAAAAACAGAAATGTGTAAAAGATAAGTAAGTACTAAGGAAAGAAAAGCAGATGACATCAAAAAATAGAAGATTTGAAAATCATGGCATGGATATATGATAAGAGCAAATATATTCTACCAACATACTTATTTGTCAATCATAATAACACATGTCAAGAGGAAAATACAGTGAATCCTAGCACATTTAATGAACTCTCTTATTGAACCTATAGGATGATATGAAGAAGGCACAGAGGAAACATTGGGAGGAACATTCATTTTGATTAAGCTCAAGTATTAATAATGAATATTTAAGAATTTGAAAATACGTGGAAGTGTAGAAAAATCATAATAAAATAAGACAGTACAAGATTGTCAGAATAGTTTCTGGAGTGCTAAAGTGATAAATAATCTAAAGATTAGTTAAAGTTAACAAGAAAAATGTGATTTTTAAAGATATAATGAGGAAAGTAAAGCATCAGTGAAGGAATGAACGAGCCACTATGGTTACTGGAGTACTATATTAATTAAGGAGGTGGAAAAGAATTGTGTTGGAGCAGTGAAGGCCCTGTTGAGATTATGTAACAAAAATTTTAGTGAACTCAATCAATATGGTTTTATGATTTCTTCCAGCTTCATTCATTCACATATGTAGGATTAAAGACAGTGAATATTGAAAGTGATCCAAGTTGAGGTTTTCAGGGCAAGATCTACATTAGGATAAGAAAACAAATGATTAAAAAGAAGACAGAATAGAATTGAACTCACTCACCAAGATGTCATTATGAGGATGAGAAAAAAAGAATAATTAATACAGAGGAGAATGCCTTGAAAATAACAAATCTCAAGGGATTGGAGGTCATGATTGACAGAATTTGATATTGGTAGGCAAAGTGAGAGACAGAGACAGAAACAGAGAGAGAGAGAGAATGAGAGAGAGAGAGAAAGAGAGAGAGAGAGAGAGAGAGAGAGAGAATAAATTATTATAAGATAAGGGAATTTCACAGTATATTAATATTGTTTGTGGTGTATTTTTAAGTGATGCAAAATCAAAGGTATTGCCATCTCTGGTTATGGATGAGATGAGATGGAATAGTAGTTCATATGAAATAAATCTGTAAGGTGAGCAACATGAACTTGTGTTTTTTTTAAAGGAATATAAATTTCTCTGTCTCTCTGTTTCTCTGTCTCTGTCTCTGTCTCTGTCTCTCTCATCCATATTTTCTATACATCTATATTCATGTTTATATCCAGATATAGATATGTATATATTTTGAATTCCCCTAGCATGAGGGCAAATTCTGGGGAGAAGAGAAACACTACAAAAACAGAACCTTAAATCATTCTAAAAAGAAAGTATACTTTTTTCAAAAATTCCAAGTCTTAATCTGTTCCCATTTTACTTTTCATATATTCTTATAATTTTGTATTCCTTTCCCAGCCTGAAACATTAACGTGCATTCCAATAACATTGGCTTCCCTACAATTCTTTGATTTTTTTTAACTAATTACTTCTTTTTTATTTTTAGTATTTTTTCTTTTTAAATTTTGAGTTCTAAATTATCACCCTTCCCTTCACTTTTCCACCAGTCACAGAAAAGGCAACAATATGAACTCAATTATTCTTGTAAAATAATAGAAAATATATGTTCATATATTAGCCATATTGGAAAGAAAGGGGGGAGAGAGAAGGAAGGAAGGAAAGAAAGAAGGGAGGAAGGAAAGAAGCAAGGAAGGTAAGGAAGAAAATTATACTTCAATTTGCGCTCAGAATTCATCCATTATCTCTTTAGAAGTGAACAGCATGTTTTCATAAGTCCTTTGAAATGATTTTGGATCATCATGTTAGTCAGAGTGGCCAAATATTTCACAGTTGATCATCATGACAATACTGCTTTTATTGCACACAGTGATCTTCTCTTCACGCTGTCCTTTGAATAAATTCCTAATGGTGTTGCCATAGTTTGTTTATTTCTGAAACCATCTTCCTCATTATTTCTTATAGCACAAAAATGTGATACAATTTGTTTAGCTACTTCCCAGTTGATGAACATCTTAATTTCTAGTTCTTTGTCAAAACAAAAATAGTAGCTACAATTATTTTTGTACATACAGGTCTTTTTTTCATGGATTTCTATGGTCACATTCCCAATAATAATAACTTTGGTAATTAAAGCTATGCTCTAAAAAGACCTAACAAAATGGAAAATCTTTTAATGATGATCCACAAAGTCTGAGTGTATATTCACTCTTAAGGAATTAACTTCTCAAGTAAAAGAAGGTTTAAAATTATTATTATTATTGGGAGTGTGACCATAGAAATCCATGAAACCATAAAGGCATGAAAAAGTTGTAATATACATCAACTGGGATATTACCCATAAGTATTAAACCACAGATCACTGAAGAATAAAAGGTATATCAAACTTAAAACATAAATAACTGTGAACCATAATGTCATAGATTTTAATGTTACAGAAATATTGTTTGCAAAAATGCAGAAATCATTTTAAAGAGAATATCAAGTACCTCTATACTAAATGTGATCATATGAATTGGAGTTCAAATGTCATCCCTATATAGAAGACTTTAACATCTATATGTCCAATATTTAATTTCTCTCCTTAATTCAAGCCCCACGTCAAAAATTGAATATAGGACATTTCCATGTGGATCCTTCATAGATATTTCAAACTTAACATGTACAAAACAATTTGCTTTATTGTCCTATTGAAGGCAATTTCAAGTAGTGATAAGAAGATGAAGTTGGAGTCAAGAAGTTCAAATTGTGCCTCAGACACTTATTAACTAGTGACTCTGTTTGTGACTCTTTCAGCTGTAAATCTGACCATATAATTTCTTTAAAACCCAATTCTCCTCCTAGATTTTTTTTGAAGGCACCATATACTAATGGAAATTCAAATTCATAAATCAAGAACTATCCTCAACATTTCACTATTTCTTCTTATCTTCAATATCCAATCAATTGTCAAGTCTTACTGATTCTACCTCTACAATTTCTTTCTCATCTATCACTTCTCAATTAAAATTCTTTTATAGCTATTATAGGACAAAGTGGAAATTCTTCTACATGACATTTAAAGCCCTAAAGAATATGATTATAATCTATCTTTCTAAATTTTACATATTGTTTATGTTGATACACTCTCTGTTCCATCCAAACTGGCCTACTTACTCTCCCTTATAAATCTTAGTTATTTCATCTTTCTTTAGACTTTTTTCACAGGACACATGCTTGGTATGTACTCTTTCATCACATCCATCTCTATGAATTCCTAGCTTTTGTCAAAGCTCTTGTAGAATGCCTTTCCTGATCTATTCCCACCCCATCATTTCATGTCCTCATGTATTTTGAATTGATATTGTACTTTTGCTTATTTAATATAGATGTGTGGGTAGTATAAATATAAACAGATAACTGATGTCAACTAATGTTAAAAATACTTGATCTCATATCTACAGCATCTTCACCAAGAAAAATTGGTTCTCAGCAGTGTTATGGTTGCAAGTGCTAATAGTCAAATAATATGATGGGTCATGGCTTCTCTACATTTCTATAATTCTAGGGTCTCCCATTAGTCATTCAAAAGTTCACTTCTCTTCTTGACTTTCCCTACTTATCTTTACCCAAGTTCATTTCCCAAGTATCTTTTGACAACATCCCTTATAGAGGTACATAGTGTCCCAATTAAATTTCTTTCAGTAACACGGATGTGTCTCCCTCTGAATAAGAAGTTAGAAGAAAGCTCTTCATTCAGAAACAAAAACATTCCTCTTTACTTTTATAAAATAAGAATGATATAAATTAAGAATATACATCACTTCTCCCAAAATAAATTCTTTAAATTATGGACTATTTCCTTATTATCAATGTATTTCAATTGTCTACCACACTACCTCAATTGTGTACATGTGCAGCACATGCTTGTTAGTTGATTGACATTAAACATCTCTTCATCATCAAACAACTTAATTTTTTAAATTATTCCATCAGATGCACTGCTCTCAAACATTAGAGTAAATGTTTTTACTCTATAATCTTACTTTTTTAACTAAATAAAAGTTGCTGTATCAAGTTTTAATATCATTTTAAAATATGTCCTTGTAGAACTTGCCATAAATGTCGACATTTTCAGCAGCACAAATTTATGGTGACACTGAATTTTTATGACACTATAAAAGTCCCTAGTCATGATGACATTTACAGCTGTATTTTCACAGAAATATAAGAAATTGTATGCCAGACATGCAGCTCATCCTATTTAGTGATTTGAAAAAAGAAAACCAGGGTAACCAATATTTCTGACATCCTGAAACAAGAAAAAGTTATAGTCACAATAATTCAGGAAATAGTTCTCATTCTATTGAGAATAGGCAGCTAAAAGAACAGTAACCTTTCACATAAACTCCCCTCCCAGCAGATCACTTCCTCATAGCTTTAATGCTAATATGTTGAAAATTGGTTTAGTTAAAATAAGATAATCTTGATTACTGTTAGAACTAAATGTTGTGAACAATGACTTTAAATTCTTACTTAAGAATATTTTATCATATAATATATATGATTCTTTTCTATCAATCTACAGATTATTTTTAGATATACCTATTAAATAACTAGAAGTCAGAGAAATAGCAGACTGGACAATACATTATGGTAATGATATGTTTGTTTATTTTTAAGATGCTCTAGTATAATGGTTCAAGACTAATTATTAGGAGACCTGGCTCTGTCACTAACTATTTAGCCTTATAGAAGTCATGTAGCCTATCTAAAATTCAGTTCCCTAACTTTAACATGATAGTTGAACTAGATGATATCCAGGATTTCTTTGATTTCTGTGATTTTATGGTCATATAATAAAATTTCCATCTATGTTATATCAGTGCAAACAACGTCAAGTCATGTTAGAAAATTAGTAAAGCTTGTTGTCTCATTCTGAAACTTTGGTGACAATCCAATATTCTTGTCAAGTTTAAGATAAGAGAAGATGGAACATTGGAATCTGTCAGGAAGATTTGGAAAGCAGCATCATATGAGGAAAAAATGATCAGAGTGCCTGGATTTCACTCCCTACTCCTTATTTATGAGACATCTGAACTCAGATAAGTCTTGCTTGCCTCTCAATTTGCTCATTGTATGGTATATGTGCAACTAATATACTTTTATCTTTAGAAATAAATCATCATTCTTTAACATAACTATGAGGCTACTTGATCTTAGGCAGCATAATATTTGTTTGCTTTTCAGAAAAACAACTACTAAAAAACAAAGAAAGAACAACTACTATTTATTATTACAGTGTTGGAAATACTTATTAGAATGAAAAACTTGTGAAAACCTTGCATAAATGTTTTAATAATATGTATCAGGTTTGCTTCCACACTATACCGAGGTCAATGTCCTGTTTGGGAGTTTTGTTGGACTACAATAAAACATTTTCTTCCACAGATTCCTAAATGAGATCTAGCACATATATATACTCTACAAATGCAAATTGCAACTTTCAATAGAATGTCAAATAGAATAACAGACCATAATAATAATAATAATTATGGTGATAAACATATTTATATATCACTTTTAATTTTATAAAGGCCATTTACATGTATTATCTCTTTCGATGCTCACAACTCTGATGGGAATGTACTATTATTATCCACACTTTACAGATAAAGTAAAAATGCTAAATGAGGCCAAGTAACTGGTAGAGGGTTACATAACTTCTATATTCCTGATAACAGGTCTACCACACTGTCCACTACTCTAATAATTTCATGAAATCCACATTTCTAAATCCAAGATTTAAAAATATTGATTTGATCAGTCCTTCTATAGTTACTTAATCTGCATATTTTGAAACATTCAAAGTTAGATAATTCAAGTTGTTAAATTGTCCATTTTTAAAATTTTATTTTAAAATTTGAAATATGTTTTAATAAAAATTTTGTGAAGCTCCAAACTGAACTTCAAAACAGAGTAATTTCCAAAAGAGCCAAAACTCTAAAGGAATGAGGGAAGATTTTTATATGATTATTATGATATGATATATTATATGATATTATAAGTATCAAAAAATCTCATATTTGGAAAACATATCAAGGATCATCTCATCTGACCCATAAATGGTATAGAATTTCTTCAATATACTTGATAATCAACCTAACTTTTGCATGAAGACCACCAGAGAAAAGGAAAGCACTGCTTTCTGAAGTGTTGCATTGTACTTTGAAGTAGCTCTAATTATGAGGAAGGGGCGGGTGCTGGCTCAGTCACTTTGAGACTGGTTGCAGACCTTAGCTGAAAAAGATCAAGGTCTCCCATTTTATTCAGGGCCATCTTCAGTCATCTCAGTCTGTATGTGGCCACTGGATCCAGGTGGCTCTGAAGGGGAAAGTAAGGGAAGTGACTTTGCACATCCCTCCTTCGCTTAAATCCATTTCCTTAACATATCATGGAACCCTCACTCTGATTTTTCTTTGAGACAGAGGAAAAACAAACTTCATGAGTAAATTTGGCCCACAAAATGAAATTGGAAAATTGAAAAACTCCTTTCCTTCTCCCTCCTTTCTTCCCTTCCTTTCTGTCCCATTTCATCTAGGGCCATCTCCAGTTCTCTTAATCTCTATCTTGCCACTCAACTCAGATGGCTTTGAAGGGGAAAGTGAAGGGGTGATCTTGCCCACTTGTCAACTCATCTGGTTTGGAGGATTTTTTCTTAGGGAGTTCATTGAGAGCTTGTTAAATTTATTTTTAAATAAGATTATTTAAATATGTTTCCTCTTCTATTAATCTGGACAATACATATTTTTGCAAATATTCATCTATTTCACTTGGATTATTAGATTTTTAGGCATATAACTGGGCAAAATAATTCCTACTGATTGTTTTTATTTCATGTTTATGAGTAGTAAATACTTCCATTTCATTTTTGATACTGGTAATTTGGTTTTCTTTTTTAAATCAAATTAACCAATATTTTGTCTTATTAAGTTTTTGTCATAAAACCATCTCGTAATTTTATTTATTAGTTCAATAGTTATCTTACTAATCTTATCTTTGGTCTTCAGGATTTCTAATTTAATATTTAATTGGGGATTTTTAACTTGTCCATTTTCTATATTTTTTTAAATTGCATGCCAAATTCATTGACCTGCTATTTCTCTATTTTAGTGATGTAAAACTTTAAAGACATTAATTTTATCCTATGTAGTGCTTTAGCTGCTTCCAATAAATTTTGGTACATTGTCATTATTGTCATTCTCTTTAATGAAAAAAGAATTGGTTACTTTTATGTTTTATTCTTTGACTTACTTATTCTTTAGGATTAGATTATTTAGTTTAAAAATAATTTTCATCTATATTTCCACTACTCTTTATTAAATGTAATTTTAATTGAATTATGATCTGAAAAACAGATATAACATTTAATATTTCTGTATTGGTCATGATTGTTTTTGTGTCCTAATATATGCTCAATTGTTGTGTAGGTGCCATGTACAACTTAGAAAAAAATTATATCTATTCCCATTCAGTTTTCTCCAGAGGTCAATCTAATCTAATTTTCCTAAAATTCTAGTCTCCTCCTTAACACTTTTTAATTTATTTTATGGTTAGAATTATCTAGTTCTGAGAGGAGAAAATTGAAGTTGCCCTATTACTGTAGTTTTACTGTCTATTTCCTCCTGTAACTCACTTATCTTCTTCATTAAGTATTGGGATGACATACTACTTAGTACAGACATGTTCAGTATTGATATTACTTTATTGTTTATGGTACCTTTCAGCAAGATGTGATTTCCTTTGTTGTGTCTTAATTAGAGCTAATTTTGCTATATCTTTGTGTGAGATCATGATTGCTATTGCTGCTTTATTTTTCCTTCACCTAGGCATAATAGATTTTGCTCCAGCCTCTTATATTTATACTTTGTATTTTTATCTGCTTCAAGTTGTGTGTCCTATAAACAACATATTGTAAGATTTTGATTTTTAATCAATATTGCTATATATTTCCTTTTTATGAGTGAGCTGATCCCATTCACATTTACAGTAATGATTACTCAGTGTGTATTTCCCTCCATCTTATATTTTCCTCCTATTAATTCATATCTCTCTTTTTTCTTCTCCTTCCTCATCAGTGATTTCCTTTTGATCACTACATCCTCCAATTTGCCCTTCATTCTATCAGTCTCCCTCCTTTTCTTAATTTCCTCTCTTTTAAATTCTTTATAAGAAAAGAGAGAAGTCTATACCAACTATACCAACTAATATGTTATTCTCTCTTTGAGTCAATTTCAATGAGAGGAGATGCTCACTTCACTCTGCCCTACCTTTTCCTCCACTGTAATATATCTTTTGCATCTCTTCGTGTAAATAACTTATCCCACTTTACCTCTTTCTTGCTTCTATTCCCAATGTAATCCTCTTTCTCAGCCCTTAAACTTTTGGAGAATATCATCCCATCAAAGTTACCTTATAACTACATCCTCTTTGTGTGTGTTTACTCCTAACTATACCAAGAGTGATACAGTTCTTCCTTTAATCTAGCTGAGGACATTCCATTTTTTTTTCTTTTTTTTGCTGAGGCAACTGAGGTTAAGTGACTTGCCCAAGGTCACACAGCTAGAAAGTGTTAATTGTCTGATCCAGATTTGAACTCAGGTCCTTCTGACTTCAGGGCTGATGCTCTAACCACTGCACCATGTAGCTACCCCTATAACATTGCTTTTTTGATTCTCTTGAATCATTCTCATTTCTTTTTCTGATTTTTCTTCTACCTCTTTTACTTGATTTTTAAATTCCTTTTTGTCCTTCCAGGAATTCTTTTTAGTTCTGAGAGAAGAGACCAATCCTTTTTTTTCTTGAAAGGCTTTGAATGTAGGCATTTTAATATTGTTGTCTTCAAAATTTATGTTTTTATCTTTTCTGTCATCATAATAGCGTTCTATTGTCAGTTGTTTTTTTTTTTTCTTTTCTGCTCATTTTCCAGTTTATTCCATTATGCTGAAAGTCAAATTGTGCTACTGGGAGATAGAGGAAGAATTATCTTGGTTTTTGAGCTGACAACTGTAGTCCTGGTTTCTAGCCCTAATTTTGCATAATTGCTCCAGGGAGGGAGCTTAGCCATTTGTCTGATGCTGTTCTAGGACTTCAAGGGGCAGCAAGGGCATGGGGAAGGGGGCTCTTAATTTGCCAAGTCTTCACTGGAACCGAGGGGGCCTAACTTCTCACTTGGGGATAGTGCTGGGGCTCATGAGTATGGGGCAGAATTTTTGTTATGCGTCGGTCATGGGGGTAATGGGGAAGTTACTCAGTACTTTCTTAGGAGAACACAGATTTTGGCTGTTTTCCTGGTGTTGTATTGGTACTACAGAAAGGGACAGGGGTTGGCCATTTGCCTGGTACTGCATTAAAGACAGGGAGAGTAGGGGAAGTGGGGAGCTCAATTGCTTAGTTAATGTTGCACTAGGGCTACAGAGCTTCAGTCACTGACCTGTGCTGAGGCTTAGGGTTTCCTGTTGGTTTGCTGAAGCAAAGCTTGCTGCTGGCTTGCTGCTTGGTGTGCTAGGACACTGCCTACCCAGTCCTTCATGCCCATTTTATCTGAGTGAGATAGACCTTTCCTTAGAGCTTCCAACTTGTCTTGGGTGGAAAATTGATTCACCCCATATTTTTGTTGGTTCTGCTTTTTCAGAATTCATTTTAAGGGATTATTTATAGTTATTAGGGGGAATAGTTTAGGTATAATTCAGGTGAATTCCTGATTATTATTCTTCTTGACTCCTGGAGGACCCCCATTTCAGCACTGTTGATAAACTAGAACATAGAGATATGTTCCTCAGGACTTTTCAAGGAGGCTGACTAGCTTATATTATGAATAGTAATATAAAGGACAAACTAGGTGAATAAAGCACAGGGTTTGTAATTGGGATAATTCCCCTACATAATTTCAAATCTGGCCTCAGAGACACTCACTTTCTTTGCTAATTTCTTTGTCAAGAAAACCCCCCAAATGGTTCCACTAAGAGTTGAACATGCCTAAAAAAAAATCACTGAACAACAACAAATAAATATGTGGGAGGGGGTAGATCACCATTCAGGGTTTCATTCAGTTCTTTTATTTTCTAAAAATATTGAAAGCAATATTATTTATATAGAATTTTCATATTAATCAAATAAGAAAAAATGCTATTTTTGCACATACAATCCCATTTTGCTAAGATTTTAGCTAAATTTTCTTTTAGCATTTAAGATTTAATCATCCTTTTCCAGAGACTATTAAACTCTGAATTTTTTTCCATTTCCATTAGTTTAATAATTACCATGTAATCAATCAGTCAATGAATACAAAATACTCACAAGGTACCTGCTAAATTCTTTTTTTTATTTGGAGTGATAATTGCAAATGAATAGAAATTACATTTGAGAAAAGGAAACATTTTGTGAAAAGGTATCATAAAACTTCACCAAGTACAGAATTGTGTCCCCAAATAGATCTTAATAGATATTCTGACTCACTTCCTCAAACATGTATGGGTATGCATGTTTATAGATACATGTGCATGTGTGTATAGACATATGCACTGTACATGAAGTTACATACATGCATGCACATGTACATAGGGATGCATGCACATATATACAAATATACACTTTCTACCCTTGGCTTTTTTTTTCTTTATGTTTGGGTCTTTTATAAGATAACCTAGGCACAGGAGACAGATGGACAGTTCACAGTATAATGGCAATAATATGGGGATGGGAGCCTTTGGAAAGTGTTTAGGGCTTTTTTTTTTTAATTTCATTCAGCATAGAGTATCAAAACATATATCTTCTCCTCTTGTTGGCAATGCAAATCTGTTAAACTGAGAAGCCATTAAAAACAGCTCAGTTTTTTATTAGTAAAATCATTTTTTCTTGCTTTGCCTTTTCTTTTTGCTAAAAATCTCTTACAGACACTTTAAAATGGTAAAAGTCAAATACATGTTACAAAGTTCATGTCCAGAGTTATTCTTGTCTTAAAATCAAACAACTGTCTGGATGGGATAATTAAAAATTAAAAGACTTTTAATCACAGCACTAGTTAGTAAGCTATGGACAGACATAATTACATAGTGAAATTGTCTAGGCTCTGTTAACTCCAATATTAAGATATTTCACAGGAATGTGAAGAAGAAAAACACAATGTCACATTATTTCTCCAATTCATTAACAAGCATGTTTTTTCTTGCACACCATTCTTCATGCTGTATTAACTTGTGACAGAGGTCAAAGCTACATTAAATTATAGAATAAATTATTAGAGTTAACAGTGGTATTTGACAGCTTTTTAGGTAACTGCTGCTCTTAAACTGGTTATATCTAGGTCTTTTTAAAAAATACAATAGTTAAAATAATTCAAGATAGATATCCTTATTCAGTTTTTCATTTAGGAAAATCCCTTTTACACAAAGCATATATAATAAAGTGCCATTCAGTTAATTTTTGCTACATGTATTATCTTACCCTAACAATAAAAGTTTTAGGGGAATACACTGAATAATGACAACAATAAATATCTAGTTTCTGAAGTAAAGGAGAAGTTATATAAATTGTGTGTATGTGTATGTGTGACTTCAATCTTCTTTTCATAGATCAATTTTTTATCATACAATCAGAGATAGTGCCTTACCACAAAATGTTTTTAATTATATATGGAGTACAATGTCTATTCCAATATGAATTTGACATTTTCACAATATAAGTAGGAACTAATAAATAAACATTTATCATATCAGGCACCATGCAAAGTCATGGGGATACAAATAGAAGGAAAAAGTAAGTCACTGCCTTAAAGGAAGTTATAATCTAATCGCAGGAGTCCTCAAAGTACAGCCCACGGGCCAGATGCAACAGGTGAGGACGTTTATCCCCCTCACCCAGGGCTATGAAGTTTCTTAATTTAAAGGCCCACAAAACAAAGTTTTTGTTTTTATTATAGCCCGGCCCTCCAACAATCTGAGGGACAGTGAACTGGCCCTCTATTTAAAAAGTTTGAGGACCCCTGATGTTTTAAGACAATATATGAATAAGGAAAAGCTGAACATAAATAAGACTCATATGGTGAAATGGTTGCAAAGCCTCTAGATTCAGAAGCACAGCCAGGAGGAAAAGCTATTGTAGACATAAATCAAAATGAAATCCCCCAAACTTAACAATGGAATAAAAAGTTAAGAGAGAAGGATATTATAGAATGAAAAGGCTCCAGGGAAAGAGTGGCAAAGTCCTTAGAGATAAGCACACAACCAGTAGAGAAGGTAGTGTAAGTTCACCTCCAAAATAAAGTCTTTTATAGGAACTCAATAGGAAGAGGGTAATGGAATGGTAGAAAAATATTGCAAGAGAAAAGGGTAGCTGATTCATAGTGGCAGGTCCAAGATTCAGAAGTACAATTGTCTAGCATAGCTTGTGTGGGTCCATCGCCAAAATTAGTTATATGCTCAAAAGGCAAAAAAAAAAAAATACATTTTATATATATATATATATATATATATATATATATAATCTCTTTTAGCATTAAAAAGGATCTTAATTATTTCTCTCCTATAAGGATTGAGGGAAAATTGAAATTGGCATTATATAAAATAAAAACTTGAAATTGTACCTGGGTCTTTCAAACTATGTTCATGACTATCCCTCCTCCCCGAGGGAGGTTCCAAAGGATCTTTCTTTATTTCCTCTTTTTCTTCCCTTCCTTTTCTTGTGGATGCTCTTACTAAACATGAGTATCCCTCCTTCCCGAGGGAGGTTCTAGAGGATCTTTCTTTTTTTCTTCTTCTTCTTCCCTATCCTTTCCTGTGGATGCTCTTACCAAACATGACTATCCCTCCTCCCTGAGAAAGGTTCCATAGCATCTTTCTTTTTTTTTTTTTTTTTTTTTACTGTTCTTTTCCCCTTCTCTTTCCTGTGGATGCTCTGATCAAAAGAATGTAAATTTTGATCTTTGACACTGAAAGATATCTTGGGGTTTCAGGCAGACCTGTTAAAGACTTTAACTTCAAGAGGCCAAATTCATTCTGGGGCCATCTCTAGTCATCCTCATCTCCATCTGACTACTGGAAACAGAGGGCTCCAAAGGAGAAAATGAGTCTGGTGACCTTTCACAGAGCCCCCCTCACTTAAATCCAATTTACTTTCATGTCTTCGCACCCCCTCCCCAATAACTTGGTCCTCTTCAAGAAAAAAGGACAGCCAGCAGCAACAAGAACAAAAGATTACCCATTATTGAGGTAGGGGAATGTCTATTTCAAGAAAATGAAGACTTCTCTTGACTGAATGTGCAGATGAGAAAAAATGGTTCTAACAATCATGAAGGTGACTGAATCAGTCCTATACTTAGGAAAATATATTAACCAGGTATTGAAAATGCCAAGATCATCTACTGCATCCCAGACCATTACCAGGCATGTCATTGGATTTCGATGATTCAAGGAGAGTGTGATCTCACTTAAAAATCTGATTCACAAATAAGTCAAGAAATTACCCCAAGATGTCATTAATAATCTTTGAATATGAGCACAAACAATGAGAAAGGAAAGTGTACTGATAATAATAGTGATGATGTAAGGGAATGACAGTCAGATCAGTGATTAAATACAATAATATCCATGGTGTAATTTGGTATTTGATTTTAAGGAGTTTGAAGATAGGGACGGATTTGACTGTGTGTCCCTAGAACTTAACACAGTAACTATCACACAGTGGACATTTAATAAATATTTACTGATAGATTTTTTTTTTTGTTATGATGTACACCAAATGGGTAAAAATGAATGAAGGTGATTGATTGAACTGAGTACAATTTATTATCAAAACTGGCCTCTACCTAAGCTATTTCTTTCCACAGTCACGAACTTATCAACTTTTTAACTGATGGGGATATTATTTAGCCAGTAAAAGGTGAGAAAATTTTAGAATGTCTCAAAGCTTAAGGATACATGAGTCTCCTTTTCCTGCTCCCAACACTGGATCTGGCTGTGATATATCATACCCTAAACTGCTGAATATACAAAATAAAATTGAATTTTAAAAGTATGAAAATTAATGTGATTTTATTTGGACTATCCCACTACTCTGCTATTGGAATAGTTCACCTTTCAATTTTATCCTTACATCCCTGGAATTTAAACGTGACATCGAAAATAGCTATAACTTTACCTTACAAAGAATCATACAAAAATTCAGATTCTCCTCCTCTTGTAAGAAGATAATCTCTGATCATTTTTCTCTTCATATCCTGTAATGGCAATAAGTCCCTGAGTCATATGCCAGAGACTCATAAAGGAATATGGTAAGGGGAAAGAGTAATGCTTCTCTCTGACTCACTAGTCTGTCTGGCTTTATACAAATATCATAACAGTTCACAGTTATTTGCAGACTGTAAGAATAGACAAACTTTCCCACTCTGTCTGAATTCACTCCAGATATTGCTCAGGAATCCTGGTTTCTTCAATTATATTCTGCTGGTTGACATCCCTTATTTTTCTCAACTCACACTTTATGCTTCATTGATTTGTAAAAGAGGTATGCAAAGCTGGAAAGAACTCTCTTATAATTGGTTTCCTAAGATCTATATCATTTAGGAATCAATTCTGAATATCTCAGAAAATTAGATAGGTTCGCAACAACAAGAAAGAACAAAAGCATCCCTAAGCTATGTGAAGTACCTGAAAGTCTTAAAATTGGGTTGTTGTTTATTTCTATTAACAACTTACATTCACTATTTTAATGATTGATTGTGGCTTTTGATCTCACTCTCTTAATAATCTATACCACAATATCCTTTTTAAAGAATAAATTTTGCAAAAATTACATGAAAAAGTCATTATTACATTAGATATTATTTTTTTCAAGATCCCAAAAGATGTTTTGATGGGATAGAAAACAATGAAATAGCCATCTTTTTGACCATTTAAAAATTTTATATTAGATTTTAATTTAGAATAAAATACTTTACTTATTAATGATTTAACAGCATGATGGTTTGAAAGTAGCAAGTCAGAAGTTCAAATAGCAATTTTTCCATTTGTCTCTTAGATAAATATTTTTTTAATTCTTATAATTTCCTTATTTTTAAGGTGATGATAACACATATCTCTTACTTTAGAAAGCTATTGTAAGGATCAAATCAAATAGTGCAGATAAAGCACCTACTAACAATAAAATGCTAAATAAATTTTACCATAATACAGCAATCACTAATATTTTTATACATTGTAATAAAATGCATTTAACATTTTTAATATTTACATTGCTCCACAGGTTTTTAAACTGTTAATTTAAATTATCACAATTAAATTATAAATTAAACTGTTAATTTCAATTTAAATTGATGCCTAGGAAGACTAGGACTCCTGCAACCCTAAAAAATTTTTTTTAATTATAAAGAGGACAGAAACTGCTCATACTTGATTTCTATAAATAAAGTTGATGTTTTCTTCACATATACTTTTTTGATGTGCTACTGTATTTGGATTCCAAATATATTTGCTATTTTATTCAATGTATTAAAGAGATAAGGCTATAGATTTCTTTCATAGATTTATCTATTCTTGGTTTGAGGCAATGATGTATATGCCTCATAATAAGAGGTGGTGAATCTGCTTCTTTTCCTCAGTTTCCTCAGTTTTGAAGGATTCTTTTTTGTTTTCAAATTTAATAAGATTTAATTTTCATGTATGGATCCACAATATTCAAAATTTTTGAATGTATATGAAAGAGACAACCTTGAATGACAACATTTAATCATTAATATAAGGCAAATCATTAAACAAGGAAATGTCTTTGATATTACTCTCATGAGGAAAACCAATCCAAACTACAAGTTGAGGAAAAATATCCTGTGGAGAGTTATATAACTTAGATTTTCCTGCTTTCAAGTAACACAGTGCCAGCTTCTTCCAGTTCCAGAATGTCACAAAATTTTTAAGAGATCGATCACAACTCTAGGACAGAAAATACAAATGGATAAATTGGGACCAAAATTAAATAAAGAATAAAGGGTTTGATTATCTACAAGAAATTTTAGAGCTTTTTAAAAAAAAATAACCAAATAAAATCTTTGGAATGAACAGTCATCTTTTTAATATCAAAGATTTACCAGTGTTGATCCATGCATGTGAGTTATAAAGTGCTACAGTAAAAGAGGAATTAAAAATTACTATTGCATATCAGGCAATCCTAAGAGTTGTGCATAGTATATGTGAGTATCCTTTAACACAGAATAAATAAAGATGTTCAAAGAAGAATTGAAATGAGGGATATCAGAAAATAAATATAGATTTGAAATAGAAAATGGTTTGTTCACATGGCAAGGATGAAGAATTAAAGGTGAACAGAATATCTTACTGTGCTACCAAAATCTTTCTGATGCCAGGAAGCAAAAAAGGAAGATTTTTGTCTGGTTACTTGTGTTGAACATATGAACACGGATGAGTCACATAGTCATGGAAAGGGTATGATGCTCATCTCTGGAGTAAATATATAAATTGATAAGATGCTATATCCTTTTGAATATTAGAAAATCCATTTGCCCATGGTTGGACAATTTTTAGAGCAACTATTTAGTAAATTAACTGTCTACATTTGAGATTTATATATATTGCCCAGTTTTTGTTTTGTTAGGTCAAGTGTTTTATAATCCTGTAGTCAGCCATTTATTTGCTCCTTTGCATGAAAGTAAAAGTAATCATCCCTGTTAACTTTTGTAACAACTTCTTTCCAATTTTTAGTCTCTCTTTTCTCATATTTAATTTTGGTTTGTGTTTCCATATACATATATGTATGTGTATGTATATGTATTACATGTATGTATCTATATGTGTATATTTGTATATATTTCATATTTTATATACATATATATTTGCTCATTATCAATTTTTAATCTTTTACAATTTCAGTTTATTCATTTGTCTTTTTTTGTCTTCTTGTTTTATATTGTTTATATTCTAATTAATTATTTATTTTTTCTAAGGCTTCTTGAATTTTCTTTTTTCCTAAAATATGAGTATTCATTCAATTCATTAATTTTTTCTGGCAGGTCCTATCATTCATGGAGCCTTGGATTACACTCTTGGTTCTAGAATGTCTACTTTCTGAGGATGCTAGCTAAGCAAAGAAAATACCATAACCAGAAAACCATTCATAATTCCAAAGTGGAAGGGTTAGAGTATTTTAAATATCCAAATTAGAGAAAAAGGTAAAAGGAGATTTGTTGTCCATTCTATGATGTCCAGTTAAATGGACAGGTCATGAATTCATTACCTTAGTTTATATGTTTTAGAAAAACACTTTAGAAAATGGACTGAGCTCACAGTTTGGAGGAGATTTCTAGCTGTTGGAATGTGCTCCAAATAGGAAACTGCTAATTGTTGCATATAAGAAAATCAAAAGTAGAATGGAGGGAAATCTTATTCTCTGTCAGGATTGGGACATTATGTAGAATTTTTTCAACCATAAGCTTCTTTCTTTCTAATATCAATATTTCTATGCATTCAATGTTAATAGTCTTCCAGTATATTCCATATATTAGGATAAATGTCATGGAATACTGCACACTGGATAACTAAAGCAGGCAATGTATAGACATGATGATCACAAGTAGAACATAACAGTGGCAAAAATGAAAAAACATGCAACAGAAAGCACTGTAAAGATATCCTCAGAGATGTATGACACTGAAAGAGGAAAGCTGTTCATACTGAATGAAAGTGTCTATGAAATGTCAAGAAATTTGGAATAGGAGCCTTAATATATTAGGACAGCAATTGTGCAGGATAGAAAGTACATAGGGAGTAGCCATATCTGTGACATCATAGATCTATCAATATACTGGAAAAAATTAATCAGGATTACTATTATTTTGATGTAATTTGCTCTGGTTTAAAATTTTTTGTATGTGTGCTGTCATTTTTTTTCAATAAGTGAGTTTTTATTTTCTATTGGGAGCTACATTTTTATTCATTGAATAAAGATTTATTTGAAAATATTCTATATTGGGCATTATTAATGTAGTTTTCTAAATTTCTTTATGCATTTTTATCACAGCATATAGTCAATTTTAACAACCAATAGAAATAGTAATATAATAATTGATTTTTATCTTTATATTTCCACTATATGCACTTTAGTGAATTAGCAACAAATAAGCATTTACTGTGTCAAATGTTATCATAATACTTTATTTGGAATTATATATAAGGGTAATTAAAATGAAAATTAAAGCATAATACTGCTAGACATTGGGCTAAAGTTATATTAAATCTACATATGTCAAAGATTGATAAACTACTGTCATTTTTATGATATTTTAACATAATGTAAATGTCCTTATTTTCTATTTTAATACATTATGACTTTAATTATGATTTGTCTGATATCATTAGAAGAAAGCATGGTCTGTCTTTAGATCAAGAAAACCTCAATTCATTTCCTGTTTCTGTCTGTGAGACCCTAGAGAAGTCAAGTAATTTCTCACTGCTTTAAAAAAAATGTATGTGAAAATGTGTGATTTTCTTCAGTTAGCTTTTCTGTCTCTTTCCATTTGGTTAATTCTATTGGTTAAGGAGTTGTTTTCTTCAGATAATGTTTTTCTTTTTTTTTTCCCAGGCTGTTGGCTCTCTCATGCATATATCTTACTTTCTTTCTCATTTTTTATTCTACCTCTCTTATTTGCCTTTTTAAAGTCTTTTTTTATGAGCACTTCCAAAAAAACCTCTTTGGGCTTGAGACCAATTAATAACACTCTTTGAGACTTCTTCTGTGGACATTCTGTCATGATCTAAGTTTGTGTTTTGGTCTGCCCTGTAACTACAGTAGCTTTTAATGGCCAAAGTTCTTTTCTGTTTCTTACTCATTTTCTTTCCTTTTCTTTTGTTATTTCCTCTTTTTTAATTTTAAGGTGGAGCTCTGCTCCTGGGGTAAAGGGGATGCTGTCCCAAGCTTCCTCCACAGCTCTGAGCCTTGAATTTGAGCACAGGGGACCCTTGTTTTTGCAGGGGTAGCTTTGCCTGCTCTGTTCAAGAAAAAGCCTCCCAGAGTTTGCTTTTTGAGCTGAGACTGAAAAGCTGCTCCCCTATTTACTCCCAAAATGAGCCAGGAATGAGGGTCTTAGTTTCTGATTTTCTGTGATTAAGACCCTCTCACTGGGTTTCCTGGATTCTATCTGATCTGAGCTGAATACCCTTTTCATCCCAGTGAGACTGATCTTTCTTGAAGTTTTTTCAATGTTGAGCTGGAGAGGAGTTTCATTCCACCAGACTCTGATCAGAGACTTGGTTTCATGTGGTTTAAGTGGGAAACTGGGAGAGCTAAACCAGCTTTCTGACTTTACTCCACTATCTTGACTCCACCCATGGAAGTCTGTATAATTCAGAAGATAATAAAACACTTCCAGTATATTAAAAACAGAGGGCAAAATAGAAATTAATAGAACCACCTATCATGTCCTGGGGGAGATTCCAAATGAATTTTATAGTTAAATTCCAAAACATTCAGAACGAGGAAAAAAATATTTCAAGAAGCCAAAAATATACCATTCAAATTCTATGGTGGAATAGTCAGGAACATCAAAGTTTTAGTAGTTTTCCTTTAAAATAGTTAAGAACTTAAAATTACAGAAGGTAAAGGAGTTAGGATTGCAACCAAGAATAATCTACCTAGAAAAGCTGAGTAAGGTTCAAATATTTTTTGTGATTCTCCCTCCTAGCTTTTCCTAAAACATAAAAGTTCTTTTTTTCATGTGTCTTTACTGCAAAATAAATTATCCCATTTTGTCTCACATTTTCTCTACTTCTCTCAGTTCATGGTCCTTTCTCAATCTTTAATTTTATTTTTTTAATCATCCAATCATAGTCAATTCATACCTGTGCTCTCTCTCCATGAATATTTATTCTTACCACCATAATAATGATAAAGGTTTCAGGAATTACAGCTATCATCTTTCCATGTAACAATGCAACCATTTAACCATATTGAACCTGTTCTGATTTTTCTTTCATGGTCATCTTTTTATGCTTCTCTTGAGTCTTGTACTTTAGTCAATTTGCTATTAAAACTCCTAATGACTATTTTCCCCCCTGAAGGATTATATTCAGTTTTGCTAAATAGATTGGTTTTGGTTGTAATCCTAGTTCTTTTAACCTCCAAAAAATATATTTTAAGCCCTTCAATTATTTTCTTCATTGAGTTTTTGGACTCCTTTCCCATTTGGCCAATACCACTCACTCCCCAAAGAGTTCTTTTCTATACTGAATTTGTGTATCACAGTCATCATGAGTTTGACTGCTTAAATTAATGGCTTGGCTCACCATGTTACCTGATTTTTCTTAAAAGTCACTTAGCTATAATTTCTTATATTAAATTTGATTTTGTATTATCAAAGAATATTCTGAATAGGGCTTTGAAGTAAAATAGTAAGTACATATTGAACTAAAATATCTTGAACTCATCTCATGCTCAATTTTGGGCAAAACTGGATTATCCTGAAGCTGGATGATCTACAAAGGTAGAGGTATATAGAGCCCTGTGGTGATCCATGCTAAATATTTGGAAATATGACCAACTGCTATTCAAATCAACATACAGTTCCAACTCAATGCATCTCCATTTTTGTTTTATATGTATTTCCATATTTAATGAGGAGGGTTGTAACAAATTGAACCACTGCTGTATTCTTGCATTGTCCCTTTCATTCATTGTTAAATAAATACTTTTATTTATTCTGGTTGAGTGTTGAATTATTCGCAATTCTGGGACAGACCTGATTCAGATGAGAATTGTGCCCTTACCACACTGCAGCCCTAGAAAGAAACTGAGGCAGAAATTAAGTAATTTGTCCACAGTCACATAGTTAGTAAGAGTCTAGTGAGGACCTGAATTCAGACCCATTGAGAGTATTGTAGCTACATCTGCTTCTTTGTTCACATTTGATTAAGACATTGAATTCCTTCTTCTCTTCCAGCTCCAGAATCTCTCTTTTAGGAAGATTTTATTTTCTATGTTTCTCCAAAACTCCTTTTGTGGAGGGTAATCATACCTGAAATCATGCACAGTTATTTTGAGAATGTACTTATAAAATATGGAGTATGGGTCTAAAACAGCCTATTTACTTCTATTTATCACATTTAATTTGGGGTGGGAAGAATCCACATAAATGTAAAGTTTCCTCTGAAATGAAATTAATCTTGGCAGGATTTCTCACAATTATGAGACTTTAAAAAGGTTATAATCCATGATTGCAAGATTGTTCTTGCAATTTAAGGCAACTCAAATGATGAGAATTATAAAATAATTATTTCTATTTATAGTTGAACTTAAAAGATAGAAAAAACAAAGTACTATTCCTTCATCTTTAATTTCCTCTACCTTTTTTCTGAAGAAAGGAGTGAATTTTGAAATATTTTGTCATTCAAAGGATTACTCACATAATATTGAGGTCATCTACATTATCTTCTATACAACTTGTGAATTTATTTCAAACAGGCAAGCATATACTGCATAATGAGACAAAATTTGCAAACAATATATTCCTGTAAAAAGGAAACACAAGCTTGATCTTATTTACATGAAAGATTTAAATGCTTGTAAAACAATGATAGTTATTCAATCTAACCTATAAAAGTAACTTACTATGTGTACTGGAAGTTGAGAAGTAATATTCTATTTGCATGCATACTATATATGTGAAACTGTCTGCTGTTTTATAGAGCAGCAATCATATTTAGTTTACTGTATTTTAAGTCCCATAAAACAATATTGAGAAATTTTGCTATTTGTTTAGTGAACAATCAAACCACTGGTGTTAGGTCATCATAGCACTATTACTTTGACTCTTCAAGCCTCATTAAATTGGAAACATAAATATGCCAGATCGACCAAATGAAATCAGAATGGTCCTGTTTTAGAGTTAAGGTCAGCCTAAATACTTCTGGTACAATGTGTATGAAAGTGATTTGACAATTAAAGTGTTGAATGAATGAGGAGTATTGTTGCCATTGTTGTTGTTACTATTATTATTCTAACTCAAAGATACTTTATCTGTTTTATGGATTAAAGACCCTTTTGCTAGTCTGTTCAAGGTTATAGAGTATTATGCGAGAGCAACTTGTAAGCTAGTAAAACAGGACATTCAAGAGCATATTTAAAAACATCTTTACTAAAGGAAGTCCATAACCTTCAGGGGACAGAAAGGTGATCTGAGAGAGTACCCTTCTAAACAGAAATAACACCCACACACATATCTCTACATCCTGGAATTCTTTGTTTCTTTCATGACTTAACTCACCACTTATTTCAGTTTTTTCTTTGACCTCCCATAGGTATTTTTGACTCTCCGTTGAACATTGTCATATATTTTATTTACATCAAATGTAAGCATATTTAGATATATACATTTTATTCCCCTCATTATTTAGATTTCCATTGAAATCTATGATCCAATGTCCCTCAAAGACTTAGAAATTTAAAATTTCTAGACAATGAATATGAACAACTTGGAACACATTGAATAATAAAGAGGAAACATTGAATATTCATCCCCCTTTCCTTTATTGTGTTCACCTCCTTAACCCCTATATAATTGCTTCCTATCATTTCTTTATAGGTTCTGTCACTCCAGAATTTGTTCAGAAGCTTGGTTTCATGTTGTTTGCAAGGTAAACTGAAGGGGGCTCAAACAGTTTCCTGGCTTTGCTCTATCGTGTCTCAAACTTTTGATTTTAAAAATAAAAATAAAATAGTTGAGATACAAAGAACTTCTATCAAACATGCAAAAAATGAGGAAAAAATATACATAAATAAACTATACTCTAATCTGAAAATCAGTTAAAGAGGGAACAAATTATATATCTGGAAGGATGTAAATGTCTTCTAAATTGAGAAAGAAATCAGCAAGCAAAGAGATGTGTTGGGATGAGAGGATAAAATGGGGATTATTTGAAGAAGTGCATAGCTTAAGGAATAAGGGCAAGGTACACAGTTGAACAAAGTAGAGTGAGAAGGTAAAGGAATAAGGTGAGAAATATAGTAAGGGAAAATAGAAAGGAAAATATACAAGTATCTATAATTATAGAATATAAATGAGATGAATTTACTCATAACATGGAAACTAATAGTTGGATTAAAATTTGAATTAAACAATACTTTGCTTTCAGGAAACATTATGAAAAATGAAAACAAAACAAAGATCAGTATTGGGATTTATTATGTTAAAAAAATGAAGCAGGTGTAGTAATATTGATGTCAAACAAATTTAAAGCTATGACAGATTTAATCAAAAAAGAAAAACAGGGAAACTACACTATATGATTAAAATAACTAGACGGTATAAGGTTGAAATATTGTTGTGGTATAGGAAAGAATGAACTGATGGACTGAGAAAAATATGAATTTATGAAAGAAGATGCATCCAATTTCAGAGAACAGAAGGCAAAAGAAAATAAACATAATATGGTATTACATAAGTGTATATGAAAGTATGTATACACATATTTATCATTTTGTATAAATGTGTGTGTATTTAAGCATAATTGTAGACTTCTTGAGTGAGGGAAAACTAGGTTAAAAATAAAACAAAAAGTGCACAACAGAGGATAAAAGAAAATCTACAAGGAAGCAAAGAAAAAATAGCTTTAAACAAAATATGTAGTTCTTATTTTATAGGCTTTCTTGAAGTGGTAATTTATTGTTTTATGTTTCAAATTCTTATGTTCTGCTGTGCACGTGGCAATTTTTTTTTCTTTTTATATTTTCTATTTAAATTTAAAATAGAAGTTCCAGGGGCAGGGCCAAGAGAAGTCCTAGGGGTAGAGCCAAGATGGCAGAGTGAAGCCAAAAAGCTGCCTGAGCTCTGCCAGTTTCCCCTCAAAAGCCACATGAAACCAAGCCTCTGAACAGTCTGATGGAATGAAATCACTCTCCAGCTCAAGACAAGATTGGCAGGATTTCAAGAAAGGTCAGTCTCACTGGGTAAAAGGGTTTGTACCTTACCTCAGATTGTGTCTAGGAAAGCCAGTGAGAAAGTCTTTAAAAAAAGCAGATCAGCAACTAAGATTCTCAGTCCAGGTTGAATGGCAGAGCAGACCAGTGGGGCAGCCTCCAGTCTCAGTGCAGAAAGCAAATTGCCAACCTGGGAAACCAGGTGGTTGCCTGGAGAGAGCAAGTAGGGCAACACCCCTGCTAAGAGAAAAAAAAAAAAGTTCCTGTGCTTACAGTCAAGGTTTAGTGTAGGGAGCAGAACTTTGAAGAAATATACTTGAAACAAGGTATTAGCTCAGTGGAATTGATGAGATGATAGAGTTCTCTCTAGTTTACATATCCTTAGTACTTAGCATGGTGATATGATGGTTCTCTAGTTCATGTATATTCAGTATTCTGTAATGATGTAATTGTAACAGGGTATTTAAACTGAGGGACAGAGTCAGACAAAGGGGGAGACTGGCTGAGACTGGTAGACTATCAGACTGATCAAGGAGACTAAGTCAGACTATGACAGACACAGACTGTATTAGAGACAATAAAGACTTTGAACTCTATTCTTATCCATTCTTCTCCTGTTTATCCTCCTGAGACCAAGGACCTCCAGAAAGCTAGCCCAGACATTACAGCTTAGAGCTGCACAAAAGCCTTGGGATAGTGCCCCCTGTACCCCAGAAGCAAAGTTCAACCATAAAAGTCACAAAGATGGGGAGGAAGGGAAGAAAGAAAGAAAATGAATAGGAAACAGAGAAGAATCTTGACCATAGAAAGGTACTCAGGTGATGGGGAAGACCAAAGCACCAACTCTGATGAGAACAAAATGTCCAAAGGGGAAATCTCAAAGAGTGATACAACCTGGTCTCAGGTAAAAAGAGGCTTCTTGAAACTGCTCATGAATTTGCTTCAAAAGGCAAATAAGAGAGGCAGAAGAAAAAAAATGAGAAAAGAAATAAGAGATATTCATGAAAAAGTCAACAACATGGAAAAGGAAGGAAAATTAATATAGATGGGAAAATGATATTTGTATTTTTGAGAACTGTATCTATTATTAGGGCAATTAGAAGGGGCATACATGACCATACACATGTGAATATGAATGAACTCTGATGTGAAGATATTAAAGAAAAAGAAAGGTGGAAAAAATATTGTACTGGGAGAAGAGGAAAAGGGAGGTAAAATGAGACAAATTAGATCACATGAAGAAACACATAAAATGTATTTAAAATAGAAGGAAAGAAGAGAGGGAATTTGGGCTCAAAAAGGGAACAACTTAATTATTCAATTGGGTATAGACATTTCTGTAAACCTATAAAGAAGTAGTAGGAGAAAAGGAAAAGAAAATGGAGAAGTTGAATAAAAAGGCAGAAACACTAGGAGAAAAGAATAAGAGAAAGGAGGAGTGGTGATAGAAGGGAGGGCAGGATGAGGGCAAGGTAAGATAGAAATAAAATACTACAAAGGAGGGACAGAGAACACAAAGTATATATAGAGAAGAAAATAGGTTAAAAAGTAATACACAATGCTAATTATACCTGTGAATATGAATGGGATGAACTTTCCCATAAAATGGTAGTGGATAGCAGAGTACATTAACAAATCCTACAACATATTATTTACTTTTTTTTCCAAATTTATTTTTATTTTTTTGTTTGCTTTTTATTATAGCTTTTTATTTGCAAGATATATGCATGGATAATCTTTCAGCATTGAAAATTTCAAAACTTTTTGTTCCAATTTTTCCCCTCCTTCCCCCTCTCTCTTCCCCAGATGACAGGTTGACCAATACAACAACATGTTATTTACAAGAAACATATTTGAAACAGAGATACATACAGAGTAAATATAAAAGCCTGGAGCATAATTTATTACATTTCAACTGAAGCAAAAAATCAGGGGTAATAATTCTGATCTCAGTTAAAGCAAAAGTAAAAATAGATCTAATTAAAAGAGATAAAAAGTAAACTACATCTTGTTAAAGGGTAATGTAGACAATAAAGTGGTATCAATACTACATATTTATGCACCAAGTAGTTGAGCATCCAAATTCTTAGAAAAGATATTAAGCCAGTTACAGGAAGAAATAGACAGCAAAAATATACTAAAAGACCTCAATTTTCTCCTCTCAGAATTAGATAAACCTAACCACAAAATAAACAAGGAACTAGAGAGGTTAATAGAATCCTAGAAAACAGATATAATACACATCTGGAGAAAAAATTAAATAGTTATGGAAAGAAAGAAATACATTTTCTTAGCTGTACATGGCAGCTAACAAAACCTGACCATGGCTAAGGGCTTAAAAACCAAAAAATCAAATGCAGAAAAGGAGAAATAGAAAATGATTCCTTTTCAGATCATGATGCAATAAAATTGTATTCAATAAAGATCCAGGAAAAGATAGACTAAAAACCAATGACAAATTAAATAATCTAATCCTATGGAATGAATGGGTCAAGCAACAAATCATAAAAATAATTATTACTGATTTCATCCAAGAGAATAACAATAATGAGACAATATACTAAAACTTATGGGATACTAAAATTTCTTATAGGAAATTTTACACTCTAAATGTTTATATGAATAAAATAGAGAAAGAGGAGATCAAGAAATTGGTACTGCAACTAAAAAGCTAGAAAACAACAAAGTAAACACCCTCAATTAAATACCAACTTAGAAATTCTGAAACTCAAAAGGAAAAATTTTAAAAATTGAAAGTAAAAATATTATTGAATTAATTAATAAAACAATATTATTAGAAAAAAGAAAGAACAAAAGCAAATTACAAGCATCAAAAATGAAAAGGGTGAACTTACTACCAATGAAGATGAAATTAAAGCAAAAATTAGGTGCTATTTTGCTCAGCTATATATCAACAAATCTGACAATCTACTTGAAATTGATGAATATTTGCAAAAATATTAACAGATTAACAGAAGAGTAAATAAATTGCTTAAATAGTCACATTTTTAAAAAAGAAATTGTACAAGCCATCAATGAACTCCCTCATAATAGATTTCCAGAGCCAGAAGGATTTAGAAGTGAATTCTACCAAAATTTAAAGAATAATTAATTCCAATACTATGTAAACTATTTGGAAAAAATAGGTATAGAAAAAGTTCTGCCAAATTTCTTCTATGAGACACATGTGGTACTTAGACCTAAACCATGAAGAGCCATAATAAAGAAAGAAAATTACAGATCAATCTCCCTACTGAAAAAAATTAAATAAAATATTATCAAAGAGATTGCAGGAACTTATTAACAAATTATATTGCTATATAATACTTTATAACCAAGGCAGGTTTATAACAGGAATCCAGAGCTTGTTTAATATCAGGAAAACTATTGTCATAATCACCATATCAATAACAAAATCAGCAGAAATCATGATAGTCACAAAAGATGTAGAAAAAACTTTTGAAAAAATACTGCCCCCATTCCTTATAAAAACACTAGCAAGCATAGGAATAAAGGGATACAAATAAAATTATCATTCTTTGCAGATGATATGAGGTTATATTTAGAGAGTTCTACGGTATCAACCAAAAATTTACTTGAAACAATTAACAGCTTTAGCAAAGTTACAGGATATAAAAATAAATCATCAGTATTTCTATATATTACTAACAAAGCCCAATAGCAAGAGATAGAAAGATACATTCCATTTAAAATGTGTAGCCAAAATACATGCCAAGACAAACCCAGGAAGTATATGACGACAATTATAAAACACTCACACAAATAAAGTCAGATCTAAATAATTAGACAAATATCAATTGCTCATAGGTAGGCCAAGCTAATATAATAAATATGATAATTCTATCTAAATTAGTCTACTTGTTCAGTGACACACCAATCAAGCTGTCAAAAAGTATTTTATAGAGCTAGAAAAAATAAAGACAATATTCATTTGGAAGAACAAAAGTTCAAGAATATCAAGGGAATTAATGGGAAAAAATACAAAGGACAGTGGTCTCACAGTACAAGACCTAAAATTCTATAAAATAACGGTCATCAAAAATATCAGTTACAAGCTAAGAAATAGAATGGTAGATCAGTGGAATAGATGAGATACACATGACACAATAATCAATGACTATAGTAAACTAGAATTTGATTAACCATAAGCCTCACTAAAGAGAGTCACAGAAAATGGAGAACCCTGGAAGAGATAGAAAACTTTTTAATCCAGTGGAACTCTGTTGACATGTCTGGTTTGGCTCCCTAACCCCTACATGGGAGTCTTGGCCGTCCTGAGAAGTCAGAGGGTATCATAACCTGTGTTATAATTGAAGCAGTTATACTTAAGTGGCAAAGAAATATCTGCACACAATAGCAAGTCGTTTATGTGTTATGTTTATATATATAAAGTGATGTTTATATATATATATATATATATATATATATATATATATGTTTGATATATGGCTGAGAAACTTTTGAATAAACAGACTCCTGTTTGACCATCTTCATGAGTTAAGCTCCTTATTCATAATCAGGATTCGGGCCGGTACAAAAATCCTCTAATGAGCAAGTCCAAAAATCCAGCATCTGGGATAATTTCACAAAAATTGCTGAGGAAACTGGAAAGTAATATGTTAGAAACTAGGCATAGACTTTCATCTCCCACCCTATACTATAATAAGGTCAAAAAGGATATATGATTTAGGTATAAAGGGTGATACCATAAGCAAATTAGGGGAATAAGGAACAGTTTACCTATTAGATCTTTGGAGAAAGAAGGAATTTATGGCCAAAGAAGAAATAGAGAACATTATGAAATACAAAATTAACAACTTCAAGTACACTAGGTTAAAAAGGTTTTGCACAAACAAAAGTAATACAGACAAGATTTGAAGGGAAGCACAAATCTGAGGGAAAATTTTACAGTGTTTCTAATAGCATCTTCATTTCTAAAACTATATAAAGAACTATTTTAAATTTATAAAAATACAAGCTATCTCCTAATTGAGAAATGATCAAAGGATATGAACAGATGATTTTCAGATGAAGAAAATAAATCTATAGCCATATTAAAAAATGCCCTAAATCACTATTTACTAGAAAAATATACATTAAAACTCTGAGATGCCACCTCACACTTTTCAGATTGGCTAAGATGATAAGAGAAGATAATGACAAATGTTGGAGGGAATATGGGAAAACTGGGCCATTACTCCATTGTTGGTATAGTTGTTCAATGATTCAACCATTCTGGAGAGCATTTTGGAATTGTGCCCAAAGGATTATAAAACTACATACTCTTTCATCCAGCAATGCTGCTACTGGGTTTGTATCCCAAGGAAATCATAATTGAAGTAAAAGAACCCATGTGTGCAAAAAAATGTTTGTAGCAGCTCTTTGTGTGGTGGCAAAAAATTGGAAAATAAGCAGTTGCCCATCAATTGGGGAATGACTGAATAAATTATGGTATATGAAGATAATGGAACTCTATTGTTCTATAATTAACAGGCTGATTTTAGAAAGGCATGGAAAAATTTACACAAACTGATGCTGAGAGAAACAAGCAGAACCAGGAATACATCATGCAAAATAACAGCAAGAGTGTGAGTTGATCGACTATAAAAGACTTGGTTCTTTTCAGTGGTTCAGTGATCCAAGGCAATCCCAATAAACTTTGAATGGAAAATGCCATCTGCATTCTCAGAGAGAAATATGAAGACGGAATGGAAATCAATACATGTTAAGTTCATTTTTTCCTATTTCTTCTGGGTTTTTTCCTCTCATTTTTTTTCCCATTTTGCTCTGATTTTTCTCTCCCCCAAAGTAATTCATAACAAAAAAGTGTTTTTAAAAATGAACTTAAGATGTCAACAATAGACATAGTCACAAAAGAAATATACTCCAAAATGATTATGTCATGTGTATTTGTTTGCAGAAATGACAAATTTTGGGGATAAAATTTAGTGCAAGTTTGCTAACACCAGAAATTACAAAAAAGATTATCCTTTAATAAGTTTGGATCTATATATCAATATGTAACTATGTCTATATGTATAGAGGTAGATAATAAAAAGATGACTAAAAGTAAAGAGAAATATTAGAAGAAAATTCGAACATGTAATATGTTATTTGTTAGAATTATGGATAGATAATTTATAAATAAAAAAAGATGAGGATCAAAGTGAGATTTGAAATGGGTAGCTTTTGTTACATTAAATCTAAAAACTTTTGTACAAATAAACCAAAGTAGCCAATATCAGAAAGAAAATAGAAAATTGAGGAAAATTTTTATAATTTCTCAGAAGAATTCAATAATAGAATAGGGTGATTCAATGGTAGTCAATTTCTTAATGGCAGAAGTCTTCAAAGGAAGGTTTCATGACATCGTAATTTTTACTGTTTTAGTTAAGAATTAAGTTTTCTGTTATGTATGATTCCAGCCAGCTCTGAAATTCTTGAATTTTTTCCTACTAAAGTCTCCCTGGTAAGATCTAATACCATTAGAGAACTCTTTCGATCTAAATCATTTAAATCTAAATCATTAAATCATTTTCATTCTAGTTTTGTCTGAAACTTTGGCTATAAAAGGTGGGTCACAAGAAGCATTCTTTCATTTTTTTATCTGTTGCTTTTGAAATTATTCAATCCAAGATGGACCATATGGTGTTTGATTTCAACAATTCATTTCAACAACTCAAGTAGCTCAAAATTCCTCACCTCGTTGATCTGAATCCTACAACAGAGTACACTTTGTAGGAGGTTATTCTTCATTTTAATCAGAATAATGAGAGCCAAGGGACTAGTTTTGAATTTTGAGTTTATTATTCTTCCCCTCAAAGTTTCACACATAAGAATGAGTCTTGATCTAATCACAAGTTCTCTAATCATATTCAACTGTGCATAAATATTTACTGAAGGAACTTTCACAAAGTCCTGATTTATTCTTCTCATTCCTATAATAAATACCAAGAATTATGACTTTTCCAGGGTCTTATTTTCTCTCTTTATATAGGCAGAACAGAGATTTTTTTTCTGTTTGTCCAAATTCTTTACCCATAAGACACAATAAAACAACAATAGCAACAACAAAACCCTAAGCTATTATCTCATTAGAAAACATGGTAAAGGAAAGATCTTGGAGCCTGGAAAACCAAAGTAAGTTAATAGTTCTTAGGTTAATTAATTATTCTCAGATAATACATATACTTTGTCTCTTCCAATTTCAATCATAGGTTCTATATACAAAAAGCTTAAATAAATATAATTTGAGTAAATAAATGAATAATGGAAACAGGCATAGATTTTTTTCCCATGAGAGTATCAAATCACTTTAAAATACTAAATAATAAGTATTTGTAAGCAAAGACAGAGAAATATTTTCCCACAATATATTTTTAATATTTTATATGAAATTTATTTATTACTTAATTTCCCCCAAACTAAATGTAAAAATATATGTAAAAAAATTCATTTTTGAAATTTAGACTTCCTAATTCTTTCCTTTCCGCATTCTTCATCTCCCCGTCAATGAAAAGATAAACAATTTGACATGTTATATATGTACAGTCATTTAAAACATGTCCTTAATAGTTATATTGCAAAAAAAAACACATTTACAAAAAATTTAAGAAAAATATATAAAGTTTTTTTTTAAGTATGCTGCAATCTGTATTTAAACACTTTAAGTTTTTTTTTTCCTCTGGATGTGTAGAGCATTTTTATTATAACTCCTGCAGAGTTGTCTTGGATCAGTATATTGTTGAAAACAGCTGATCATTTTTGATATTATTTTATATACAGTTCATTTGACTTTACATCAGCTCTTTGAAGCCTTTCAAGGTTTTTTTTTTTTTTGAGAGCATCCTGATCACTATTTCTTATGGTACAATAGCATTCTATAAAAATCACATACCACAATTTATTCATTCATTTCCTAATTGATGGGCATTCTCACAATTCCTAATTCTTTGTTTCTAGAAAAGAGCTTCTATAAATATTTTTGTATATATAATTCCCTTTTTTGTTTGTTTTTCTATTTCCTTTGGGAAGGGGCAGTTAGGTGGTACAGTGGACAGATCATCAGCCCTGATGTCAGAAGAACCAGAATGCAAATCTGGCTTCAGAAACTTAACACTTCCTAGCTTTGTGACCCTAGGCAAATCACTTAACTGCAATTTCCTCAGTAAAAAAAAAAATTCTTTTGGGATACAGCACTAGTAATGGTATTGTCAAGCTAAAAGTCACAGTTTTATACCCCTTTGGGCATAGCTTTAAATTACAGAATGGTTCAATCAGTTCACAACTCCACTAACAAGACATTAACATCTCATTTTTCCCACATCCTCTTGACCATTTCCTATTTTCCTTTTCTGTACAATTGATCAATGCAATAGATAGATACCAAGAGAGAAACAAGCAGAACCAGGAATACATCATGCCTATAATTCTTTTAATTTGCATTTCTTCAATCAATAGTAAATTATAGCATTTTTTAACATAGCTATATTTAGCTTTGATCACTTCATCTAAAAACTGAGCATATTCTTTGATTCAGCAGTGTCTCTACTGGGTCTGTATTCCAAAGAAATCATAAAAAAGGGAAAAGGACCCACATGTGCAAAAATGTTTATAGCAGCCCTTTTTGAAATGGCAAAGAACTAGAACTTGAGTAGATGCTCATCTGTTGGAGAATTGTTGAATAAGTTATGGTCTATGAGTATTATGGAATATTATTGTTTTACAAGAAACAATGAGTAGGATGATTTCAGAATGGCCTGGAGAGATATATGTACTGATGCTAAATGAAGTGAGTAGAACCAAGAGACCATTGTATACAGCAACAAAATTATATGATGATCAACTGTCATGGACTTGGCTCTTTTCGACAATGAGGTGATTCAGGGAAATTCCAATAGACTTATGATGGAGTGCCATCTGCATCCAGAGAGAGGATAAATGAGAACTGAATGTGGATCATAGCTTAGCATTTTCACTTTTTTTGTTGTTTGCTTACCTTTTTTTTCTTTCTCATTTTTTCCCTTTTTGATCTGATTTTTCTTTGTGCAGCATGATAAATGTGGAAATATGTTTAGAAGAATTACACATGTTTAACATTACTTAGTGTCTAGTGGAGGGTGTAAGGGAAGGGATGGAAAAATTGGAACATAAGGTTTTGCAAGGGTGAATATTGAAAATTATCTTTTGCATATATTTTGAAAATAAAAGGCTATTATTTTTTAAAAAATTTCTAGAATCAGAATTTTAAAAATCTAATTTACATGTGAATTCTACTAAATATTTTTTTCTAAACATTTCCACATTTATCAAGCTGCACAAGAAAAATCAGATCAAAAGGGGAAAAATGAGAAAGAAAAAAAAACAAGCAAATAACAACAAAAAAAGGTCAAAATACTATGTTTTGATCAACATTCAATTTCCATTGTCATTTCTCTAGATGCAGATGGCTGTCTCTATCACAAACATATTGGAATTTCCCTGAATCATCTCATTGTTCAAAAGAGCCAAATCCATGACAGCTGATCATCACATGATCTTGTTTTTGCTATGAACAATGTTCTCTTCATTCTACTCAATTCATTTAGCATCAGTTCATGTAAGTCTCTACAGGCTTATCTAAAATCATCCTACTGATCGTTTCTCATAAAACAATAATCTTGTATTACATTCATGTACTATAAAAATTATTCAGCCATTCTCCAACTGATGTGCATCTATTCAGTTTCCAATTCCTTGCTGCTACAAAAAGGGCTACTACGTTTTTGTACATGTGGATTACTTAACCCTTTTTATGAGCTCTATGGGATAAAAGTCTAGTAGTGACACTGCTGGATCAAAGGGTATGAACAGTTTTGTAACCTTTTGGATATAGATACAAATTGCTCTCCAGAATGGTTGCCTCATTTTACAATTCCACCAACAATGTAGTAGTGCCCCAGTTTTCCCACAACCCCTCTTACATTTATCATTATCTTTTCCTACATCTTAGCCAATCTGAGAGGTATGAGGTGATACCTCAGAGTTGTCTTAATTTGCATTTCTTTAAGCAATATTGATTTAGAGCATCTTTTCATGTGACTATAGATGGCTTTAATTTTATTATTTGAAAAATTGTTTATCCTTGACCATTTATCAATTGGGGAATGACTTGTCTTCTTATAAATTTGACCCATTTCTTTATATATTTTAGAAATGTGTCATATCAGAAACACTAGCTGAAAAATTTTCCCCCCAGTCTTGTGCTTCCCTTTTAATCATATTTGTTTTGGAATTTTGTGCAAAATGTTTTTAATTTAATGTAATCCAAATTGTCCATTTTTCATTTCATAATGTTTTCTAGTTTGTAAGGTCATAAATTCCTCCCTTTTCCATAGATCAAAAGATATACTATCTCTTGTTTTCCTAACTTGTTTATATTATCACCCTTTATGCCTAAATCACGAACCCATTTAGACCTCATCTTGGTATAGAGTAAGAAATAATAAGTATTAGAGAGGTATATTTGGAATTACTTTAGAAACAACTTGGAAATGAAAAAGACTCATGATTTAAAAAAAAAAAAGGAAAACATGGAACAATACCAAAAGAGAATATGGTAAATATGCTCAAATTAGAGCCCTCAAACATATTTATATAATCTATACTTATACCATTTACTCCTGTTTAAGGATGATCATTTTTTTTAAATGGTCTGACTTCAACTTGAGAGAGATGAGATGTGATTTTTTTAGTTATACTATTACACTAAATTCAGAGTTAAGGTACTGTATTATATTTATAATTATTCTCTCAGATTACAACCCTGTATAATATTAATAGGTATACACCTCTTTCTGAGCATACTTTTTTGAACCATTTTAACATAAATTTCCCCAGAAATCTATCTTGCTAGTGAAAGCTCAATAGAATCATGCCAAGGCCACATATTCAGTTCAATCCAAGCAAATTTGATCCCTAAGAAGAAATAATTTTGTTCTTTGTGCTCAAACTATTGAAATTATTTTCCCTCATCCACAGCACAGTTTTCAGAACTGTGTAATTCAAATGTTATCATTTCAAATGAGACATAAATAGTATTGTGTCAGAATGTAATTACATGACATCTGATATATATTACTTAATCTTATCTGTTAATATTTGAAATTAAGCATAAGAAATTACTAGTAAGAGATCTAGAGAGAAAAAAGGGAAGAATTATATGTCAGTTTTTGTATCTTACAACTAATGTAAATTTATTTCTGGCCAGAATTATTGTGATTCTTTTTTTTCTGTAATAAATATTTGAACAACTTCCAGGAATAACAAGGTGTTGATCTCTGTTCCAAGATTAATTAGACCATGTTCCAATAAAAAATTGCAGATTGAATACATGAAGCCAGAACATGCTCTGTGTTCTGTGCTTTCTCATATGATAAGCAATGCTTTCTACCCAACACATGCACATTGCTTACATTTTTAGAACTATTTAGCTGGGATAATTATGGAACAATCTAGGCAATGTTCAATAACCCATGCAGATATCTGACAGGACATGTTGTCTCTTAATTAGAAATTTGAATACCTAATGCTTGTATATTAACTGAAATAATTGGATAAATGTTTTACATTTTTTCCTCTGTAACTGACAAGCCAGGAAGCATAGAGGTCCACTTAGAGTCCATTTATATCACTTTTAAAGAATGAAAACAATGAAAACAAATAAAAAATTAAAAATTGCATCTCATGTTACTTTTAGCTGAAGTTTTATTTTATTAGCCCAATATTTTTTTTCATTTTGATTTTGTAACTTTTGGTACCTACCATAATGACCTCCTTTAAATGACCAGATAATTTACCTTACATTTGTAAATAACCTTTGTGGGATATTTAGAATTATTAATTTGGTTCCTTGAGGGAAAAAACATTTTTGACATATATAAGGCCTATTCCATTACTATAGTACCACTATATATAATTTGCAAATAGGATACTTTAAAAGTTAATATTAATTCACAGCTATTAACATAAAACTATAATAAAATAATAATTTATCTCAATAACATGCAAATATGCATAGTAACTTTCTTTATAAATGTTTATATAATGAAAATATTGATGAATAAAACCCTGCAGACATTTTGTGGAAATTAACACATAATGAAGAGTTGATCAATGTGTTTGCTCAATATTTTGAGAACTGAATATGTTGGTCTAATACATGATATAAACAAAATAGTCCATTGTTAATGTAAATGATTTGTATATTTCAATGAATTTCTTCCCTTTATGTTAATTCCCTTCGTTTATGTGAGATTTGATGTGATAAATATGAAAACATTAAATAGCAAATATATGCCATACATGCTCTGACACATGGAAACAGAATTTTTTAAACATGAAATAGCATTAACTTTGTGAAATTGAAAACTATTCAGAAATGTAAATTTATGAAAAGAAGATTTTTTTAAAATCATGTAGGCATATATCTAGTTAAACTCTTTTATAGATATAAAAGATGGAAGCTTTTCTTAATGGAGAGAATTTGGTAATGTAAAAGTGCTGAATTTAAAGCAAAGATAGGTAAATCAGCTTTTCTCTAAATGATATAAATTACAATTGATTAGATTAACATAACCATCATCCAAACTATATGAATGGGTATTGTGTTAAAAAAAAAAAAACTACATTTTTATAAATTCAGTTGTCCATCTAGGAAAAGAGCTACATAGAATAAGCTAACTCTAGTTTTGTGTTATGATTGAGAAATGCAGCCTCTCTTTGTTTTTAAGCAGGTGTTCCACCTCTGTTCTTCTTTATTTCTTCTTGTTTTTTTAATCACTTAAAAATGTGGAAAAGGATGGTGATACATTATATGGGCTTAAACAATACATGTTTGTTTGTCTCTTGTCATTTTTGCTAGAATACATATGATAAATAATGTTCATGTTGCTGTATTTTTTGATGGGTGAGATACATAATAGTAATGAAAAAAATAATTGTGAAATCATTAATAGAACAAAAAATGCCCAATACTCAACAGTCATTCCCCCTAAACACAAAAATTTTAAATCAAACTAATATATTCAACTCTGCCTTGGTGACACATTAGATGCCATCTGTCATTACATGCATATTAGATTGCTGAATAGAATTATGAAGTTTTGCTTAAGATTATTGCAGTGAATAATATTTTTCATTTTTCCTTCTTTTTAGTTTTTCTTTGTTTCCTTGATTCTTTCATTCTTTCTTTTTCACTTCCTTTTCTTTTTTTTTGCTTTCTCTTTGTCCCTGTCTCTGTGTGTCTCTGTCTCTGTCTCTCTGTGTGTGTCTCTGTCTCTGTCTCTTTGTCTCTCTGCCTCTATCTTTCTGTCTCTGTCTCTGTCTCTGTCTATCTCTCTCCCCCTTCTGGAAGGATTTTCTTTTTACTCACACACATTTGTTTATACACTCTCTCACATACAAATTTACTTAATTCTTTAGCGTAATTCAACAATATCCATTGTTAACAAATCACACATTCAGTTTAAAATATAAATTTATAGAAAGAAAACATTCAGTTATAAATATATCAAATGCACATTATAGCTATTTGTAACTATAATTTCTCCCAAGACCTAAAACCTAGGTACTCTCACAAACATTTTTTTTGGCAATTGTTTAAATATAATAATAACTTATTTTATAATTAGGCAAAATAACATTAAATTCTTAGAACAATTATGTTCTTTCAAATGGACTAAAGATGATTGGGGGGAGGGAAGAATGTGTAGAGACAACAAAGATAGATAGAGGTTTTTGTTTGTTTTAAAATCTTTTTTCTAAAGTGAAGTGAATCTAAATACCATTCAATTGTTATTTGTCTACTGTGAACAGAGCTGCCTACCAAAGTCCTGCTCTGACTATTACCATGGTAAGGAAGTGGCTACCCCAGAAAAACAAAGTTCAGTAAATCTTATTAAATTGATAGTGTTTTGTGTATAAACCTAGAGAGAGATTGTATGCTGGTAGTCAGAGGACCAACCTTATTAAATCTGAAAGGAATGAAGTTGATCACTGGATGATGATTTCTAATGTATTCGTAAAGACCATCTACTAAAGTGAGATAGCGCTAGTGAGATAGATCACTGATTTTATAACTTGGAAGAAATGAGTTCAAATTCTATCACACACACACAAAAAAAAAAATCCAAATATTTACTAGTTATAAGGCCCTGGACAGATCACTTAAACTCTCTCAGTCTCAATTTTCTTATGTGTGAAACTTTATAGACCCTATCAGCATAGTTAGGAAAATCAAATGAAGTTATTTATATAAAGTCCTTTGAAAATCACAAAGAATTAGGTAAATGCTAATTATTTATTATTATTATTTTTACTAATCATTAAAGTACAAAAGATTTAAGTTTATTTTGAAAGTGGGAAAACCCCACTGAGAAAATTATCAATCCTTGAAGTTAAAGAGTACATGTATTAGATGTAGGTGTTATTATTAGGATACTACTCACACACACACACACACACACACACACACGTAAATTGTAAATATGAAATACAAACTTTTTCCCTGAAAGAATTTATTTCTACATCAGTAGATAAGACATATACATATAAAAAGATCTAAAAAAGAACCATAATTGAATCAGGACAAAATATTTACTACATTTTCTAAACTATGATATTTTTTCTTCTTGTAGATATATGAAATCTAATAAATTGAGTAGCAATGTAGCATATGAATGTTTAAAGTTAAGATTTTAGTGAATAAATAAAAACATGAGGTGGACTTTGCATATATTGCATATATGCATACGTGCATGCACATGCATGTATGTGTGTGTATAGCTATATATGTATGTGTGAAGGGTTATTGAATTTCCAAGAGGGGAGGCATAATTTTATTTTAGGGCAATCAGCAAAGACAGCATAAAATGCATAACCTTTTGGAAAGATAATAACAATAAAATAATAATGATGATGATAAGCATTTCTTAGTGATTTAAGTTTTTCAAGGTACTTTACGAGTATGATCTCATTTTATCTTCACAATAACCCTGAGAGATAAATGCTATTATAATCCTCATTAGAGATAAACTGAGGCAAGCCAATGCTCAAGGTCACATAGCTATTAAATCAGAGGCTAGATTTGAACTTACTTTCCTGAATTCAAGTTGAGTGTTCTATGTACTATGCCATCTGACTACCATGTTTCAACAGAATTGTAAAATGGATAGGATCAGGTTTGGACCTAGGAAACTGTTTTGAAGCCTATTTCATCCATTTAGATAATGGGTGATAGATGAGTGATCATTTCTATATTATTTAACTCTTTAATTCACAGTTTCCTCACACGTAATACAAGGGTTCTGATACAATGCCTATTTCACCAGGTTCTTTTGAATAAAGAGTTTTGTTAAATTTTGGGCATTCATTTTAACTGGAATAAATGAAGTTGAATAATGGGAAGAGATGAATAGAGAGAGAGATAGAGAGAGACAGAGACAGAGAGACAAAGAGATAGAGAGAGAGAACATAATAAAAATATTAGAAACTAACATTCTCAATGTGTGTTATAATTCACATATAATAGGATGCATAGAAATGCGTAAGGAATGGCAAGTAGTCCAATTATTTTAACTCTAGCATAAATTATGGAAAGCAGAAATAAGAACCAAAGCATTTAGATCTTATTTAGTAGAAAAATGAAAAAATAGATGTTTAAAGAAAGAAGCAATAAAATTAAATTGAAAAATAAAAAGATTAATTTGCAGTGTGTGAGGAGAGCCAACAGGTGAAGAAACTGAAGATAGATACATTCTGGAGAATAAAAGAATAAGCCAAGGGAGAGATAATAACTTTCTGAACTAGTATCACTGGAGAAGAAATGAAAAGGAGAGAATACTTGTTAAATGTATTGAAAAGTCAAAATTAAATGGGTATTAATTGGATTATCTGACATAACAGTGGAGGGGAGAAGGGGAACAGTAGAAAGAAAAAGACTGAATATGGAAGAGGCGATATGTTATATTTGGTGGTGTGGACTTGATACTCAAAGCCTTGAATTCAAGTCCTAGATCTATTATTTATCAGCTATGTAATCATTAGCAATTAGTTTATTTTCTGAGGCTTTTTCTTTGTAAAATAAATATAATAATTCCTGCAATATGACATAGATTATTCAAATTACCAATCTATATCAGAGAAAGAATCAAAACCCAAGTCTTCCTCTGAGGGTATGCTATTTTGCTTCTTGGACAATTCTAAAACAAAGGGAATAGTTGACTCTGTGATTTGATTTGTAATGCACTAAAAGTTACATCTCCCAAATATCTCTCTCATTAGTCTCTCACAAAGTTTGTAACTACTCTCCATTAAAATACTCTCTCTCCCTTGTTTTATAAACTTAAAGATATGTTTTATAAATTTAAAGTACTCTACAATTTAAAGCTGGTCTTAAAAATGGTAATAGTGTGCATCCTTAACTGTGTACACTGTATATATTTAACTATGATTTTTTTTTAAATCTAGAAAGCACTAGGATTATATCCCAAAGAGATCTTAAGGGAGGGAAAGAGTGTGCAAAAATGTTTATGACAACCCTTTTCATAGTGGCAAGAATCTGGGAACTGAGTGGATGCCTATCAATTGGAGAATGGCTGAATAAATTATGGTATATGAATGTTATGGAATATTATTGTTCTGTAAGAAATGACCAGCAGGATGATTTCAGAGAGGTCTGGAGAGACTTACATGAACTGATGCTGAGTGAAATGAGCAGGACCAGGAGATCATTATACATGGCAACTACAAGATTATATGACAATCAATTCTGATGGACGTGGCTCTCTTCAACAATGAGATGATTCAAACCAATTCCAATTGTCCAGTAATGAAGAAAGTCATCTACACCCAGAGAGAGAACTATGAGAAATGAGTGTGGAACACAATATAACATTCTCATTCTCTCTGTTGTTATTTGTTTGCATTTCTTTTTCTTTCTGTTTTTCTTTTTCTTCCTTCTTGATCTGTTTTTTCTTGTTCAGAAAGATAACTGTATACATATGTATGCATATATTGGATTTAACATGTATTTCAACATATTTAACATGTATGGGACTACCTGCTAGCTAGGGAAGGGGGTGAGAGGAAGGAGGGAAAATTTGGAACAAAATGTTTTGCAAGGGTCGGTGTTGGTAAAATTACCCATGCATACGCTTTGTAAATAAAAAAAAATTAAATCTAGAAAGTTCTAAAACAATAAATGAGTAGAGCAGATGATAGAAGTAAACTAGAGTTGAAAGTTGGCTAGATAATAAGTAGGGAAGCAAACATAGAGGTATTCTTAATATTATTATTATTATATAGTGTTATATTATATAATTATATATAATATATATTAATATTATTACTATAACATTGAAATGCTTGACTATGAGAATTCAGGTTGAATAAGAAGGCAAGTAGCAAAAAAAAAAAAAAAAAAGAAAAAAGACTCCTCCCCACAACCTGCATTTAATAGATGAGGAAGATAAGGAAAAGCAAATATTACTGGAGGTCACCATTACAGCAAAGAAGAGATGGAGGATATTCAGTTCATAGAGAATAATTTCACTCTGACAGATTAGTAGGATATCAGTTTGAATGAAGAGTTGATCCAAAATGTCACTGTACTGATGGTTAACAAGTAAAGCTATTGAGATATCGATAAATCAGGTAGGAGTATCATATAGAACACTTATTTCTGATGAGCAAAAAACATGTTTTATGTTTAATTATTAGAGTTTTACATTTTAGGGTGTAGTTTAATCTACTGGCCTAGATGGAAAAAACTGAAAAATTTAGGACTCCCTTAAGGAAATAAAACTGAGAAATGAAATTTATCTTGAATATATCCCTGTCCCAAAGCTTCATTTTTTGAAAAACTTTTCCTCTCAAAGCCTCTGGCAACAGAAACTCTGACTGCATAGCTTCAATCATATCTGGCTTCTCAGATCATTTTGTATATTCCAGATATTTTGCTCCAAATCCCATCAAAATTCCCTATATTCCATTCCTCAGGGTCTAGTCGACTACTAATATGCCAGATAACTAATCTAATACACAAATTGATAATAATGTAATAACCAGCTGAAAATGGATGCTAGTAGATTAATGTGTTAATATATTTGCATTTTATCATCATTATTTTTTGGGCAATGAATTTGCCTGAAAGGCAAGGGAGAGAGAGAGTATTTTAATGGAGAGTGGTTACAAGCTTTGTGAGAGACTAATGAGAGAGATATTTGGGAGCTGTAACTTTTAGTGCATTACAAATCAAATCACAGAGCCAACTATTCCCTTTGTTTTAGAATTGTCCAAGAAACAAAATAGCATACCCTCAGAGGAAGACTTGGATTTTGATTCTTTCTCTGATATACATTGGTACTCTAAGAATTCTAAGTTGAAAAGAAACCATTTTGCTGACCTTCAATATTAAAAGGAATTTCCTCATCAGAAATTTCCTACATTGGGTACTGGCAAAAAAAAATAGTTCAGATGCTCCCTGTTTTCATTTGGTCTTCAAGCTAAGAATAGTGTGTGTGTGTGTGTGTGTGTGTGTGTGTGTGTGTGTGTGTATTAAAGTTTATTGAAGTTTTTAAGGGCAATAATCATTCAGAATTCTAGGAGCCACACCAAAGCAGGCTGGACTTGTCCCTTGAGTATAGTTTATTTACCCTGAGCTATATCAATGAAATCATAGCTTTAATTTAAAAGGGGGGGAGGCTAATTCCTTCTATTAGATACTAATTTTTACTTATTCTTTCTATCTATGGATTTATTTATATATCTATGAAAACACTCTTTACCCAAGGAGTGGATCAGAATTGAACTATTGGATATTTCATATGTTCCAAGGTTAACCAAGATATCTCCAATATCCATGGTTCGTGAATATTTCAGGACCATACAACCTTTCTGGATAGCTTTATAGGTAGAAGATATCTAACTCTCCTTTGCCCTGTAATACACTCTTCCCTAATATCCATTACTTAAATGAATTCATTTCCATCATTAAAAGAATCCATTTCAACATCTGCACATTGAATGGCCATACATAGTTTCTAATTCTCAGGGGACCTATACCATTAACAAAAACAGAGACCAAAACAGACAGACATAGTAAACTAATACAATAAAAATATACTAAATACATAAAATAATACTAATACATTTGCATATTAACTTTCCCTTTAAGTCATTCAAAACCTTCATTTTGCAAATACTTGAACTCTTATTTTACACATGTTCATAATCATCTAGGACCTGATTTCTAAAACTCAATCTATTCCCAATCTAAGTAGGAATGGAGGGTGAAGTTGGAGATTGGAAAAAGATATTTTTTTCATCATAGTTGATAGTTAAAAATTGATGAGATGGTAATGTAAAGCAAAATTAGCCATAACCTTTCAAGACTTTAAATATATAAGCTCTGGAGATAGATTAGAAGAGATCAGAGCTATTGAAAAAAAAGATCTAGAATTCAGGAAGATCTTAGCTTTTCCTCTCTGATTGTAAGGAGATGTATAACTTTTTCCCCTGCTTCCCCTTTCACTATGCCATCTAGTAAAGGAACTATCATTCACAAAGAAACACCCTATCCATCAACTGGGCCGAATTTTTTTTTTGAGAGAATGAACACAAATTGAAAGAACAAAGACACACATTCTAGGCAAACATGGATACGGAGAGGTAGTCACTCAAGTTTTGAAGCAACTTCACGAAGCATAACATTTCATTATTAGATAAGAGAAATAATTGTGGATAGGCACTATGTTCTGAGGAACAGGAACCTAACTGAACAACCTACCTAGCAAATATTCTGTGATCATTTGGGGAGGATCTGTGAAGACTTCATAGGAGGGCTTGAAAACCTAACAGTGTTGGAAGAGGGAGCAGCCTTAAACATGGCTTCCCTGTGTGTGTGTGTGTGTATGTGTGTGGGGGTGATTATGATTGTAGTGTCCATATGTGCTTATTCTTCCCATAAATTCTGGATTTATTTATGGGAAAGTGCATTCAAGATTTATGGAAGAGATGTTTTGTAGCTGTTTTTGTTTTTCATCCAATTTTAGAAAAAGATTTTTAAAAGCTTATTGTGTCTCCTGATTGTTAATGGAAAACCCAGTGATTGGTTAAAAAGGAGGCTGATGAGTTATAGTAGGAATAAATGAATATCCACAAGATATACCTAGAACCTGAGGTATCAATCACCTTATAAAGAGCAAAGCTAATAATATGAGTTCAGTTTGAGAGAGTAGCACAAAGGGGATTTTATGCCAGTATCAAGAAACAATACTGGCATATATAGCTCTGTAGGACAAAGAGGGTAGAAGCTGGATATGAAAGGGAATGCTGAAAATCATTGCTCCTTCTCTCCATCTACTCATCCCTTTCATGTCAAACATATTCACATCTTCCTCCATCCTTACAAAAAATTTTTTTTTTCTTAATATGAACCTTTCAAGATATCAAGTTATCTACATTTGTTGCTTCTATTTCCTCTACTTTCACTTACTTCTCAACTTGTCAAAGTTTCTAACTTCATTACTCAACTAAAATTACTCTCTCCAAAGTTATCAATTACATATCAATTATAACAAATATAAAATCTTCTGTTTTGCTTTTAACGCCCTTCATAACCATTCTTACTTTTCCAGTTTTTTTTAGCTTATTCTATCTCACATTCATATTCTACAATACAGTGACACTCCTTACTATTACTGGAATAAGACATTCCATTTCCTGATTTTATATGTTGTCATTGCCTGTCTCCCATGTCTGAAATTCTCTCCTTCCTAATCTTTACTTCCTGACTTCCTTCTAGTATCAGCCAAAACCTCATTTTCTGCAAGAAGGTTTTCCCCAATCAACCTGAGAATATTAGCTTATGCTCTTATTCTAAGATCTTCAATTTATTTTGCATATATGTTTTATATAACTGTGGTATTTTGTCTCCCCCATAAGACTAGAAGTTTCTTGAGAAAAGAAGTTGTATTTGACTTCCTTTTTTGTCTCTAAGTCTTATCCACAGTGTTTAACAGAATTGATCCACCTATAAATGCTTTTGTCTATAACAATTCTGATCATCTTTTCTCAAGCTTCATCCTTCATGACCTTCTTTCATTACAAATACTCTGTTCTTTGGATTTTTATGACTCTTTGAGTTTTCCTACTACCTGTCTAATTGTTCATTCTCTTACTGGCTCATCATCTATATTACTTTCCCTCAATGCAAGTGTATACCAAAAGTCCGTCCTGGACCTTCAATTCTTTCTCATTCCCATTAATTTAATTATCATTTCTATGCAGGTGACTTATACACCAATATAATCAGGGAGGCAGTTAAGTTATTCACTACATAAAGGGTTAAACCTGGATCCAGGCAGGGCCTCAGTTCAAATGCTAACTCAGACATACTCCTTGTTCATACGAATCTTGTATATAATCACATTATATGATAGTTCATATTATATTCTTGTCATGTGCTTTTATGTTAATATACTTTTTTACTATTAATATTAGTATTTTAAGGTATATATGATATTTGTCCTTGTGATCTATTTGATTATTTCTTACAACACTGCTTTGTGATGTATATGAGAACATATTCTTACTCTATTATGTGAGGTGTTGTAATTTATTAATCCTCTATGTTCTGTTTCTATGTTTGCTTGAATGTTTTAGGTGATTGAACATATATCAGTTATGATAATTAATTGTGATTATTTTCTGTCCCATTATTTTTACGATACACAATCATAGATATATAAATGCATCATACATAATTTGGAGGGACTATAAATTTTTTACTCTCAAAAAATGTAGAGGTACTAATAAGACTTGTTGACATGTATAATAGAAACATGTATATAGATCTTGGAGTCCTATGTGGCTTTACATGCATATCAATTAAAGAATATTTTGAGAGTGATATACATTTGGGTGCTCCATTCTCCAGATAACATGTGTGTGTGTGTTTTACAGAAGCCTACTGATTGGTTTCTCTGCCTCATGTCTTCCTATATAAGTCCATTTTCCACTCAATTAAAGTGGAAATAAAATCACCCTAATCAACAAATTCCAATGGCTCTCTATTGTTTTCAGGCCAAGATCAAATATAAAATCCTCTGTCATCTGAAGCCCTTTAAAACTTGACATTTTTCCACTTTCTCAGTCTTCTTATACTTTAGCTCTATTACATCCTTCACATACTCTTCAATGCAATGATACCAGCCTCCTTGCTATTCCTCACACAAGACACTCCATCTCCAAACTTTAGGCATTTTCACTGACTAACCCTTAGAGTAGATTGAGCTTCCTTTTTATCTCCTGGCTTCCTTTAAACTCTGGTTAAAATCCCATATCAATGAGAAAAATTTCTTTATTCTTAATACTAATGCCTTCTCTCATTTGATTATATCTGATTGATCCCATCTATATCTTATTTATGTATAATTATTTGCATATTGTCTCCCTCATTAGATTGTGGCCTGTTTAATAACAGAAATTATCTTTTTTTTTACTTTATTTTTATCCTCAGCACTTATCAAAGTATCTGAAATATAGTTTGCACTTAATAAAACCTAATAAACTAATTGACTGATTGAACACTTGTGATCTAGTTTCCCCATTAAAATTTCAGTTCTAGAGATCCCATGTGAAACTCTTTAAAGAGCTTGTTAATTAGAACCTACGAATACCCAGAGACTTTTACATGCCTTCCTATATACATACTAGTCCAAATTTAAAACATTCTTTGGGACAAAATTCATTTCCAAATTATAGTGCAGGAATTATTTGTGTCAATTATTTCCCTAATGAGCTAGAAGACATAATCAGCTCAAAGCAATACATTAAGAGATAAGTGTTACAGTAATAAACTATGAACCTGGAATAGAAAAATGCAGAGTTCAAATCCAGTCTCATAAATTTACAATCACTGTTACCCTGAGCAAGTCACTTAACCTCTGCCTGCCTCAGTTTATTCACCTATAAATGAGGATACCACTTCATGACAATATTGCTCAAAGGAGCAAATGAGATAGATAATATTTATAAAACACTTATAGCACTTGGTAAATTGTAGGTGCTTAATCATAATTATTCTCTTCCCTTTATTAAATTAAATAGTATAATAAAAAAATTAAAAATAGATCATTTTCTCCATAAACCACATCCCACAGGTATACACAAAGTAATTGGGAACATGAGACACATGTAAGGAACATGGCTGAAGAAATACACATGGGGAATATGTATATGGTCAGGCTCCATTTATACAGGTGCATCTCCAATGTTATAGAGATGAAAAATCATTCTGGTAATATCACTACATGATAAGCTTATTGGACCTTCCATGTTCTATTTTGTGTAGCAATTGTTAGAGTATATGTATAGTCCCTTCTAGGTATATTTCTTGTTCATCCTTTCTTTTTTCCAGCTTTTGACTTCTATATTCAACTATTTCTTCTCCATAAAAGGAAGATTAAACTCTACTACCTCTCTTATCTTAACATTTTAACTCTTTTAGGGAAGTAGATTTTTACATTCAATAGTGGACTGAGAAGCAAACAATCTTTAGCTATTTTCTCCCTATGAGGAAAATCTATTCTTTCTCAGAACTTTGGCTATGATAGAGTTGCTCTCTGGAAGAAGAGTCACCACTTCTAGAGTCTAGTTCTTTTTTATTGCTAATTTTTATTCATTTAAAATTTAAAAATGAAACAAGAAAAAAAAGTTGCTATATTCACACCAAAACATAAGATTGATATAAAATAATAAATTTTCAAGAAAACCTATATAATGAACACTACATATTGTTTACAAAACTATCTAACTTTTCTTTGCTTCCTTGTAAATATTTGTTCTCTACTATTCATTTTTTTCTTTTATTTTCTCCTCACTCCTCTCCATTCACTCTAGAGAAGGCTATAATTAAGCATGTGCATGTGTGTGTGTATACACACACATATACATACACATACACACACTAACACATATGCATGTAAGACATACCATGCATATTTCCATTTGCCATTTCTTTCTTTGAAGATGAATAGCATCTTCCTTCATAAGTCCGAGTTGTTCCATGTTTTTTCTAAATCAACTAGTTCATCATTTCCCATATCACATTTTTCCAATCTAATCACATATACTATATGAGATTGTCTGTGAAATAATTTTTGTGTTTTTTTATAATTTTCTTCATTCCTTCTATTCTTATTTTTATTTATATCAGAAAATTTTAATTTAAACTAATAGAAATTACTCATTGTGCACTTCAACAATGTTCTTACCTTATCACATAGCTTAAGGTTTCATTGATGCTAAATCTGCCCCTTTAATATCCTTTTCTCCTAACCTTTTGTTTTTCCAAATCACATTATTTTTCTAACTCAGTAAAATTTTCTGGAATTTAATTGGGATGGCATTGAATAAATAAATTAGCTAGGTAAAATTGCCACTTTAAAAAATGTGTTGCTTTTACCTACCCATGAACAATAAATATTAATTTAAAGCATTTGGATCTGACTTGATTAGTATAAAAAGTTGTTTGTTTTGTTTTGTTTTGTTTTTTATCTTTACATTCATAAAGTTCCTGTATCTGTTTTGGCAGGTATGCTCTCAAGCCCTAAAGACTCTAAATCATTCCTTTGCCACTCCAGATAGCACAGCAAAGAATCATGTTGAACATCATGCAAAAGATCATAACAGTACCTATGCCAATTATTTCCAAAGACATGGAATATATTGTTCAAAATTTCCTCAAAAACTTCTGGGAAAGAATTTATAGCAATTAATGAGATAAGACTTTTAATAGGGCAGGTATACAACTACGTAGCACTAAGTGTATAGTTTTGAGACTGTCCTTGCATGGGGTCTTCTTTCATTTTAATTTTGTACATTTTATTTTGTTACAATAATTCCAGATGACAGAAACTATTACATTTTGATGGCAAAGATCATTAAGAGAAAGGCAAAAAACAAGCCCAAAATACACTAGAAGTACACCATGGTCCCATAAAAGCTGAGAAAATCATTATTTAGAAGCACAAAGGTATCAGACATAATCAGGATTGAAATAACTGTTGAAACTATAGTTATGTCTTTATAATCAAAGATATTCTTGATCTAAGGATTTACTCTGAACCATAGGCTATTGCAAGGGTTAAAATTCTGCTGAACCATCACCCCTCAAGAAATGAGAAGTTAAATTAAAAAAAAAGAAAGATATTTAACATATTTGATATCTCATTTGATCACCAAGGTGCAGATTAGGTGGGACTTCGAGAAGGGAGCAAGAATGGACATAAGAACTAGCAAGTAACTAAACTCTTCCCTCTTTTTTAAAAGTGAATTTTGGGTGATATTCTAACCATTAAAATAAATTAGAAATGGAAAAGAACAAAATCCCCTAGGTTAAACTGCTTTAAAGTTTCTTTCTTAACACCAGTTGTTCCTCTATATTGCTTTCTTTATTGTGTATACATAACCAACAACAAGTTTTGAGCTGCCCTATAATAATAATGTAACTACATAAATTCTGATGGGATCCTGGGTTAAAGCCCTGATTAAATCTAGTTAAGTTTATTCAGGAAATCTTTGCTGAAGGAGGTAATTTTAGACTAGGGTTTTGAAGGAAGATAAGAAGCTAAAAAGATGTAGAGTGGAGTTTCCCAGAGGGATGTGCAAATTCACAGAGAAGAGAAAATGCAGATTTACTTGAGTGGGTTGGAGTGTCTTTGTTTTGAAATAAGAGATAAAGTCAGTGAAATGGCAGTTAGTTGAAGGGAGAACGCAAAGAAGTTTACATTTTCCTCCAGGGAACAAAAGGAAACTGTGGAATGTGATGAAGAATCCTATAATTCTTAGTTTTTCCTGGTTGATGCCTCTTTCAATATTTTTGTGACCTATAGCATCAGAATATATAGCAATAGCATATAGGACCATTTTCTCCAATTGAAATGTCTACACAAATCTCCACAATGGCCTAAGACCAACACATCACAACTGATGGAAAGAATCAGTTACAATTTTACTTAGGATAGTGCAAACCACCTCAACATATGCCTGCAAGAAAATTATTATTCCATTTTCTATAGAAATAACAAAGAGATAAGTAAATACTTTTAAATTTTGTTATTAGCTTAGCCAAAATTACTGAGGAAGTTAGTGTCTTATTGAATAATTTAATTCCAAATGCACTTTAAAATATTCTTTCAACCAACTGTCACTAAAAATCAAAATAAATTGATCTTCAGATGGATATATTTAGGAAAGCAACATAGTAGTGTGGAAAAGAGTTATAATCTAGAAGCAGATGACTTGGTTTCAAATCACTGATTTGATATTTACTTACTCCTCCCTACAAGGTTTAGGGTACTTGGGTAACCTTTCTGGGGCTCTGTTTCACTGTCTATAAAATGAGAAATTTAATGAAATACTCTCTAAGATCTCTTCCATTTTAGAATAGGTAGTCCTATAAAGTACAATTCATTTCAAATCAATAGATATTAATTATCTGGAAGAAAGTCACAAGTTGCTTCCCTGTTTTTGAAATGATTTTAAAATATTATAAAAAAACAGGATATTAATCAAGTTGGAAACAAATTCATGTGAGCACACTTAAAATAGTAAAATAGTTCAAATCCATTTAAATAGTAGAACAATTAAATGCTTCTATATTCTTTGAGTTCCCTCTGCTATGTTGAGAATAAGAACAAAGAAGCTGGTGAGTTTGCCCAATTGTCCCACACTTCAACCAATTCATCTGAATGTTGTAGCACCTTGTCCCTGATGTCAAGTTCCTCCTTGAGAACCACAAACAAATAATAAAATCAAACACCAATAAAAAAAAAGAGAGAATAAGAACAAAGTCAAAAGGATATGAACAGACAATTTTCAGATGATGAAATTAAAGCTATTTATAGCTATATGAAAAAATGCACTAAATTACTATTAATTAGAGAAATACAAATTAAAACAATTCTGAGGTACCATCTCACACCTCTCAGATTGGCTAAGATGATAGGAAAAGGTAATGCTAAATGTTGGAGGAGATGTAGAAAAACTGGGACACTAATTGATTGTTGGTGGAGTTGTGAAATGATCCAACCATTATGGAAAGCAATTTGGAGCTATGTTCAAAAGACTATAAAACTATGCATATCCTTTGATCCTGCAGTGCCATTTCTGGTTCTACATCCCAAGAAAATCATAAAGGAGAGAAACTGCAAAGATGATTGTAGCAGCTTTTTGTGATAGAAAAGAATTGGAAAATGAGTGGATGCCCATCAATTGGGGAATGACTGAACAAGTTGTGGTATATGAAGGTAATGGAATCTTATTGTTCTATTAAAAAAAAAAAAAAAATGATGAACAAGCTGATTTTAGAAAGGCCTGAAATGATTTACATGACTGATGCTGAGTGAAACAAGCAGAACCAGGAATACTTTGTACACAATAATAGCAAGAATGTGTAATGATCAACTTTGAAAGACTTCATTATTCTCAGTGGTTCAATGATTCAGTAGACTTTGGATAGAAAATGCCACCTGGGATCCAGAGAAAGAATGGAGAGTAATTGTAAATCAACACATACTGTGTTCACTTCTTTTTTCTGGGTTTTTTTCTCTTCCATGGATTTTCCCTTTTGCTCTGATTTTTCTTTCCCACCATGATTCACAAAAGCAATGTGTATTTATAAAAAGAAATTTAAAAACGAGAAAAAGAACAAGGAAGAAATCTACAATTAAGAAATTTCTTCAGTTTTCTAGTTAGAGGAATGTTAGGCAAAACAGCATGGTAATGGTAGTAGATAGTATGTAGTATGTAGTATGAAGTAGTCGGAGAACTTCATTTGAAATCCTAACTTTGCTACTCATTATTTAATCCTGGGCCTCAGTTTCCCCATTTCTAAAATAAATAGGTTGCTCTAGATGATATATAACATTCCTTTCAGATCAGAATGAATGGTTCATTACTTCACTAAGTACTCAGTAAATATAAAGACACAATGCTAAGTATTAGGATAAAAGAAGAAAATCAAGTAAATAAATTAGAATAGAGGGGAAAGTACTATTCTGAAAGAAAAAGCTTTGATGTTTAGCACTTACTTCTCTTGATTATCTGTTAACCTTGCATTTAAAATTGGGGCTATAATGCATGTACTAACTAAATCAAGAAGTGAGTCCTGGTCCTGGACATGGGAAGCCCTAAGTTCCAGTTTTGTCTGAAATTTGTCAGTGCGGTGTTGTTAGGAAAGTCACTAAACTTAAGGTGTAGGAAACTCTGTAAGACTTACCAACTCAGATACAGAATCTGCCATTTGTGATGATAGATCAGTGGTGAAAAAAGAAAAGTTCTATTAAGTAAAGAAATCCCAAATCATTAATGGATTAGCCAATCTTATTAGACTGATGTAAGAAAAGCACTTAATATGCTGTAAAGTGCTGTAGAAATATTAACTATTATTAATGGATTGTTTATGAACTACAAAAGCAAGTACATTTCAAAATTTACAATAAAAATAAACAATTTTCAGAAATGGCAAATTATAATAAAACTTCATTGAAACAGCCTTTACTGAAAATGAAGAAATTATGAAAACTTCTATTATTCTTCAAATTCTTGAAGTTCATAGAAATCCAAAATATAAAAACATCAATAATTAATAAGTTACTTGAACAGAATGATACACAATAACCAAAATAAAATAGAAAAAACTGAATATAAATAAATAAAACATTGGCTGAATTGAAATACTTTATTTGCTTAAATTGTAATTGGAGTATAAGTAAAATGATTTAAAGCATCTCATCTATATAACTTCTTGTAAAAACAAAATTTTGGGATTGAAATATGGCTTGGATAAATAAATAGGTATATTTTAATGTGGCTATCTGAATTCAAAGAAAATAAAATCATTTCTTAAATATTAAGAAGATTAAATTAAGATGTGATTATTAAAAATCATCTGATTTTCAGAGTGATTTATAAAATGTTTTATGCTACCACAAATACAAAACATTTTTCCTTAAACATGCATTTATATGAAGAACTTGAAATACTCTTTTATAAATAATAGCAGTCTTTTGAGTAAATGATATGCCTTTAAAATAATGATCACATACTTAATTCATAAGCCCAAATGACCCTATTAGCTATATTTGAAACAATTTGTTTCAACTCTTATCAATCCATCTTTTCCCAGAAATGTAGAGCAAAAAATGATCCAAATTATTTAAGATTTTTCAGTAGAAAAAGGCACATTACAGTACATTAGGGGATTTTAAATGGAACACATAAATGATAATGAAAATCAGATCTAAAATAATATACCTATTGAGTGATAGACATGTATTTTCTCTTAAAGTGAGATTGTCTTACTCAGTAGGGAATCTGTATGCAGTATTGGAAAAGAATAGATGTTTATCTATTAAGAAGACAGGGAGGGAGGGAAGAAGACAGGAAGGCAGGAAATCAGGAAGGAAGGAAGGCAGGAAGGAAGAGAAAGTGGGAGAGAAAGAAGAATGAAGGGAGGAAGGAAGGAAGGAATTATACAACATTTTTCTCAGATAATGGATCATAGAAACATGTAATTTCAGAGTTAGAAGAAATGAAATGACTTCAGTTGCTTTGTAGACTAATCCATATCTGAAAGTGGAGAAAAAAGAAAGGAAAAAGAAAAATCTTCTCTAGAAAATATAAATTTTAATTCTTTAATAAATTAAATAAATAATTAATTATGAGACATAATTAATTCCTTTTTTCAGTAGATCCCTTTAATTTACAGTGTAGTTATACTATCTAGTATCACTTTCAATTATGTTTTCCATCCATTTTTTAAAAATTTCAAGTGTCATTTCAATTTTTCTATAAATATATCTGGGACTAATTGTAGGGTACAAATGCAATGATGTCACTGACCTTGATAGTGGAAATACTTTGATATAAAATCTTCACAGATCTTAATAATCGTTTGTTTCTTTTTTCTTCTTATAGTTGTTTTATTTTTACTCAAATGTCCTCAAAATCATTGCTTGATCAAGCCTCTTATAAAACTTTTTTTAAACTATTTTATTTTTCCTTCCATTACTTATTGATATTTTAGGAAGTAATATGTTTTATAATCTTCCACAATCCTTCTTCATAGAATCTTTTTTAATCACTTAATAATATTTTACATATAAATTAGATGTAAAAATAGTTTTCTACGTTAATTTTTGTAAGATTTTGAGTTCCAAATTATTTTCCTTTTCTCACTTACCCCCACACTCCCCAACACAGCAAGCAATCTGATATGGATTATACATGCACAAATATTTTAAACATGTTTTCATAGTAATCATCCTATGAAAGGAAAATTAGAAATAAAAAAGAATAGAAATAAAAAAACAAAAGAGTGAAAATAATATGCTTTGATCTGCATTCAGTCTCCATAGTTATTTCTCTGGATATGAATAGCAATTTCCATCACAAATCTATTGAATATGGGATGGCGGGGAAGTCAAAATGGCAGAGTGAGCCAGGAAATTGCTTGAGTTCCAGTTTTCCTTAGAAACAACAAGAGCCAAACCTCCAAGCAGATTCTGGAATAACATTGTCTACAAAAAAGTGGAAAGAAACAATTTTCCAACTCAAGATAGCTTGAAAGGAGTTTGGGAGAAGTCACTCTCACTACAGCTTTGATGGTGTTCTGGGTAAGCCAACAGAACAGCCTTAATCACAGTATAGATCAAAAATCTAGGCCCTTCAGTCCTAGCTCAATAGAACAGTAACAAAGTATACCAGTGAAACAATATCCTGTCTCAAAAACAAGGCAAATTGCCAGCTCAGGAAACAAAAAATGGGATTATGTCATGCTTCCCCCAGCATTGTGAGCAAGCCAACAAACACAAGGGGCTTCTGTACTCAAAGCCAAAGCTCAAAGCTGCACAAGATGCTAAAGACAACTACCTCTCTGTCCCAGGAGCAGAACTAGACTTTAATATTCAAGAAATGTAGGATGGGGGTGTAGAAAAAAAGAAAATGAGCAATAAACAAACAAACAATAACAAAAAAAAAAATCCTTTGATCACCATAAAATGCTACTATGGTTATGTGAAACACCAAAATATCAACTCAGAATAAGACAAAATGTGTACATGTGAAACCTCAAAGAGAATATAGATTGGTATCAAGTCCAAAGGGCCTTCTTGAGAAAGCTCATAAAAGATATTAAAATTCAAAGAATCAACTAAAAACTACTAGAAACAATCTACAACATTTGCAAAGTCACAGGATATAAAATAAATCCACATAAATCAGCAGCATTTTTATAAATTACCACAAAAGTCCAGCAACAAGAAATACAAAGAGAAATTCCATTCAAAGTTATCATCAATAGTATAAAATATTTAGGAATCTATCAGCCAAGGGAAAGTTAGTAACTAGAAGAGCAAGACTACAAAACACTTTCCACACAAATAAAGTCAGATCTAAACATCTGGAAAAATATCAAGTGTTCTTGGATAGGTCAAATGAATATAATAAAGATGACAATACTACCTAAACTAATCTATTTATTTAGTGATATACCAATCAAACTCCCAAGAAACTATCTTACTGACCTAGAAAAAATAACAACAAAATTCATCTGGAAGAATAAAAGCTCAAGAATTTCAAGGGAACTAATGAAAAAAAAAATGTCAATGAAGGTGGCCTAGTTGTGTCAGACCTAAAACTATATTACAAACAGCAGTTATCAAAACCATTTAGTACTGGCTAAGAAATAGGATATTCAATCAGTGGAATAGGTTAGGTTTACAGAACAAAATAGTCAATAGTTATACCAGTCAAGTGTTTCACAAGTCCAAATATCCCAGCTTTTGAGATAAGAACTCATTATTTGACAAAAACTGTTGGAAAATTGGAAACTAGTATGGCAGAAACTAGCCACTGACCCACACCTAACATCATATACCAAGATAAAATTGAAATGGGTTCATAATTTAGAAAAGCATAGTATAGTTTACCTCTCAAATCTGTGGAGAAGGAAGGAACTTGTGAACAAACAAGAATTGGAACTCATAATTGAACACAACTAGATAATTTTGAATATATTAAGTTAAAAAAGTTTTTGTACAAATAAAACCAATGAAGACAAGATTAGAAGGGAAGCAATAAATTGGAAAAAAATTTTTTACATTTAAGGATTCTGATAAAGACCTCATTTCTAAAATGCATAGAGAATTGACTTGAATTTATAAGAATTCAAGCCATTCTCCAACTGATAAATGGTCAAAGGATATGAACAGACAATTTTCAGATTTGATATGAGCAAAATGATATAGATTATACATAAGCAATCATGTACAGCTTTTTCATATTAATCATTTTGTGAAAGACTCAAAGACAGAAAAAGGAAATAGTATATTAGTTCTTCCTCTAGAGATGGATAATATTTTTTATCATAAGTCCTTTGGGATTGTCTTAGATCATTATATTGGTGAGAATAACTAAATTATTTACAATTCATCATATGATATTGCTTTTACTCTGTACAATGCTCTCCTGATTCTGCTCACTTTATTTTGTCTCAGGTCATGTTAAGTCTTTCCAGATTTTTTTGAAGTCCTTGGGCTTGTCACAATGATATTCCTTATAATCATATGCCATAACGTATTCATCCATTCTCCAATTTATGTCACCCTCTTTCTTTTCAATTTTTAGTCACCACAATAAAGCTTCTACAAATATGTTTATATATGTGTGTGTATGTATATATATATATATATATATATATAAATTCTTCCATATATATGTGTGTGTGTGTATATATATATACACACACACATATATATATATATATATATATATATATATAAATTCTTCCCCTCCCCCCTTTTTAAAAAATCTTTTGGGAAATAGACCTAGCAATAGTATTTCTGGATCAAAAGGCATACACAATTTTAATTGCATGTATTCCAGTTTTCTCATTATACCCACAACATTTATCACTGTCTTTTCCTCTCATCTTAGCCCATGTGATAGGTGTGAGGTAGTACTTCAGAGTTGTTTTAAATTGTAGTCTTCTAATCATTAGTGAATTAGAGTGGGAGTTTTTTATAAGACTATAGGTAGCTTTGATTTCTTCCTCTAAAAAGTGCCTGTTCATATCCTTTGATCATTTATATATTGGGGAATGATTTGTGTTATAAATTTGACTCAGTTCTTTGTGTATTTGAAAAATTAGGTCTTTATCAGAGATACTTCTTGCAAAATGCCATCCCCTCAGCTTTTTGCTTTTTTCTCCAATTTTTGTTGTATTGGTTTTATTTGTATAAAAACTTTTTTAATGTTATCAAATAAAAATTATCCATTTTACATTTTGTTTTGCTCTATTATTTACTCTTAAATTCTTCCTTTATCTATAAATCTGACTGATAAACTATTCCATGCTCTCTTAATTTGTCTATCATATCATTCCTTATGTATCAATCATGTACAGTTGACCTTATCTTGGTATACTTTTTTTTTGGTTTTAATCCATTTACTAGTTTTTGAAGATTATATCAAACATTTATACGAAATGTAACAAGATGAAGTTTAACAGGGACAAATTCAACTTTTAAATTAGAGAGGAAAATGCTGTCCAAGATCAAAATGAATAATCATAGAAGAAAATCCTGGTATTTTAGACAGAAAAAAAACTTAGAATTCAACTAAGTCTGATAAGGAAATATAGACCCTGAAAAATGAAATGACTTGTCTAGGGTTAGACAGTTAATGACAGAGCCAAGACAAAACATTACTTATTTCTTAATACTCCTTGCTCAGTGCTTTTTATATTTCACACATTCACAAGTTTAACAAAAAAAAAAAAAAAAAAAAAAAAAAAAAGGTGTTACCACTAACATTTTCTAACATTTGCTGAGTGTTTGCTGTGCTAAGAACTGCTTAAATCTATGCAAAAGCCAAAAGATTCAAATAACCCAGTTTGGGCAATTTGACTGAATTTATCAATTAAGTCCAAGTTAGCTCCCTAGAGGCCTCAGGATCAGCCGGAGTCAGGATAAGTAAAAGTCTTTGGTCTTTAGGGGGAGGAGTAAAAGAAGTAGGCAAACTGCCAGGAGTTTTGCCAAAGATCTCTTCTTGATTCTGGAGTCCAGAATTGCCACCTTTCTCCTCCTTGTCCTGCTGCCAAGTGAAGTCTCACCTCTCTCATCCCACCTTCTAATCCTCTAATCCCATATCTTGACATCAAACATTGAGTCAGCGCCAGATAGTGAGAAGAGCCATTTATCCAAAACATATGCTACTAGAGTCATTGTTTCATATAGAATAGGTAATTAGCCATAAGTGCTAGGTTGTCTAATTCAAGTATACCTTTTCATAGTTTCAGCCTTTTACAATCAATGTACATACCAATAAATTAATGATTTAGTCTAACAAAGATCTAATTTTTTTTTCGAATCTATATCAATTCCAAGAGCACAATGGGTAGAAATTAAAGTACATAGAAATTAAAAGTATATATAAAAGGCCAAAAATTAAAAATATAAGGCTTTAAACATAAAGGCCCTAGGAATATTTGCCAAACTATCAACCAATCTTTATTTTAATAAAACATATATACAGATATTTGTTTGATGAATTTCCAGTAGTTATGGTAATATAAAACAAGTATTGGGTGAAATTCAGAGAAGAATAATGAATGAAGGTGGCCATGATTAATCTAATTCCAAGGTTTGAGAAAATGTACGTGTTCAATAGGCGCATATATTTCACAAATAATTGTAGGTATTTAGGAATGAAGTAAAAATATAATTTTTCTTTCAATTTATGTTTTTTTTCTAATTGTTGCTAAGTTGTTAAGATAGAAATATTTAATAAATTGTTTGTATTTACCTAATAAAGAAATTGAATTTGTTGGGGAGCCTAGAGGCACTATGAAATCAAAACACAAAGGAGTATCATGAAACAAGATATTGTGGGAATCACTCTTCTAGCCTAATTTTCACATTTTACAGAGGAAAAAATAAAAACCCAGAAAACTGAAGTAAATTTGACCAATTTCACAGGAAACCAGTGAAGAACAGTAATTTTTTTTAAATAATAGTTTTATTTTCAAAACCTTGTTTTGCAAATTTTTTTCCCTCCCTTCCCCTAACCCCTCCCCTAAACAGCAAGTAATCAAATATATGTTAAACATGTGCAATTCTGTTATATGTATTTCCATATTTATCATGCTGCACAAGAAAAAACAGATCAAAAAGAAAAAAATGAGCAAAAAAAGCAAGCAAGCAATGAATATTGATGCAAAAGTAGGAGGCAGAATATAAATAAAGATATAAACAGCAATGTGTCATAAAAATCATACATTCTGATCAGGATGGGAAAAAATGAAGATTTGATTTAATATCAGTAAAACTATAATCATAGTTACTGTATCAACAATTTTAAAATGCATCTGCTTACATCAATAGATAAATGTGACACAAATTTCCATTAAAAGCCCTATAAAACAAAGAAATAAATTGGAGTTTTCTTACAATGATAAGTAGAATTTATCTAAAACCAAAAGTAAACATGATCTGCAATAAAAATAAACTAAAAGCCTTTCAAATTAGATCAGGGGTGGGAATAAGCAAAGAAAAAAACTAAAACTCAGTTTTTGCAAATGATATGACTGCATACTTAGATAACCCTAGAGAATCAATTTAAAAACTAATTGAAAAAATTAATAACTTTAACAATTGTAAGATATAAAATGAACCAACATAAATCATTAGTATTTGTTACCCATGAAATCTAATATAAAGTGTTGTTAGAAAGAAAAACTCTATTTAAAATAACTGCAGACAATATAAAATACTCTGCATCCAACCTGCCAAGACCAATCAAGCGATTGTATAAACACAATAACAAAATGCTTTTCATACAAATAAAAATAGATCTAAATAATTGGAAAATATTAATTACTTATTGGCAGATTGAGCCAATACAGTAAAAGTCACAATTCTACCTAATTAACTTATTTTTCAGTGACATAAAAAATAAAAGATTTATTTTATAGAGCCAGAAAAATAATAACTAAATTCATCTGGAAAAATAAAAGATTCAAATATAAAGAGGGAATCAATGCAAAAAAAAGTGAAAGAAAGTGACTTAGCAATACAGGATTTCAAACTGCCAGAAAACAGTAATCACCAAATTAATATGGTAATGGATAAGAAATAGATCAGTGCAATAGATTAACTATCTATCCAGATATCCAGAAATAAATGAGCACAGAAACCCAGTACTTGATAACACAGAATATCTCGCCTATTTTTATGTAAACTCACTATCTGACAATAATGCCTGAAACATTAGAAAGCAGTCTGGCAGAGATTTTTGAAGCATAATTCAACATTTCTAGATATAATCCAACATTTCACAACATACATCAAGATAAGTATATATAAAAGATACGTAATATAGACATAAAAAGTGATATCATAAGCAAATTAAAGGAATAGAGTAAAAATTACCTGTCAGGTATATGGCTAAGAGCTCATGACTGAATAAGAGATAGAAAGAAACACAGGAGGTAAAATGAATATTCTGATGACATGAAATTTAAAAGTTTACATGAATAAAAAGTGAATGAAATAAATGTTTTTAATTTTTAAAATCAAAAAATGTTTTTTGCACAGACCCAAAATCAATTCAACCAAAATTAGAAGAAAACAGGGGAACTGAGGGAAGGGAGAGAAGTTCAGATAATATTTTTTTAATCTCAAATAAACATTTCATTTCTCAAATATGTAGGAAATTGAGAAACTTTTATAAAAATAATATCCATTCTCCAAAATAATAATAACAAAATAATTAAAGACTAAGAACAGGCTGTTTTCATAAGAATAAGTCAAAGCTATTGCTAGCCATATAAAAATGCTATAGAATACTAATAAGTAGAGAAATCAAATTTTAAAAATTCAGAAATATCATCTCACACCCATTAGTGTGACATGGTGAGAAAAGAAGAAAAATGTTCATCAATCAGGGAACGGCTGAACAAGTTGTGGTATATGATTGTGAAGGAATATTATTGTTCTGTAGGAGATGACATTATCAGGGGAAAAAAAGTAAGAATACTTTCATGAGCCATTGCAAAGTGAGAATGTTGTACTTAGCAAACAGCAATGTAACAATAACCAAGTGTGAATTAACTAATATGATCAACATAATGATCCACAATAGTTTCAAAGAATTTATGATAAAAAATACTATCCATCTCCAGAGAAAGAACTATCAGACTGTGTATGGAAATTGAAAAATATTATTTTGTTAATTTTAATTACTTCTTTTTAACAATATGATCAATGAGGATATCTTTGTATGATTTCAGTATGAACAATGAGCATTATTTTTCTTTCCCTCTCAATGGGTAGAAAAGGACATGATTAGAGAAAGGGAATTTGGAGTTGAAAAATAATTTTAAAATAAAAGCAAAAAGGATTTTTAAAAGCTTTGGTAGAATCCATGTAACTAATATCCAAATATTTTCTCTCCTTTGCAAATTTAAACATCAAAAAAGGAAATGACATTAGAATTACATAATCAGTTCTTGATGGAGCCATGTTAATACTTTTTATTTATTATCTATTTTTCAAAATATTCATGAAAAGTTTAAAAATAAAAGCTTTTTTAGTTGCATGTAACTAGATAAATGTGCATTAAAACTTATTTATCAAAACACTTAGGTTATTTCAAGGTGTCATATTTTGATTTTTTCAAGGTCTGAAAATAAAATCATTAAGAATTAATTAATAAAAAAAATTTGAATGCAGGAATGAAAAAAATACACTGCTAGGATGATCACATGAGAACATATCAGAATTCATAGGAAATATTTCTAAAGTTAAATGAACTTCACAGTTTATCACATTCAATCATTTTATATTTAATGAAACTGAGACCCCAGTGAACTTAAGTAATTTGCCTAAAGTTATACTTAGTAAACATAAAAGATGAAATTTAAACACAAAACCTTTGCCATCAGAGTCAATGCTCTTCGCATTGTACCACACTTTCCTTATCAATACTTTAAATATGTTATAATCCTAATATAATTGGTACTAGGTATAGAAATAGCATTTGTGGAAAATCATAAGATTAGAGCTTTATATCTTAAAAATGAAAATTCTTTGTACGCAATCAAAAATCTCTAATGCCATGATTATGTCTTATTTTAGTTCTTAACAACCCAGATAATTGTATTCTTTGAGCTCTATTCTCTCATTACCCTTCAGGAAATGAATGTTGAGTGAGATAGATAGCAATTTTTTTTTTTAAACAATGCAATCTAGGGTTATTCTAAAGAAAGCAGTTAATTTCTTACTAGTTCCTGTGACAAAGGTGATAAACTTAGGAATGTACATGAAAATGAAATATCTAATTGCATACCCATTCAGGTCAATCAATAGACAGTTGCTTGCACACTTTGTTCAATTCAAACAAATTAAATTCATCCAGGAAACACTTGTAAGTGCTAAATATGCTAAAGATAAATTTTTCTTCATCTAGAATGCTTGAAATATTCTGATGTACCATATCATCTGGTAATGGAGAAGAAAAAAAGGAAAATCAAATTCAACTGCATATTTTACAGTGCCATATATTATTGGACTTGGAACTAAGAGAACTGATTAAAATCTTGATATGTGATCCTAGTTAAGTCATTTTACCTTTTCAGTTTTATCTTTAAAATTGAATAATAATTACAATACAATTTATTTCACTGAATTGAAGGGAAATCACTTGGCAAGTATAAAGAACTAACATTTATGTAGTAGTTGTGTGTGTATATGCATGCACACTAGCATGTATGGCACTATCGAGGTCTCTCTGAAGAACTTTGGATTGTGAAACATAGGAAACAATGTCATAGAAGTGCCAGCATAACATGTCTGAATCAAAGAAGGCACTATTCTCTGTGAGCAAAAGAGAATTGCAGTGGCTTAAAGGAAATGGGAAATGCAGAAATTTAGACATTGTCTTCACTCTAAATGATCATATGGATTATTTGTGGCCAGCCTATGGTAGAGTCTTCCAAGCTTTCATTTATCTGATCAGCCACAGTCAGAAATACTATATCTTGATCCCAAAATAATAATGTTATTTTGATCCTCTTTGAGAATGAAGAATAACTATGTATGTCTGCATGTGATATAGGTGTATGTATTGTGAAAGTATGTATATGCACTTGTAAATATATTTGTGTGTAATTGTGTATTATGTTTTTGAGCATTTGTAGACAAACATATAAATTGAATAGTGCTCTGATAATCAGTATGAACATTAATTATCATATAGAACAATAAGGCAAATCTGTACTGATGTATTTTAAAGGTTAATTTTAAAAATAAATTCCTCAACTTAATCACTTGCCGGTTTCCTTTTTATGTAAAAGATGAAAACTATACCCCCTAAAATAATTTGCATAAATAAACTACAAAAAGATATAGTAGATGCGATATATTTAAGGAAATTTATCACCATATGTTGGAATACATGGGAGAGCTGCTGAAATACACGGGAGCCACCTGACAGTGGCTACTGGAGATCCAACCCAGAATGGATCTCCTCTTGTGAGAGGATGATACAAGGAGACTGAGAGGCAGTTGCTGTTCTCTGCCTTCTCTGACCTAGAGGCCATTGCATTGTCTGACCTCCCTCCTCTTTCCTCTGCCTCCAATTTATCTCATTCCCAGTCTGCAACACCTGGGTCAACAAAGGCTGCCTGGCAACTCCTTCAGATGTTATGATCCACAGCGGAAGAGGCTCTAAGAGAATTGACTGGTTCCCTAACAATTCCCTGTTTTTTGTTTTTTGCTGTTATTCCCCCCCACAGCCTAGTCAGCACACTGAGAAATGCAAGCAGCACTATCATTTCTGGATGGTTGTAGCAGGTGTTGCTCTTGTGAAATATCATGGAGGCAAACTTTCAAATGGAGAAGAGGATTGTAGTCAGAACAGGCATTTAAGTCTCTCATCAGTGTCCTGGCTCAGTCCTTTAATGTGTTGACCTATTTAATTACCCCGACTAAAAAAGTCTTACTAGAACTCTTCTTCCTTAACTCTGGAAGGATCCTTCTCATGAATAGCACTGGTTCTTCTTGTAATTCTTACACCACATTCAGGCGCCATAATGTAGTGCTCTGCTTGGTTTTCTGGAGGTCTCTGGACCAGCCTTCATTTCAGTTCAGTAATCACCATGAGAATAGCCAGGGATAAGGTACAAATTCTTTATTGTCTCCTTGCTTGGGGCTGGGCAACTTTCTGGAGAGCCTTTCAGGCCAGCCATCAGCGTGGGAAGTGTAGGAGGCCAGCCACCAGGATGCTGTGAGCTGAAGTGAATGTTTCTGAATCTCTGATGGCTATTATATACTCTATTATAATCACATTATCATAGGTGTGAATCTTGTGGAACTATATTAAGTACTAAGTACATGTACTAGAGAACTATTAAGCACCATGCTAAACTAGATAACCATTGTATTATCAATTCCACTGACTTAACACTTTTGTAAGAATCCTTGTTTTAAATACAGAGTTCTGGCCTATAACACCATAGAAAAAGAGTGGATAATGTGCAAGAAGAAAATGAGAAATAAGATATAGGCCTAAAGAGGAGCTTTTTTATAACCCTGAAAAGAAAGACAAAAACAAAATAAAATAAAATAAAAAACAAGAAACATGTTTCCAGTATGTTGTTTTTGCATATTCTCTATCTCTAGGAAATCATTGTTGTGCATTTTAATTTGGGAGATAATATTCAATTACATAGAATAAATTGAGGGTGATTCCAGAGAAAAAGCATTAGGATTGAAGAGGACTAGACAAGGTTTCTCTCTCTCTCTCTGTCTCTCTGTCTCTCTCTCTTTTTGCTGAGACAATTGGGGTTAAGTGACTTGCCCAAGGTCACACAGCTAGGAATTGTTAAGTGTCTGAGATCAGATTTGAACTCAGGTCCTCCTGACTTCAGGGCTGGTGCTCTATCCACTGTGCTACCTAGCTGCCCCATCTTTCTCTTTTGTTTTCAAGAAATTATTTTTTTCAGTTAGTTTTTGTGCATTTTTTTCCATTTGACCAATTTTGCTTTTTAAGTCATTTTTCTCATTAGATTTTTGTTTTTAATTTCCTTTTGAAGCACTCTCAGTTTTCTTCCAAATTTTTCCTCTATCTCTCTTATTTGATTTTCAAAATATCTTTTGAGCTCTTCCATGACTTGAAATCAATTCTTATTTTCACTGGATGCTTTGGATGTAAGAGCTTTTTTATATTCTTCTGAGTGTGTTTTGATCTTCTTTGTCACCATAGTAACTTTCTATGATCAGAATCTTTTTTTGTTATTGTTTTCTCATTTGCACAGCCTTTTCCTCAGCTTGTAACTCTTTGTTAAAGTAGGGTTCTGTTTTCAGGGTGGAGAGAGCATTGTCACAAGCTGTTTTCAGAGATTTTTCTAGGGACTTGACCACAAGCAATCTTTTTCTGCCCTAGAAGGAAGTGTTTCCATTATACTGTGGCTATAAGATCTAGTAGCAACAGAATCCCTTCCAGTAAAGAGGCCTAGAGTGAGCTGAGACCTCTAGAAGTTGCCATCAACACTGCTTCCCATGCTCACTCCTGGTTTATTGGTTTCCTAAAGCCCTCTCACCCTACTGACAGATCTTTCCTAATGACTTTCCAACATATCTTTGGCATCTTTGGGCTGAGAGATCTAGAAACTGCCCGTACTATTGCAGATACCCCAAGGCCCATTCCTTTTTTGCTGGTGTCCAGACTGAGACCCCTAGTAGGGGTCAAGGCTGCACCACCATGAACTCTGGCAGGACTGTGTGCTGGACTCCTATCCTAATGCCATAGACCTTTCCTGCTGACCTTCTAAATTGTCTTCAGCTGAAAAATGTTCCCCTCCATCTTTATGTATGTTCTGATGCTCTAAATTTTGTTCTGAATCGTTATGAAAAGTGAACTATAATCAGACAGGCAGTAGAATAATCAGGAAAGAGCAGGAGAAAATAGTTATCATCCAGTATCAAAGGTTATAGGGAAATCAGGAAACATGAGGCTTGATAAAAGATCATTATTTTTAACAGTTAAGAGATCATTAATAATTTTGGACAGCAGTTGCATTTGAACAATCTGATTGGAATCCAGACTATATGGAGTTAAATAGAGAATCAAAGGAAAGGAAATGAAGGCCCCTATTGTAGTTGGCATTCTCAAGGGATTAAATTACCGAAGATGGGAGTGATGTGGACATTATTGTAGGCAATTGGCTGTGTGACCTTGGGTAAGTCACTTAATCCTATTTGCCTCAATTTTGTCATTTATAAAATGAGCTGGAGAAGGAAATGGAAAATCACTGATATTTTTGCCAAAAAAAAAAAAATCCCAAGTGAGGTCACAAAGAGTCAGACATGATTGAAATACTAACAAAAAGATAATGGATCAGGAGGAACAGGGCAATGTTCTGGATGGATGGAATTGGATTACTTGTGCATGTAATGAATGTTGCTTTGGCAAGGACAGAACTCAAACTTTTCATGTGAAAGAAGAGAAAAGGAGACAGTGCCTGAAAGCATCTGAAAGATAGGAGTTGTGGAGGAAGAGAAAAGAGAAACCTCTCAAGAAAGAGCTCAGTTTTTTTTTTGAGTAAAATGGAGCAAGTTGTTTAGCTAAAAGAATGAGAATAGAGAGGAGTGTGGGAAGTTTGAAGAGGATGAAAAAACTGGAAAAGATACTGTGTTGAGTAATATTTTTGTTATTGTTGAGTCCTTTTTAGACTCTTTGTGATCCTATTTGGAGTTTTCTTGGCTAAGATATTGGAGTAGTTTTTCTTGGCTAAGATATTGAAGTAGTTTGTCTTCTCCAGCTCATTTTATAGATGAGGATCTGAGACAAAAAGGATTAAGTGACTTGCCCAGGATCACACATCTAGTAAGTATCTCAAAGCAGATTTGAACTCAAAAAAATTGAGGCTTCCTGATTCTAAACACAAAGCTTTCCTTTCTGTGACACCTGGTTGACTAGTGAGTAAAATAGTAAATCAATAGGTAGGTATAAAAGGGCCACTTTTTTACAGTAAAAATTTAGTTGAGATTATATAACATAAACTTTTAATGGTTCCATTAAACAAGTTCCATTAAAACAAGTCAGATTCATGATTTTTTCCCCCAGCTTCATTAAGCAGTAGATGAGTAAGAAAAAATGCAGAGGCTGGTGATAATAATCCAAGGCTACTGGAATATTTACAGAAATACCATCACAGACCTTAAAAAGAATATTTATATCTTTCAGATTGTCATTATTTTGTTATTTATTTATTCCCAACAAACATCACTTGACAACAAACTGAAATTGATATGGCTCAAACATCTGAATAAGAATATTGAATAGTTAGATTCAAATTTTTAACAAGGTCAAATTTCACATATATTTTTCATGTACTATCATCATAAGAGGGTTAAGAGAGTCTGGGTTCATCACTAGTAATCCACCCTCATCATTGATAAGAGAAAATTTTGGGGGAATAATTTAATAATCTTAGTGCATTATAAATTAAAAACATTCTTTGAAGTGAAAGACCCAAGTAAAATTACATTAAGAATTTTTGGTTTTGTTTTTTGCAATTTGATCTTATCAATATATATTTGGCTTTTTCTATTTGTGGCATAGAACAAAATTTCCCAAAAGTCAAAATTAAATAATTTCTCACTATTTTTATATAAATTTGATTTAAGAAAACCATTATCAAATGATTCAGTTACAAATCCTGTGAATTGAGAATTTGTTTCAATATTTTCCTAATTCAGCAAATACCCTTATCAAATTAGCATTATGAATTCTAGATTTATAGCAAAGAAGAATTGAGCACAAAACAATGCAAATTCTAATATCATTGGCAAGGAAATATTTTGATGTTAGCATTCTTATTTCCACTTATTTTTCTCCCAAAATAATTAAATAATGAGTGTAGACACATACACATGTGTATGTGTATATATATGTATACATATATACACATCTACAGGAAGAGACCTATATATTTACACATATGTGTTTGCATGTATGTAAACATATGTGTCTATGTATATGTATAGGTGTGTTGTGTGTGTGCGTGTGTGTGAGAGAGAGTGTGTGTGTATAACCAAAAGACTTCTTTGTTATTTTAAGGTCATTTTAATTTTCCTTCAGGGAGGAGAGTAGGAGGGAGCTGCTGAAACACTTAAAACCTCTTTACCATATATGCTTTCTTCATCCAGAGAACCCCCAGACTGTCCATTATTGTCCTGCCTGTACTTTCTATGGGACTTTGAAAAGAAAAGGTTCAAAGAGCAAGACTTTCAAGCTCCCCTTTCCATGTCAAACCCTTTCAACCACTGATTTCAAAGTCTTTCTCCTTTGCTGTTCAAAGGCCTGTAGACTCGTAGGGGGTGAGATTGGAGTTAAAGGTTGAACTACAAAGCTCCTTGCATTCACAGTAATATCCAGCTTGGAGAAACAAATGGTAATAAAAACTCAAGCACCTATCAATAAAACTGTCAATATAAAAAAAGGAAGGGGAGAAAGATTATATATATTCCCAGAGCCAATTGCCACCCCCCCCACACTTTTTTTTTCAACTCAGCACATGCTGTTATCAGTTTGGAGAAAAACCTAATTGATATTTTGAAGTATGACTTTTTTCCTCCATTCATATTACAGCTGTGGGTGGAGGAATGACAGAAGCAGATGAGAGAATAGGAAAAAAAAAAAAAAAAAAAAAGCCCAAAGAAGTTAGATAAGAATAGCTAAAGAAGTCCCTACCAACATCTAAAATAAAATCCCTGCCTTACTCTAGTTGAGTATTCATCTTCCTCCCCTTCTCTCATTCTCTATCCTTTTTATCTGCCTGCCCACAAGATTTGGAGCACCATTAATTGGTCCTTAGGGAGGCTAACAGGCCTCTGCTTTTATGACTGGGTTCTTTGTATTGTACACATGTGGGCATCTCTCAGGAGATAAACAAAAGGAAAATGTGTGAAAAGGGGCCAGAATTTGTATAGGTCTAAACATGGAACTGGCCATCTACTTGATTTACTGTTAATACTTAAAATTATGTGAATATACCCCACACCTTTGCATTTAATCTGTTTATTTCTGATTGCTACAGGGCCATCTTCTAAGAAATTACATTTCCTACATGAAATCAAACATCCTAACTCTTTATTGACCCCCTCCTCTTTTCCCTCCCTGCCCTCTGCAACAAATGATAGAGGTGGTCTTATGGGAAGATGAAAAGAATAGTTGATCATAAGAACTAACCTGGAGCCAACATGTTGGTCTTTCGTCCCTTCAGCAGTTTCTAAACCCTAAGCACCTGCAGCTAATTCTCATGACTTCTAGCATTGGTCTTGAATATGCTGAGGCATACACTTTTTTTAAGATTTATTATTTATTTTTAACATTTTTTTCTTTTTAAACTAAGTTCCAAATTCTCTCCTGCTATTCCACCCCTTCGTCCTCTCTAAGAAATCGAGCAAAACAATATTGATTATACATGTAAAATCATGCAAAACATTTCCATATTAACTGTATCACCAAAAAAAAGCAAATATAAAAAAAGCAAGAAAACCATGCTTTAATTTGTAATGAGTTGATCAGTTTTCTAAGGATAGATAGCATTTTTTCATCATGATTTCTTGGTATTGTCTTGGATCATTGTTTTAGTCAGAGAAACTAAGTCTTTCAGAGTTGTTTATGATTACATTACTGTTACTGTGCAATGATCTCCTGGTTCTTCTCACTTTGCTTTGCATCAGTTTATTGAGGACTTGCCATGTGGTGTATATTTTTTCTGAAACCACCAATCATCATTTCTTACAGCACAATTATACTCCATCACAATCATATGCCAGAACTTGTTTAGTCTACTAATTAAAGAGTATCTCCTCAACTTTCAATTCTTTGCCACCAAAAGGTGCTGCTATAAATATTTTTGTACATAGCAGTCCTTTTCATTTTTTTAAAATCACTTTTTGGAGCCCAAACTAGCAGGAGCATTACTGGGTCAAAGAGTATGCAGTTTTGTCGTTCTATAAAATGGTTGAATTAGTTCACAATTCCACAAATAGTTTATTGGTATATCTATTTTCTCTCATGCCCTCTAGCATTTGTCATTTCTAATAGGTATGAGATGTTAAACTAAAGTTGTTTTAAATTTCTCTAATCAATAGTAATTGGAAATATTTTCCATATGAATATAGATAGCTTTGATTTCCCCTTTTCAAAACTACATGTTCATATCTTTTGAACATGTATCAGTCGAAGAATGGCTCTAATTTTTTGTAAATTTCACTTGAATCTTTAGATATTTGAGAAAGTGGCCCTTGCCAGAACAACTTGTTTGATATTATTTCATTATATATGATTCTTTTTAACTAAAAAGTTTCCCTGCTAATGTCTTGTAATTAGATCTATTTGTGCTTTTGTTCTGAGTTCATGATAGCATCCCCTGTCTTTTTTGATTCAGCTGAAGCATAATAGATTTTGCTTCAGCCCTTAGTTTTAACTCTGTGTGTTTCTTTCTGATTCAATGATGTCTCTTATAAGCAACATATTGTTAGATTCTGGTTTCTAATCCATTATGCTATCTGCTTCTGTTTTATGGGTGAGCTTATCCCATTCACATTTATAATTATGATTACTATGTATTTCCTCCCAATCTTCTTCTGTTTATCCTTCTTTTTTTTCTTGTTTCTCCTCAAAAGTCTGCTTTGCTTCTGAGAACTAACTTTTTTGATCCTTCTCCCTTTTATCAATCCCTCTTTCACATCTCCTCTCCTTCCCTTTCTATTTCCCTAATTGGTAAGATAGATTTCTTACCCAACTAAATAAAGCATGGACTTTTTAGCAGTGTTTCACTTTTCTCAGAAATTAAGTTCACCAGGGAATGTTTACCTTTATTTACAAATTCCAGTAACTTCTTTCATAAAACATGACATTCCATTTAAGGTGGTTGGTAAAACAAAAGAAATTATAAATATGAGGAATGCAGAGAAGTATAGAAAAATTACATGAATTTATAGGAAACATAATAAGAAGAACCAAGAAAACAATACATAACAATGACAAATATTATAAAAGGAAACACTGAAAGGCACAGTCTGAAAGGGACTTGTATATTGAGGAAACTATATCTTAGGCCCCATAATCTTCAAGTAAGTTAGACTAATTTCTTCTTAAAAGATATTTAAATTTTAGATTAATGGGAAAGGAAGAAAAAAAGTAGCATAGGGCAAGGTGGGGCATAGAAGGATCTTTAGATTAGCAAGGTCTGTAGATTAATAGGATAGGAAAAAAAGAGGAAGAAAAAAGGTGGGGAGAGAAGAGAAGGGAGGGATTCATGGGTGAGGGAAGGTTAAGTAATAGCTAGGCAAGTCAAGAAGTAGAATTAAAGTAGAAGAGTTAACAGGGATAGGAAATTAGAGATAAACACAAGTATATAACAAGGTTTGGGAATAAAATTCATTAGAAAAATAAGACTAGTAATAACTAATATCAAAGTCAAATTTAAAAACTCAATCAAGAGAGAAAACTATATTACATGCCAGCCATATAAATATTGTTTTGGATGCATGTGTACATATATGTAATAGGTACATACATGTATATGTATGCATGTAGGCATGTGTATATGTTATCTATGTATCTATATATCTATATTTATATCTATATCTATAGCTATCTATCTATCTATAAATATATATATATATATATATATATATATATATATATGCTTAACTGTAGCCTGCTTGGAGAGGTGTGAGTGGGGGGTGGGTGGGAAAAAAGTAAAAAATGCATAGCAGAAAATAAAAGAATAGCCTACAAGGAAACAAAGAAAAGATAAACAGTAATGAATATATAATCATTATTATATGTTTTATTCAAAGAGAAATTTATTGTTACATATTTTAAATCCTCCCTGATGTTCTGCTGGGCTCATGATAATGTTTTGTTTTTTTTATGTTTTGATTTTTCCTTTCTGTCTTTTTCTATTTTGTATTTAATTTAAAATAAATATTTAAAAGATATTTAAATTATCTAAAAAAAAAAAAAAAGCTCAGGGAACTAAAGCTCAAGTTATCAACATAACTTCCTGATTGCTTGGGCACAAAGTAGTTATGATGAAAGGAACAGGTTTCTTTTTCCATCTTGTGGCTATGAACCACACTAAAAAGTTATGCTCAATTAAATCAATACATTATCCTAGATAAACATCTCTTCCTTGTGTTGATTGCCCTTTTCTTCCTATGACTAAGTAAATCTTTTATTAATTAATAAATAGATTGTGAGTTTCTCACTTCATTCCAGTTTCAGATCTAAACTGACTCAGTGATTGGCCTGACACAGGCTAATATTAAGGACATAACTTGGCATCTCAACTGTGATCTCCAGTAGGCTATCTCCTGTTTGTCACTGACTTGATTAAATACTTCTCTTTAAGAAGCAGACAAAGGAAAGGGACCTGACAGCTTAGAAATATTATCAGAGTTGACGTCATCAGTGGCTAAAGAAGAATGTGCTTTTCTACTGGAATTTTGGAAAATCACTACAAATTCTCATCTCCTCTTCTCTCTTGACCTTTTTTTTTTTTTGTAATCTCACTCTGTCATTTTATCTCCCTAAGAACTCAACTAATAAAGGAAGATAGGTGCCCAGGATTGTATCTGAGGTGGGATAAATGGTGTGGAGGATTACTTGTGCCTGAGAATTTCATCTGTCTGTGACTCTGGGTTTCATATTTTGAGGCTACATGTGAATCCTCAAAGAGGACATGAATTGGTCTCATCTTGAAAAAGTCCTGAGAACTCAAAAAGGATTTTAAAAATCAAGCAAAAAAGTTAGAAGAAAAATTGAAAAAATAAATGAAAACTATGCAGGAGAATTTTGAAAAGGGAGTCAACTGCTAGGAAAAGGAAGAACAAAAATTGACTAAAGAAAACAATTTCTTAAAAAATAGAATTGGCCTAATGGAGAAAATATCTCCTGAAGAAAACAACTACTTACAAAGGTAGAATTGTAAAATTGAAAAGGAAGTAAAAAAGCTAATTGAAGAATTAGAATGGGGTAAAAATAAAATGGGGAAAGTGGAAGGTAATGACTCTATGAGACATCAAGAATCAGCCAAATAAAATTTCAAAAAATGAAAAAATAGAAGAAAATGTAAAAAACTTTATTTTAAAATATGACTGACCTAGAAAATATATCAAGAAGAGATTATTTAAGAATTATTGGACTTATTAGAAAGTCCTGGAAAGATGTTCATGAACTGATGCTGAGCAAAAGAAGCAGAACCAGGACTATATTGTACACAATAACACCAAAAATATATGAAGCTTGATTCTTCTCAGTAGAAGCAGTTCTAATAGATTTTGGACAGAAAACCATCTGCATTCAGAAAAAGAACTAAGGTGATTGAATGGTAAATCAACACATGATATGTTGACTTCTTTTTTTGTGTGTTTGCTTATTTTATTTTTTTGTCTCTCCCCTGGTTTTTCCCTTTTGCTCTGATTTTTCTCTTCCAGCATGATTCATAAAGCAATGTGTGCTAAATTAATAAATGAAAATTTTTAAAATGAATTACTGGACTTAAAAGCCATCATCAAAACAAACAAAAAATATGCTGACCAGAATCTTCCAAGAAATTATCAAGGAAAACTACTCTGATATCCTAGAACCAGAGGGTAAAATAGTCATTGGAAAAAACCCATTGATAGCCTCCTGAAAGAGATACAAAAATGAAAAACTCCAAGGAATATTGTAGCCAAATTCCAAAATTATCAGTTCAAGGAGAAAATATTGTAGACCAGAAAGAAATAATTTAAATACCAAGGATCCACAGTCAGGATTACATAGATCTTAGCAGCTTCATCATTAAAGGAGTGAAAGGGCAGAACTCAAGAAGATAATCAAACAGGATGAATTCATTTATTCAAAATTCTCTCAGCCTTATATACCTTAATATCCTTACATAACTAGCACACTGTGCATGTGTTAATTATATACTGCAATGTGGGACCACATAAATAACTTGCTATTGTGTTCAGACGTTATTAGAGATAGAAACAAAAGCAAAAAAAATAGTCCTTGCCCTCAAGTAGTTCAAAAGATCATGGAAAAGAACACAAGCAAACAAATATGTACAAACAAGCTATATACACAATTATTAAGAAGTAAATAACAGAAGGAAGATAGTAGAATTAGGAGGTATTAAAGTCTTCCTGAAGAATCTAGGATTATAATTGAACTTGAAAGAAACCAGGAAAATCTAGAGGCAGAGATAAGAAAGGAGAACATTCTAGGAATGGATTACAGTTAGAAAAAAAAATTCTCAGATCTAGAGTATGGTATATCTTGTTTGTGAATGTCCAATATCACTGAATCAAAAAAGTATATGGATGAATATTAGGTATAAAATGATGTGAATGGTATAACTGTGTGTGGAGGGGGATAGTTAATGAAAAACGTAGAAGACCAAACTGAGCTTTTGTATCTGAATCTGGACACCATAGGGAACTACTTTAGTTTAATGAGTACAGGGATGACATGATCAGATCTTTATTCTAGAAAAAGTACTACTTTGTGAAATGAATACAAGTTGAACTAGAGTGTAGAGTAAAATACTTTATCAAATAGGAATTTAACTTTATGCTTGAAGCAGCAGGGAACTAATAGAGCTTATTTGACAGACATTCAATAAGAATTCCTAATAGAGCTACAGAAAGACAGTTTAAAAGAACAGTACTGATTTTAAAAATTAGAACAATAAAGGAAAAATAGAAAAAGAAATTAAAGCAATGCAAGAAAAAATGTCACAAAAAGAATTGCTTGATGAAAGAAGTACAAAATCTCACTAAAGAAAGTAACTCCTTAAAAATTAGAATTGGCCAGGTGGATACTGATGACTTCATGAGAAACAAAGAAGCAGCAAAACAAAATGAAATAATTAAAATAATAGAAAATGTGAATTATCTAATCAAAAAATTATTGAACCGAAAAATAGATTGAAAACAATTTAAGAAATTATTAGACCATCAGAAATCCATGATAAAAAAGAGCTTAGACATCATATTTTAACATAATATAAAGAAAAACTGCCCAGATATCAGAACCAGAAGGAAAAATAGAAATTGAAGAACTCCAAAAATCACCTCCTGAAAGAGATTCCAAAATGAAAACTCCCAGAAATGTTAATAGGAAAATTCCAGAATTCTCATGAAGGAGAATGGAGAAAATTCTGCAGAGTCATAAAGAAATAATCCAAATTCTTTAGTATCACAATCAGAATAACCCAGGATTTAGCAGCTCTGGCCATAATAGAATAAGGGTTTTAGAAAATGATATTCTGGAAGATGAAGAATTTCAGATTACAGCAATCTACCTCTTAAAATTGGGTATAATCCTTTAAAGAGAAATGAAATTGAATGAAAAAATAGAGGACTTTCAAAACATTCCTGATGAAATGACACGGAAAAACAAGACTCCAGAGAAATACAAAGATGTCAACATGAATTTGGAATCATAAGGGGAATAAGGAAAAAATAATTAATAAGGAAAATTAATAAGGAAAAAAAATTGATTATGTTAATTTATGGGAAGATGAAGTATGAGTTGCCTAAGAATTTCATTATTATTATGGTAAGGAGGAATCAACATAAAGGGCACAAAAAGGATTCTATTATGTTGCAATGCTTTTTTTAAAAAAAAACCTATATAAGGGTAAGAGAAAAGGATTCACTTTGAGACTGAAGAAGGCAAAGGAAGTTTAGTGGAAAATTATTTCACATAAAAGAGACGCAATTTTTACAACGAAAGGGGAAATGAGGAAAGCAGTAAAAGTTTGAATTAATTCAAACAGTGAAGAATAGATATAGAAGAGATATACATACACAATTGGGTATAGAATTTCATCTTATCTAACATAAAAGTAGGAGTGTGAAATACAAAGGGAAAGGAGTGTCATGGAAAGAGGGATGACAAGAAATTAAGGAAAACAGTGATCAAATCTAAATAGATTTTTTTAAAAGGGGACAAGGTGAAAAATAAAAATAAATAGAAAGGAATAGGATAAAGTGAAATAAACAGTTAAGAATCATAACTGTCAATGTAAATGGGATTAACTCATGCATAAAATAGTTGTGGGCAGCAGAATAGATAAGAAATCAGACAACAATAATAGGTTTTCTACAGAAAATTCACTTGAAATGGAAAGACATTCATGGAGAATTAAAATGAGGAGCTAGAGAAAAACTTATTATGCTTTTGCTAAAGTAAAAAGAAAAGCAAGAATAGCAATTATGAATCTAAGATAAAGCAAGCAAAAGTAAAAAAAAAAAAATAGAACTAACCCAAAGATTCCAAGTTACCAGAGGTGATAAATTAATAACAATATAAAACATATGTGCATCAAACAATCCAGCATACATGTCCAGTTTCAAAATTTTATTTATTTAATATTTTCCCCAGTTACATTAAAATTTTTTGTTTTTTATTTATTCATTTTTTAATACACATTGCTTTATAAATCATGTTTAGAGAGAAAAATCAGAGCAAAAGGGAAAACCCATAGGAGAGATTAAAAAAAAGAAGAAGAAAAAGTGAACATAGCATGTATTGATTTACAATCTTTCTAATTCTTTTTCTGGATGTAGATGGTATTTTTTGTCCAAAGTCTATTAGGATTACTGTGGATCACTGAAATGAGAATAACCAAGTTTTTCATAGTTGATCATCGCACATTGATGCTATTATTGTGTGCAATGTAGTCCTAGTTCTGCTTGTTTCAGCTCAGCATCAGTTTGTGTAAACCTTTCCAGACCTTTCTAAAATCATTTTGTTCATCATGTTTTATAGAGCAATACTATTCCACTGTCTTCATATACCACAACATATTCAACCTTTTCCCAGATGATGAACATCTACTCATTTTCCAATTATTTGTTACCATAAAAAGAGCTGCTAAAAATATTTTTGCATATGTGGGTCCTTTTTCCTCCTTTATGATTTTTTTGAAATACAAAGTAATGGCACTGTACAATTCTGTTATGTCCTTTGGGCATAGCTCCAAACTGCTCTCCAGAATGGTTAGATTATTTCACAACTCCACCAACAATGTATGTGTCCCAGTTTTCCCACATCCCCTCCAACATTTATCATCATCTTTTCCTGTCTTAGCCAATCTGAGAATGTGAGGTGGTATTTAAAGTTGTTTTAATTTACATTTCTCTGATTAAAAATGATTTAGAGCATTTTTTTTCATAAAACTATAGATGGCTTTAATTTAGTCATCTGAAAATTGACTGTTCATATTCTTTGATCATTTATCAATCGGGGAATGACTTGTATTCTTATAAATTTAACACAGTTCTTTATATATTTCAGAAATGAGACCTTTATAAGAAATGCTGATTGTAAAAATTGTTTTTCAGCTTTGTACTTCTCTTTTGATCTTGCTGTTGTTTCTTTTTTTTGCTTATGTTTATGCAAAACCTTTCTAATTTAATGTAATCAAAGTTATCCATTTTGCCTTTTATAATGTTCTCTAGTTTTTTGGTCATAAAGTCCTCCAATTATCCTTTGCTTTCCTAATTTGTTTATGGTATCATCCTTTATGCTCAAATCATGTACTCATTTTGATTTATTTTGGTATGGGGTGTGAGAGTGTAAGTCTATGTCATATTTCTGACATATTTTCCAGTTTTCCCATCAATTTTGGTCAAATAGTCAATTCTTATTCCTGAAGCTAGCATTTGGGAGTTTATCAAATACTACATTACTATAGGTCTTGATTATTGTGTCATGTGTATCAAATCTATTCCAGTGATTCAACTACTTAGGATTCTATTCATCTATTTAGAATTCTATTCATCTATTTAGGATTCTATTTCCTAGTCAATACCAAATGGTTTAATGACTGCTGCTTTACTGGAACTGCTAACCCACTATGCTTTATATATTTTTTTCAATCTTTCCCTTGATATTCTTGATCTTTTGTTCTTGCAGATTAACTTTGTTATTATTTTTTCTACTTCTGTAAAATAATCTTTTTGGAAGTTTAATTAGTATGGCACTGAACAAGTAGATCAATTTAGGTAGAATTGTTATTTTTTATTACATTAGCTTGCCCTACCCATGTGCAATTGATATTATTTCAATTTAGATCTGACTATATTTGTGTGAGAAGTGTTTTGTAATTGTTTTCGTATAGTTTTTGGGTTTACTTGGCAGGTAGCTCTCCAAGTATTTTATTTTGCTCACCATAATTTTAATAATGAAATTTCTCTGCCTCTTGCTGATGGGCTTTGTCAGTGAAATATAGAAATGCTGATGATTTATGGGAGTTTATTTTATGTCCTGCAGCTTTACTAAAGTTGTGAATTGTTTTGAATAGGTTTTTGGATGATTTTCTAGTATTCTCTAAGGATATCATTATATCATCTACAAAGAATGATAGATTTATTTCCTCATTGCCTGTTCTAATTCCTTTAATTTCTTTTTATTTTCTTATTGCTAAAGCCAACAGTTCTAGAACAATGTTGAATAATAGTTGTGAAAATGGGTATCTTTGTTTCACCCCTGATCTTATTGGGAATGCATCGAGCTGTTGGTTTTAGGTAGACACTGCTTATTATTTTAAGGAAAACTCCCTTTATTCCAATGCTCTCTAGTGTTTTTAATAGGAATTGATACTGTATTTTTTCAAAAGCTTTTTCTGCATCTATTAAGATTATCTTATGATTTCTGTTGGTTTTGTTATTGATATGGTCAATTATACTGATAAATTTTCTGATATTGAATCAGAGCTTCATTCCTGGTATAAATCCCACTTGATTGGAGTGTATGTAATAATAAGATAGTAATCTCTTTGCTAATATTTTATTTAAGATTTTTTTGCATCAATAGTAGATTCAACTAATTTTCTTTCTCTGTTTTGGCTCTTCCTGGTTTAGGTATCATTATCATATTTGTGTAATAGAAGGAATTTGGCAGAATTCCTTCTTTACCTATTTTTTCAAATATTATACATAGTATTGAAATTAATTGTTGTTACAATTTTGTTGTTACAATTCACTTTTGACTCTATTTGACTCTAGAGATATTTTCTTAACAAGTTCAATTTCTTTTTTCTAAAATGGGATTATTTAAGTAATTTATTTCCTCTTTTGTTAATTGGGGCAATTTATATTTTTTTAAAAATATTCATGCATTTTAGTTAGATTGTCAGAGTTGCTGCCATACAGTTGGACAAAATAACCCCTAATTATTACTTTACTTTGTTTTTCATTGGTGGTAAATTCACTTTTTTCATTTTTGATGGTGGTGATTTTTTTCTTTTCTTTTTCTAATCAAATTAATCAAAGGTTTATCTATTTTGTTGGTTTTTTTCATAAAACCAACTTTTAGTTTTATTAGTTCAATAATTTTCTTAGTTTTAATCTTATTTACCTCTCCTTTAAGTTTCTGAATTTCTAATTTGGTATCTAATTGAGACTTTTTAACTTATCTTTTTCTGGCTTTTTTTAGTGGCATGCACAGTTCATTGATCTCCTCTTTATTTTATTCATGTAGCTATTTAGAGGTATAAAGTTTCCCCTAAGAACTGCCTTGGCTCATTTTTTAGCATTAGATTATTTAATTTTCCTATTGACTTTTAGTCTGTTTCCCTGCCTTTTTATTGAATGTAATTTTATTGCATTGTGATCTGAAAAGGAAGCATTTATTATTTATGCCTTTCTCTATTTGATTGTGGGATTTTTATGCCCTAATACAAGGTCAATTTTTGTGTAGGTACCATGTGCTGCTGAGAAAAAGGTATATTCCTTTCTGTCCTTATCCATTTTTCTCTAGAGGTTTATCATGTTTGGGTTTTCCAGGATTCTCTTAATCTAGCTAGTTTTTTTTTTCCTCATTTATTTTGTGGTTACATTTGTCTGATTTTTGAGAGGGGAAGGTTGAGGTGCCCCATTAACATAATGTTGCTGTCTATTTCCTCCTGCAACTGGCTTAAAATCTTTAGGAATTTGATTGCTCTACCACCTGCTGCATACACATTTAGTATTGTTACCATTTCATTGTTTATGGTATCCTTTATCGAGATGTACTTTCCTTCCTGATCTCTTTTAATAAGATCTATTTTTACTTTTGTTTTATCTGAGATCAGAATTGCTACCTTTATTTTTTTTTACTGCAGCTGAAGCATAATAAATTCTGTCACATCATTTTACCTTTGCTCTATATGTCTCTCTGTCAAATGTGTTTCTTGTAAACAAGATATTGTAGGATTCTGTTTTTTAATCTAATCTGCCATTTGCTTCCATTTTATGGGAAAGTTCATCCAATTCACATTCACAGTTATTGTTACCAGCTTTGTATTTGCCTTCATTCTATTTTTTTCTCCTGTATATACTTTTCATCTCTCTTTGCATCCGTTCTTAATATTTTTTTTTACCCATTCACCTACTATTTCTATCACCCCTTATCTCCTTCTCTTACCTTTTCCCCTGTTGTTTCTGCCCTTCCTTGTATCCTGTCCCTCCTGTTTCTTTCTTCTTTCTTGTCCTTCTTTATAATGTTAGATAAATTTCTATACCCAACTGAATGATAGTTATTTCCTCTTAGAGCCAAAACTGATGAGATCAAACTTCAGAAAATGCTCGCTGCTCTTCCTTCATTCCCCAGATTGTAATAGGTCTTTTGTGTCTCTTCATGTCAACTAATTATCCTACTATACCTACCCTTTTCTCTTCTTCCAGTACAGACCTTTTCCCACTCCTTAATGTGTTTTTCTTTGAGTCATCACATAAGAGTCTATTCATAGCCACACTTTCAGTCCATGTGATGCCTCCCCTCTGTCTGCCCCAATGACAGACACAGTTCTTAATAGAACTGTTTTCCCATCTAGGGATGTTAACAGTTTAACCTTTAAATAATATATATTTTGCCCCTGTTTACCTTTTTATGCTTCTCTTGAATCCTGTGTTTGTAAACTAAATTTTCTATTTAGTTCTGTTTTTTTTTCAATGGAAATAATTGAAAATCTTTCACTTCATGGAAGCTCCATTGCCTCACCCAAAATATGATGCTGAGTCTCACTGGGTTGTTAATTCTTGGCTGTAACCATAAGTTCTTTGCCTTCTGAAATGGTATTCTGAGCCCTCTGATCCTTTACTGTGGAAAATGCCAGATTCTTGGTAATTGTGACTGTTGTTCCTTGATACTTGAATTATTTTTGTCTGTCAGCTTGCAGTATTTTTTCCTTGAGGTTGTAGATCTGGAGTTTCACAACAACGTTCCTTGGTATTTTCCTTGTGGAATCTCTTTTCTGAAGGTGATTGATGGATTCTTTCAATGAATGTTTTCCTCTCTTTTTCAAGACTATTGAGGTACTTTTCCTTAATGATTTCTTGAAGAATGCTATACAGACTCTTTTTTTCGGTCATGGCCTTCAGGTAAACCAATAATATTTAAATTTTCTCCTCTGGATCTATTTTCTGGGTCACTGTTTTACCAATGAGTTATTTCACATTTTCTTCCATTTTTTTCATTTTTTTTAGTTTGATTGATTCTTGCTGTCTCATAGTCATTAGTTTCCTTTGCCCCATTCTAGTTTTTAATGTGTGATTTTCTTTAGTTAGCTTTTGTATTCTTTTTCTATTTGATTAATTCTACTTTCGAAAGTGTTGTTTTCTTCAGTGGATTTTTTTTTTTTTTTGCATTTGGCCAATTGTTTCTTTGAGGAGTTATTTTCTTCCGTTATTTTTTTCTTCCTTTTCAAAGTTGTTGACTTTTTTATGCATACCTCTTATTCCCTTTCTCATTTTTTCTTTTACTTGTCTTATTTGACTTTTTAAATCTTTTATCAGCACTTCCAAGAAGCCTATTTGGACTTAAGATCAATTCATATCACTCTTTCATATTTCTTCTGTGGACATTTTGTCCTTGTTTGATTTGGTGTTTTGGTCTGCCATCACTATAGTAGCTTTCTATGGTCAAGGATCTTTAAAGTTTCTGTTTCATTTTATTTCCTTTTCTTTTGGTATTTCCTTTTTTTTTTACTTTTACAGTTGAGTTTGTCCCAAACTTCCCTGTGCAGCTCTGAACTTAGCTGTGAGCACAGGAGCCCCTTGTGTTTATAGAAGGAGTTTTTTTCTGCTCTTTTCAGGAAACAGCCTGGTTTCCCAGAGTTTGCCTTCTGAGATGGGACTGAAGGCTGGCCCACTGATTTGCCCCTTTATTGAGACAGAACTGAGGGTCTTAATTGCTGATTTGCTGTGATAAGGACTCTCTCATTGACTTTCTAAGAGTCTGACTAAGCTGGGCTAAACACTCTTTTCACCACAGTGAGACTGAGCTTTTTTTAACTAATCTGTTTTGAGCTGGAAAGTGGTTTCATTCCATCAGGAGGTGTTTAGAGGCTTGGTTTCATTGGTTTTTGAGGGAATTTGGGAGAGCAGGAGCAGCTTCCCCCTCAAGAAATCCAGCAGACAAGTTCTTGAGAGAAAAGTTAATTGATGTAAAGAAAGAAAGAGACACCAAAACTATATTAGTGGGGGATTTCAATTTACCTCTACCATAAAATGAAAAGCAAGTTAAAAAGATGAATAAAATTTTATAAAATTTAGATATGCTATATCTCTTGACAAAATAGAATGAAATAGAAAAGAATGACTTTTTTTCTCATCTGCACATGTCCCCTTCACAAAAACTGAAAAGGAGAATTAAAACCCTGTAAAAGGCTGAAACTATGAAAAGGTATGCTTGAATCAGATAACCGAGCGCTTAAGACTAATTACCTATTAATTATGAGAGAGTGACTCTATTAGCATGTTTTGGATAAATGGCTCTTCTCACTGTTTGGTGCTGGCTCAATGTTTGATGTTAAGATAATCATAGGCAAGGATTAGAGGGTGAAGTGAGAGAGGTAAGACTTCACTTGGGGCAGGATGAGGAGGAGAGAGGTGGAGCTTCTGGACTCCAGAATCAAGAAGAGATCTTTGGCAAAACTCCTGGCAGTTTGCCTGCTTCTTGCACTCCTCCCCCTAAAGACCAAGGACTTTAATTTATCCTGACTCTGGCTGATCCTGAGGCCTCTAGGGAGCTATCTTGGACTTAACAAAACTTCACAAACAAATGATTAAAGAAAAAAATATTAAATTCATCCTATTCAAATAACACCACCATAAAGTTATATTCAATAAAGCACTTTTAAAGGATAAATTAAAAAATAATTGGAAACTAAATAATCTAAGCCTGAAATATACATGGATAAAAATACAAAAATAGAAACAACAAATTCATTATGATGATGATGATGATAATAATAATAATAAAGCTAAGAATAATAAAGATAATGAAAGCAATGGAATAACACAGCAAAATTTGTGGCATGCAGTCAAAGCAGTACTTATGAGAGAAATCAATATCCCTAAATGAATACATTGGTAAAAGTAAAATAATACAACAAATTGGGGACATAACTAAAAAAGCAGAAAAAGAGCAAATGAAAAATACCCAATTAAACAATAAATTAGAAATCTTGAAAATGAAAACAGATTAATAAAATTGAAGGATTAAAAATAATGAACTAATAAAAGAACAAGGAGGTTTTATAAAATCATAAAATAGATAGATCAATGGGCAGCTAAAGAGAGACAGAAAAAGAGACAGAGAGAAGAAAACCAAATTACCAGTATCAAAAATAAAACAGTATGAAATGAAGATAAAATTAAAGTAATTATTAGGAGCTATATTATCCAATTATATGATACTAACATGAACAATCTAAATTAGATGAAAATTTGCAAATATACATATTTATATATTTGTATGAAAATATATTATAAATACCAAAAAAAGAAACAAAATTTTAACTAACCTTTATTTTAGAAAAAAGAAAATAAATTGTACAAGTTATAAATAAACTCCTTAAAAAAATAGGACTATGTAAGTTTATAAATGAATTCTACTAAATGTTTAAAATAATAATTTCAATACTATTTAAATTATTTTAATAAGTGTGGATAATTCTAGGAAGATGGTGGAGTAGTCAGAAAATTTCAAACTCTCCAAATTTCCTCCATAAACAGAGCAAAATTGTATCTCAGGGTTAACACAGGTCAGTGAAAAATAAATAAGACTTGGGAAATAGGCGGTTTTCCTGAGACAACCAGAGAAGAACTGAAGAAAATCTACAGGACTGGGATTTAACTGGTCAGAAGTGTACACACCTCCAGGCTAGCTCCATAGAAGCAACAAGCAGGGAACCTTAGGATTAGCTGGATAAAGAAGGAATCTCAGCCCATACCACAGAAACTTTCATTTGCTGAATGGCCTGGGGAATTGGGGTCTGAGTTGGGAAGACTGAACAAACCTCTGCTGAATAGGAAAGCCAAGCCTAGTTCCATTGCTGAGACACTGCCCTGGGCAAGGAGAAACCAGCATTCTCAGGGAGAGTGCAGAAACAGTGGGGTAGGGACAATACTGGCTGCAGGCATTTAAAAAGGGTGAAGCTTTTGGTTTGGGGTTCCAGGTCAGAGGGGAGAGCTGAAGTGAAGTTGGAGGTACCATACCCTGCACCTCCACGACTAAAGGTGCTTATACTAAAAGCTATCATTTCAAACAAAAATAAACAAAGAGGAAAGAAACCACAGAAATTTCCTGTGGAATTTAGAAGACCTGGGTTCATCTTCAGAGAAGGAAAGTGAAATAAAATGAAAGTCCCTTCTGCCCCAAAGAGTAACAATAAATAAAAAGTTAACTGCCCAGAAAGAATTTATAGAAAGACTCAAAAAAAAAAAAAAAAAGACTTTTAAAATTAAATGAGAGAGACTGAGGAAAAACTAAAAAAAAAAAAATAATAATAATAATAATAAAAACAGAATCACCCCCAAAAAACAGGATTATGAAAAAAATAACCAACAAGAAAAAAGAATCTTAAAAATATAAATAATTATTTTTAAGATTATTTTATTTGATTTCCCACCCAATCATTTTGAAAAAATTATATTTCTGCTATCATGCTATATCTCTTTTGCCTCTTTTAGCTAAACTCCTCCAAAACAGCATATACAATAGGTGCCTCCACTTCCTTTCTTTTCATTCTTATTACCTCCTTACAATCTGACTTTGTACTTTATCATCTTAAGGAACCTTCTTTCTTCAAAGTTGATAATTATCTTTAATTATTAAGCACAATGTACAATGCTCATTCTCTTTGAGCACTCTACAGTTTTTTTTATACTGTTGATCATTCATCCTTAATATTCTCTTCTCCCTTAGTTTTTGGGACATCATTCTCCTGGTTTTTCTCCTTCTGTATGACCATTCCTTCTCTGCCTCTTTTTACTGGATATAGGTCAATTCTTCTAACCATTCATGTCCCTCAGAACTCTGTCCAGGTCTTTCTCCTTTTTTTTCCTCTGTATTACTTTGGTGATGACATCAGCTTTTATGGATTTAATTACTATATCTAAGTTTATGATCTTCAAATATGCCTTTTCTGCCCTAATTTCCACTAACTTACTGTCTGCCTGAATATTTCTGCAGCTACCTTTCAAATGTCTCAAACTAAATGTTCAGTACACAAATTAAATTTTATATGCCCAAAATAGAATTCATTTTCCCCTCTAAATGTTCACTTCATTTTAATCTTCCCTTTTATTGTAGAGGGAAATAACATTCTCCAAGTTTCTCAGGCTTGGAATGTAGGAATAATCCTAAATTCCTCAATCTCACCTCTGCCTCATGTCCAGACTTGCCAATTCTTGTGCATGTTATCTTCTTAACATATGTTAAATATGCCTCCTTCTCTCCTCTGACATTGCCACCATTCTAATGCAGGCTCTTATTACCTCATGCCTCCTTAAGTCTCTCCCCACTATAATCCATCTTCCATTAAACTACTAACATGATTTTTCTAAAAATTGCAGAGCAGTTTTGTCATCCATCTACTCAATAAATTCTAGTGGCTTCCTATTTCCTCCAGGAACAAATACAAAATGTTCTGTCTGGAATTTAAAACTCTTTATAACCTAGCTCTCTCCTATTTTTCATTATTCATATGCTTTAGTCTTTAGTACATGCGTTTTGATCCAGTGACATTGGCTTTTATTCTTCCACAAACAAGATATTCTGTGTCTCAGCTCTGGGCATTTTCTCTGTTTCCCATAACTGAAAGGATCTCTACTTCACTCTAACTACTAAACTTCTCTAGATTCTTTTGAGTGTCAACTAAAATCCTATTTTCTTAAGGAAGCTTTCCCCAACTCTTCTTAATTATAGTGTCTTCTATTAATGTTTTCGTCTTTATCCTTTATATATTTTGTTCTGCGTATATTTGTTTGTATATTGTCTCCCCTTTCAATTATAAACTCCTTGAAAGCAGAGACTTTTTTTTTTCATATTCCTAGCATTTGGCACACTATCTGATACATAGTGGGAACATAATAAGATCTCAAAATGGACTTTCAGATTTTTCTTTCAATTCTTTTCTGTATTTTCTCCTTACCTGATTAAAATATGGTAAAGGTAAATATCAAAAATATTTTATTTCCTAGATGCTTCCTTGTCACTCTGACTAATTAATTAATCCCATGGCTGAATATTGAGGCTTGTAGTAAGCACAATAGTAGAATGTGATTTAGATGATACTTAGTCACTACTTTCAAAAATTATTGTAAACTTGAGATGAGACAAATGGCTTTGAAGAGAAAAAATTCAAATTTAGGAAAAATATAGCCTTGTTCCCATGTTGGTTGGTTGTTGTCCTTCATTCCCAAAGAGGATCAAATGACATCACTATGTTAGAGTTGAGTTACAGTCTGTCTAACTGTAGCTAAGCACACCACCATGAGCTCAGAATGCTCTGCCATAGATCAGACACAAATTATTCCTATGAACATTTGAGGTGTATCCCCTAATTTTGCACATTTGCTTTTCTTCTGAACTAATTCAGTTCTGCTTTGCTCATAGAACACAGCACCTTCTCTAATGAGGTTATGCCATAGTGGGCAGTCCTGTGCCCATGTCTCCCATGTCATAAATCACTTCTAAAGTTCTTAAGAGAGAACTTGAGAATGTCCTTGTATAGCTTTTTCTGATCATCTTGTATTTTTTTTTTTTGCTAAGCATTATTGCATCCTTTGTATTTCCAATACACTTGGAATACATTTGGCATTTAATAAATATTCTTTATTGAAAGAGTACACTGCAATGACTATGGACATTACAAATGCTATTGGCACATAGATATCCTACCCAGGAAGGTAAAGTAGATAGGTAATGGTCAAGAGCCTGTGGATGGAGTTAAAGTTGGCTTAACTCCCTATGCCCTCTGACAAAATTTCCATTATCCTCTACCTTCTCTTCCTCTTTCTCCTCACATTTCCTCATCTGGCTGTTCTTAAAATTTATCTTTTTTCTAGAACTTACAGGATTTTTTTTAAGGCCAATTGTATTAAGTTGTACATATAGAATGTTCCCTTAGAAATTGAATTAGGATCTTTATCATTGTAATATTCACATAGTTGATCTCCTACTAGTTTCCAATTATCTGCCTCTATTTCTGCTTCCTTGAAAAACCAAGGGGACGTGCATTCTAATGTTTCCAAGAGTCCACCAATCTGCTCCCAAGTTACAAGCAAACTTTGCCTCTTTGTCAGTCTGAGTATGCTTCCTGTAGATCTCCCTTGGGGTGGGGTTGGGGTTGGGGGTTGGGGTGGGGGAGAATCTTTTCCTAATATCTGCCCCATTTCAGCTAGAAAACGAAAGTTACTAGTTTAGGTCTTAACAAAGTAAATTCCCTGCTTGTCTATTAAAATACTCACCCTATTTCCTGGTCACAGGGACTTCTTCAATGAAATTAGGGTCCTTGGTCCACATTGGGCACCAATTGTAAAGTATGGGCTAGCTGCCTGGAGGGCTTCAGGGTCAGCCAGAATCAGGATGATTTAAAGTCCTTGGTCTTTAGAGGGAGAAGTGAAGGAGGCAAGCAAACAAAATCCTGGATCCTTGAGTCCAAAGTCACCAACTTCTCTCCTTCTCATCCTGCTGCCAAGTCACTCTGCCTCCCTTCCCTACCCCCCCACTCCAATCCTCGCCTATGATTATCTTAACACCAAACATTCAGCAAGCACCAATGGTGAGGAGAGCCATTTATGCAAACATGCTAATAGAATCATTGTCTCACATCCAATTGGTAATTAGCCTTAAGTGCAAGCATACCTTTTTGGAGTTTCAGCCCTCTACAATAAGATGTGGATCATGGTGAGACCCTGCAAGGAAGCCAGAGAACTATGCAAGGAATGATTAAACCCTAGCCAAGTCTTGTTTTTCTTCCATCCAAATTTTATCTTCATCCAGAATGTTTATGATCAAGTTTTATTGAATATTTACATTTATCCTGCTAATATACATCTCAAACAACATTGGAAAAACATTTTTTTTTTGAAAAATGCTTATATGCAAGCAAAACTCAAGAAGAAGGCACACTTTTTTTTTTCCTAGATTGCTCTGCTAAATGGATTATTACATTTTTTCTAAAAAGCTTTTGTTAGGTAAGAGTTTTATTCTCAGCCCACAATGCTTCCTAAGAGCAGTGCAATTTATGTGTAGACACAGCTCCTTCTCCTAGTATGTTTGCATGATAAAATTAGCAGCATATACTCCATACATGTCATGGAAAGAAAAATAGCTCTTTAACAGGGATTGACCACATTAAAAAGACCTTTATTTAAGAGGCTTCTTCTAGTCCAAATGGTTCCACAGACACAATGAAAAAGTTGCCATGTGACCCACTTAATGCTTGCAAATTACTTTTACTAATATTATTTCCCCATTAAGAGTTAAGCAGCAATAAGTGTATTGTCAAAGGAATCTATGTGTCTTTTGTTTTTAAACTGTGGCTTCTAAGCTCCAGCAGACTATAAACTCCCTGAAGAAGGACAAAATCATTCCCAAATAGTCCCCAGTTTCAAGTATGTTTTACACAAAGTAAGTAAATGTTCAATGAACTGAACTGAATCTTGAGAGTACGTCCTGGCCTCTCAGTTCTATTCAGTATCCTTATTTTGTACTTCATCAGCTGCATCATTACATGTTTAATTAGCTATTTTAAATTGCAAAATCTAACCACCTTGTGAAGAAATCCGGGGTGCAAACTCTATTAAGGTATAAACAAATTCAAATAACACTCTACAGTTACAGAATTCAGATTTAAATGTGTTAACTTTTTTTTTCTTTAAATTCATCCTCCACCTCCTGCCCAATTTGATGCCATCTCTCATAGTTTGTGGGGTGAAAAGTTTTCTTTTCTGGTTAATTTTCATTAATTTATTTTTTATATTTCCCCTTCTTTCCCTCCAAATTACTTCAACCTTCAACCATTTTTTGAACATATTTCTCCTAAAATTCAAAAATATAAACTACCATGCAATGTTTTGAAACATTTTTATTCACTCTTTCAATTTCTTTATTGTCTAGTTTGTTCTGTCTGTCCCTAAATAGTGTCATTTCTAAGTTCTCTCTTCCACTGTCATTTTTTTCTTTTCTCGATATATTGCTCATTACATCATATAGAATTCTCATAATCTATGTTTACATCACACAATCAAAAAAATGTCTTTACAACCAAAATATGTTTAACTATCATACATTGAAGAAAGGTGCTATTCATTTCATGCCTCACTTTTCATTTTCTCCTTAACAATATTCCCATGATGACCTCTGTCTTAAAACAGAAAACTAGTACTGCCAACTCTAGTATATTAAAATTCACATAGTTGCATTATGTTCTCATACTGATTATTGTTATTGACCTACACCTGAAACCAGAAATAAAACGTTTTATTCATGGTGTAAGCACTTATACAGTCTGCATACTCTGTTCATTAAACTTTAAAAACAAAAGAAAAACTGATAAGCTTTTGAAGAAAACTTTTAGAACTTCATAGGTTTTAGAATATATGACTCCCTTAAAATGTCATAAGTTATACCACTAAATCCCCTGAAAGACTTTGAAAATTCACATCTGTTGCTTTAAGGCAATCTAGGCAATAATGAATGCTTAAACTATCTACTTTCAGTCCTCACACTGAGATGTTTCTTCTAATTTAGATGGTAAACTCACCAGGCAGGAATCACTTAATTTTATTTACTTTACCATTCATCCTTTGGGGACAGGGGTTCTTACTATTTTTAATACATTAATATTGTTGTTTCTGAAAAAAAAAGTAGACAAAAGAGAGAGAATACTATAAATACCCCATTTCTCACAGTCTTCTAGTCTTATAACTTTTTTTTTTTCTTTAAAGGGTTGAGTTTAGTTTGGAGATTATTCCTAGTTTGAGAGGTCTCCCCAACTATGCTAATGCCTCTTTGCCTCAAGCAGCATAGGTATCAAAAGTATTCCTGCTGCTTAAGTACATTGCAGCCTTCATTAAGGATTGAGGGATCTATTTACAGAGTAATGAGTACCCATGTGAGCCACACAGCTTTTATGAAAATCACTCAGAGTTGCCTGGTTGCTCCTTGTGTGCCATTTTGGAAATCTTAGCCAATTTGAATTTGATTTTTAAAGGCTGAAAACTGTACATTGTTAAAGTAGGTAATGGCAAGGTATTTTCGCATTTAAATTGCTCCTAGAACATGTTTATGTGAATGTAATTCCAATAAATTATGTTAGAAGATGTTTTGCTACTCAACTTGTAATTAATATGGTAATGAAAACCAAAGAGTGAAAGCAACTGCATCTACTCTCATCTAAAGTTTTTTTTTTTTGCTTCTACAAAATACAGAGATAATCTTTTGAGAATATCTGTTTTCTTCTAAGAATATTACTTTTCATCATATAACCTTTTCAATGAAAAGATGTAAGAGAATAACAAAATTTTCAGACCTTATTAAGAAATGAAATTAGTTGAATATATATATATTGTTTTTAATTAAATTTATCTATTATTTTTCTCAGTTACAAAATTTTAATATTTGCTTTTAAAACTTCGATTTCCAAATTCTCTCCCTTCCTTCCTTTCTAACAACCTTCATTGAGAAGGCAAGCAATTTGATTCAGATTATACATATATAGTCATGTAAAATATTTCTATGATAGAAATGTTGTAAAAAAAAAAGAGAGAGAAAAGTAAAAAACTTCACAAAAAATAAATAAGTATGCTTTAATCTATATTCAAACACCATAAATTCTTTCTCTGGGGATGGATAATATTTTTCATAAGTATTTCATCTTGGATCATTGCATTGTTGAGAATGGTTAAATGAGTCATTCACAGCTTAACATCTTAAAATATTGCAGTTACATTGTACATAGTACATTTTAGTTTGCATCAGCTCATGGAAGTCTGAGTTTTTCCAGGTTTTTCTGAGGGCAACTTCCCCTCAATTCTTATAACACAACAGTATTTTATTATAATCACATAGTACAGTTTGTTTAGCCATTACTCAATTGATGGGCATCCTCTCAGTTTTCCATTATTTGCTCCCATAAAAGAGCAGCTGTAAATATTTTTGAACATATAGGTCCTTTTCCCTTTTTTTAAATCACTTTTGGGCTACAATGGTGTTGTCAGGACAAAGGGTATGCACTATTTTATAATTCTTTGATTGTAGTTCCAAATGGCTCTATGGAATGATTCTATCAATTTACAACTTCACCAATAAGATTACTATCTCATTTTTCCATTATCCCCTCCACAATTTGTAATTTTTCTTTTCTGTCCTGGCTAATAAGCCAATGTAATAGATATGAAGCAATACCTCAGAACTGCTTTAATTTGCATTTCTCCAATCAATAGTGAGTTACAGTATTATTTAATATAACTATAGCTAGCTTTGATTACTTCACCTGAAAATTGTTCATTTTTTTGATTATTTATCAATTAGGGAATGACAGTTATTTTCATGAATTTGATTCAGTTCTTTATATGTTTGAGAAATAAGACCTTTAAAAGAGATGCTTGCTTTATTTTTTTTTCACAGTTACTATCACTAATTTCTAACTGTAATTACTAATTTCTAGCTATAATTAATAATTGTAACTATTACTAATTGTAAATACTAATTGTATTTCCATCCATCCTATTTTCTCCACTGCCTTATTCTATTCTCTATCTTTTTTCATTCTATCCCCCCCTCAAAAGTATTTGGCTTCTGACTAGGCCCTCCCCCATTCTTGCTTTTCCATCACATCCTTCTCCTTTTCTCCTATTATTTTCCCCTCCTATTTCCCTGTAGGGTAAGAGGGATTTCTAAACTCAGTTGAGTACGTTATTCCCTCTTCGACCTAATTCTAATGAAAGTAATGTTCCCTCACTTCCTCTTATCTCCCCACTTCTCTTCCACTGTAAAAATATTTAACTTACTTCCCTCCTCCTTTCTGCCCTCTTCCTCTCCAATTCTCACACATTAATTTTGTTTTAGATACCATCCCTTCAAATTCAACTCACATCTATACCTTCTTTCTATATATAGTCCTTCTAATTGCAATTTCTATTTAACCCTCTGATTCTAGAATGGCAGGACAATTTTTTTGTTTAATTTCTTAAAAGATGATTTCCAATCTCTCTTTTTGATTATGGCTTCCAAGCAGTTCAATAATTTTTAAATTAAATCTCCTGGATTATTTTTCCAGATTAGTTGTTTCATGTAGATTTTTTCATTCTTTTGATTTTATTTTATTGTTTCATGATGTCACATAAAATCATTAGCTTCCATTTGCTCAATTCCAATTTTTAAAATAAGCTTTTGTACCTTCTTTTTTATTTGGACAATTCTACTTATCAAGGAATTTGATGTTTGTTTGTTTCTTTTTTCAAGGAATTTTTGTACCACTTTTTTCATTTGACCGATTATGCTTTTTAGAGCAGTCTTTTCCTCATGGATTTTTGTATTTCTTTTACCATTTGGTTTCATCTATTTTTAAGGGGTTATTTTCTTCTATTTTTTGTCTTCTTTATTGAGTTATTGAATCATTTTCAAGATTTTTCTGCATCACTCTCATTTCTCTTTCCAATTTTTCCTCTACCTTTCTTGATTTTCAAATCTTTTTTGAACTAGTCCATTGTCTGAGGCCAATTCATACTTTTCTTGGAGGCTTTGGCTGTAGGAGCTTTAACTTTGATATCTTCTTCTGAGTGTATCTTTCCCTTATCACTATAATGATTTTCTATGGTCAGAATTTTTTCTGTTGTTTTTTGACCTATTTCTTTATTTTTAACTGTTTGCTCAAGTAGGACTCTGCTTTCAGGGTGGAAGGTGTACCATCCCAAACTTCAGGAATTTTGTGCAGCTGTTCTTAAAGGTATTTCTAAGAACCTGAAACTCTTTAGTCCTTCCCAGGTGGTATAATCCAAGGAGAATACAGAAGTTCCTGAAATTTGATCTATGAATGATCAGAAGCATTCATTTTTAGGCTAGTTCATTCCTCTATGGCTTCAAGATCTGGTGTGCTTCTTCCCCTCCTTGCCCTGGGAGTGCCATCTAGAACTATGGCCAGAATCTAATTATGGACAAAGCAACATAGTCTTGGCTCAGTTCTAGCAAATAAACTTCTGTAAATCTTCTGATCACTTATCTTATCCCCTTACCATTGTGGACTGAAAGTTATGAAAGCAGTCACTGTCACTGCTGATTCAGTGGCTCCTAAGACCTGCTCCTCATTTGCTGGGATATAGGCTGTGAATTTACACAGGAGTTTGGAAAAGAGATCAGGCAAGTCCTGCCTTTACTCTGCACTTTGGCTCATGCCCCCAATATTTATTTTTAATTAATATGAGGTAAATCTAAAGAAAACTAACTCCAGCTAAAATTAAATTGAAAAGATTCTACTATGAGGTATCTAGTACACAACCCACCATTTAAGTAAATGTCTTCTGCAGAGTTATTAAAGCACTCCTTAGTTACTTCTTTTTTAATATTTTTTTTATTTTTCCAAATACATGCAGATAGTTTTCAAAATTCATCTTTGCAAAATCTCGTATTACAAATTTTTCTCCCTCCATTTCCCCTAACCCCACTCACAGATAGTAAGTAACCCAGTATAGGTGAAACATGTGCAATTCTTCTAAATATACTTCCATATTCATCATGCAGCACAAGAAAAATGAGATTAAAAAAGGAAAATAATAAGCAAATGACCAAAAAAAATTCAGTCTCCATAGTTCTCTTTCAGTACAATGTTCTCTTGTTCTTCTCACTTCATTTAGCATCAGTTCATACAAGTCTTTCTAGGCTTCTCTGAAATCAGCCTGCTTGCCATTTCTTCCTTTTTTTTTTTAACTAATTATGAATCATGATGGGAGAGAAAAATCAGAGCAAAAGGGGAAAACCATGGGAGAGATTAAAAAATGGGGAAAAGAAATGAACATAGCATGTGTTGATTTACATTCAGTCTTCTTAGGTCTTTTTCTGGATACAGATGGCATTTTCTGTCCAAAGTCTATTGGGATTGCTTTGGATCACTGAACCACTGAGAAGAACCACGTTGATCTTTGCACATTCTTGCTGTTATTGTGTAAAGTGTATTTCTGGTTCTGCTTATTTCACTTGAGCATCAATTTATATAATTCTTTCCAGATCTTTCTAAAATCATTTTGTTTATAATTTTTATAGAACAATAATATTCTATTCCTTTTATATACCATAACTTGTTCATTTATTTCTCAGCAGCTGATAGGCATCTACTCCTTTTTCAATTCTTTGCTACCACAAAAAGAACTGCTACAAAAATTTTTGCATATGTGGATCCTTTCCCCTTCTTTATGATTTTCTTGGGATATATATACAGTAATGGCACTACTGGGTCAAAGGGTATGCACAGTTTTATAGCCCTTTGAGTATAGTTCTAAATTGCCCTCCAGAATGGTTGAATCATTTCACAAGTTCACAAACAATGCATTAGTGTCCCAATTTTCCCACATCTCCTCCATCATTTAGCATTACCTTTTCCTGTTATTTTAGCCAATATGAGAAGTGTGAGATGATACCTTAGAGATGATTTAATTAACATTTCACTAATCAATAGTGATTTAGAGCATTTTTGTCATATGACTATAGATAGCTTTAATTTCATCATCTGAAAATTGTCTTTATATCTTTTGTCCATTTATCAATTGGGGAATGACTTGTATACTTATAAATCTGACACAGTTCTTTATATATTTTTTGAAATGAGTCCTTTATCAGAACTATTGATGTAAAGATTTTTTCCCGTCTTTGCACTTCTATTTTAATCTTGTTTTGTTTCAAAAGAATTTTAATTTAATATAATCAAAATTGTTCATTTTATTTTTTCATAATGTTCTCTAGTTCTTCTTTGGTCATAAATTCCTCCCTTCTTTAAAGATCTTATAAATAAATTACCCATTGTTTTTTCTAATTGGTTTATGGTTTCATTGCCATTTCTTATAGAACATTAATATTCCATTATATTCATATACCATAACTTATTTAGCCATTTCCCCAACTGATGGGCATCCACTCCATTTCCACTTCCTTGTCATTCTTAGTTACTTCTAAGGTTTTAAAGCCTTGCTCAGATTCAAATCTACTCATGTTAAAACTCTTGACTCTTACATGTGTTTTTTTTTAAACTAGGCTAAAAACAGGATGTGTTATGTCAAAGTAATATGAATTTAATTCAACAGCATTTTAAAATAAGAGACTAAAAAGATTCTTTCTCTTTCATTTCATATATGCTCCTTTAGATTATCATACTACAAATGTGGAAAAAGACACATAGGAAAGACATAGGAAAGAAAAAATTTATGAAGAGACAGGAAAAACATGCCTCCAATACTTCTGAACAATTACTATCTGCTATTTTTTCCTGAACATCTATACAAAACTATGACTTCCATATACTGTCATCTTCTGACCTTCATCAATTTGTTAGTCTGTTTACATATATATACATACATATATATATATACACATACACATATATAGTTTATATATGTGCAAATACATACATATATTTGATTTCTTTCAATTTGATCTTTTAATTAATGTAAGAGATATGATTGAAGAGAGCCATCTACATCCAAAGAGAGGACTATAAGGGACTGAGTAAGGATCATAACATAGTATTTTCACCTTTTTTTGTTTGTTTGTTTACTTTCATTTTGTTTTCTTTCTCATTTTTTTTCATTTTTGATCTGATTTTTCTTGTGCAGCACGATAATGATGGAAATATGTATAGAAGAATTTCACATGTTTAATATAGATTGAGTTACTTGCTATCTAGGGGAGGAGGTAGAAGGAAGGGAGGGAGAAAAAAATTGGAACATAAGGTTTTGCATAGTTGAACCTTGAAAACTATCTTTGCATATAAAAAACTATTATTTAAGAAATAAAACTATAACAAAAAATTTCCTGCAAGAACAAAATAAAACTTTGTAAGTGAGAAAATTAATTTAATCTTCTTTCCACATTCAGTTCCATATTAATTGTCATCAATATTAATTGTGGTCAATACTAGTAACATTAATTAGATGTAGGAGATCAAAATGAACTCAGGATTTTTGTCCTTCTCTAATAGAATAAAATGTACTCTCTTTTTACTAGTAAAATTTTTTAAAATGGGGATGATAAAAAATATAGACTCAAGAGCTGGAAGAGAAATTCAAGATCACCTACTCTAACACATTCATTTTTCATAAGAGAATATTATGGAAAAGTATCAATTTCCTCTATGATAAGGCATTAATTCTCTTGTTTAATTTTACAACCAATTGCCTTTGGCGATTCTATTCTGCTTCTATTCTGTTCTGCTTCATCCATTCTGTATTCCAACAAAACTGGTTATCTGCTCTTCTCTGTAACATTGCATTTTCATCCTCTATGTCTTTACAGAGGAAGCCTTGAATGTACTCACTACTCACATCTGCTTTTTTAGATTTCTAGTTTTGCTCAAAAATCCTATCATGCTATAGGAAAACTATTCTTATTTTCCCTGTTTCTAATGTTCTTCCCCAAAAAATATTGCTTTATATTTCTTTGTATATATTTTCTCTCTTTATCTATTTGTGGTAATATTGTTTTCCTACAGTAGATTGTAAACCCACTACAGGACTGTTTTGCTTTTTTCATCATATATCCTTAGCACTTAGCAGAGTGCTTGGCACATAGTAGATACTTAACAAACGCAGTTTGAATGCTATTTTTATTTTTACAAATGTTATCTCTCCTTTGGATTTTAACTTTTTGAATACACAGAATAAAGTTTCTTTTTGTTTTTGATTTTTTTTTATTTTTTGATAGTATTTTATTTTTCCAAATGCATGTAAAGATAGTTTTTGACATTTGATTTTATAAAACTATGTGTTCCAAATTTTTCTCCCTCTCTCTCTTACCTCACACCTTCCCAAAACAGGAAATAATCTGATATAGATTAAATATGTGCAATAGAACAGTTTCTTATTTAGCTTTCAATTCCCCATGGCACCTAAAAAACTTCTAACAGAACTTTAGATTCTGTCCACCTTGTCATTTAATAAATGAGTAAACTAAAGCACAAGAAATTACACTGATTTTCCTAAGGTCATGAAATAAAGTAGTGGCAGAACATGTGTCACAAAACAGATTTTCTAACTCTTAAACTATAATAAATTTGTTTAAATTCAGTTAAATCCAACAATTCTTTTTTTTTTAACTAACTATTCCCTTGCTATAAGAATATACTCTGGCATTTATCACATTTTCTATCTAAAGCCTGACAAAAGTTTATTCTGAATAACATACTGCTAAATAAGTATTATTTTTTACAAATCACATACAAGAACTATACATATTGAGAGCCCTTTTATAACTGACTTAGCTATAGTATCATAGTTTAGAGAGAAAAACACTTGTTTTGAAGGAAGCAGAGTGGGGTTTTGATCTGAGCTCAGAACCTTATGTAGCCTGTCACTTAACTTTTCTGATTTTTAGCTGACTTGGTGTGAAAGAAGAGAAGGTAATACTAAGAATGATTTGTACCACAATTTAGGAGGCTTAAGATGGCAAGATAGATCAATAGCTTGCCAGACTTTGTGCAACTGAAAGTCAAGGGGGAGGACAAAATATTACCCTTTGCTCAAAAAGTGCTAGAATCAAGGAAGTGGACTAACTACTGCCTGTGAGTGTGCCTGTTTAGATTAACAAAATGAATAAGAAAACAAAATCCCCCAACTATGTAACTCATTGGATTGAAGTGGATGTAATGCCAATCCACCAGTGATTCTAAGTCTTTATCCTGAAGCTGGTTTACAATACGAGGGTAAAGTGGTTCCACACCAAAAAATAAATAAATAAATAAAATTGATATATTTATAATGTCCATATTACTCCAATTCACATCTACTGTGAACAAGTGAGTTCCCACTGGTATACTTTTTATTTAAACAAAAGAGCAAAGTTGAAATTATTAATTCAACCATGAAATATTCAATAAACTAGAAAGCAAAAACAAGAATAATCATAATAATCTACTCAAAGTCCTGGGTCACTTTCCCCATTGATGCATACAGCAACTGTCTGGAGTCAGTAGAATTCTCAGAAGCCTTTCTGAGAGGCACATGAAATAAGAAATCCACATGTCCAGTGCAACTGATAATTCTGTTCTCGATGTCTTTCATTTCCTTAGGGAACAATCTCTATCACACTTCACCTGCTAGGTGAGACCAATTCCCTTCTGGACCTCTCCACTGTTTGACTGACTGCCACTTTCAGGCTACTAAGCAGTTTTAAGACCTTTTAGTGAAAGCCTGCACTAAAAGTGCATGAGCCTGCAGAGCTATTCAAGTCAGATCCCTTACCTGAGCCCTGAGTCAACATTATTAGCTCTTTCTCAGTAATTTGCTTACTATTCTTAGAGGATTTTCCCACTCTCAAGAGATAGGTGGCAATAAAGAGCAAGACAAACCTCTGAAAGGTTTCCACCTTTAAAGCTACAGGTGGAAGCAAAAGATAAAACAACTTAGGTTTTCCTTTCCTTAACGATATCCTCACACAGCAGGATTCTCATCTCATGTTACCGCTTTTGAACAAGGTCTTTCTCCAATCATATAAACACTCAAAAGTAATTGTAATGTTAATAGAATAGAACCATACCATCACAGAATCATAAATCTCAGACTTGAAAGTGGCTTTGTTTATTCCATAGACCACAGTAAACTCAAAATAGATTAATGATTTGAATATTAAAGTTCAACCATAATTCAAGGAGTGTGCTTGAGCACATGAGCATACACACATTCACATTGACCACACACACCCGTTCAGCATATACTTTTCACACCTATTGCTAGAGAGTGAATCCTAAACCGAATAAAATCTTAAGATGATCACTAAAGAAAAAAAAAATCAATTATTTTGAAAACTATGAGAAAAGAAGAAATTTTAGCACACATAAAATTAACATCATTTGGAATCTCAAAGTCAATACTTACAAAGTAAAATTCATTATCTTGGCCCAACCCAATCCCAAATCTACCCCTGAAGTTAATCATCTAATTATTCTTGATGGTACCACCTTCTTACCAATCACTCAGGCTCTCAACCTGCACTCCTCTCAGTTCTAGGAATAACTTGCCAAATCTTGTAAATATGATTTCAGAAGCATTATATATACATTCCCTTCTCTCTATCACCCTATTACTCTAGCTTAAAGTGACTATGCTAATAAGTGCTTTATCTCTTTTCCTCTGGTCAATTTTAATAACCTATTCCTTATTCCCCCTGCCCCAAGTATTTCCAAATTCTATTCCATCCTGTACACAGTCAGTGAATAAAGTAATTTTATTAAAAATCAAATGACTACTCCACCCTATTCACTAATCACAAGTAGCTCTCTATTACCTCTAGGACCAAATATAATCTTCATTGACTTACATTTAAATCTCTTCCCAACCTCAACCCAACTTCCTGCTTCTTGAATGTCCTTTGCACATTTCTATTCATACATTTAATGATCCAGTTGTACTGACCTATTTGTTGCTCTTTATGAAAGATGCTCTAACTTCCATTGTTGTGCTACTGCTTTGGCTGACCCCCTTTGCCTGAAACCTTCTGCTTGTCTGTACCTCTTAATGTCTCTGATTCCTTTAAGATTCATTTTAAAGAATGATTTAATACATGAGATCTTTCTTGTCCAGGTCACTTTTAGTGCCTTCCCATTCAATGTTAACTTTATTTTTATTTTATATGTGCCTTACATATGTATGTAATAATATATTTGTGTATGAAAGGTATGACTTACACACATGTATGTATGTAGAAGTGGCTCTATATACTTGTATGTATTTGTGCATGTGTATATGCATGTGTATCTATACAATGTCTATATACACAAATGTATAAAGGCATATATGTGTGTGTGTGTATGTGTGTGCCTTCTCTGATTAAAATGCAAAATATAAACTCCTTGAGAGGTATTTAACTTTTATCTTTGTATCCCCAGCACATAGTACTAAAATCTAATAGATACTCAAATTCTTATTGATGATTGATTAATTCCAAGTATCATTCACAGAGGGGAATACAAGTGCCTTTGAAATGTATGTAGAAGTCAATTACCTACATTAATCCTGAAAGGAAGCGGGTTTCATTTATCTTGACATTATTCTATAAAACCCAGCTATGCTTGAAGTCTTAAATTGTTTTCATCCAAACTTTGGCAAGAACATTTTTTTATTATATTTTGTACCATTTCACTTCACTAGAATACTAATATATTATGTAATACAAGTTACCTCTACTTTTATTTTATTAATTGTGCTATTTTGAAAGAAAAGGTTACCAGGTAGTTAACAAAATAATTTGTTTTATGCAAAGCTCATTATTCATGGTATTTTTCAGATTTTACGACCTTTGCAAGTTTCATTTATTTTTATAACTTTTATTTAGAATATAAATGTATCTACATATCAGAACTAACAAATTACTACAAAAGATAAGCATTTTTTTAAATACGCAGATATTTGTGTATAGCAATCACATGCAATGATGAATGAAAGCCATATTCAAAATTCTGCAGGCCCAATTCAGGATGCTGATTTTAAAAAATAAACAAAAATGATTCATTTTTAAACAATGCCTTGATCCCAAAAAGCCAATGTTGATGAGAAGACTTCTAGAAAGAAAGTTTTCTGAAAATCAAGAGGTAGGTGTTTGGATAAGAGGTAACAATGGTGATTAGGAAATAATAATAATAACATTCAGGGCCAAAAGCATGAAAGATATATCTCAATCAATGAGTCAACAAGTATTTATTTTGTGCCTATTATGGGTCAAGCACTGGACGTGGTACTAGAGCTACTAAAACAACAGTGGAATAATCTCTGCAATCAGGAAGCTTAAAAACTATTATGAGAGTGACATAACAGTAAAAGTATATGCACAATATATACCAAAAAGAAAAAAAAAGTCATAATATTGGAAAAGAGAAAAGCTATCATCTCAGGTGATCAGAAAAGGATCACCAAATCATAGATTTAAAATTGAAAGGAATCTCAAATTCTACTGTGTTTGAAGCCTTCATTTTATTATGAGAAAACTGAGGCATGAAGTGGTTCAGTGACATGTTTAGGATCACACCGCTAAGTATCTGAAGGATGATCTGAATATAATTTCTTAACTGCAAGTCCAGTGTTCTGTCCATTATATCATGCTGATGCCTATCTTATTATAAAGGTAGTCCTGAGTTGAATCTTGAAAGAAATTAGGGATTTTAAGAGTTAGGGGTTATGAGGAAATATATTTTAAATAAGAAAGGAGCCTAAAGGGAGGGTGTTGGGTAGCCAGTATAATGTCATAGTGATAGTTGTTTTGTTTTGTTTTTTTAAGTTATATGTCAGGAACAGCAAGAACTTCAGTCTGACTGCACTGCAGTCTATAGGAAGGCATATTAATGTATAGTTTGATTGGAAAGAGAGGTTCAAGTCTTGGAAAGTCATTAAACCCCTATATGCCTCAGCCTCCTCTTTAGTAAATATAAGTGCATGGACTAAGTGTTGCAGCTTGGAATTCTATGTGATGATATATTTAATGTTATAATATAAGGTAGCTCTCTCTCTCTCTCTCTCTCTCTCTTTCTCTCTCTCTCTCTCTCTGTGTGTATATATGTATATATATATATGTACATATATATATGTGTGTATATATATATATATATGTTACTATGGGAAGTTGGACAAAATTAATTCTAAATTCCCTTCTGTCTCTGAAAAGGAATTATAAAATCTCAGAAAAAATGAAAAATTCTAAGTGACCTCTCTGTAATTATATCTTATTTTATCCCTGGGATGCATGTGGTGTATGTTCTAACATCAAGAGACAATGTTATTGTAAGACACTCCTGAGAGTATTTTTTTTCTTTCCCTTCTCTAATGAGAGGGATCAGTGCTTACATTGGAAGTATACAAGCATATGCTGTTAGGCATGTGCTCAAGAAAACAAGGAATAGTCCTCCAGATTTTTTTCCATGATTTCTTAGATGATTCATGTTTTCTGCTTTGTTCTTTATATACAGAAAAAAAGTAAACAAATAAATAAAGCAATGAAAAGCAAAAATTTGCCAGGTGACAAGAGACTTGCTGAAAAGCACAGACAGCTGTCTTATTTCTGCTGCCATCCAGTGGCTGCCCAACAAAGCTACTTCATGTTCCACAGTTTGGAATGTTTATTAATGAACTAAAACCATAAACTATTTAAAAGACTATTAAAGGAAAACAGTAGAGGGAAGAACTTTCTGTGTAACTGATCTGTTTCACCAGAAATATCCTTTTAACATACCGTAGATACAGATTGGACTAAAAAAGAATCCTTCTCATTTTTCAGCAAAGTATATAGGAAACCACAACTTACTAGCTCTATAAACATACAGATCTATTAAAGGTTCCCTTCTGTGTGATCTAACACTTGTATTGGTTGTTCAGGCACTTTAGATAAAAGCATAATGAAGCCATAGAGCATGTCTCTCAAATTAGGAAAAAAGGAAAAAAATATAAATTGTTAGGCTCATTTGGTTCTAGGACTTTCTTATATACTCTAACCTTTAAAAAAAATCCAACATTAAAGAGTTTTGATCATCATTATAAACTACAGTCTCTCTTTACCTATTGGTTTCTATCACATTGCCAAAAACATGGCTGGAATTCTGCTTTCTTTGAAATAACATGTATTTTTCCCTACCATCCTCTCAGGTTATCATCCTCTGTCAGTCCTTCCTTAAACTGCCATTTTCCTAAAGTCTTTGCTAACTCTATTTCTGCATGTCCTATTTACTTCTCAACCCTTTGTATTCTGACATCAAGTCTTTTTGCATATTATTCCCATTCAAGCAATTTAGTTGTAGTTTTTTTTCAAAGATAAAAATAATCTATTCAATGCCAAATTAGGTGGCTTTTTTGTTTGTTTGTTTGTTTGTTTTTCTATTTTTCATCCTTGTGGACCTCTCTACAACATGAGCAAATATTATGTATTTTCTCCCTCTGGATTCTCATTCTTCTCTTGGTTTCTGTGGATTACTTTTTTTTTGTTTGTTTTTTTCTATTTGTCTTCTCAGTGTCTTTGTTGGATCATTATTGATATTATGACCTTAATTTTGGTTTTAACTAAGGTTTTACCTTCAAAGCTTTCTTCTCTTTCATTTGGTGACATAATCTGCTCACATGGATTGAAAAGGCATCTTGATTCTTCTAACTGGCTGATCTTTCTATATCCAGCCCTAGTTTCTTTCCTATGCAGTGTAACATCAATTGTCTGTTGGACATTTCCAAAATTACTGTCTTATAAGCATCTTAAACGCAATATATCTAATGGAGAACTCTTTAATTTTCTCCCCAAACCTAACTCTCTTCTACATGGTCTTAGTTCAACTGAAGGAATAGCAATGTTTTCATCATTCAGGTGTGCAACTTTGTCGTTATCTTCAATTCTTAACTCTCACTTTTCTGTCAGAAATATCCCCTTCTCACATGTAATCACTAATCTAATTAAGGTTCTTAGTACTTCTAACCCTGATTATGGCAGTAACTTCCTAATTATTCTTTCTTCAAGTTTCTCTTTAATCTATTTTTACATAGTTTCTAAAGTTTCTATTCTACAAATAGATATGACTCTGAAACTTCCTCACTCAATAAAGACTAATGGGTCCCTATTACCCTTAGGATTGAATGTAAACCTCTCTGTCTGACATTTAATTTCTTTACAACCTGGCCTGGACCTACTCTTATTGTCTTATTATATATTATTCCCCTTTATCAGTTTAGAAAAACTCTTTTTATTGTTCCTTCTTTACTCCATTTCCCATCTTTACAACTTTTCACTGGCCTGCCTTCTTCTTAGTATCCGTTGTCTCCTTTCCTCTACATCTTAAACTTTTTAGTCTCCTTTCCTCTACATCTTAAACTCATTAGTCTCCTTTCTTAATCTCCCTAGTTAGTAATGGATTCCACCCCACAAAAACAACTTCAAAAATCTTATATCTTTTTCATAAATGTATACCTATAGACATATTTGCTTTCTCCTCAAACTCAATCACAAACTTTTCAAGGACAAAAACTGTTTTGCTTTGATTTTTATATATCCAGTAATTAATAAATCATTGTTGACTGAGAATAGTAAGATTGATGAGAATATGTGATTCTCATAGTCACTAATTAAAGGTATTACTGTGTATTGAAAAAACAGCTCTTAATAAATAGTTCTTAAAATAGCTCTTTGGTCTGATTTGGTAATCAGACCAATCAGACCAAAGTTTAAATTTTATATCAGATATTCCTCAACTATGTGATTACAAACTAGTAAAATTATATTTCCTATTTCATCATATTATATATCTCACCATGGGTGTTATTTACATATATGACTAAAAGTGAGTACATACTCCTGCCAAAAAAAAAAATCATAACAGAGTATTTGTTGTTCCTGAAAAGTACAAGTCATCATATATGGCTTGTACGGACTGTATCCTTAGGTGCTAAAAGAAATAGATGATATGGTTCCTGAAATGCTGCCAATAATACCAAAAAGAATATGGAAAATAAGAAAGGTATGACAAAATTAAATAAGGTAAATATCCTATTTTTAAAATTTATTTAAAAATGAATAGGTGGCCCATCAGGAGAATGACTGAATAAACTGTGGTAAATAAAAGCAACTTTATTTTTGCAGAAATTAGAGTAATCAAGCTATAAGCCAGAGAGCCTGATCTTTGCAAAAATTTCAAGAGTAATTACTAAAAGAAAATCATCTAAAAATCTACTTGAAAAAATTAACAACTTTAGCAAAGTCGAAGGATATGAAGTAAACTCACACGAATCATCAGTATTTCTATGTATTACTAACAAAGCCCAGCAGCAAGGGATAGAAAGAGAAATTCCATTTAAAATAACTGTTGACAAAATAAAATATTTGGGCATCTACCTGCCAAGACAAACCCAGGAACTATATGAACACATAAAAATATTTCTCACACAAATAAACTCAGATCTAAACAACTGGGAAAATATGATTTGTTCATGGGTAGGTCAAGGTACTCTATAATAAAAATGACAATTTCATGTAAATTGGTTTATTTATTCAATGTCATATCAATCAAATTACTAAAAATTATTTTATGGAGCTAGGAAAAATAATAACAAAAATTTATCTGGAGGAACAAAAGCTCAAGAATATGAAGGGAATTAATTTTTAAAAAATACAAAGGATGATGGTTTAGCAGTACCAGATCTAAAACTATTATAAAGCAGCAATCATCAACATAAAAATAACATCAAAATGGATACATAATTTGGAAATAAAAAGTGATACCATAAACAAATTGGGAGAGCACAAAATAATTTAGCTATCCAAGATATTTGGAGAAGGGAGGAATTTATGACCAACAAAGAACTAGAAAACATTATGAAAGGCAAAATGGACAACTCTGGTTACATTAAATTAAAAAGTGTTTGCACATATCAACAACATTTGCACAAACAAGATTAAAAGAGAAATAATCAGCTATACATTCATACATGTATAACCAAATTTAAAAATATTACTAAAGAGATAATAAATATGTATCTAAAGGAAAAAAAGTCATGATTACTAAAAGCCAGCATGGCTTCAATGAGAGTATAATTGATAATCTGAGATTCATATTTGTAAGATTTATTAACATAAATTGCTGTTGACCTGGTTCCTTCTGACAGTTTCTGCCTCCCTCCACAGAGACAGAAAGGGTGACTACAGAAGCAGCACTGATTGGTTTCCACTTTTCATAACATCATGCTTCATACAGGATGAGCTGATCATCTGAAATATCAGCATTATACTGATTAGCTTAATTTTCAATACTCAATATCTTTTCTATTCTCTCAGTTGCCTCTTTCCTACATAGATGTGGGGGTAGAACAATAAGCTGCTTCCAAACTCTTCCCTTATAGAAATCCCAGATCAGAACTTAACTGTTAAGAAGTTGTACTTGTTTTTTTAATCCATAAAATATCACATCCCAGAGGTAGGTACCACTTAGAGTACACCCCTCCCTCATTTTTTAGCTTCCTTTTATAAATTGTTTAACTCATTAAATTACAACCTCCTTAAGGACAGGGACTGTCTTTTTTTTTTCTTATTTGCATCCTCAGCACATTAGCTGGCACATAATAGATACACAAAATCTCATTGTTGAAATGAAAAATGTCTGAGCTTGATTTGAATTCAGATCATCTTGGCACCAGGCCCATAGCTTTACAAACATTTATTTGCTTTAAAAATTAATAGTTTTCTAATTGGTATACAGAAAAAAATGAAAGGCAATAACTATGCATAGGCAAAAAAGAATAATTCCATATCACTCCATTTTTTTAAAGCCCAGAAAGTATAAGCTTTCTTCAATGGAATCACTATAAAGCAAAATGGAAATATGTGTATGTGTGATTCTATCTTAATTATCAGTTTCATGTCTCTGGCTTAGAAATTCATGTTCCCAGTGAATCTATTTGGCAAAGGATGATCCTAGCCTTTGAAACTAATAGCATTATTTCAGCTGCCTAGAAACCAACTACACATATACAGAGACACACATAAAATAGTCATGTATATAAGAACAGATATATATGTATTACATACATGTATTTAAACACATGGTGTCCCAAAAGTAGTAATAGAATTTTAAGGTTACTAAAGATAGGTAAATTTGAGGTAAAATCATTGAATTTTAGAGTTTAAAGAGAACACAGACATAATATTTCTCAAATATTTTACATATAAGGGGTAGAAAACTTAAGCCATTGCCCAAGGTCACAAAACTAGTAAAGAAATTGAGATTAACACATGTCACTGAGATATCACTTCAATGATCTTTTTAGTATTCAACTCCAGGTATAATGAGCATGTTCCTAACTTTTGAGGAAAATATGTAGGGAAAATTGACCCCATGGTTTCAGAAACTGTCTTCTGGTAAATGGATTATTGTTTATTAAGAGGGAAGGTAAATATTCCAAGAACCATGAGTGCTCAATGAAAACACATAGATATATTAACAAAATAAAATTTACAAAATATCAGAAGTCCTTTAGGGCACAAACAGGAACCTGAAAAGAGCAGCAATCCATAGAGATTGAAGATACAATGTGTGATCACACTCACCATGCATTTTAGGGGCTGTAATCTAATACCTGCTTGTTCCCCTGACGAGTCATATAGTAAACAGATAGCACTAACAAAGTCAAATATTAATAACCAAGAACTACAGATCACCAAATCCCCTTTCCCCCAACCAGCAAAACCCATAGAAAATGACACTGACCAAAGCAAATAAAAAATAAAAGTCAAAGCACTTAAATGGTTGACATTTAGGATAGAAGCAAGCATTCATTCCATTCTCCTAAGCTACTAAAGTTATAACATTAATAGAAAATAAGTGATCAAGAGTAGATCCCATCCTAAAAGAATAATTGTAATCTAATTTCTATTTGTTGGTAGATAAAAATACCTTAAAATATTCACCTCAGCCTAAGTGCATCATTCACATATTCTCATTGTCTTTAGGGGCTATATTTCAAAAGAACTGAGACAGCTTTATACGAGTAAAGAAAAAATTAGAATCAAAACAAAACAAACAAAGAAAAACTCAAAATAAGAAGAAAAAAAACAAGAAAAAAGGATCTTGAGGGAATTATAGTATCTACTAAATAATGTTCATTAATAGTCTACTATGTGTCTAGCATTATGCTAGTTTCAGGACATGAATTAGAAAGAGTCAGAGTCAGAAAGAGAGAATAGGGATAGAGAGTGAGAGGGAGGAAGGAAAAAAGGAAAGAAGGAAGAGAGAGGAAGTGACAGAGGTATGAAGGAAAAAATGAATGGAAGGAGGGAGGGAGAAAGAAAGTAAGAAAGAGAGGGAAGAAGAGAAGGAGAAAAGGAAAGAGAAAAGAATAAAGGAAGAAGGGAGAGAGGGAGAAAGGGAAGAAGAAAGAAGAGAGGAAGAAAAGGAGGGAGGAAGGAAGGCAGGAAGAGAGGAAGGAATGCAGGGTGAAAGGAAAAAACTATCTCTTACCAATGAGCTTACAATCTAATGGCAAAAACAACAAGAAACTAATATAGAAATATGCTGAGAGCAAATATGAAAAGAATACAAAATAATTAAATATCATATAATTTAACAGGGAGAGCACCATAGGTGAAGAGATCCAGTGCTGATCAGGAAAGTGGTGATTGAATTGCTTCTTAAAGGAAGATAGAAATTCTCTGCGTTGGAAGTAAAGAGGGAGTATATTTCTGGCATGAGGGACATAGCTTGTGCAAAGACATAATGGTAATACATAAAGTGTCAGATATAAAAACAAAAAAGGAAAGACAAGTTTGACCCTATCACACAGTATTGGAAGGAGAACAATGTCCAGAATAAGACTGGAAAAATAAACAGTACCAGGTTATGAAGGAATTAAAAAGTTAGAGAAAAATATATTGACTTGTAAATACAATAGGAAGCCTCTGAAGTAGATCAACTAAAAAGTTATATGATAAAATTTGAGTTTAAGAAAAGCACTTCGGCAACAGTGTGGAGAACGCACTAAATGGAGGAAAGAAGGGTTGGAGAGAAAAATTAGTAAGATATTGAAATAATCTAGTAGAGAGTTGATAAGGTCTTGAAATAAAGTAGCAGTTACATAAATTTAGAAAAGGAGTAAAATATAGTATGGAGAAAAAAATAGAGGGAAAATTATTGAATGCAAATGTCAAATGAGGAAAAGCAAAGAATCAAGAAAAAGATCAAGATTTCAAACATGGGAGACCTGAAGAATGGTGTTAACATCTGTAGACATAGGGAAATTTGAAAAATTGAAGTGTTTTGGAGGAATGAAAAGCTTCATTTTAAACATGATTAGTTTAATATGTCTCTAGGATATAATTTTAAATGCTCATTAGGAAATATACGATATGGGATTGAAGTTTAGGAAAGAGAATGAGGCTAGATATATAGATTTAGAGGCTATATCTACAGATCTTGAAATTATCAACATTAACATAATAATTAAACCTAAGAATGATTATGAGAAAGAAAAAGAGAGAACAGAGATAGAAAAAGAGACTAAGTGGAAAATAGAGAAAAAATTAGTGATTTAAGATAGGGAAAAGATTTGCTTGTGCATTTCGTGAAGGTAGATACCATGAGGAAAAAATTGACAAACGATAGTAGCTGAGACACTGAATATTTACAGGAGATAAAAACCAAAGAAAATATACAGTAGTAAAACTTAGACCCTAACCATGTCAATATATAAATGCTCAAAATTTCAACCTTCACATGAGAGAAGTTGATATAAAGAATAGAGAGTATTTGTATAAGGATCATAAAAGGGAGAAATAGAAGTGATTTTATAATTGGAATATAATAGAGACCACTTTATGAAATTTTCAAAACAGGGAAGAGGAAAAAAAGTAAAAACTATAGACCAATGAATTTTCTTTCGATTTCATCAAAAATTCTTGAAAGGATAGTTAAAAAGGAATTGGTGCACATTTAGGAAAGGAAGCAGTAATTACAAAGAACTAAAGTATCTTCATCAAGAACAAATCATGAAGGAATAATCTTATTTCCTTTTTAAAAGGATTATTAAACCAGTGAGAAAGAACAGTGCTGTGGTTATAGTTTGCCTAGATATAACAACATTTTGGAGGAAATATTTCATATTGTTATTATGGAGAAGATTGATTATTTATATTGATTAAATTATAACATTATCATTTCAGATAGATTCATAAGTATGTATATAAGTAAATTGAATGTCTTGGTTCAAAGAGTAGTAATTAAAGACTTAATGTCAGTAGATAGGAGGTCACCAGTGAAGTACTCCAATGTTATATACTTAAGCCTGTGTTATTTAGCAGTTTTTTTTTTTAATGAATTGAATAACTGCATAGATGATAGATGAGATAAATGTGCAAGAAGTAAAGTAACAAAACACAAAGTAACTTGACAGGAATATTAATATAATAAGATAAAGTTCAAAAGAATAAATGAAAAAATCTCACTTGGAGGTTTAAAAAATATCAACTCTACAAATATATAATATAGAGGCATGGATAAACAGTAGTTGTTGATTCAAGTCAAGTCAAAATAAAGCTCTGGAGTAAAACCAATTGTACTTCAGCTGGAGTTTACAAAGTGAATTAACATAACTTATGATAAGTTTGATGATTTAAAAAGGCTTGAGAGACAGTTTCTGGGAATAGAATCATTTCATTAATAAAACCAATATGTTATTAACAAAAATATAGTCCTCTGTCTGTTTTTCTTAGTCCAAAAATAATCATGGAAGTCAACTCATAGTTTATATACCCTTCCAATGGATATCTACCATCATGTCACCCTTAGACAGAGAAAATATCTTTCTATCAGACTATTCCCAGCTAAACCAGATTATCCACTGTCTTCAACTATCCAGACAAAAGGCTTTATCTCCACCCAGACTTAAAGAAAATATCTTGGTAAGGTCAAAATGGGTTCATGACCTAGGCATAAAGAATGAAATTATTAATAAATTAGAGGAACACAGGATAGTTTACCTCTCAGACCTGTGGAAGGGGAAGGTCTTTATGACCAAAGCAGAACTAGAGATCATTACTGATCACAAAATAGAAAATTTTGATTATACCAAACTGAAAAGTTTTTGTACAAACAAAACTAATGCAGACAAGATTAGTAGGGAAGCAATAAACTGGGAAAATATTTTTACAGTCAAAGGTTCTGATAAAAGCCTCATTTCCAAAATATATAGAGAATTAACTCTAATTTATAAAAAATCAAGCCATTCTCCAATTGAAAAATGGTCAAAGGATATGAACAGACAATTCTCAGATGAAGAAATGGAAACTATTTCTAGTCATATGAAAAGATGCTCCAAGTCATTATTAATCAGAGAAATGCAAATTAAGACAACTCTAAGATACCACTACACACCTGTCAGATTGGCTAAGATGACAGGAAAAAATAATGATGATTGTTGGAGGGGATGTGGGAAAACTGGGACATTGATGCATTGTTGGTGGAGTTGTGAACGAATCCAACCATTTTGGAGAGTAGTTTGGAACTATGCTCAAAAAGTTATCAAACTGTGCATACCCTTTGATCCAGCAGTGTTACTACTGGGCTTATATCCCAAAGAGATTAAAGAAGGGAAAGGGACCTGTATGTGCACAAATGTTTGTGGCAGCCCTTTTTGTAGTGGCTAGAAACTGGAAACTGAATGGATGTCCATCAGTTGGAGAATGGCTGAATAAATTGTGGTATATGAATATTATGGAATATTACTGTTCTGTAAGAAATGACCAACAGGATGATTTCAGAAAGGCCTGGAGAGACTTACACGAACTGATGCTGAGTGAAATGAGCAGGACCAGGAGATCATTATATACTTCAACAACAATACTATATGATGACCAGTTCTGATGGACCAGGCCATCCTCAGCAACGAGATCAACCAAATCATTTCTAATGGAGCAGTAATGAACTGAACTAGCTATGCCCAGAAAAAGAACTCTGGGAGATGACTAAAAACCATTACATTGAATTCCCAATCCCTATATTTATGCCCACCTGCATTTTTGATTTCCTTCACAAGCTAATTGTACAATATTTCAGAGTCTGATTCTTTTTGTACAGCAAAATAACGTTTTGGTCATATATACTTATTGTGTATCTAATTTATATTTTAATATATTTAACATCTACTGGTCATCCTGACATCTAGGGGAGGGGGTGGGGGGGTAAGAGGTGAAAAATTGGAACAAGAGGTTTGACAATTGTTAATGCTGTAAAGTTACCCATGTATATGTCCTGTAAATAAAAGGCTATTAAATAAAAAAAATAAAATAAAAAAAAAAAGAAAATATCTTGGGCTTCTTTACCTTGGGTGAGAGTCTGGCCAAGATAAAGAAGAGTTAATGCAATGTCATTAACACTAATATCCTTCAAGAGACATTAAAATGAAGACTTTTACAGAAGATATTGGTTATTAATAATCACTTCTCTCATAAGGCTGCAGTGCATATTGACTTGATAAAAAGAGATATAGTTAGACTGTAGACAATGAATCAATATAAAAACTCAATATAAAGGCACTTAATAACATAGCATCTAAATATTTGAAAAAAAATCAATATTAAAAATATCATTTGTTAATCACAGTGAAATAACTGAATTTTTTCAAATGTTCAAAGAACAATCAATTCCCCCATTACACTCATTGAAAAATAGGAAGAGTCAGGACCTTTCCAGTTTTATTATGCAATATTATATCAAACATCTATGTGCATAGTTTTTAGAATTCTGGGTCTACAGTTAGACAGACCTAAGTTCAAAACTAGTCTCAGATACATATTACACATGTGATCCTGGGTAAATTATTCAATTTTCATTTTCTCATTTGCCTGAATTGTAAAATGGGGATAATGCAGAACCTGTCCCACAGAATTGTTGTGAGGATCAAATAATATAATAATTATAAAGCACTTAGCAGTATACCTCACTTATACTAGGTGCTATTTCTCAAACAGAGCTAAATAAAGCTAAGACAGAAAACTACAATGTAATATCTATAATAAACATTGAATGAAATGCTTAAAATAAATTATTAGAAAAGAGGTATACCATATTTTAAATAATGTATAATATATTCAGGTTGAATTTATATGAGGAATGCAGGATTGGTACTTTGTATGGAGAACTCACTGATTACAACATAAATAAAATAAATTATAGAAATTGCATTACTATATAAATAGATGCTGAAAGTTTTTGACAAAAATTCACTGTCCATTTCTGTTTAGAAAAATAAGAAAACTGATCAGAGAAATGCAAATTAAGACAACTCTTAGATACAACTACACACCTCTCAGATTGGTTTAAGATGACAGGAAAAGAAAATGACTAATGTTGGAGGGAAAATTGGGACACTGATACATTGTTGGTGGAATTGTGAATGGATCCAACCATTCTGGAGAGCAATATGGAACTATGCTCAAAAAGTTATCAAACTGTGTATCCCCTTTGATCCAGCAGTGTTACTACTGGGCTTATATCCCAAAGAGAGCTTAAAAAAGGGAAAGGGACCCACATGTGCAAAAATGTTTGTGGTAGCCCTTTTTGTAGTAGCTAGAAACTGGAAATTGAATGAATGCCCATCAATTGGAGAATGGCTGAGTAAATTGTGGTATATGAATGTTATGGAATATTATTGTTCTACAAGAAATGACCAGCAGGATGATTTCAAAGAAGCCTGAAGAGACTTACATGAACTGATGCTAAGTGAAATGAGCAGAACCAGGAGATCATTATTATACTTCAACAACAATACTGTATCAGGATCAATTCTGATGGACATGGATCTCTTCAGCAATGAGATGATCCCAAATCAGTTCCAATTGTTCAATAATGAAGAGAGTCATCTACTCCCAGCCAAAGAAGTATGGGAAATGAGTGTGGCCACAATATAGCATTTCCACTCTTTCTGTTATTGTCTCCTTGCATTTTTATTTTTCTTCTCAGATTATTTTTACCTTCTTTCTAAATCTGATTTTTCTTGTGCAGCAAGATAACTGTATAAATATTTAAACATATATTGGATTTAACATACTTTAACATAACATAAATTAATTTACTTAATCAATATCATATCAATCTACTAACAGATTATTTTAAAAAGATAGGATAAATTTTGTTGAAATTCCCTAAGAGAAAGAAAAATGTTAAGCATTTCAAGAGAGACAATGGAAAAAAGTGGGAAAGTATGGAACTGACTACAATCAGATTTCAAATTACACTAGAAAGTAAGAATCATCAAAAATTATTGGGCACTAGGTAAAAACAAAACAGAAGTTGTTCAGAGGAATAGAATAGGTACAAAACATACAGTTGAAAATTAACTTGGTATCATAGTGTTCAATAAATATAAAGATACAAAATACTTACACAAGGACTACCCATTCAATAAAAACCTGAAGGGTAAAGCAGACAGATACTCTATACCATATACAAAGATAAATTCCAAATAGCTACATAACTTAGATATGAAAGGTGACATTATAAATGAAATAAAAAAAATAAATAAGAAATAAACCTTTTTAGGTACATAGATCAGAGAATACTTTATGACCAAACAGAAGAAGTAGCATCAAAAAGCCTAAAATTATGAACCCTTTCTCCCTATTAAGAAATTGCTATATAAAATTATGGCATATAAAATCATGGAAAATTATTGTAGAATAAGAAAAATAATGTAAAATAAGAACCATGTGAAAGAAACATAGTAGACAAAACATGAAAAATGAAATACCCAATTTTGTATATGTCTAACTCAGAATTTTCTTCAATTAATAGTATATTTATCGAGGCCTTTCTTTTTCTTTTTCTTCTTTTTTATTATTGTTATTCAGTGAAGATGGAAGAAAATAAAGTTAATTCCAGTTAGTTGGGAAACAAAAAACAAATTAAATATAAAAACAAAAAGAAAAAAAGCTTTTGTTTGTTGTTTGTTTTTAACAAAGTATATGTCCCACTGTTGAGAAATCAGTAACAACACTCCATCTGCTTGGTTCCTCATTGATTTTGGTCTTTTGTGAAGATTTATTACATTGTTTCACGGAAATGATTTTAGTTCCTGACATGTTTTTCATTTTTTACTGCACTTTTCTTTCAGTTTCAGTGCTACTATTCCTGTTCAATTGTAGAACTGAATTATCCTTGAAATACTTAACTTCCCAACATCAACAACTGTTTCAATAGCTCTAAACATAATTGAAGTGTCCTCTTAAAGTGCTACAAATTCTGCACATTTCCTTAGAGTAATATTCATTCTGAAAAACCACAGAATTAAAAACACAAAGAAAGCAAAGCATTCATAAGGATGAGAAGAAGTCCATTCAACTGGGAGATAACTAGTGATGGGCAAAAAAATATTTCAATCTGTTTCATCTGGTTAAGGTCAACATTATGTGTCAGTCTAATGTTAGTAGAAGCACACATTTGTGACTCCTGCTGTCTCAACATGAAACCATATAAAAATTATTTCTTGTTACAAGTTGTTAATACTTCAAAGTGGAAACTTCATTGACCCATACCTAACATCATATACCAAGATAAGGTCAAAATGGGTTCATGATCTAGACATAAAGAATGATGATATAAACAAATTAGAAAAACACAGGATAGTTTTCCTCTCAGATTTGTGGCAGAGGAAGGAATTTGTGACCAAAGAAGAACTAGAGATCATTATTGATCACAAAATAGATAATTTTGATTATATTAAGCTAAAAAGCTTTTGTACAAACAAAACTAATGCAAACAAGATTAGAAGGGAAACAATAAACTGGAAAAACATTTTTTACATCCAAAGGATCTGATAAAGACCTCATTTCTAAAATATATAGAAAATTGATTCAAAATTACAATAGTCCAAGCCATTCTCTGATTGATAAATGGTCAAAGGATATGAACAGATAATATTCAGATGAAGAAATTAAAACTATTTGTAGTCACATGAAAAGGTGTACCAAATCACTATTGATCAGAAAAAATGCAAATTAAGACAATCACTACATACCTCTCAGACTGGCTAAAATGACAGGAAAAGATAACAATGAATGTTGGAGGGGATGTGGGAAAACGGGGACACTGATGCATTGTTGGTGGAACTGTGAATGAATCCAACCATTCTGGAGAGCAATTTGGAACTATGCTCTTTCCACTGCAATTCAATTCTCCTCAGTTCTCCTTAAAGATCTATCCTATTTAAGTTTTCTATAATTCTATTTACCTCGTTAATTCTTTCCTATTTATTTTGTCATTAGATTTATCTTGTTCTGAGAGAGGTAGAAAGAGAGAAACAGACACAGAGACAGAGAGACTGAGAGACAGACAGAGGGAGAGAGACACACAGAGAGACAAACACAGAGACAGACAGAGAGAGAGACTGAGGTCCTTCTCAGGTATAGTTTTCCCCGTGAAATATTATGCTCAATTTAGTTGAGTAGTTGATTTTTTGTTGTAATCCAAGTTTTTGCCTTCTACATTATCATATTCCAAGTCATCTGATCTTTTAATGTAGAAGCTGCTAAAACCTGCATAATTCTGACTATAGTTCCTTGGTTTTGTTTTTTTTTTTTTTTTTTGTTTATCTCTGGTTCCCTGCAACATTTTTTCCTTGACTTCCTAATTTTGGAATCTGGCAATAATATTCCTTGGAATTTGCATTTTGGAATATTTTTAGAAGGGGATCATGTATTCTTTTAATGACTAACTTATTCTTTAATTCCAGGATAGCTAGGTAATTTTTTTCTTAATAATTTCTTGAAAGATGCTGTCTAAGATCTCTTTTTCATCATGGCTTTCCAGCAGTCCAATAACCCCTAAATTCTTTCTCTTGGATTTATTTTAGGTCAATTATTTTTCCAATGAGGTATTTTACATTTTGTTCTATTTTCTCATTATTTTTATTTTGGTTGACTGAGTCTTGATAATTCAAAGAGTCATTTCACTTCTCTAGTTTCAGTTTTTAAGGAATTATTTTCATCCATTAGTTTTCTTTTTTTACTTCCTTTTCATTAGTCCAATTGTACTTTTTAAAAGACTTGTTTTCTTCAGTGAGTTTTTATTTTCACTTGGCCAATTCTATTATTTTACAGAATTGTTTTCTTCAGTCAATTCTTGTGCTTCCAGAGTGGCTTCCATTAAAAGCTTTTTTCATAACTGTCTTATATATATCTCTAATTTCTTTTCTCAATTTTTCTTCTACCTCTCTTACTTGATGTTTAAAATCCTTTTTAAACTCTTCCAAGAGTTTGAGACTAATCCATACTTCCCTTTGAGGTTTCAAATATATAAATTTTGTCATTGCTATTCTCTCCTAAAGAAGTTTGTGTTTTGTTCTTCATTGTTGTCATAATTGATTTCTATAGTTAGAATTCTTTTCTGTTTTTTACTCATTTTTAGTCTTACTTTATGATTTTTAAAACTGAGTTCTGTTCCTTGGGCAAAGAGGGCACTGTCCCAAGCTAGGGAACTGGAGTCTGATCATTGGCTTTCTGCACTGAGACCTGAACTGTTGGTAATTTATTCACTCTATTGGGGTGGGCCGGTCTTGTCTCACTTTTGTATCAGATTCCAAGAATGGTAATTTGCCTTCTGTTTGTGGACTGGAGACCTCATAGCTGCCCTGCCGTGTCATTGGCCTGCTGAGTCAAGATTGAGAGGTCTTAGTTGCTTATCTACCTGAACTATTCCTGGGCTTAGCTGTACTCCCCATTTACTCAAGTGGGAGAAATCTTTCCTGAAGCCCTTCTACAATATCTTAAACTAGAAAATTGTTTCACGCCATCTTTTTGTTGGTTCTGTCACTCAAGAAGCCATTTGTTTGATTTAACATTGATTCTGAAGAAAAATGAGGAAAGCTCAGGAAATTTTCTGGCACCTCTCCACCATCTTGTCTCCATCCTGATGATATACTTCTCAGGAGTTATAAGTATCACTTCCTATGCACCAATATAAACAAGTTTAACCTAATTGACTCCCTTGTGATTTCTCTCTCTTCTCAAACTGAGTCATTCAGAGCTGATCATCTTATAACATTGCTGTTACTTTTATAGACAGTACATTTCACATTACATCAGCTCATAGAAGTCTCTCTAGGTTTTTCTGAGAGTAACTGCTCATCATTTCTTGTAGCACAATAGTATTCCATCATTATCAGATACCATAACTTGTTTAGCCATTCCCCAATTGATAGGCATCCTCTCAATTTCCAATGACCTATTCCCAGAAAAGAATTTCTATAAATATTTTTGTACATATAGGCCCTTTTGCTTTTTTGCTCCCCCCCCTCTTTTTCAGGATATAGATTTACTTGTGGTATTGCTAAGTAAAAGGGAATGCATAGTTTTATAAACCCTTTGGATAATAGTTCTAAACATCCCAAAGAGATCAGTTCAAAACTCCAAAATTTTTTCCCATATCTTCTTGAAAACCTGTCACTTTCTTCATCTGTCCTATTAGGTAATCTAATAATTGTGATGTAGAATTAACACTCCCTCCACTTTAGTCTTCATTTGTAGTCTTTTCAAGTTGAAGAATTTACCATCACTGTGGAAAATGACTTTGACTCCATCTTTGTCCTCATTGAAGGCATTTGACAACATGGCTGAAAACATCATACTAAAAAGCATGGAAGCCAGTACAAAGCCATGTTTTACTCTGTTGGTGACTGGCAAAGCTTGAGAGCATTGTCCATTCTCCAGACCCTGGACAAGTATGCCATCAAGAAACTGGCGTACTGTACTGATGAACGTTCCATAAGCCCTCACAACTGACAGTATCAAAGGCTTTGATCGGATCTTAATTTTGGTATACAGACCTCTGTTCTGCTATTAGCATTTCTCCTAGAGTTGTCAGGCAGTAAACACCATCCCGACAGTTCCTCAGCCCACACTGAAGCCACACACATCTCAGATAGATGACCTTCTTCGACAGGTAGGATCAGCCTATTAAGGAGGACTCTGGCAAAAATCCTTCCAGCAATGACTAAGAGAAAGACACCTCTCTTTCATTGTCACAGGACAATCTATTCCCTTTACCTTTAAAGCAATGAACAATGGAGGCATCTTTGAATGCTTGGTGAATAACCTTCTCTTGCTACATAATCTGATTGTGCACTCAACACAGCCTCCAAAAATGAGATGCAACAAAGTGTGGATTGATTCTCTGCTGACTGTGCTAATTTTTACCTAACAATTAACACCAAGAAAACAGATATGTCATCAGCCAGCACCACATCATCCATATGTGGAACCATTGGTTATAATATATGAAAAAGTTTTGAATTTTGTGGATAAATTCACTTGGCAGTATACTTTCCCAGGATGTACACATTGATAGGCTGATACATGCTTTGTCAGCAAGCTCAGTATTTGAGAGGTTTCAAAGGAAAATGGGAGAGAAAAGGTATTAGACTGACCACCAAACTGAAGGTCTACAGAACTGTTGTGCTGACCTCATTGTTGTATACCTGGGAAATCTGGTCAATATAACCCCCTGGCAAGAAACTGAATCACTTTCATTTGAATTTCCTTTAAAAAAGATTCTGATGATCATGGGGCAGGATAAAATATCAGACATTGGGTTCTTTCTTGAACTAAAGTGCCAAGAATTTTACTGCAGAAAACACAGCTCTGTTGGGCTGACCACATTATTCAAATGTCCAATGTAGGCTTGTCAAAAAGACTTTTTATATAGAATTCAGACAGGGCAAGCACTCATAAGGTGGTCAGAAAAAGTGATACAAGGACACTCTCAAGGTCTCTCTTAAGAACTTTAGAATTAATTGTATGACATGAGGAATACTGACACAGAACCACCCTCATGAGCATAGCGTGCTCTTATCACAAAAGGTGTTATGCCCTATACAGAAAATTCCTCATGCTCATAAGATGTGAAATCTTAAAGGTTGCTTATTATTTTTTAAATCATGTTATTTTTAAAAATAGTATAATGAATTACATATGGAAAAGTCTCAAAGGAAACAAAATACCATTTGTGCCTTCTAATTCACAATTTAATTTAATCCTACAAATATTTCCAATATTCTTTAATAGATGATGCATTGCTTTGTATACCATGATAAAGAAGCATATCCAAAGTGAATATATTATTCCTATACTAATATGACTAAAAATCAGTATGTCTGAATTCCATTAAATAGGAAGACCAGGAATATTAATTGCTTCTACTTAGAAATTGCTAAATAATTTTATGCACTATATTTATTAATATGTGTGATCTCCAAAATAAAACTGTGAAAAGCATTCAAATTAATTCAGGTTCTTAGATATAAATATGATTCTCTTGACTTGTCAATAAAATATGTTTTCTACTGTTTTATCAATAACTATAAGTAATTTATACTGATTCATTATGATTCACTCTCATTCATTTTGTGGTAATGTTTCACTTAGACATACTCCTCCTGTTTTATTCTCAAGACTTAACCTACAAATATTACTCATCACATGATCATTGTTCTTAGTATTTGGCATGATGAAAGTAGTTATAATAACATTATGTTTCAGTGTAAATATGGAATGAAAACAATATTTGCAACTCTAACATTTTGACTCACAGCCTTCCTGATGCTCAAGCTGCAAAGAAACCAGCCCATCCCATGGAATGTTGCATACTTGTCAGAATGGAGTTTCCCCTATGTCAAAGGCCTTAGTTTAATGAGACCTTAAAGGTCATGTGAAATCTATTTTCTTTATTACACAAAAAAATGAAGCTGAGACCCGAAGATATTAAGCAAATCACTTAATGACACACAGGTAGTAAGTTAGAGAATGGAAGTTGATCCCAGATCCATTAATTCAAAACTTAGAATTTTTTTCATCATATCATAACATGGGGTCACTGCATCTTCAAAATAAGTTACCATCATAAAGTAAATGATTTCTTAGAATTTCTATTAATGAAATGTGTTTAGGTTAATGGATCTGTGTAAAGTTGGTATAAATAAAGATTTTCATAGAATCTCAGGTGTCACATAATCACAGTAATTATACATTTATACTTAGAAGTTTCCTAGGCCAGTGTTTATTTGATGGGGACCTTTTTAAAAATACTTGATAAATGGTCATCTAGTTTTTACTCAAATACTTTTAATAAAAGGAAACATTAACCTCCCACCAAAGCTCATTTCACTCTTCAGTCATTCCAGATGAATCCTGTTATTATCTTATCTAGTTTTCTAAATTAGAATAGTAAAAGTAAATTAATTTATTATGGTCAACATGTTTGACATGACTGAAAAATGAACAATAAATTTCTTTCAAAATCTTAAAGTCTTACTTTATTTCTGTCAAAATTTTAATTTATACTTAATTATATTCAATTAATAAACATTTACTAAACACTATGTGCTAAACATTTTGCTAAATCTTGGGGAAACAAAGAAAGACAAAAATCATTGCTTCTTCTAAGTCATATGTCCAAGAGGATAAAATGCTAGATATTTTCTCCAATCCTGAAAACACTTACAAAATAACAAAAGGAAAAAATATCTTTCTCCATAGTCTGGCAAAAAGAAAACAATCCAATATGATGGAGACCATGAAAGGCCAATTGCTAATTTTTAATGAATTCATTCAGCACCCCATCCTCTCAGATTTGTAGCATAACTCAAGTCTGTCATTCCAAATGTAGCTGGAAAGGTGCTCTAATGGTGATGGGCAAAGCAACATGGCAATGTGTTGAGATATTATAGCACTGGGCTACAGAACTAAATATCAAAAAGAAATGAAGCAAAGTATCAAATTACATGGAAGGCTCTACTAAATCTAAAGTAAGGATTAGCATGAAAGTAAAGCCAATTTCCCCACCCCACCCTCATGAAACCACTTGGGAATTAAATTAAAAAGTGATTTTCTAACCTAGATAAAAAGTGACTTCCCAACCTAGTAGAAAGCTGAAAATATTTTAATGTCTAGCCAACACAAAAACGACCACAAAAAGAAAAAAAAAAATATGAAAGTAAGTGATAGGAGAACATTTGAAGAAAAAAACTAAAATTATCAAAGGTCTCAGGAAAAATAAAAGACATTGAGTATAAACAGAAAAGGCAATAGGGAAGATATAAATAACAGAAAGAAATATGAGAACTACATCTTCTAATGGATATATCTAAATAAATATTATATAAATATGTTTATAAATATTATAAATATGCATATTTATATGTGAATAAATAGTTCAAGGAAAGAAAAAAGAGTCATTGCCTAATGAAGGAGAAAACCCACTGGGATCAAAAAAAAAGAGTATGGACTCACCATAAGACATTTCTAAATAGTTCCAGAGTGAAATAAGAATAGTTAAAGCAAAATCTTTCTCCATAATTGAAAAAAAAAACAGAATAGAAAAACTTTAATCTATGTGACAAATCTCATCAAAGACACAAAAGAGAAAATAATAAGGAATGCAAAAACATGTAAGTGGAAGGCAATCTTTAATAATATTTTTAAAAATAAAAAAGCAATGATGTTAAAAGATTATGTGATTCCTAAAATATGCATTGATTTAGGATCAATATAAGATATTTAGGTGCAATTTAGGGTTATGTGCCCCAAAAGAACATAACAAATTACAAAACATAAAGACTATAATTTATGAAATACTCAAATAAACTGTCCAGAATTTCAAAATACAGGGGGAAAAAAGAGTCATATCTGAAATAGCCTTACAACAAAAAACTGTAAGTATTAGCATTTCAGTTACAACATTAAATCAATTAAAACAAGAGGGATTTACCCTATTCCTGATATAATTATTCCAAAGGGCTATTCATAAGAAATATACCTCAACAATAGATATGGTAGCTATTTTGTGATGCAAAGAATAAAGTTGAGGGGTACCTATCAACTAGTGAATATCTAAATAAATAGTACCATGAATATCATTTTATAGCATTATGCTATTGAAAAATGAAAGGAAAAGTTTTGTAAAAACCTGGATGCATTAATTAACACAGAGTGAAATAAGCAAAAAAGTTACTGTTTTTGCAATTATAACAATATTGTAGAGACAAAACTCTTTGAAAGATTTGGGAACTGGGATAGACAAAATAAACAGTTGGAATATTTACATGCTGCTCATCTCCTGACAAAATAGTTTGTGATTTGAAATGTAGATTTATAAAAGTTTTAGTCATAGCCAATAGAAAAAATGTGTTTTTCTTGATAATATATATTTGTAATGGAGTGGGAATTCACTCAGTGGGAGATGAAGAGGTAAGGAAGAAGGTAGAAAAAAAAATGGGTCTTTATTTGAAAATATAATAAATTAATAAAACATACATGTAATATACATATTATGATAGAAAACATCACTTGACAGCATACTACAGAAACCAAATTGTGGTGGGTAGAGTAAAATAACTGCAGAAATAAAGGTTTGAGCTTTTGAGAATGTCACTTTATTAAACAATAGATACCAAATAAATAAAAAATCAAGGCCAGGTTTTCTCAGCTTGGCTCAGGACCTTGAATGCAGGTGAAAACAGATTTTTATGCATTAAAAGTAAACAGTTCACAGGATATAAACTAGGGTATAGGATTAGGTAATCTGATTTCTAATTGGAGGAAAGATTAGGGGCTTTCCAAGTTGGTAGGAGGATAAGTAAATTTTGAGAATTGGGAGTGGGGAGAATAAGTGGATGCAGTTCTCAGAAATCAGAAAAATAGCTGTTCCACTGCACCCAAGTGTCTGTGTTCAATCAAAGGAACATAGAAAATATTTACTGATTGATCAGTATGGGACCAGTTTTCAGATAAGACATGTGGGTTGATTGAAATGTGTAATTGTGAGAAAATTCCTTGCATCAGTCTTTGGTCTTGTTAGTATAACCTAGGTCCTTAGTTAAGGAACTGTATGTAAGTAGAGATGGTCCCACTTTCCAGCCACACAGGGCTAGGTTCAAATAATGCAATAAAATGTTCTTTCATCCCCATAATTGAATAAAAGTTTTCTTACAAGACAGAAATTGAACTAGATCTGTAATTCAATAATAAGGGAACTAAGTTAGATCCAGAATTAAGTCATAAGATGTAGTCAGCAAGTTCACTCAATTTCCTCATTTCCTTCAAGGTTTAAATTATATCAAAGCAGCACCTGCCCATGATTTGCTGAATTGTACTAGAGGTTGTAAACTAATCAGATATACTTGAAAGAGAACCTGATCCTTTCTAGAATTTAGAGTTACCCCTATTCTTGGATAGTCAATGGATTCAGGAGTCCCAAACTTTCCATACTTCTACTTTTCATGTAAAAATTCACTAGTCACAAGGAACAAGACATCAAAGAGCTATTGTAGACTTTCTTTTTAAAAAACCAATCTCGATGCCAATACTAATAACCAATTATGGATTTTATTCAGGAGCTCTTCTTTTTTGTTTGAATCCTTATTTTCAGGATCATATCACACCAGATATTTATAAAACATTGAGTCCTCCTTCCATATATATTCTTCCTTACTTCTGATAGACTATGTAGGGAATCAAAAGAGATAGGAGAAAGAAGACAGGTTTTGGTTTTTATGACTTATCAATGTGTTGTCACCTCTGGAAGAAAGGATGATGGGGAAATTTTCACCTCGTAAAAGAAGGGAACATCGTGGATTTAACTTTAGAAGTGACAAAACATTATTTCAGTAAGGGAGAGAAAAAATGATCTTTTTCTGCTCTGATATAATTGTGTAATAAGTCCACTGCTCTCCATGTGAAACATAGGTTCAACTAGCTAGGCTTATCTCAAGATTCCTATTGCTTTAACTTTTCTTCTTGTTTTTTTCCTTTGGGATCTACCCTGTGAGCATGAAAACTTTTGTAGTGGCAGCAGATAACTTTTCTCCCTTCCTTGGAACTCATGTAACTTAAACAGTGACAAGACAGGGCTAGTCACAAAGTATGTTAAGATCAAGAAGTTATCAGAAATAAGGCAATTTATTTATTTTTCCCATGAATTTTTCCATTGCCCTTTAGAAGAAATTTGTTTTAAATATAATTATTAATTATATATTATTTTAATTTTAATTACTTTAAAATGATGATATTTCACAACATACAGTCACATAAAATCATTGGTACATTATTGATTGTAGCAGTGAGTAACTTTGATGGTTTTCCTTATTATAATGTAAATTCCTTAGTAGTGAGGATTATTACATTCATTTGTATGCCTAATGCTTAGTACAGTGTCTGGTGTATATCAGATGCTTAATAAAAGATTGATAATTAATTGATCAGAAGCTATTCCTCAGTTTCCAAAGCTTCAGCCCAATAATTTTCTCTTATTTAATTCTGGGCCCAAGTAATTTTCCATATGTAGCACCTGTTCAAGCAATTTATACTGATGAACTAAGCAATAGGCTGCTTATAGTACTGTATCCTGTAATCTGAGTAGTATGTACTTTTAATCCATTCTGTGTTTCTGTTTTAATGGTTAAATTATCTTTTTTATGGCTGAATTTCATAAAGAGATTTTGCATTAAATCATGAGTTTTATTTGATTATACTACAGTTATCACCTACAACTAGGAAAAGCAAGAGGATTGTCCAAGTAATTGTGCATTATTCTATCTATATTATGTCCAAAGATTAGTCACTAAAAATGGTTAGATTTTTAAAAAAGAATTTCATTATACCTTGCCGAAAATAAATGCTTTTACTTAATTGTCATATGATGAATTCTAATGAAATTAAAATTAGCCAGGGCAAAAGAAGCTGAGATTTGGGGAAGTAATGAAATATTACTCTATTGGCAGAATTTTTTACAATGGAATTTTTTTCTTTTCCATAATTGCTTTCCTTCATATAATATGCATTTATTTGGAGGCCATATTACATTTCTCAGAAGAATGGAAGTATATCTCTTAATCTCAAATTTTATTTTTTCTCTTTTCCAGGAAAGAAAATGGAGGGAAAAAAGAGGACCAAATTGTTAGTATTCGTGAATTTCAAAATGTATTTGAAAGTTTTCACCATAATTCTCTTCTTTCTCTGAGTAGCAGACTGTAATATGGTATAAAAAAAAAAGGAGAAAGGAAGGGGAAAATATCTATTATTTTATTTCCTATTCTAAAAGGTACATTTAACAACTTTAAAAGTTCAAAGAATAAATAATAGGAAAAGTTTAGTATGGCACAGAAATATACTTTTCATTCACTATTTGTGTTCATAATTAATTGGCTTTGAATTGGATGAACCATAGAATAATGACTTTCTGATCACAAAAAGGATATGAATGATTTTCTCTCTCTAAGGTAGGAATTCTGATTTAAGATCTGCAACATTTTTCAAGCATTTTGATAGCTGTAATATAAATATAGTTATACCATAAACATAATTGTCATCCTTTGGATTTTGTTTTTTGTGTTTTATTTTATGTGGGTTTTTTTGGATTCTGGAGTTTTCACTGTCAAGATGGTAGAGTGAGGAAGAAACCCTCTGAAACTCTTTCAAATTTCCCTCTCAACAACTTGAAAGCCTCAGAATTGATCTAGGAACAAAGAAGCAGCTTACCAGCCTGGCAGGAAAGTTCTGTCTCACTGGATGGGAGGGAAGCAAGATTCAAGAGCAAAAGTAGCTGTAGCCAGTCTCACAGCAAGTGACTTAGAGCAATATTCCAACCCTGGAGCAATCTCACTCTCCCACAAGCCAGAAACCCCTAAGTAAGTGAATAGTTTGTGCAGTACAACAAAACCTCATCCTCAGCACAAGCCATACCAAGTTGCAAAAAAGGAAGGAAATGTGAGCAAAAACCAAACAAACAAATAAAAAGCTTGACAATAGAAATGAAGTATAATAGAGAAGTTCAAGGCACAAATTTAGAAGAGCACAATAGTGTCAAAATGGCTACATGTAAAGATGGAAGAAAAAAATCAGGAAAAAAAAAAAACTAACCTAGAAAATAGATCCAGGAAAAATAGCATAAGAATTATTGAACTATCTGTAAGCCATAATCAAAAAGAAAAAAGGGGGGGGGGGGAAGGTTAGACATCTTTTAAGAAACTGTTAAAGAAAACTGCCCTAATATATTAGAACCAGAGGGTAACATAGAAATTAAGAAAAACCACTGATCATCACCTGAAAGAGATTCTGAAATGAAAATTCCCAAGAGTAGGATAGCCAATTCACAGATCAAGGAGAAAATATTGTAAGCAGCCAAAAAGTAACAATTCAAATATTGTTTAGCTAATCAGATTACCCAGAATTTTGCAGCTTCTACATTAAAGAACCAAAGAGTTTAAAATATGATATACCTGAAGGAAAAAGAATTAGTATTACTATGAAGAATCATCTATGCAGTAAAACTGAATGTATTGTTTCAGGGTGGAAACAGATATTTGATGAAACAGAGAACTTTTAAGAATTTCTAATTAAAAGATCAGAACTGAATTAAAAAATTTGACCTCCAAATACAAGATACAAAGGAAACAAAAAAAGTTGTCTCAAAGAGAGAATAACACACAATTGGTACAAAAGGTTTATCTTACTCTATTAGAATGTAAAGAAAAGGGAGGGGATAATAGAAAGGAAGGACTGATAAAAAGGACAGGTATATTGGGAAAGGTGGTAATCAGAAGAAAATGCTTGTGAGGGGGGAAATAGTGAGTTGTAGGAGGGAGGCAGGAATAAACAAGTGAAAAATAGCATGCAGGAAAATGAATGATTATCATAACTAAAATTATAAATAGAATGAACTCACCCATGAAATGGATGTGGATAGCCAATTAGATTAAAAATTAGATTGCTACCATGTGTTGTATTAAAAGAAACACATCTGAAGCAGAGAGATACACACAGAATAAAGGTAAAGGCTGGAGCAGAATCTATTATGTTTCAGGTGATACAAAGAATGAGGGGATAGCAATCAAGATCTCAAGCAAAGTAAAATTAAAGATAGATCTAATTAAAAGAGATAAAGAAGAAAATTATATCTTGCTGAAAGATACTATAGACAATGAAATCCTATCAATACAAAACACATATGTGCCAAATGGAATAGCATCTAATTTTTGAAGTTGAATGAGTTATAGGAAGAAATAAATAATAAAACTACACTAGTGGGGGACCTCCAGTTATCTCACTGAGAATTAGAGATATCAAACCAAATAAATAAATAAACAAGAAAGAACTTGAAGAAGTGAATAACGTTCTGGAAAAGTTAGATGTGATGGATTTCTGAACAAAATTGAATGGGAACAGAAAGAAATTTATCTTTTACTTGGCAGAAATTTGCATTTACACAAAAACTGACCATGTATTGATACATTAAAAATCTTAGAACCAAATACAAAAAAAGCAGAAATAATAAATATATTATTTTCAGATCATAATGCAAAAGCATTACATTCAATAATGAATGATGGAAAGGGGGATTAAAATTAATTAGAAATTAAATAATTTAATTCTAAAAAGACAAGTGGATCAAAAAAAAAAAAAGAATCAAAGAAACATTGATAATTTCATTAAAACGACTGACAGCAATGAGATAACAAAGCAAATTCAAGAAATCCGGCTAAAGTAGTATTTAGAGGGCAATGTATGTCTCTAAATGCTTACATCAATAAAAAAGAGAAAAAAATAGATCAACAAATTGGGGATGCAACTAAAACCACTAGGGGAAAAAATTAATTTTTAAAATTAAATAAAATTGGATTAAATTTAATTAACAATTAAATGTCAATTAAATACCAAATTGGAAATCATGAAAATCAAAGGAGAGATTAGTAAAAATATACATTCAAGCATTTTTAATGAAAAGATCACAACTGAGAGTGTGTCTTTCAAATACAAGACTCATGAAAAGCATAAAAAGGTAAATAGGAAAAGGAAAGCATTGTAATGCTGGAGAAACTGAGGAAGGATAGAAATTAGAGAACAATTTAATAGTTTATTAAATGGAGAGATTTACTGGGACCAAATGATCCATGTTTGGTCCCAGGGCTGAACGAGACTATTGTCTCAAAGAATCCAGCCCTGAATGTCAGATAACAAGATTCTTTTATAAGGTAACAAGAACAATGACATAACGGGGGAGGTACCCAGATGGGGATGACCTAATGAAGGGAGGTACTGGAGAGGCTCCTGATATTCTAATGATGTCTAAAATGGATAGATCTTTATCCTGGCAAACATTAAGAAGGAATGATTATAGCCTAAAGATATAAGACCTTTATCTCATCAAACATTAAGAGGGAATGGTTATCACTTGAGGCAGAGTAACTGAATAGGACAATTAGGGAAACTGGGTCAGGACATTAAAAGGGAACTGTGGCACAACATTCTCAACTTTCTCCTTTAATATGACCTCATTCTTTTTACCTGCTTTTCTTCTCTTCTTTTCTCCTCTCTCTTCTATTTTGTTCTTTTCTCAAACTCAGACATCCAAACCATTTCAGAAAACAGTGGATGATACAACTTTTGGGGAACTAGATGGCATAATAACAGCCTTCTTAGAGAAATAAAAGGAAAGCAACATACAGAATGTTTGAGATCAACCGAGTTTTTCATAAGGTGTATATAAAGATTGCTTTATAATTTGAGAGAATTTTTGATAAACTAGAGGTATTGAAACAGTCATATTGTAATAGGGGAAGCTTATGTTTAGAATAAGACTATTATGAGTGCAGGGTCTTCAAGATCATAATAAATTTATTCAGATCTAATAGAATTGTTCCCTTTAATTTAAAGTCACTTTCCTAAAGAGAGATAGTGTGATCTAGTAGTTAGAAAAATTGACTTGGAATCAGGAAGACTTAGTTTCAATTCAAACATTAGATACTTAAGTGTGTAATTCCAGCAAGTCCTTCAATCTCCCTATATCTCAGCTTTCTCACTTGCAAAGAGAAGAATTTGGACTGGATAGCTTCTAAGGTTTATTGTAATTTTTAATCTTTGATCTTCTGATTGATTTCACATTAAGTAAAATGATGAATGAACAGTTTATAGCATCACTGTAAAATTAAGTAATGGCTTATTAAGTATAGCTTATTTGACTCAAATTTTCTCCTTCCTCATAGAAAAAATAAGGCAAGACAGGTCCTTTTGTTATTTTTTATGCATTCTCATCTTTTAAAAATTATGTTTAGAAATATTTGATAAATGGGGTACATTGTGTAAAATGTCTAAAGGCACTACTTAGTTTTTAGCTCATTAAAAAGTTTTAGCTCATTAAAAGTTGTTCCTATTTAATGTGGGGAGGGGTTGATTAATTTAGAAGTACATTATTTTGAAGAAATTGATAAGTTGAGACATAAATCATTTAGGCTGCTATTTCACTTAATGTCAAAAAGGTATGAAAAGGAATTGTGTGTTGCAAAAGAAGGGCTTCCAGATGGCATGGTCATTATGATGAGGTTTAGATTTGGGGTACCCAAATGAAATTAGGGTTTCAGTGGTAAATGAGGTCTAATGGTGGCACAATGCCTAGGGAGTTCTTTGGATTCCCTTTCTAGCAGCAGAGATCCTCTGTAAAGGAATTTACAGACCTGAAAATCTAGATTGATAAAAGAGGTTTATTATGGGGATTGGAAGTAAGGTTTAAAGTCTGGTTAAGGAAATAGGTGAGGATAAAGAGAATGGCACTTGAAAATAGTATTACAGTGTGCAGAAGCTCCTTGGGGTTCCAAACATGTTGTGGTCATGTTTGGAATCTCTGCAAAGAGAGGGTTTTAGTTTGGCTCTTTTTATGAGAGATTTAGCTAAAGGGGGCCTGTGGGTGGAGTCCCAAGTTGGCTCAGATCTGACAGGGGTTGGGAAAAGCCCCAAACTCCTATTGGAAATCAAAGGGGTACTTTTGACCAGAATTTGTGAATCAAAGGTGCAGGCTTCCTAAACTGATAATGTATCAACCAGGAGGGGCTGGGAGTAATCTGAATCACAAATCAATCTGAAAGGATCTTAAAGGGACCACAACCCGCTTCAATTACATGGGAATTGGGAATTCTCATTGGCTATCACTCATTCCTAGAATATAGTATTTCTTTCAACATCATGACTTCCCCCATTGCAGTTTCTAAATATCATGGTTCACATTGGAAATTAGATGGGAATCTGAAGGAAATTTTTACAGAAACAGAAAATGACATACAAATGCTAGCAGATGATACAAAGCTTATGACCAAATTCTTAACCAAAATTTTACAATACTTGTAAATACTCCATAAAAGAGAAAGAAAAAAATCAGACTTTTTCTTTGATGCTAAGGAAAGGCCAAAAAAAATTTAATACAGATTTTCTAGATTATGGGGCACTGTATTCCTAATTCCAAGATAACAAAGAGATAACTGTACTTTCCCTTCTTCTCTGCCTCTGGGCCTTTGTGCTTCCTTCAAATCTTAAATGACAAGGTGCACAAAGGCTTTCCTGGTCCATACCACTATTCAAGACTTTTCTGAGTGATCACATGACTCTTTGTGACACTATTTGGAGCTTTCTAGGCAAAGTTACTGGAGTAGTTTCTCATTTCCTTCTCCAATTCATTTGTGGATGAAGAAATTGAGGAAAACAAGATTAAGTGATTTGGTCAGTGTCACACAGATAGTAAATAACTGAGACTTTCTGTTTCAAGGCCCAGTTCTCTATTCTCTATACTACTACACGTTCCTCTTTGTGACATACTCTGGAGCTATTTTTTTTTTTTTTTTTTTGTATATAACTATCCAAATGTTATTCCCTCTTTAGAAAGTGTCTCTCTTTGCATCCACATCACAAGTACAGATTTGGTATGTCTTCTTTAACTTCTGGAAACTTTTATTCTGGCAAAAAGCAAACACTTGATATATGTTGGGTTATATGTGTGTGTTATGTTGGTGTTTTGTTTAATTTTGTTTTGTTTGCATAATTGGCTTCCAAGTGTGAGCTGAGCAATTCTTGGACTGAAGTAGAAATTTCAAGTGTCAGGACAATAGAGAGAAATGGAGTAAATCCAGGAATGAGAGTAAAGGCAGTAGATGCTAGAATAGAGGGAGTAAGCATATTCTGGGATAGGGAGCAGGGGAAGCTTAGCAATAATGAAATACAGACTCTGATTTTTCCCAATGCCATGTTTGCAATTCGGAGGCTTACCAGTAGCCTAGAGGCACCAATAGTTCAATAGAAAGAGAATTGGGAAGGTAGTCAGGAAGACTTGAATTCAAATTCAGCCTCACATATTTAGCTGTGTGATCAAAAGCAAGTCATTTAACTTCTCTCTCCCCCAATTCCCTTAACTATTCAAGGTGGATTATAATAGCACCTACCTCACAGGGTTGTGGGAATCAAATGAGATAAATTTGTAAAGTTCTTAGCACAGTGCCTGACACATAATAAATGCTTATTCCTTTCCCCCTTCCTTTTCCCCTCCTCCCCAAATTGAAATCTATGTTCTGAATCAATGAGTTTAATCATTGAATGTATTATAGAAAGTTGAGAAGATTTTTAAAAATGAGATTCAATAAAATATCAGGAATAATAGTTTCCTTGAGAACTAAGTTCAGATGTAAGTTTCTTTTCTGATCTTTTCATGCCTTTTAATGAATCTATTTTATGTTTAACTGTTTATTATCAGGTTATTGCCTTCATGAGAACAGACTATTTAAAGGAGAAAACTAGAAATGAATAAAATTCCAATATTCTTTGGGCTTGAGCTCTGGGTGGTGTCTGAGCCATTATTTAATTATTGAAAAGCTTTCAAAGTTGAAACTACATTTGCCATCAGCTGCACTACTTTGTTTTGACTCTACATCATTGTGTCCATCTTCCTCTCCTTCCAGTCAACCCATAAGCTCATTATCACCTGAAAACTCATCACTAGAGAGATTGCTTTCATTTTAGTACTTACTACTCATTAGTACTCTCAGCTGTCTCTGTCTTTCTGATTGGAGGACTAAAGGTCAGAGCAAAAAACTTCTTCCAAAGCATCGCCTTAAAGAGAGTCAGTTTTTCACTTCCCATTAGCTACAGATGATATTGTGGATGCCATAACATGCAAGTGAATTGGATTTAAGTAAGGGAGGGCTGTGCAAGGTCACCTGTCTCACTTTCCCCTCCAGAGCTATCTGGGTCCAGTGGCCAGAGCCCAGTGATGCAGTGGAAGACCTTGGATGCAGTGGGAGGCCTTGGCCTTTTGAAGCTAGTCTATAACAAGTCTCAATTTGACTGAAACGATGCCCAATCAGTAACTATGTGTGTGTGTGTTTCACTTTGAGCCTATCAGGACTCAAACAATGACCAATTGGCTTTGGCTGGGACCTATTGCTGACCAATCAATGAGAGGCCAAGTACTTTTGGCTTCAGGCATGGTCCTTAAGAAAGAAATCTAACCTGTGAATTCTAAGATATCTTGCAAGGTTCCAGTGATCAAAATTTATATTCCTTTAGTCAAAACACCAGAAGATTAAGGTATGAGAATTTGTAAAATGAAAGGGTTGGACCAATTGACCCTTAAGTTTCTTAAAATCTCTAATGCTGTGACTATTTGATCCTAAGACTTGTTTCATTCTACTATTCTTCATCAAAGTGTTGCCTTTCTAACAGTATAATTAGAACAAGTGTAATTAGAATATAATAATCCTGAAACAGTTTAATTCACAATTACATATATGTATACATGCATATATAATATATATGCTATCTATATCTAAAAAAAATTATTTATACCTTGATAAACAAATTTTTTTACTGAAGTTACCACATGGTTTTTCATCTTGTATACAGTATGTTCATATAGATCACTGGCTATATAATTAATTGTGGCTGTCAAGTCAGATAATTGGAAGGTAGAGTAGGTACTCCATTAAAGTAAAAATATTTTGTATTTCATAAAGGCTAGGGATATGTGGTTTGTCAGCATCCAAAGTAAAACTCTTACATTTAGAAAGCTGTTTTCTTAAAATTAACAACCAATATTTGGATGAAAAGTGACTTTTAGACTATTTATTAACCACTTAGTTGGTCTTTTTTCAATATGGAATATAATTTTGTTTTATTTTTCCCCATAATCTATTCATGAAGCAGTATATTTTAATAGGTAGGGGTCTAACATATGATCCCACCCTTTGCAAATTAAAATCTGATCTCACCTTGTAATTCATAGCCCAATGTGTTCCAGTGAATTTACAATTACTTCTTTAAGACTATCATAATGTAAACTTTATTTAATTTATCCCCTAGTACCAGGCTTCTAGAACAGTAACCTAAAGTCAGATATTTCTGAGAAGTCTCAGTAAGCAAAAATTTTATTGCATTTTAAATATTTAAACATATTTAAAAGTTTAAATTGTTTGTAAAAAGTGAAAATAGATGGTTAAAACCTTTGGTATTAGGTCATTAAAAATCCATTCTGACTTTCTCCTCATAAGTACATCTTTTTTCAGACCTGTCACCATTTCATTTAAGCACTTAGCTCTATTCTAATGAATGAATTGGCATTTCATATTACCTTATTATCCTATAAAGCAAAATGCATACACAATAACATTAATGGTAATTTCTCATAAAGACACATTATTGATCTGGGTGCTACCTGTAAGCATTGAAAATTGCAGCCTGCACACAGAGCTTTTCACATCTGGGCCTGAAGAATTAAAGAAAAATTAAATTTGACAGCAGCAAATTCACAGGCACAATCTAGACCCCAATTTATATGCAAAATGAAATGCTTTATGAAAATTTCCTCTATTTTCTCACGGAGATTTCGGAAAAAAGATTTCACTAGATGCTTCTTTCTTTAATATCCCTTTACTTAAATATTATACTGCAGCCACTGCAGACTCCCTTTGATGTATAAATAATCAAGTTAAATTATGTGCAGCAAGGAGACTAGTGCTCTGCCATCCCTATTTTACAAAGTAATTTCTACCCTAGAGGGTCAAATTTCCCTGACAAATTCTTAATTACTATGTTGCAACAGAAGCAGAATCTATTTGTGCATAAATCCTGGGCATTCCCATGTGGCAAGTAACTAATATTACCAACCATTTCACTTGGCCTGTTCACTGAACTCCATAATTAGATAATACTTTTGATGATGGTACATTTGAAGTCTTAATCCATTTAATATTTTATGAGGTTTTTTTTGTTTTAATAGGGATATGTTAGTGACCACTGTCTATTGAAAAATCATTAAAATTCTGTTCACACTAGTAATAAAGATTAAAGATTACTAATATGCCATTTATAACCTTGCTGATTTTCTAGAAATCTGGGGCTTAAGTTAAATGTTAGAGGTCATTTAATATGTTTGTCACTAATTATAAACCTGAGTAATAGGTTCCTTTTCTAATTATCATGGCATAAAAGTTCTATTGTTTGGGTCTATGCTTCCAATTTTCATATTTGCCTTTTTTAGGGATAAGTAATCCTGGAATTAAGCTCTGAACATTGATGAATGCTGATAATGCTTGTTGATTAACTAGATAAAAGCTTATATTTGAATGCTTTAGAATATTTTGCCTTGAAGTTACTTACAAAAGATGCATCATCCTGCTTTCCAAGCAGAAAGTTTGGAGGAAGGGGTCAGTCTGAAAACATTTTAATATCAATTACTGATAGATGTGATAAAGGCCTTTTTGTACTCTTGCCAACACATTATAGAGAAAATGTGAATAACCTGAGACAAAAGGAGAAAAAGAAAAAAGAAATGAAAGGGTTTTAAAGGAAGTGGACTGTTTGCTTTCTTTATTGCTTGAGATGACAGTAGGAGGGAATCATCTGATTCACTCTGAACCAAATTATTCATTCTGCATTCAAACATAGAAAAACAAACTAGGACATTTGCCTGGAAAACTGACTCATTCTGTTAATCTTTCAGATTCATGATAAGATGCAATTCAAGCAGGATACACTAAAACTTACCAATTTTTTATTTAGTACATTTTTATTAGACTGTGATTACATTGTCATCTCCTATTTAGTCTCCCTTTGGTCAGTAGATCAAAACCATTCAGTTAATTCTATAACACTCATTGTTATATCCATGCTTCACTATTCCTCTGAGTCTGATTTGCATTGACCATCCTTCTCCACACCCAGTTCAGCTTCCCATATACTTTTATTGGTTTATTGCTTTGAGAAAATCACAAATAAGTAAAGAGAAAAATCTAAAATTGTTAAAATTTATAAACCCAAAAATATGAAAAACGGAAATACTTCAGAGACTATCTAGTCTAAGACAAATCATCTAAATAACATACCCTTCAAGGAAACATGTAACCTCCTATTTTAGTATAAAGAGTCATCTGGTATAAAGAGTCCTCACAAAACTAACCATTCCACTTTCAGACAGTTTTCATTGGTAGAAAAACTCACCTACTTGGAATCCAGATTCACTTCTTTAATCTGCCCTCAGGACTCAAGTGGAAGTCTAATCACTTTTCCATATGAGTGTCTTCTAAATACTTAAACTAGTCTTAAGAAGAGCTGATAGTCTTTTGAATGCATATGCAATTGCCTGTTTTTCTTGCCAATTTCTATGTTTCAAAAATCTTAGTTCTTCAAAAAGTCAACAATTTCAAGGGAATTAATGGAAAAACATGCAAATGAAGGTGGCCTTGCTGTACTAGATCTAAAACTATATTATAAAGCAGTGATCATCAAAATCATTTGGTACTGGCTGAGAAATAGATTAGTCCATCAGTGGAATCGGTTAAGTTGACAAGACACAATTGTTCCTCAATGACTATAGTAATCTACTGTTTGATAAGCCCAAAGACCCCAGCTTTGGGGATGAGAATTCACTATTTGACAAAAACTGCTGGGAAAATTAGAAATTAGCATGGCAAACACTAGGCATTGATCTGGGCTAGCTCTCTGGAGGGCCTTAGGATCAGTCAGAGTCAGGATAAATCAAAGTTCTTGGTTGTTAGAGGGAAAACTGAAGGAGGCAGGCAAGCTGCCATGCGGCTTGCCAAAAATGTATCCTGGATTCTGGACCCCAGATTCTCCAGCCTCTTTCCTCCTCACCCTGCAGCCAAGTGACCCTGACCTCTCTCCCTCAGGCCTCCAATTCTTGCCTACGATTACCTCATCACCAAACATTCAGCAAGCAACAATGGTGAGGAGAGCCATCACATTACCATCTATATTGTCATTATTTCATGAAATAGGTAATTAGCCTTCATGCTCTGCTATCTGATTCAAACACACATTTTAAGAGTTTCAGCCCTCTTCATCTCCCACTTTCTTTTGTTTTAGAACACAGGTAGTCACACCCTCCATGACTTCTCAAGAAGGGAGATGAAAAATACCAATGGAAAGTAGTGAGTCAAGCCAGGTATTGTTAGCAGGTTTCTGGGCTGAAGGACTTATTAGAAAGAGGTATGCACTAACCCATCAGCATGGGAGGTATTACACAAGCACATAGCAATAAAGCACAGGCTATTAGTGGTAACTCTCCCCACAGCTGGTGCAGGCTCAATGTGGTGTAACAAACATGAATTGTACATGCAAGTAGTGATATGACAAACAATATGAATCAACATGGTGTAAAAGATTTCCAGAAGTCCTAGAAGGAGGGTATGTAAATAACAGTCACCAAGAGATAGTCCAAAACCAATCTATTGTCCATTGCTTCACGTGTCAAGGAATCCAATGATCCTTGCAAGTTTTGAAGTCCTGCAACAGTCTTTTTATGTGTTAGTGAATCCAATGACTCCTGAGGGTTTTGAAGTCCTGCATCAGTTTCATTAACACTTTTTGATGTCCATAAGTCAATTGCCATAAGTGCCATGTGCATATCCTTTGATTCAGCAGTGCCTTCACTGGGCCTGTATTCTAAAGAGATCATAAAAAGAGAAAAGGACGCACATGTGCAAAAATATTTGTGGCAGCCCTTTTTGGAACTTTTTGGCAAGGAATTGGATACTGAGTGGATGCCCATCAGTTGGAGAATGACTGAATAAGTTATGGTATATGAATGTTATGGAATATTATTGTTCTATTAGAAATGATCAGGAGGATGATTTCAAAGAGGTTTGGAGAGACTTACATGAACTGATTGATCCTGAGTGAAGTGAGCAGAACCAGGAGCTAATTGTACACAGTAACAGCAAGATTATATGATGATCAATTCTGATGGACCTGGCTCTTTTCAACAGATATAATTCAGGCCAGTTCCAATGGTCTTGTGATACAGAGAGCCATCAGCTGTGGGGAGAGGACTGCGGGACCTAAATGTGGATCACAATATTTTTCACTTTTTTGGGTTTTTTTTTGCATTTTGTTTTCCTTTTTGATCTTATTTCTTGAGCAGCATGATATTTATGGAAATATGTTTAGAAGAGTTATACATGTTTGATATATATTGGATTACTTGCCATCTAGGGAAGAGGGTAGAGAGAAGGGAGGGGGAAAAAATTGGTTCTGCTAGGATGAATGTTGAAAATTATCCATATATATGTTTTGAAAATACAAAGGTTTAATAAAAAAAAAAAATTAGTTCTTGTGCAGCTACAGTGATTTTTTTCATAATACCCCCATTTATTTTCTCTCTGAAATTGTTAATGAAATACATTGTTGTTGTTGAGCCATTTCAGAATTCATTAATTTGGGGTTTTCTTGCAAAGCTATGGTAGTAGTTTGCCATTTCTCTCTTCAACTCATTAAATGAGCAATTGAGGCAAACAAGACTGCAACTTGTCCAGAATCACACAGCTAGTAAATATCTGAGGTAAAGTAAGTTGCAGGATTTGAACTCAAAAAGTTCTTTCTGATTCCAAGCCCAATACACTAGTCACTTCACTGATCCATTTTGCTCCAAGTTAATCCAAGCTGAAGCAATGCTTTATCTATTAATGTTTTTCAGAATGCCAAGAATAAGTCAATAGGTGGCACTCTAGTCTAAAACTTCCCCAAATTGGTCCTCCTTCCTCACAAAATCATTATATTGTTGATATAGTTGATCAATACACTCAAGTGTATGTTGAAACCAGCCAAAACAAGCTCTAAAGAGCCCATCAAATTTTAAGTATTAGTATTTCATAACAATGCAGATTAAATCTAAAAGTCCTGCTTTTTTGTTTTTCATTCATTCATGTATTTAGTTGTTTGTTCTTTGCTTGTTTATTTATTTGTTTGTTTGTTTTGTTTTTTTGGAGAGCCTGTTATCAAACATACTAGCACACCAATAATTGGTGAACAACATAAAACTTGAGCTACATCATCTCATTCTTGACTAGTCTGTAAAATTACAAAGTCTTACAGGCTTTATTTTACCTGGTTCTTTCCCAGATTGCCTATCTGAGATAAGAATAACTCAAATAATAATTTGTAATTCTCTAATGGTTCAGTTTCTGTTCCATTAAGATTCTGATTTCTCTCTCAACTTGGAGTGAAAATGAAAAAATAATTCATATGTAGATTAAATTACATTTAGTTAAATAACATTAAAGGACATTTAAGTAATGCAGTGGATATAGCACCAGGCTAAGTCAGAAAGACCTGAATTCAAATCTGCCATAAGACACATACTCACCCTGCAACTCTGGGCAAATCATTTAATCCTATTTAATTTTAGTTTCCTTATCTATAAAATAACTAACGGGAAAAAAAAATACAGCAAATCACTACCGTATCTATGGCCTCCCTCCAAAAAAAATGGCACCACAAAGAGTCACACATAATTAAAATGACTGAACAATAATAAATATAGCATTAAAATAAAATGTAACTTTGAATCTGAGAGTTAAGTTATACTCTCAATTCTTTCAATTCATTCTTCTATGCCTAATTTCCGTAGGCACAGACTACTTGAGTATTAGAATGCCCCTTCAACTCCAGTGGCATGCTACAGACACACACACACACACACACACACACACACAAAATGAATTTTGATTTCAAATTAAAGGGGGTATGGCAATCTTTCTCTTGGGTTCACCACATCTGCTTTCAATTTACTAGGTATTTCTCCAACAAATGCCATTTATTGTCTTCATGGATTCTTTAAGTCTTTTTCAAGAGGTAGAAGAAATCACTGCTATATCCATCATGGGCTAATTATTTGAGGAATATTGTCAAATGCATTTCCTCAAGGACTGCTGCCATATACTTACAGGAAAGTCTCCATCCTTAGTTTGGTGAATTATTATACTACATTTCTACGTTCTTTTCTAGGAGATATCTGGCATTCCTCTCTGATATTTTTCTTATAAAGCATGGCAACTTTCTTTTTAAATGCTTCTCTCACAGCATGATACTAGAAATATCTCAGGCACTAATACATTTCATCTAGTCATTCTAGACCTGCATTAATTGCTGTTTCTCTTACCTAAAAGGGCCAGAAAACTTAATGGGAAAAATATATCTGCCTCTCAAACCAGAACCCTCAGATAAGTCACTTTCGTGTTCAAGATCCTTTGAGGCCTTGATTTTTCTAATTTCTAAATTTTAGACATGTGGAAGATAGATTCTGTCTAATAAATGAAAAGTGTAATTTTTCACATTAAAGCACCTTGCACATTGGGAAGTTATTTGCGTCATGTTATAATTAAATCCTTGGCCATCACTAAAAGGATGTGAGGAAAAAAAGGAAAAAAAGCACAGGGCAGATACATGTAGTGCTATTATCATTACAGTTGAGAAATGTATGTTATCTGACCAAAAAAAAAAAAAAAAAAAAGAATGAGGAGTGATCAGAAAGATCATAAAAGAGGCAAAACGACAAATAGATAATTATCAACATTTATCCTTGCAAAATCTCATGTTCCAAATTTTTCCCTCCCTTCCCCCTAGACAGAAATTAATCCAATATATGTTAAGCATGTACAACTCTTCCATACATATTTCCACAATTATCATGCTGCATAAGAAAAATAATTTCAAAAAGGGAAAAAAAATAAAGAAACAAAATGCAAGCACACATTACAAAAAGAGTGAAAAGGAATACAAGAATATTTAGAGGTCTAAATAATTTTGGTAGGAATTTTTATGATCTATTATAATTAAATACTTTTATTATTTTGTCAGTTATTCACAGTTGATCCAACTTGACTTTAAAGGCTTATTTCATATTATTCTTCTTCATTCAATTTCAGTACATGAATTAAAAAACTTGAATATTATGTAAACAGTTAGTTTTAGGTAAATTTTTGAGTTCTGAATTTTTTCCCCTTCTTCTGATTTCTTTCCTCAACCCAAGATGGAAAGCAATCTAACATAAGATACATATTTACAATCATATTAAACATATTTCCATATTAGTCATGTTGTAAAAGGAGATTTGGGGGGCAGCTACGTGGTGCAGTGCATAGAGCACCAGCTCTGAAGTCAGGAGGACCCAAGTTCAAATCTGGTCTCACACTTAATACCTCCTAGATATGTGATCCTGGGCAAGTCACTTAACCCCAATGCCTGGGAGGGGAGGGGGGAGAGGGGAGGGAGGGGAGAAGATTCAGACTAAGGGGGAAAACAATTTTTTAAAAAAATAATTTTTAAAAAGTGAAAAATGGTATGCTTCCATCTGCATTCAGTTCCATAGTTCTTTCTCTGGGTGAAGATGGCATTTTCCATCATAAGTCCTTTGAAACTGAGTTAGATCAAGAGTTTTTAATTTATCTATTTTGGATCTATTTTCCAAAAAGATTTTTCACATTTTTTTTCTATTTTTGGGAGGGCATTTGCTTTATTGTATTCTAATTTCTCATAAAGCTTTCATTTTTTCAATTCTAATTAATAAGCAATTATTTTCCTCAATAAGCTTTTATACCTCTTTACATTTGGACAATTTTTGCTTTTTAAGGCATTCTTCTCCTCATTAAGCTTTTTTGTATTTCCTTCTGCACCACTTTCAATTTTCTTCTTAATTTTTCCTCTCTCTCTTTTACTTGATTTTCAAAATACATTTTGAGTTCTTCTATAGCCTGAGATCAATTCTTATTTTTCTTGGAGGCTTTGAATATAGGAGCTTTGACTTTGTTATCTTCTGACCATGTGTTTTAATCTTCCTTGTCACCACAGCACCTTTCTATGATTAGAAACTTTTTCTGTTGTCTTCTCATTTTCTTAGCCTATTACTTGTCTTTTAAATCTTTGTTAAAGTAGGGCTCCATTTCCAAGGGTCTACTCTATCTTTTTGTGTGTCCTAATGCTCTAAATTTTGCTTAGAGTCATTATTTAAAGGAATTTTGGGTAGTTTGGGGGAGAAATAAGTGAATTTCTGGCTTATTCTGCTATCTTGGCTCCACCTAAAATTGTTGTTCTTTAATTCTTTTTTCAGTTTATTCTCTAAGATTCTCCATCATATCATCTGCAAAGAATGATAGTTTTATTTCATCATAATCTATTCTAATCCCTTCACTTTCTTTTTCTTCTTTTATTACAGAGCCAACATTTCTAGTTGAATATTGAATAATATTGATGATAATGGGCATCTTTGTTTCACTGATGATCTTACTGGAATTCTTCCACCTTAAACCCATTACATATAATGCTTACTCAAGATTTTAGATAGATGTTGTTTATAATATTAAGGAAAACTCCATTTATTCCTATGCTATCTATTGTTTTAACAGGAATTAGTATTGTATTTTTTTTTAATTTTTTCTACATCTCTGTGATAATCATGTGATTTCTGTTAGTTTCATTATTGACATGGTCCATTATGCTGACAGTTTTCCTAATATTGAAGCAATTCTGCCTTCCTGTTGTGAATCCCACCCACAAAAACATTATTATACTAATAATAAATTGGCATATTTTGTTTAAAATTTTTGCATTGATATTCATTAGTGAAATTGGGCTACAAATTTTTTTCGTGTTTTGACTCCTCCTGGTTTGGATATCAGCATCATATTTCTGTCATTCATGGAATTTGGCTAGTGTTTTCTTCACCTATTTCCCAAATCCTTTATATATATAGTATTGGAATCAATTGTTCTTAAAATGTTTGATTAGATTTACTTGTAAGTCCATCTGGTTCTGGAAATTTTTTCTTAGAAAACTTATTGATGACTTCTCCAATTTTTTTCCCCAAAATGATTATTTTAAATATTTTATTTCCTCCTCTGTTAATGTGAGCTATTTATATTTTCATAAATATTAATCTATTTCTCTTAAGTTATCAAATTTATTGGTTCCTAATTATTGCTCTAACTTTATTTTCATTGGCAGTGAATTCGCCCTTTTGATTTTTGTTACTGATAATTTGTTGTTGTTGTTACTGATAAAGAAAGAACTTCTTTCTTTTTTTTTTAATCAAGTTAACCAAAGGTTTATCTATTTTTTTCCATAAATCACTCATATTGTTTAATAATTCAATAGCATTCTTACTTTCAATTTTATTAATATCTCCCTGGATTTTCAGAATTTCTACTTTGGTATTTAGTTGGGAATTTTTATTTGTTTTTTTCCCTAGGGTTTTTAGTTGTATGCCCAATTCACTGATCACCTCTTTCTCTTTTTTATTCATGTAAGTATTAAAGATTTCCCCTAAGAATTGCTTTAGCTATATAGCATGTTTGTTTTGTATATTTTGTCATTATTGTCACTTTTTTTGATTAAATCATGAATTGTTTCTGTAATTTGTTGTTTGATCCACTCATTGTTTAGGATTAGGCTATTAATTTTCATGGTCATTTATTATAACTGAATTTTTTCATATAAATTTCATGGTCCTTTATTACATGTAATTTTTATTGCATCATCATTTGTAAAAATACATTTAATATTTCTTCTTTATGCATTTGATTGTGAGATTTTTATACTCTAATATGGTCAATATTAGAGTTGTTGCTATGTAATTTTTTTAAGGTTTTTATTTTCAAAATACATGCATAGAAAATTTTCAACATTTATCCTTGCAAAACCTTGTTTTCCAAATTTCTTTTCTCCCTCCCTTCACATCACTTCTCCCCAAGATGGCAAGTAATCCAATATATGCTAAGCATGTGCAATTCCATATTTCCACAATTATCATTCTTCACAAGAAAAATCAGATCAAAAAGGGAAAAATGGAGAAAAAAACAAAATTCAAGCAAACAACAACAAAAAAGTAAAAATACAATATTGTGATCCATATCCAGTCTCTCTCTGGGGCAGATGGCTCTCTCCATCACAAGACCATTGGAACTGGACTGAATTATTTTAATATTGAAAAGAGCCATGTCCATAAGAATTGCTCATCATATAATCTTGCTGTTGCCATGTACAATGTTCTCCTCATTCTACTCAGTTCATTTAGCATCAGTTCATGTAAATCTCTCCAGACCTCTCTGAAATCATCCTGTTGATTATTTCTTACGAACAATAATATCCCATAACTTTCATATACCATAACTTTTTCAGTCACTCTCCAACTGATGGACATCCACTAAGTTTTCAATTCCTTGCCATTCCAAAAAGAGCTGCTACAAACATTTGTGCATGTGAGTCCTTTTTCTCCTTTTTGATTGCTTGGGATACAGACTCTGTAGACTCATGGTAGAGACTGCTGAATCAAAGGGAACGCTCAGTTTGATGGCCTTTTGGACATATTTCTATGTTGATCTCCAGAATGGTAATGCCATATGCTTTTAGAGAAAAAAAAAAAGATGTATTTCTTTTCATCACAATTCAATTCCTACTAGGTATCTATCTTTTTTAACTTTCCTTTTTTTTAATAGAATTTCATTTTTTCTAAGTATTCATGTAGTTTTCCATATTTATTTTTTATTTTAAAAAAACAAAGGTGGAAAAAAAAGAAAAATGAAATAAAACAAAACAAAAGAAAACATTGTTATATGTCCAGCATAACTTCAGGGAGGATTCAAAATATATAACAACAAATTACCAGATCAAGAAAATATACACACACACACACATATGTATATATATATATATATATATATATATATATATAGTGAAAGAAATTATATTCATGAATGTCCATCTTTTATTTCTTTGTAAATTGTTCTTTTGTTCTCTGCTGTGCACCTTATTTACTTTATTCTTTTTTCCTTTTATCCACCCCAACCAAGCTATAGTTTAAAAAAGATACATTTATATATACATATATGTGTATGTAGATACACACACACACAAACATATACACACACTCACCCCACATACACAAGGATATATATTTCCTCTCCCTGCTGACTTTGCTTTAATTCTGTTCCTTAATTTGTCTTGCTATTTCTAAACCTTCCCTCACTCACGGATCCCTTCCTTGTCTTTCTCCTACACCCTTTGTTTTCCCATCCACCCATCCCTCCTCTCATTTCTTTATAGATTTTGATATTCGTGATACATATGTATTGTTCTCTGTTAAACTCATTCCTGATGTGAGTAGATTTTCAGTACTACAAGTCCTCCTCCTTCTCCTAATACCTTTATGTCTATTCTTCTGCATCTCATTTGTATGATATAATATAATTATTATTTTAACCTTAACTCTGCCAATCTTTCTTTTGAGTTACCTTATTGTTGATATGAATCTTAAGCATATGTGTACATTTCCCATGGAAAAAACAAACAAAAAATTTGTCCATGTTGAGTTCCTTGAAATTGATATTTTATATTGGCTCTTATATATTAAATTTTCTGTAAATTCAGGTTTGGTTGATAGAATATCCTGAAAATCTGCAAGTTCTTTGAATGTCCATTTTTCTCATTTAATATTATGGATAATTTTTCTGGATATGATAAGTTCTGTTGTTTGTCAATAGATATAATTCCAAGACCTGTAGTCTTCTATTGTAGCTTCTGATAAGTCCTGTATAATTTTTATTGTAGCTCCAGCATATTTGAATTGTTTATTTGTTGCAAAATGTTCTCTTTGATCTGGGGGTTTTGAAATTTGGCAATAATATTCCTGTGTGTTTTCCACAAAAAAGTCTCTTTGAAGTGGTTATCGATTAATTTTTTTCCATTTCTATTTTTCCCTTATGTTCTATCACTCCAGGACAATTTTCTTGGATTATTTCCTGCATTATTGTATAAAGATTCTTTTTTCAGTCACATATTTCAAGCAGTTCAATTATTCTTATATTTTTTTTCTTTTTGATCTGTTCTCCAGGTCTATCTTTTTTCTTAAGATATGTTTCACATTCTGTTCTATTTTCTCATTATTTATAATCTGTTTTTGTTATTTCTTGGTCTCTAATAGCTTCACTGGTTTCGCCTTGCTCAATTCTAATTTTCAAAGAATTATTTTCATCTTTGAGACTCTGTAGCTTCTTCTCTAGTTGGTTAAAGTTTCTTTTCATGCTCTTCTTGTTTTTCTTGAACTTTTTTTCTTTCTAACTTTTCCTCAATGCTTCTCGTTTGGTTTTTAAATTCTTTTTTGAGTTCTTCTATAAATTCTCTCTGGGTAGGGAGCCATTTCATGGTGCCTATATGTTTAGTATTGATATTACCTTATTATCTAAGATATCTTTTAGCAAGATGTAGTTTTCTTCCTTATTTTTTTTATTAGATCAATTTTTGTTTTTGCTTTTTCTGAGATAAGAATTCTGAATTCTGATTCAGATGTAGGATTCTGGTTTTTAATGCACTGAGCTACCTGCTTCCAGTTTATGGGAGATTTCATCCCATTCACATTCACAATTCTGATTATTAACTTTGTAGAGAAAATTTTGATATTCTTAATCAAAAATAAAATTATAAGCCAAAATGTTAAGGTAAAATAAAGTGATAAGGAGAAAATCAATATTTCAATATCAGTGAATACCTTTATTATAGTGATGTGAGAAGGAAAAAATTAAAGGGAGGAGAGAATATTGAAAGAACATGTATAAAATTCTCTATTTTCTTGGAATAGCTCAACATATGAAGGCATAAATTGCATCAAATACAAAAGAAAACATTTACATGCCATTAAAATAATGAAGGACAGAAGTTCAAGTAAGGTAACTGAAACTCTTTTCTGTAAAACTGAAACATCTAATCAATATAAAAAACAATTGTATTAATTTTGTGACATTGAATAAGCCACATTGCAATTCCATAACATTTATGCTACTATTGATTATCACATTTTTATTTGATTTGATACTGGTGGCTTAGTAATTTACTACAAATATATAAAATAAGTTTAAATATAATGAAAGTTCTAGAATATTAAATATTCCCAATAAAAAATGGTTTGTTTAGGATTTTTTGCAGTTCCTTTTTCCGCTTTTTTAATCTGTTTAAATTTTAAATACAAAATATGAAAAGGAAAACATTGCCACGAGCAAGCAGAATATAAAAAAGAATTTAAAATATGAAACAATGGATTTCCATTTCGAGAAAGTGTTGTCTATAATAAATATTATACATTGTATTCAAAATTGTTCTTTGCTTCCTTATGTGCTTTCCTTTGCTCTCTGCTCTGTACTTTTTACTTTATTCTTTTTTTTTCCTTTTCCTCCTTTCACTTTCCACAAGAAGGCTTCAGTTAATTCTGAGGATAGATAGATAGATAGAAAGATGGATGGATGGATAGATGGATGGACAGATAGGTGTGTGTATGTGTGTGTGTGTATTTGTGTGTATGTTTCTGTGTGTGTATTTGTGTATAAACAGAAAGAGAGAGGTATACAGCTATAGAGATATACACACATATACCTATGTGTATATATGCATCTGTCTAAATATGTGTATATATGTGCATGTTTGTATATATATATACATATATATATACATACATGTATGAATTATGTGTATGTATATAGGTAAAATACATATACGTATTATGTATGCATTGTGCCTGTATGCATGTACATGTATGTGCATGTGTGTTGTATCGTGTGCAGTTGTGTGTGCATATATTTACATATATGTGCACACATAAATACATAGGTGTATATAATTATATACATATATACAATAAAACACTTCTATGTAAGGTTATACTATACTTTTTTGTCTTCTCTTTCTCTGAATATGGATAACATCATCCTTGTTAGATTCAAATCTTTCATATTTTTCTAAATCAACCAACACATCATTTCCTACACCACAGCACTATTCCAACTTTATTTTAATGATATAAAAATACTGATAATGTGGCTGATAAATAGTATGGTTTCTCTATTTTTCTCTTTGATTAAATCTATATTAACTTTAATCTTATCCAAGGTAAATGATTACTGCCCCTGCTTTTTTGCTAATAAATCTACTCCTGGAATAGGTTAGGTTCACAGGACAAAATAGTCAATAACTATAACAATCTAGTGTTTGAAAAATCCAAAGACCCCAGCTTTGGGATAAGAACTCACTACTTGACAAAAACTTCTGGGAAAATTGAAAACTAGTGTGGCAGAAATTAGGTATTGACCCACACATAACACTGTATACCAAGATAAAGTCAAAATGGGTTCATGATCTAGACATAAAGAATGATATTATAAACAAATTAGAAGAACATAAGACAGTTTACCTCTCAGACCTGTGGAAGACGAAGGAATTGGTGATCAAAGAAGAACTAGATATCATTATTGATCACAAAATAGACAATTTTGATTATATTAAGTTAAAAAAAAGTTTTGTACAAACAAAACTAATGCAGCCAAGACTAGAAGGGAAGCAATAAACTAGGAAAACATTTTTACATTCAAAGGTTCTGATAAAGACCTCATTCCAAAATATATAAAGAACTGACTCAAATTTATAAGAAATCAAGCCATTCTCCAATTGATAAATGATCAAAGGATATGAACAAATAATTTTCAGTTTTTCAGATGAAGAAACTGAAACTATTTGTAGTCATATAAAAAGGTGCCCCAAATCACATTGACAGAGAAATGCAAATTAAGACAATTCTGAGATACTACTACATACCTGTCAGATTGGCTAAAATGACAGGAAAAGATAATGACAAATGTTGGAAGAAATATGGGAAAACTGGGACACTGATACATTGTTGATGGAGTTGTGAACGGATCCAACCATTTTGGAGAACAATTTGAAACTATGCTCAAAAAGTTATCAAACTGTGCATACCCTTTGACCCAGCAATATTATTGCTGGACATATTCCAAAGAGATCTTAAAGGAGGGAAAGGGACCCAAATGTTCTTTATTTTAAATGTTTAATTAAAGCTCTTTTTTTATTATTTTTTATCTCCATAAATATTCAAGTATTCCTCCAACTCCTAAAAGGAATAGCTCCCTTGTTTAAAAAATGTGCAGTATAGCAATAGAAATCAGTAGATTTTGCTGTTTTTAGAAATGTAGGTTTCTTTCTGTACTTCAAGTCCATCACTTTTCTGTCAAGAGATGCTAAGACATACCTTCTAAAATCATGATTGATCATTACATTTACCAGAGTTTTGAAATTTTATAAATGATTTTTTTTTTTACATAATTATAGCCATCATGCAACTTGTTCTCCTGGGTCTGCTCACTTTTCTCTGCAATTTGATTTCATACTTAAGTCTTCCCAGGTTTTTTTGCATTTGTTATCTTTTAATTTATTATAATATATAACATTCCATTACATTAATACACCACAATTCAATTTTACTTCCAGATCTTTATAATACCCCCAAAAAAAATTCTGGTCTAAACATTTCTTTATCTTTCTGTGGTATATTACCAGTGTTAATGTCACTGGATAATGACTTCTAGGATGTAATCCCAAAATGCATTTTAACATGATTGGCTAAATTTAGAACTTCATCAAGAAGATATTAATGTGACTTTCTCATTTTTGTCAACTTGATGGGTATTGTGAGACTTCAGGATTTTGTTTTTTGTTGTCTTTTCTTTTTTCATTGCTCTTATTATTTTTGTGTGTATTTCTGTTGGTAGGCTTTGACATTATTTACATTTTTAAATCTAACTTAAGGTCTATGTAATGTTAATGAAACGCAGGACTTTAGAGGCTTTCAACTTGTCAAATATTAAATCTCTTATTTGTGTATAAATGCTAGAGATATCATAATTGTGAGGGGTTGGAAGGGTCAATAAATAAATTATTCATTCTCTTACAATTAGCAATGTATACATACATATATATATAATATATGTATGTACAAATCCATAGATACATATATACATATGTGCGTGCATTTACATCTAAGGGTGTACATACATGTATTATGTGTATATATGTATATATGCACATCTATATATGTTCTTGTACATAAACATGTATTGTGCACCTATCTACATTGTATACTTGTACAAATACACATATATGCACACACATATATAAACGCTTGTTGGTTGAATGTATATATATTTTTTGAAGACTAGATGTTTGTATTCTGTGAGCATGCATACACTGAGGAATGACTTGTTTTTAGATAATTGTAACAACTCCCTATTATTTATGTATCTTAGACTTTTATCAGAGAAATTTGCAACAACTTACCCTTTTTATAGTTTCCTGTCTTATTCTAATTGCATTATCTCATATAAAAAGTTTTGAATTATATAGAATAAAAATTGTTCATTTTGTCCTTATGATAATCTCTGTCTTTTTGGTCAATTATTCTTCCCCTACCCATATCCCCTATGAATTTCTTTTGATACTCTTCTCTAATCTCTGGTTATACACAATTAAATTATATTTCATATATTTATATTAATATAAAATATGAATATTTATAATTGTATGATAAAATATTTTAGAATTTATTGTGGCATATGATATTTGATGGTTTCTTAAACACAATTTCTGCCATGTTACTTTTCAGTTTTACTAGAAATTTTTGTTTAATAATGACTTCTTAGTAGTTAGACCTAACTTAATAGGGTTTATTGAGCACTGTGCTGCTCTGTTAAATTGCTTTTACAACTTATCTAATTAATTTGCTCCATTAAATAACTTTTCTATATTTCAATAAATCCCAAATATTTTTGACAATTACTTCTTCATAGTTTCAGTAGTAGTAATAATAGGGCATTTTCATCCTCCTCCCTCTATTTTTTACTATTTGTCTTGAGATTTTTTTACATTTTTTCTTCAGATGATTTTTAAAAATTATTCTACCTAGCTCTGCAATATTTTCTATTGTAGATTAGTAGAGCATTAGTTAATATATTAATTTAGGTAATATTTTTGTTATATTTTATAAGTCCTACCATGGCTAATTAATATCCTTCCAATTATTTCTCTTTGTTTATAGCTATAAACGATATTTTGTAATTGTTGTGTGGTTTATAGGTGGACTTTGAAAATATTTTTATTTTTAGCTTATTTTGAGGTCTGTGTAATGCTAATAAACATAGGACTTTTGGGACTGGCAGTTTGTTAAAAATCAAATCCCCTATCTGTATTTAAAGAAGATTGATCCTGGAGATATTGTAATTGCTAGGGTTTTGAGGGATCAATATATAAAGTATCCAAAGGAGAGGAAGATATTAAAGTTGTGTGAAAAAATATCAGGCTTTGCTAACCAGCAGAACAATAGCTATTGACCATTATATGAGTCTCCTATACATTGTGAGAATTGATTGTTCAGAGTGAAAAAATGGTCAACTATTAAGCTTCTACCTGAAGACAGAGCAAAGATCTTACTCCCTCTCTTTTTGGGATGTGTATGTGGTTAATTTGATTGAACTACTCACTTTGCCTTTAGACCTCTAGGCGTCATCATCATTTCCACTTCGTATAAATTTACACATAAAAAGAAAAATGTCACAACCTGAGAGCCCAATACTTTTCCCCACACCAGTGAATTTTACTCCTGCTGGTTAAACTTATGAAGTTATTATGTATATCTGAACTAGGTATAAAGTTGAATGCAATGAAAGTAAACTGGTTGTTCTTTAGGAAATTTCAGCACTTTTTAAATAATTTCACTTGAAAGAAAAAGCTCATTCTTTTAATTCTAACACACTAGGGATATTGTTGCTTGACAGCACAACAGAGATTACAACCGTCTTCAGTGAATTAAAAAATAGTATCACACAAAGAATAATAGAGACACACATCATGATAAGTGTATCTTGAGTGACAGTAGATGAGGAATTAGGAGAATATGGGCAATATGGATCTGAAAGGAGGCCTTTGGGTTGAATCATCTGAATGGACTCTACCAACTCTACCTCTCAGTGGATACCCACTTGGACTCTCTATTCAAAGGCTAAGTGCTAGCCATTCATTGTTAAGAAGAAATGGGTCCAGTCTGACGTGTTAAGTAGCTCTTTGTTTTGTAGATACTTTTTACAATATTAAGGAATGCCCATTTTATTTCTATGATATTATTTTACCATAAATTACAATTGTATTTTAATATTTTATCATAAGATTTTCTCCATTAATATGATGACAATATATTTCTAAATATTATGCTCATCAATATACTATTTAAAATTTTCTTAATATTAAAATAGTCCCACATTTTTAATAAAATCCATACTAGTTATATAGTGTAATATGTTGTTAGCTATTCAATATTTTTGCATTGACATTTATTAGATTTATTGGGTTTGGTTTTCTTTTGCAATTTTATCTTTCCCTAATTAACTATCAGAATTTTGTTTTAAGAAATAATTTTTAAGATGACTTCTTTCTCTTTTTTAAAAATAATTCATTTGTAGCTATTTATGTAAATTTGGCCCCTAGGTGGTACGTACATTTACAAGTTTTGTGAACCTGAACAAGTCACTTAATAATTAGCCTCAGTTTTCTCACTTACAAAAGAAGCCAGAGTAGGAAATGACAAACTATCCCAATACATGAGTTTCTTTATTGCAAATTTAATCCCTCTATCCCAAGATCCTGTTCATATATGATTGGTGATGTATCTAGCCATCTTTCTATTATGTTCTCAACAAGCACAAAATCTTCTTTTTTCACTGCAGTTTCCATCTTTTGCTTTTGGAACAGTAATCAAGTTAACACTAAAGTTCCCGAATTAACATATCAATTAATCTCCCTTTAACTCCATTCCCCATACATAGTATATTATATAACAAAACACTGTCCAATGCCTACCACTTCCATTTATGTGTTGTCTTTTCTTATTAGAATTTAAGTTCCTCAAGGGCAGGAATTGCATTCTTTTTATATATACATTCTAAGTCCTTACCTCAATGTGTGGTATGTAGAAGTTGCTAAATGATTCTTATTGTTTTTATTTTTCATTCATTCACTCTTGATACTCTATTATTAGTTCATTTATTATGATCAATAAAATAATTAATATTACTGCACTTCTGAGTTTGTGATCTTTGTGTTCTTGAACATGAATAAGTTTTTCTTTAATGCCATAGAACTCTAGGTATTTTGTGTCTTGATTCTCATTCAATTAAAAACCCTAGTTAGATAGATAGATGGATAAGTAGATAGATTTATATAGAGATATAGAGATATATATTACATACCCAGACAGATATGTGTGTGTGTGTGTGTATTCTGTTTAAGTTCTTAATTATTTTCAATATGTATATAAATAGTGAAAAAATGTTGATAAATCTACTCAAAAGTTGAATAAGTTTAATTTCTCTTCATTATATGAGATGTCAAAAGTTTTACCAATGTTTCAGAAAAATTTACACAAGAAATATATTATTATAACTTATTATTGTAAAATATTTCATTAATCAGATGTTTTCATAATATCTTAACTAATAGGTGAAAAGAATTTTTATTGCTTAAGATTGATGAGGTTTAGGTTTTGGGGTTCCCTTTCATAAGGAACCAAATTATGAGGTCTAGATTTAGGGAACCAAGATAAGATTAGGATTTCTGGTGGTCAGTTTGTTAAATGATAAGATCTAGTGACAGGTTTGGGGTACAGGGAGAGGTTTGGCTCCCTTGTACCCCCTTGGGATTTGGTGCAAGAGTAGGGAATTTTGGGGACTCCCTTCTGGCAGCATGGCATGGAGGTTCTCTGGAAAAGAATTTACAGACCCAAAAACCTAGATTGATAAAAGACTTTTATTATAGGAATTGGGAAGTAAAGTTAGAAATCCTGACAGAGGCATAAAGTCTCATTAGGGAAATAGGTGAAGATAAAGAGAGGGTAACACTGGAAAAGAATATTATCTAGTGCGCAGAGGCTTCCCTGGCATGGCATGACATAGCTGGCATGTCTAGAACCACTGCAAAGAAATGAGTTTTTAATTGCCATTTTTATAAGGAGGTCTTTGACTGCAACAGAGGCCTGCTTCCCCTCCCAATGAAGTTGGTGGGTGGAGTTGAATTGAATAGAAGATCTTTAATTGAATAGAGTTGGAATTCTTTTAGCTCAGGACTGAATCAACCCCATCTAGATAACAGAAGGAAACTGTTTATCTTGTTTCCCTTGGGTGGGGTCCCTCACTAAGGCAGAGTCCAAGGAGAATTTCTCCTTCAAGGAGTTTTAAAGTTTCGGGGTCCCTTCTTCAAGATTATGTAAACAAATCAGTTCTTTAATTTCTATCAGTTTCCTGTTTTTAGCATAAATCATTTGGGAATTGATAACACCATATTAATTCAGATTTTGTGATTTTTGTTCTCCTTCATGTTCTTTCACACTAAGTAGGATAATGCTTTGTTAATCACAATTTGGAAAGTTTGGTTTCTGAGAAGCTTTGGATTCATCTTATAGGCAATTGTTAGTTTTATTAATACATTGATATGCTTGATTAATTTCATCAATAATACTCATATATGTGTAGATACATTTCTATTTTATTCTATTCATGTTCTTTTTGCTTTTTTGTTATATTTGCTAAATTTATTTAGGTCTGAAAGGAACCCATCAAGGTTCATAATGATTTTTGATAGTTTTATTATTCTATTTCTTCCAGTAATTTTATTAGTTTTTCATTTAATTTTGTAATGTTGAACACCTGGTTGGCAATAGAATAAAGTCTATAGAGCACTCAGCATAATGGTTTAAAATTAATAAAATAGAATACATAAGATCACAAAAGAAATCATTTATATTGATACACGCATACATAAAAATACATATATACACAAGTATCACTGTATCTATCTAGTTATAGTTTAATTAACAAATAAGGAAATCAAGGCCATTCAGAGAGAGGAAGTGATTTATCCAAGATAATAAATGGAAAACAGATTTGAACCCAGATGTTCTGACTGAAACATTATTTTTCCACTGTATTTAATGCTTCCATTATGTTTTTAATTATAGTATACATATATGTGTGTATGTGTTTATGCACATATATCTACATACACACATACATATATACACACACAAAACTATATCTATTTGTTTGTAACTATAACTAGATAGATAGAGTGATATTTGGGTATATGTTTATTTTCAGTCAAAATCTGCCTTCTTTCCTTACTGGGAATTAAAGGGAAAAACAAAACCTCTCTTAACAAACTAAAAAAATCAAGAAAAATATTTTTTCCATTGGCTATGTTGAAAAGAAAATTTCATACACATATGAAGATATCTATGCATAAAATTAATTTATTATATTATTATATTATATATATATTATATTTATATTAATATATGTATGCATGCAGGAAAAGATAACGAAAAATGTTGGAAGGAAAACTGTGACACTAATGCATTGTTGGAATTGTGCAATGATCCAACCATTTTGGAGAGCAATCTGGAAGTAAGCCCAAAGGGCTATAAAATTATGCAAACCCTTAACCCAGCTGTGTAATAACACTGGTATTAATAATAACTAGGTCTCTATCCCAAGGAAATCATAAAGGAGGTAAAAGGACCCACATATGCAAAAATGTTTGTAGCAGCTCTTTTTGTGGTAGCAAAGAATTAGAAAATGAGTGGATACCCATCAATTGGGGAATGGCTAAACAAGTTGTGGTACGTGAAGGTAATGGAATATTATTATTCTATAAAAAATGATTAACAAGCTCAATTTAGAAAGGCCTGGAAAGATTTACATGAACTGATGCTAAGCAAAACAAGCAGAATTAGGAATATATTGTACACAATAACAGCAAGAATATGTGATGATCAACTATGAAAGCCTTGGTTCTTCTCAGTGTTTCAGTAATCCAAAGCAATCCCAATAGGCTTTGGACAGAAAATGCCATCTGCATCTAGAAAAAGAACTAAAGAGATTGAATGTAAATCAACACATGCTATATTCTTTTTTCTGTCTTTTTTTAAAATCTCTCCATGGTTTTCCCCTTTTGCTCTGATTTTTCTCTCCCTTTTGATCCATAAAGCAATGTGTATTAAAAATAAATAATCTTTTTTCAATAAAAATATCAATAAAATATTTATGTGCATTATTTATATTACATATACATATATTACTTATATATCTCACTTCTCTTATCTGAAATTTGTCTTTTCATTATGCTGATAAGAATTCTTAAAAGTCTTTTAAAGTTAGTCATTTTATAATTTTTTTTTTCTTTCATCAGTTACTTTACTCTGCATTAATTCTGCATAAGTCTAACGGTTTTTCTAAAACTATTTCTTTCACTATTTCTTATAGCATAATAATGTTTCATCATATTTATATACCATAATGTGGCAGATGAAGGATGGAATGATTGATGAATTAAAAGTTTGAGTTTCCAGGTATAGAAATTTATTAAGTACTATGTGGCAATTGCCTAACAAATTGGGACTAGGTCTTCCTCAACTTTGAAATATAGGGGACAATGATTTTTATACATTAAAAATTTAATCAGATAAGATCATTTATTAAAAATAAACAATTATCCATGATGCAAAATCTGATTTCTAACTGGAGTAAAGATTAAAGACTTTCTAAATTGGGGGTGATGGAGGTAGGGAAGTTTCCTGAAATCAGAAAAAAAGGTTCCCCACCCCCCAACCAAGGGTCTGAATTGAATGAAATACAAATAGAAACAATACATAATTGGCCAATATAAAGTTAGTTTTCAAATAAGACTTATGGTTTTCCTGAGCTGTCTAATTATGAAAAATCTCCTTGCATCAATCTTTGGACTAACTGGATTTCTGGTCAGCATAACCTAGATCCTTATTTAAGAATCTCTAAACAGAAGGTAGAGGCAGTCCATCTTAGGTTTAAATAATGCAATAAATTTTTCTCATAATTTCCATAATTAAATAAAGTATTCTCGCCCACAGAAATTGGACTAGATCCATGACTGAATAGAAAGCTAAACTAGAGCTAAACTAAAATTGAGTCACAAGATGGAATGTGTGATTCATTCAATTGCCTCAATAAATTGTTCATCCATTCCTGCAAGTGGCACATATGCCCTCAGATTCCAATTTATTCCCTCATCAAAAGGCGCTAGAAATAATTTTATATGTCATTAGTTAGTTTACTTTAAGACTAATTCCTCTCTTAATTTTTATTCCCTCTATATTTTCCTGTTTCCCTTCTATTTCTCTATTTAGTGAAATATTTTTCTGAATCCAACTATACATATCTATTCTTTTCTACTTTGATCAGTTCTGAGAAGACTTAAGATTCAAATATAAACCACTTTACTTTTTATGGACTTATACTTGTATATTCTATTTATGTGAGACAGTTTTCTCAAACCTTTTTTAATAGTATATTCCTATTACAGACTCTGATTCTTTTAAGATCATCAAGATATAAGACAGAAGTGGAGCAAAAATGGCAGAATAGAGAAGCACTCAATGAGCCTTCCCAAATTTCCCTCCATACAACACTAAAATACACCTCAAATTGCATTTTAGATGAGAAGAGCCAAAACAAATTTTGGTGAAACAATTTTCTAACCCAAAACAATGTAAGAAGTCTCAGGAGAGGTCAGTCTTACTGAGGTGATGGTGGGCTGGGGAGTACAGTGGAAGCATCACAGGCCAACCCTTCAATATGACTACATTGACAGTATCAGCAGTTTCAGGAGTTCTCAGCCAATGGGTTGTAAAATTGATGGGAAGGGAAGAATAAATGATCAGAAGGAGATTTCAAGAGATCTTTTGCTTGTACTGGGTTAATGACCACATTGCATTGCTCATATAGAATTAGAAGTGAGAGCCCCAAAGTAAAAAAAAAAAAAGTGATAGCAGTAATAATTACCTAGAAGATAGAACCCTGGTTACAATTCTAGTACAGAAAATAGTGCTTGTGGTTGATCACAAAGAAGAAGGAACTAGTCTCAATTTCAAGATATAGGGGAGCACTAGCAGTTGTGGCTACAAGTCACAGGGATAGGAGGAATGCTAGCACTGATAGCTAGGTACAAAAGAACAAAGTCCCTTTCTGGGTACTAGCACACATAATAGAAAAGCAGTAAGCCCATCTCTCCTTAGATCATACCATTTTGGAAGGACTAAAATCACACCTAGAACCATGCCCTTTAAACACAAGGGATAAAAGCTAACATTAAAATAAACAAATAACTACCAAAAAAAAAAAAAAAACTGGCTATAGAAAGTACTCTAGAGCAGGGCTTTTTAAACTTTTTTCAGTTCTCATTCTCTTTTCACCCAAGAAGTTTTTATGTGACTCTAATATAAAGGTATATAAAATAACATATAAACCAAACATTTACTAATAATAGGAAGACCAAGACACAAAATTAGAAGAAAATAAAAATGTCAAAGCAGCTACAAGCAAAGAGGGAGAAAATGTCAATTGACCATAGGCACTCCCAAAAATATTTCCTGGAAAAGTTCAAAAAGGAAAGTGGAAGAAATTGAAAGAGGTAAGACTGATGTAAAAAATTATTACAACAGAATGAATAACTTAATAAAGAAGAAATAAAATATAATGAAGAAAAAAATCTCTTTTCCAAATGGAAAAAGAGATTAAGGATTCACTGAAGAAATAATTCCTTATTTTGGTTTTTATGAGCTTATGAACTGATTCAATCATTCTGGAGAGCAATTTGGAACTATGCCCAAGGGCTATCAAACTGGGCATATCCTTTGATCCAGCAGTATTTCTCCTGGGGTTATATCACAAAGAGATCTTAAAGGAGGGAAAGAGACCCATGTGTGTGAAAATATTTGTGGCAGCCCTTTTTGTAGTGGCAAGAAACTGGAAACTGAGTGAATGCCCATCAGTTGGAGAATGGCTGAATAAGCTATAATATATGCATGTTATGGAATATTATTGTTCTATAGAAACAATTAATGGGATGATTTCAAATAGGTCTGGAGAGACTTGCAGGAACTGATGCTAAGTGAAATGAGCAGAACCAGGAGATCATTGTACAAAGCAACAACAAGATTATATGATCATCAATTCTGATGAGCATAGCTTTTTTTTTTTTTTTTTTTTTTTTTAAACAATGAGATGATTCAAGCCGGTTCTGATGATCTGGTGGAGCCATCTACACACAGAGAAAGGGCTATGGGAACTGAGTGTGGATCACAAGATAGCATTTTCACCTTTTTGTTGTTGTTTGCTTGCATTTTATTTTCTTTCTCATTTTTTTTCCTTTTTGATCTGATTTTTCTTGTGCAGTGAGATGATTGTATAAATATATGTTGGATTTAACATATATTTTACCACATTTAACATATATTGGATTACTTGCCATCTAGGGGAGAGGAGAGGAGAAAGGCAGGAAATCTGAAACACAAAGCTTTGCAAGGCTATACCAAGAACCAATAAAACAAAATCAAAAAGAAAAAATAGAAATAGGAGGAAGTGTAAAACATCTTATTGGAAAAAAAAAAACAACTGAGCTGAAAAAATGTTCTAGGAAAAATAATTTGAAAATTATTGGACTACATAAAAGCCATGGTTTAAAAAACAAAGCCTAGATAGCATATTTTATGAAATTTTCAAGAAAAAAAAATGTTCCAATGTTTTAGATGAAGAAATTGAAAGAATTCAGTGATTTCCTCCCAAAAGAAATTTCAAAATAAAAATTCCCAGGAATAGTGTATGCAAATTCCAGAAACTTCTGGCCAAGGAGAAAATATTTTGAATAGGCAGAAAGAAGCAATTAAATATTGTGCAGTCATAGTCATGAATAGACAAGATTTAGGCACTTCCACATAAAAGGAAGAGAGGGCTTGGAACACAATATTCCAGAAAATAAAGGAGCTAGGATTACAACCAAGAATCACCTAGCAAAATTGAGCAAAATCCTTCAAGAGAAAAAAAAATAATAGTTAATGAAATAGAGAAATTTAAAGCATTCATGTTTCATGCTGAATAGAAATTTTAACTTTTGAATATAAGACTGTCAATACAACTGTCAATATAAATGGGATGACCTCACCAATAAAATGGAATTGGATAGCAGAGAGATTAAAAACCAAAATTCAAAAAAGATGTATTTAAATGGATAATTTTGATTACATTGAGTTTAAAAGAATTTGCATGAAAAAAATACCAACAAGGTTAAAAAGAAAGCAGGAAACTGGTGGAGGGGAAAATTAAAGTTTTTTCTTTGATAGAGGCCTTGTTTCTCAAATATACAGAGAAATTACTCAATTTTATAAGAATATGCTCATTCCCCAAAAGATAAATGATGAAAGACTATAAACAAAGGGTTTTCAGACAATGAAACCAAAGCTGCCTCTACTCTACCTCTAAAGGGAACAAACACTTTAAATTACTATTGATTAGAGAAATGAAAATTAAACAATTCTGAGGTATCTTCTCATACCTATTAGATTAGCTAATGTGATAGCAAAAGAAAATTACAAATGTTGAAGTGAGTGTGGAAAAACAAGGACACTTGGTGAAGTTGGGAAGTGATTCAATCATTCTGGAAAGCAATTTGGAACTAAATCTGAAGGACTGTAAAATATCCATACCCTTTGACCCAACAATATCACAACTAGTTCTGTATTCCAACAAGATCAAAAGAAAAAGAAAAGACATTATATGTACAAAAATATTTATAGCAGCTATTTTGATGGTGGCAAAAATTAAAAATTGAGGGAATGGCCATCATTTGAGAAATGGCTTAAAAAGTTGTGGTACATGGTTTTAAAATACTATTAATTTTTTTCCTAAATACATGTTAATTTTTAAAATTCACTTTTACAAGATTTCAGTTCCAAATTTCCCCCCTTTCCTCTCTTTATTCCCCCTTCCATTGCCCTCTTCCTAAAATGGTAGACAATTTGATATAGGTTATGCATATGCTGCCATTAAAGCATAAGTCTATATAAGTCACAGGTATGAAAGAAGAAACAGATCAAAAGGGAGAAAAAAAACTTGAAAATGAATTAAGTAAGTGAAAAAGTTATGCTATGATCTACATCCAGAGATGATTAGTTCTTTATCTGGATATGAATAGCATTTTCCTTTGTGAGTCCTTTGTACTAGTTTTAGATCACTATATTGCTGAGAAGAGCTGAGTCATTCATAGTAACATCATACAATCTTGCTGTTTCTCTATGCAATATTTTCTTGTTTTTGCTCCTTTCACTTTGCATCAGTTCATCCAAATCTTTTCAGCTTTTTCTGGAATCTACCTGTTCATCATTTTTTGTTACACCGTAATATTCCATTACATTCATATCCATAGTATTTGATTGTGAAGGAGAACTATTGTTGTATAAGAAATGATGAGCAGGATGCTTTCAGAAAAGTCTGGGAATACTTATATGAACCAATGTAAAGTGAAATGAGCAGAACCAGGAGAACATTTCACACAGTAACAGCAATATTGTATAATTATCAACTCAATTATTTAACTATTCTTAGCAAGACAATTATCCAAGACAATTTCAAAGGAATTAAAATGAAAATATTGTCCTCTTCCTCTCAAAAAAAAAATCCTGATAAAGTCTGAATGTGATTGAAACATACTTTTTATTAAACCTTATTTTTCTTTATTTTTATCTGAATCTTTTTCTTTCAAGATGACTAATATGTAAATGTTTTTCATGACTACATATATATAATCTAAATCAAATTGCTTGCCTTTTCAAGGAGGGATGATGGGAAGTAGGAAGGAAAAAAATGTGGACCTAAAAATTTGAAATAAAAATAAACGTTAAAAAATTATATGGAATTGAGAAAATAAAATTAAAATTAAATCTTAAGAAAAAAGATATAACAGAAATACTTTCAGGCTTTCTGTTTAATGAGATTCCCTTTATGATTCCTGATGATAAAAGTTTATGGGTGGATACAAGAATAATCTCTCTATTGTAAATTGTAAATTTGTAAAATTTGTAAAAGAATTGTAAATAGTTTGACTTTGTTTAGTCCCTTATGGTTGTTCATTTCTGTTACTTTTTTCTGTTTTTCTTAATTGCTGTATTTCTTAATTGCTGTGACTTGTTACAGCTCTGAGTTTTTCTTTAGGAGTCCTTGGAAGTATTGTTTTTCTGTGTGGGTTATTCTTGAAAATATTTCTATATCTTTTGCTTTCTGGAATATATACATCCCAAGCTCTCAAATCTTTTAAACTGTTGGATGTTAAATTTTCTTCACTTGGCCTCAGAATGAGGAGGAGAAAAGTGTGGAGATTCTGAACTCTAGAATCAAGGAAGGATCCTTGGCAAAACTCCTGGCAGTTTTGTCCATCTCCTTCATTTTTCCCCCTAAAGACTAAGGACTTTTGTTTATCCTGACTCTGGCTGATTCTGAGGTCTCCAGGGAACTAGCCTGGACTTTACAATTCGCTGTGATTAAGACCCTCTTAGTGGCTTTCCCAGAGTCTAACTGACCTGTACGGAACACTCTTTTCCCCTGTGAAACTAATCTTATAGTTTTTTTTCAGTCTATCTTGAGTTGTAGAGTTGTTTCATTCCATCAGAATCTGTTCTAAGGCTTGGTTTCATGTGGTTTTCAAGGGAACTGGGAGAGCTTGAGAAGCTTCCTGGCATTACTCTGCCATCTTGGCTCCACTGTTGCCACTTTCTTGAAGATTACTTTGTTCATTCAGGGTTACATGAGCAACTCAGTCTATGCTACAAAATTTCAGTGAGGATATAAAAGCTTTCAGTGCTCTTAAAGTTGTCTGTTTCTGGACAAAGTCTGGTCATTTCTTACCCTGGTCTGAACACTGGAGCCTTGGGGTTGGTTCTGTACAACATTAAAATGTCTCTGATCTATTTTTAGTTTTGTTTATTCTTCATTAGTCTTTGTTTTGCATTTTGAATATTTCTTCTCTAATTTTTGAAGTTTTCCCTTTTGTATTTATTTTGAGTTTTGTCATTGACTTTCTAGGTTTTAAAATTCAATTTATAAATCAGTTCATTAATCCCATTTCTATTTTGCTAATGTAATCTTTTAAAATACAATATTTTTCCTCAGAAAATAGCTTTTAGATTTATCCTAATAATTTGGATACATATTCTTAATATTACCATTTTTTAAAATGTGTTATGTAAGCTAGGAATTATTAAGGACAAAATTTAGTTCTGTGTCTTTTGTTTATATTCTTTGTATTAATTACTGTTTTTATTGTGCTATGTTCTATAAAGGATATGTTTTGAATTTGTGTTTTTCAAATTTTTACATAGAAATTCCATTGTGCACTAGCAGATTTTACTATGTTGACTGAGAAAAATGCACTTTTAATGTCATCATTCTAAATGTTATCATGAATCATTAGGTTTAAATTTGTCAATAGTTTGTTCAACTTCACATTTTCCTTTTTAAAATTTCTGTTTGGTGTATCCAGTTCTAAATGGGGAATAATAAAATTGCCTATAATTTTATAATGTTTTTATGTTTACTTTCAAATTAATTTATATATGAATTTTATATAAAACTTTATGCAATTATTGATACTGTTCACTATGTACCTTTCAGAAGAAATGGTTTGTTTATATTTTATGACATTTTTATTTTTTCATTTATATAATAACATTTTCTAAAATTTACATTTTTTATTTACTTGAAGCATGGACATTTTTGTCCCCATCACCTATTTCTATTTTCTAAGTCTTTATGTTGAATTTTTTTTAGAAAGCAGATTGAATTTTTTTTATTCATCATCTCATTAGCTTTCATATTAGTGAATTTGTATTAGAAGATGAATATTAAGCTTTTGTTTTCCCAAATTTATTTCTATTTTATTGATTTGCCTTACTTTCCTCTTTTGAGTCAATATTGTATTTGTAATTATTTTTGCTTCTAACACACTAATGTTACTTTGTTCCTATAAGTTCTGCCCCATCCCCTTCATATCTTGTCATTTGGTAAAGTCCTTGAATTTACATAAGCTTTTTTTTTTTTAGCTTTTTTCATAATCATATTTGAAATGTCTTTTTTAAAGATCATTATAATTTCCCCTAGTAATTCTGGTTATTCCCTTGCCAGAGAATCATTCCATTTAATAAATAGTATTTTAATGACAAAAAGATGAATGGAATAAAAGACATGGTAACTGACTAATATACTAAAAAAAAAAGTCTAAAATTATGTGCAATGGCTTTCAATTGTGAACTTACAGAGTTAAGTATCATCTCATATCCTTTCTTCAATTCAAGCTTGTTCTTTATAATTTTGCAACATTCAGTTTTGATGGGTTTATATTTGTATATGAGTCTGGTTGTTCTTTACCTTTGCATTTTTGTAATCACCATATATTTTGTTTCTTGGATCCATTTACTTCACTCTGCATCCATTTATGTATATCTTAACATGTTTCTCTGCAATCAACATTTCTTACAGTACAGTTACATTTATTCATGCACCACAATTTATTTAACCACCCCCCTGCTAGGATTTGTTTTCTTTTCAATAATCACAAAAATTGCTGCAATACACATACATACACACACCTATATATACATATATATATAAAGTGTAAATATGGGGTTTTCTTCCTTTCATTGAACTTCCTGAAATAAAAATATGGATATTTTATTCACTTTATATTATTTAAAATTACTTTCCAAAATAGTTGGACAAAGTTGTTAATCCACCAACAATTCTGTGTCCCTCTTTTGACAATCCCTCCAACATTTTAGTTCCATATTTTGTAATCTTCACCAAAATATATGGTATAAGATTTTTATTAATGTCTTTTTGATATAACCATAGTTTTTACAAATATTTCTAGCATTCTTCCCTCTCCCCTTCCCAGAGAGTAACTTCTCTATTTGTCATGCTGTAATTAAAGGTGAACATAGTATGGGGCATGTTCATAGTTATTTCTTAAAATTTGAGTCCAAATTCCCCCCAAACTCTTCTGATAATCTTTTAATTCCCATCATGTTTTCTTCACTGTATCTTTCTAATTGTGTTGAACATGATTCACCCTGATTCAGTTGGAAATCCAGAAAAAAATCTTTGTCTCTGTTCTTTACTTATAATGCCTCATCTTCCATCTCCACCTTTTCAATAACTATCCCTTATCAAAAATCTATCTTCCTCCTATAATTCCCCAATTCCCACAAAACACAGCCAAGGACCAATCTCTATATGAAGACCCACCTGAGGTCCTCAAATGCTACTCTAATCCTTCTTATGTTACATGTTTTTAAGTACTTTAAGTTTATTTGTATTTATTTTCTTTCTACTTATTTTTCATAACTAAGTATATAAGCAATTACTCCATATAAGCATGGTTCATTCATTGTATTTGTATGTCCATTATCTAGAATGCTTTCTGCCATATACTAGGTACCTCATAAATGTTTATTGTTTAATACACTAAATGCCTAAGAAATGCTTATTGATTGAAACAATGAAATATTACAGAATTTAATTATGCAAATTAGTTATTTAATTTCTAACTCTCCATTAATTATGCCATTTTTACCAGGCAGGAAATCATTATGTATGGAAAGAATTAGTAAGTATAGATTTGTTTTAAACTGTAAGGTTGTCATCATTATTATCTAATTCCCCTGTAATGCATCTTTTAGTCTCTTATTTCTAGTTAAAATGATTTAAAGTGAGGTATATACTTTAAAATAAAATCTACTAGCAACTAATTTCCCTAACTTTCACATTTCCTCTCTTTTCTTGGAATTTTGACCTTATCTATACTACATAGATAATAATTTATTAATAAGCAAAGTTATTTTCCTCTTTTTTAAAAAAATTAATTCAAACTTTAATTATTTAAATTGTATACATCTCTGACTTGAATGAAAAATTGAAGAAATGAACTTCCTTGGGTTACAGTGGCTTTCTCTCACAAAAAATCTTCAAGCAACAAGTGGTTGATGATTTTTTTCAATATGTTTTAGGTAAAGATTACATCCTTGGTATAGTTTGGAATGGATGACTGGTGAGGTTTCCTTCCAACTCTGAAGTTTTGTAATTCTGCTCTATAATCATCCTTGATATATACTGAAATCTTTAATGCAAATGTCACAATTCTAAGACTTGATTTTTGTTTTTAACATGCTTAACTTTTTTAACCATATGGACATAAAAAAAGGATTCAGCATAAATTATCATATCATTGTTTTTAAATGGTGGTGGACTCACCAGAATTCAGTCATGTTCTGAAATATCAAAAAGTAAAAACGAAAAATATTTTTGTTCTTTCTCTCTACTCACTGCTTCTCTCTCCACCTCCTTTCTCAACCTCTACTCCCACAATCTAGTGTCAGGTGCAAATTTTATATCTAATCATTTAATTCTGACTGAAAAATACCAAATGTCATCCTTTAAATTGAAGTAATTAAAAGACTTCTTCTTGTATGACCTTCATACTGACAAATCTTGCTCCAATCACTAATTAAAATTTAAAAGGATCTTGTCCAGATCTATCCTGACCCCAAATAAAGCAATTCATTAAAAATCCATACTGAAAGAAACCTAACACATAAGCAGTTAAAAGTGATATCCAAAAAAGTCTGACTTTTTATTAATTCTAAAAACCTGATGCCTACTGAGAAAGATACATCATTTTCCTGCATATTCTTTAAGTAGTTTTTCAAATTTTAAAATAATTCATATTATACATCTATTGGTAAAACCCAAAAAATGTGCATGTGTAATTTATCCACCAGATGTCACTTTTAGTCATCAACCTGGTTATATTGAACAAGAAGGTTCTGAAAAGCAAATCCCATGCTTTTTCTTAGTAATTATTATCCTTCATTCCACTGAATAAAAGTACAGGGATTATTCAAAATCTTCTATGACATTGTCCAAAATTTTCTCACAGAGTAAACTATCTTCTATGATCTTGTTCTGCTTATATCTATATGGACTTACCAATGTATTTAAAGTGATATGGATAGTATGGCTATAACCAGTTGAAATTTACCTACAATTACTGACTCTGATGAAAACTTACCTTTTCATCAGAAGGTAAGTATAATCCTTTATACTTTACCCAGAGGTATATAACCTTTATACTATACCCAGAGAGAGGACTGTGGAAACTGAGTGTAGACCACAACATAACATTTTCACTCTTTGTTGTTGTTTGCTTGCATTTTGTTTTCTTTTTCAGTTTTTTTTTCCTTCTTAATCTGATTTTTCTTGGTAATGTATAAATATGTATGCATATATTGGATTTAACATATATTTTAACGTATTTAACACGTATTGGATTACATGCCATCTAGGGAAGGGGGTGGAAGGAAGGAGAGGAAAAATTGGAACACAAGATTTTGTAAGGGTCAATGTTGATAAATTACCCATGCATATGTTTTGTAAATAAAAAACTTTAATAAAAAAAAGAAAAATTTGTATGAAGTGATTCAAAGTGAAATGAGGAGAACCAGGAGAGTATTATACACAATATAAGCAACATTATGTGATGAACAACTATGATTGACTGAGCTCTTCTCAGAAACACAATGATCCAAGACAAATACAAAGGACTCACAAAGGAAAATGCTGTTTCTAATCAGTTAAAAAACTGATAGACTCTGAATGCAATCAAAGCATTTTTTCACTTACTTTATTCTTTCTTGTCTTTTTTTTTCCTTTTTAAGCTGTTTCTCCTCAGTGATTAATATGGAATATGTTTTACAATATTTATTAAACTTCAAAAAAACTGTGACATACAGATATAGGAGAATTTTTTTTTAAATATGATAAATTCTTTCTCTCTCAAACCAAAAATTACTATTACATGCAATGGAAAAACAGTACATATTTTCTCAGCAAATACTGATAAGGATATCCTGTCAATATGATTTGTAATGTGATTTGTTGATCACAATAAATGATGAAATAAGTATCAATTAAGCTCTTACTGTGTACCCAATACTGTGCTAACTGCTAAGAATGAAACTAAAAAGAAAAAGGAAACAAGTTCTACATTCAAGGGACTTAAATTCCAGTTGTGAAAGAAAACAAATAGAAGACTTTAGGACCACGGAAAATTGTTTTGATCTGGAGTCAGGAATTGTGAGTACATTACAGGGAGGCAGTTAGCATGCCCTTTTCAGAAATTATGGTACTACTGATTTCACTTCTGTGCCCAAAGCAAGGTAAAGAAATAGGGACACAGCAGATATAGCCATGGTAGTTGTACATCATTACAAGCGCAAGAACATTATTTATTATCTAGTTGGCTTCCATTCCCTTAGGAGTTACATAAATGAGCCTTAGACAGGAAAGAAAGAAGCAGTCTTTCTCCTTTGTATAAAAGGGCCTCCTAGAATCAAGTCACTTCTAGACCCTCAAGAGGGTAACAAGAACAGGAAATTTTTTCTTGTTCCAAATAATAATTGCGAATTTTTCCATACACAAAATGGTTGCCATTCCTCACACCTCAATATGTAGTAAACTCTAGATAAACTTGTCCATCTATGAGCAACAAATCAATCTTTCACTAATTCTTTATTTTTCCTCTCTTTCTAATTTCTAGAGAGTCTAAGAAACATCTCAACAGCAGGTAGATGTAATGTAAAATTGTAATAGTAATAATGATAGCAGCAGCAACCTTTATATAGCATTCACTGTGTGCCAAGCACTATCTAAGGGTTTTACTCAAGTTTTTCTGACTTCAGATCCAGTTTGCCATATCATTTTTGTAAGATGCTAATGCTGACTGTTCCTCCTTTCAATCTTTGTGGCTACCTCCTAATAGTCTTCTGATTGTCTCTGATACTACTAACCCCATGGCTGGACAAAATATTTGACATCTGGCTGGACATTTATCTGGCTATTCATTGTGTGGTTACTGGGAACAAGCTTCTATTTGTTACTTCCAGTACTGGTATCATCATACTAGCCTTACATTATTGGGCATGTTCCCATTACTGTTATAGTTCTTATCCCATAACAATCTGGTACACAGGAGTTTCTGGTAAACCAATATTGGATACTCTGAAATGTACCATTCATATGTCCATCTTGGCCACCGTGGCAGCAAAATACAATTTATGTATTCTTTTTAATGAATAATCTTTTTAAAATGAAGTCTTTTTAAAATGGATGAGCCATAGGAAACAAAATGGCCCTGATTATTCAGCATTAGACTTGAAATCAAAAAGAATTAAGTTTAAATTCAGCTTCAGACAATTATTTACTGTGTGATTCCAGAAATATAACATCTCTCACTTTTGCTTTCTTTATCTGCAAAATGGGGATTAAAAATAGTACTTATCTCAAGTCTTGCAATGAGGATAAAATAATATATGTGTGAAATTCATTATAAACTTTAAAGTGCTATATAAATATTATCTATTATTTTTTAAATCCTCTATTACAAATCTCTTTATCCATGTATGAGTGCCTGTGGTCTTTTAGTCACTTTTGTATAACCTCTGTTGAGGTTAGTCATGCAGAAAAAGTTTCTGGAATTAAGTTTATGGTATTGGGGCACAAAATGATTCCAATCTTTAGTCCAATCTCTGTTTCCTATTGCAACTCTTGTGGAATTAAATTTCTGATAATTTAACAGGATTTCTTTCTTAAATGCACCCAATAATCAAGTATTCTCTTGCTTATTAACACAAATCTTCTTTGCCCATAATCATCAGTGTTCTTCCCATAGCAGACTGCCTTGAACTTAAGTCCCAAACCATTTTACTGCACTAGAATAAGTGTTCACTTGTTGAACAGATGCTAATCACTATGACTAATTCCCAACCAAAAACCCTGTGATCTGGTGGAGTTAGTCTTGGCTTTTTCTTTCTTCTTTATCCATTAAAATAATCTTTATTTTCTTGACCAGAAATATCAATTCTGAATGAGTAAGAGATTGGTTTTGTTGTTCATTCATTGAAAGGTACAGCTCTGAGGTAAACCAACCCCATTGAAACTTGCACAAATTTTAAATTGTCCTTGTATGCCATAGAATCTGCTCTTTAGATAACTACTTTTTAGGTCAGCCTTTTCATGTAACAAGTAGTCAGAAACTTTTCTACTTCCTGGAGAGATTTTAAGGAAATGAATATAGATCCTCCTATGTGATGTCCTCACCACTGAATTGTCCATCTAATCTCTGAAAGAATTCAAGCATAATATCTTCAAGATATTTCATTTAAAAAAGTAGGCTATAAAGTCAAAATTAGGTCCTTTTTTATCTTTCATTAGACACTCCATTTTCTTGCCCCAGTCCCTTGCTATTTTTGTATGATTTCTCTATCATATGTTAGCTAGGAATGAAATATTTCTTTCCTGATAATAGGCAAGAATATCTCACTAAAAAGAACTGTACCTTTCCATATTTAATCTCTTGTAATAATTCAAAAACTAGTTGTGTGACTTTGGGCAAGTCACTTAACCATGTTTGCTTCAGTTTCTTCAACTGTAAAATGAGCTGAAGAAAATGATCTATTCCAGTATTTTTGCCAAGGAAATCCTAAATAGGGTCATGAAGAGTCATGCATGACTGAAAATGACAGAACAACAAAACTAATTCTGATATTAATTGAAATAACTTAACACTGACATAGAACTTTCTGAATATTATCATAGTTAAGCCTTACAACAGCATTTAAGATGTATAATAAAAGTATTATTATTTCTATTTCATTGATGTGAAAAACTGAGTCTAAGAATACAAAATGACTTGCCTTGACTTGGTCATGCAGGTATTGTTTGAATATAGGTTATCCTTATTCTAAACCCAGCACTTTCTTTACTATATAGGTCTGTCTCTCCCCATGGTAAACTAATAATCTATCTTCTCATACTTCAGATAATCTCAGAATCACTTATTACTGAAGATTTGAGCAGTTGATTACTGAATTTTAAGGGTGAGGTTATCAATAGGTTGCCTGGAGCTAATAATGGTACTGACCCCTTTAGTATTATTTTTATTTTCTTCAGTCCATGCTTTTTGTTTTTCACCTTGTTCACAATGTAGACAATGGTTAGCCACTGGCATATTAACTATTTCCCATGAATTTCCCACTTAACATTTTGGGGTTGCTGAAATCTATTAAAGTTTTAGATTGCTCATGTAATAGAACTGCTGATTTTCTTTCCTGTTTTTATACCTTAAGCAATACTTGACATTACACCAAATGTTCCAGAGTGAGATGGACACATCCTTATAATATCATAACTATCATGCATCAATATATAATTCCCAAATTAATGGATCTCTTTATTGGTCAAGTCCTGTTCCTTGTGCAAAAATTTTCCAAAACCTGAATAGCCACAGTAATAATTCAGCCTAATATTCTAATAAGCAATACACAAAGTCCAACAACCTCACATGAGAAGTAAACAACCAAATCTCAGTGACATTTTGACATACAATGTTGTGAGATAATTATTCAAATAAGTTTGTCTGACTTGCAATAGAAAATTTTGTTGTCAAATTCTACTCTAAGAAATGTAAAATTTTCAATTTAGGCCACTAAATAAGCAAATATGACCATAAATCTATAGCTATAAGAAATGCATACTTTGAAATATTAATAATCCCATAAACAAATATAAAATGTAGCTGATAGGCTTATATAGTACATCAACACCATACTCAGAAGTGAATGACCAAGTGCTCACACATTTCTCAACATGTGAACCTGAGATGTTCACTAGTCATGAAGAGCAGATGATTAGCTATCCATGTGGAAAGGCCACATGGTGTAATGAATAAAGTGATGGACTTGGAGTTAAGAAGAGCTGAGTTCTCATCATTTCTTTGATACTATCTGCATAACTAACCATGAGCAAATCATTTTATATCTCTGAACCTTATGCTTCACACAAGTGAAATGAAAATAATAACAACTAATTACTTCACAGTCTTATAAAGTTCAAATGAGATATCAAATAATAAAAAAACTTAACAAAAAACTGCATGTATTTGCATGCCATAATGCAATATATATTAATATTTACCCATGCATCTATACACATAACATATACACATGTGCACTTATTTTATTGAATATGTATGTAGTAAATATATATATATATATATATATATATATATATATATATACATATGTTTTGTATGTATACACACATATATGAGCCTCCTCATAGGAACAGTCTTATCCTACTCCTCCTAGATCTTTTTCATAAATAGATCCCATATTATATTGAGAATTCTTTCTACTTCCTACTTTGATGTGTTATTTGCAGTTATCTATTCAAAGCCACAGCTCATGAAAAAAAAATCTGAAAAACACTTATTTAATATTCTCTGTAATTCCCCCTAAAATAGTATCTCAAATTCCTTATTAATCAATCTCTCCAGTTCTCTACCGTCAGAAGAAGGACACAGTTTAAACCAGTAGCAATATAATAGTGACCAATGCCATCTGCCTCTTGAGTTTCTTTTTGAACTTCAAAGAAATATGTTAGTGACACTATCTCCTTATGGGTTAAGTTACATTTTACTTTGGGTCTAGAGTCATTATTACATTGTGGTTAGATCACATTAAATGACCTCTTCCTCTCTTCCCTGTGATCTTCCAATCCCAACTTCTTTCATCCTGTGAAACTAGGCCATTTTTTAAGCATGTGGCTTTTAAAATTTGTTCTTTTTTTTTTTCTATTTACTTTATGGTTCTTGCTCTGGCCTTTTTTATTTTTTATTTCATTTATTTATTTATTTATTTTATTTAATAGCCTTTTATTTACAGGTTATATGTATGGGTAACTTTACAGCATTGACAATTGTCTGGCCTTTTTTAAATCCCTTTCTCCTAGTGATGGCTCTCTCCTCCAGGCTTCATCTTCTTAGTTTACCACCCAACTGACATCAAAATAGACCTGAGAAGTCTAAAATTACTATATACATCAGAGTAGGTTCTGATGAACAGCAGCTCCTCCTGTGATGGAAATGTGAACTGCAGAAGTTGTACCAGAAAAATTAAAAGCAAACATCATCTCCATCCATTTTACTAAACTAAGATGATTCATTTTAACTGAAGTATCCTAGATTTGGTTCAATATGGGGGTTGGGGTGGGGTAGAGTGACCATTTAACAAAAAATAACCCAATTTCATTTATTTTTTTTGAACTCACAAATCTTGCATCATAAACATAAAGTTATTCCACAAAGGTTACATTTGTTTTCACATTTGGAGCAGAATTACTCAATAGGTTGATTTGGGAAAACAAATGATTAATAACAATTTATGCAGGTTGAAAAGGACATACCACAGAATATGGATGTTAAAGTTATAATTATTTTTAATAATGGAGAAAACTATCTGTGAAAACACCCATATATACATAAACAATACATATTTACATCAATGCATATATAAAATGTGTCTTTGTATGTATGTATGAGTTGCTTTCTTCTCTTTCAACTAACCTTTGAGAGAGAAACTTCTGCTCATGTCAAATGAACACGAGGATATTAACAATTGGTCCTGGTGCCTATCAGCTGTTGTTGGTTATATTTCCTTTACCAAGCTGCTTTTCTGTACTACTGCCACTGACCTTGCAAACAGCTCTGACAAAGGTCGGAATGGATTCATTGATCAGCTAGACCAAGCATATGACAGTCTGTGCCTTAATTGAATCCCAAAAGGGGGCAGACTGGGTTTTTATTACAGAGGCCAGCCGATAGCACTCATTAAAAGCTCCACAGACTGTGTGGTTTACTAATTAGTTTATTATACAGACACCTTGACGATGGGCAAAGTTGTCATTTTGCCCTTTATCGCACAGGGGATGTTGTTAAAAGTTTAATCAGCTAACACTGACCAAGTTAGCTTGGCAGGCTGTAGATGGTCATTACTGAGGTCACCCCTACTGTAGCAATTCTGACAGGGTCACAGCATGAACCCTCAATAAAAAGAGTGTTACATAAGGTAAAAGCGCACCTGAAAAGGGAACCCAGGAAAGAGATGTGCTCTGTGGGGAGCAGGAAACAGATGGGCTGAAAGGACAAACGGATCCTTTTAGAGTTTAACTTTGCCTACTCTGCTTAACATATGTTTTCTGAAAAGATAGGAAGCATAGTGATCATTTTGATGTGTTTATCAGAATGGAGATCTTTATGTTAAAGTTTGACTGGATGCTTGGCATTTCAACTGTTTCTCTTAACTTGTCCCTGATAAATCTTCCAAAGGATCACTCTGAATATTATCTTTTGCCTTCTAGAATATAATTTTATAAAGTTGCTCTCTACCTTACTCATATTAACAGATCAGAAAGACATGGAAACCCAGAAAGACATCATCTTGAATACAATCATCAGGAATCATTCTTTCAGCAGATGTGGTGATTCTAGCAAACTTCTTGTGGTCTCTTTTAACTTCAAGAAAAATTCCCTGTCCACTCCTAAGCAAGATTTTGTAATTAGTGAAACAGAAGAAAACCATATTGGGTTTTCCATATGACTCGACACAAGCTTGCAGTACTAGAAAAAGCTGTTAGTCATTCAACAAGCCTTTATTAAACTATATGAAGATGTGTAAAGCACTGTTCTATGTGCTGGTGGATGTATATATATATGAAAATTACTGTATACATATAAGATATATACAGAGTAGATGGTATTCTCAAAGGGGAAGCATTAGTTACTAAAAGGAATAGAAAAAACTTCCACAGAAGGTGAGATTTAAACTGAGTACTGAATAAATCTAGAATAAATAAGAAACAGGAAGATAAGAGCATAATATTCCAATAAAGGAGATGGGAACTACCTGGATTGTGGTTTGGGCGGTTGGAGGAAATGTGAAGAATGAATTATAGGAATACCCTGAAGTTAGGAAAGTTCTAACTTTTGATTAACTCTAAATGACAAACAGAATTTGTATTTGATTCTACAGAAAATAGAGAACAAATGAGGTTTTTTACAGTTGGGTTGCATACAATAAATTTTAAGATGTTTATAAAACAGACAGTTAAAGGTATCCAAAAGGCATTTGGTGATGCAGAACAGAAACTCAGAAAGTTTGTATGTATGTAGATAAAATCTACCTAAGGATGATAATTGAGCCCTTTGAAACCGATGAGATAATAATAATAAATATATTAATAAATAATAAATATAAAAATTAATAGAATAAATAATAAAAGCTTTGGAGAGCAAGGGCTTCATATCTTGCTTGTATTTATATCTCCAGTATTTAGTGAAGTGCACAGCACAAAGTGTTTAATAAGTGTTATAACTTTCTTTTGCTTCTTACCCATGTATTAAAAAACATAGGACAGTATATACATTTTGGGTGGTCCCACATTTAGTGAGTATAAAATGGATAAAGAATAGTCAAAGAGTAATTAATTACTGGTTCAGTAGGGATTTTGGAAGTCTTTATGTGCAGATAATAATAACTCATTATCTCATATGTCATCCTGCCATCCTTGGGAAGTAGAAAATATAGGTATTAGTTTATAGACAAGGAAACAGGCTCAAAAGGGTTAATGAATTTGTATTATTTGGGGGGATCAGCAAAAATACTTAAAGAAGGCAATTGTTCCAATTTCTTTGTCCAAGTTATTGCCTATATTTGAATTTCATATTCATATTTCTATATTATTTCTATTATTTCTAAATGATTGATTTTGTAAACTAGTTGAACCGATCACACACAGAACTTGATGTGTCCTAATAAAATTTATTTAAAGGTAATTGTTTAAAAACCAGCAAAAGTCTTAGGATGATTAGAAGTGGTTGGGTAAAGTGGAAGTTAGGTAAATCTATCTAAAGATAGATGCTAGAGAAGCATCTATCTGGGAAGTAGCTTCAATTTCTGATTAACTTGTGATGAGGGAGGAGAGAATAGCAGCTCCCCAGTGACTAATGTATTGGGGCTGGTAGCACCCTAACTTTAGAAGCAGCGCCAAATAATTCTGGTCATTTTTCCTTTTTAAAAAATTTAGTATCTTTAGAAAAGATACTACCTGAATGATATGTAAGTGATGCTTCAGTAGTGATGGGCTAAAGAGGATGACAGAATCATCATTTTTTAAAACTAGTAGTTTAAGAATTATAACACAAAATAGGGAGAAATAATTCATAGATAAGCAGGAAGATAAACAATCATTATGAACTCAAGTATGCAAATGGAATTCTTTTTAATATTTAATTAACTTGACCACTGTCAAGGGATATGACCTTGAGGCATACACTTTGGTGGAGAGACAAAAGGCCTTTGTTGAGGAGTTTATAGCTTTCCTTAGATAGCTCAAGTTACTAATGTTTACCATCTATGTGACTTTGGGCAAGACACTTAGCCTTTCTAGACACTTCATTTTTCTCATCTGTAAAATAAAAAAAGTTGGACTAGATGGTCTCTGAGGACCTTTCCAATTTTACATCTATGATCCTATGATTTTATGAATTTGTTAATGGGATAGTTTTTCTACATATAAGAAATTATGTATAAGCATAGTTATACATATCATATTGAAAAAGAGATAGCAACTACAAACCATATAGGAAGTCACAATTTAGTTGACCCTAACACTACATGGATATACAACTAGTGTTGGAAGTTGGATTTGAATTCAGGTCTTTCCTCAGCCTTACCCAATGATATTTTTTTCTTACACAGTGCTGCATCTCAGATTATGATACATTCTGCTATTGATTTGTTTATTTTTGCCTCAGCTATTTAACAAATTATTTCTCTTTGAATAATAGTACATCCAATGGGGATATAATTGTCTTATTATCTTATTAAACAATCCCCAAACATCAGGTAATTTTAAAGCAATTTTTTTTTACCATATAAATGTAACAACAGACCAACTGCACTTAACAAAATAATTATTTTTGTTCAGTTGTTTCAGTGGTTCCCCACTCTCTGTGACCCCATCTGGGATTTTCTTCGCAAAAATACTAGAGTGGTTTGTAACTTCCTTTTCCACTTCATTTTATAGATGAGGAACTCAAACAAGATTAAGTGAGTTGCCCATGATCACACAGCTAGTGAGCCAGATTTAAACTCAAAAATATGAGTTTAAAAAAAAAAAAAAAAAAGACTTCAGGGCCTTCACTTTATCAACTGGACCACTTACCTACCCTTATTTATTTATTTATTCAGGGAGTCAGGGAGTTGGGATTAAGTGACTCATCTATAGTAACACAGTAAATATAAAGTGTCTGAGGCTAGATCTGAACTGAGATCCTTCTCACTTTAGGGCCAGTATACTATCCACTGGTCCATCCAGCTGTCCTCACCTAGCTATCCTCAATAGCTATTTAGATACCTTAAAAGTAACACTCCATTGTTAGAGTCAGGATATTTTACCTGGCTATTCCCTATGCCTGGAATATGTTCCTTCCTCATTTTAGTTTTCTGGCTTCTTTTCAAATCTCAGCTAACATCTTATCTTCCATGATAATCCTTCCCTCCCCCTCTTAATTCTCTTAATAATAGCAGAATCCTACCGCTGCTGATTTTCTCCAACTTATCCTACATATATGTTGTTTGTATATAATTGTTTTCATAATTGCTTCATCCATTAAACTCTGTGCTCCTTGAAAGCATGGACTGTTTTTTGTCTTTCTTGGTATATCATGAACTTAGAATGGATGAGTTATAGATGCTTAATCGATATTCATAATCTCTAACTATTACAAAACTTCTTTAGCAGTGAAGCCAGCTCTTGATTTTAAAGTACTTTGCATTTTCTCACTGTCTGACCAAAGATTTTTAGATACCTAAACTGAAAGAATAAGGTTGGTCATGCAGTTCTGAATTGTGCCTATCCAACCCTTATCCTGTGAAATTGAAAAGCAAACATAGTTTTCCCTCCCATTTTAAAATTCAAATAAGACAACACAGCAGCCAAGTTCTTTTGAAATTGCATTTAAATTATAAGTTGCTAAGAGTGGTGAGGAGGAGGACATTTCATGCAAAAAAAAAAAAAAAGAATTACATGCTTTCTGATTTTTTTAGGTGATCTTTATATAAGATAAAGAATCTTAGAAAACTACACATTGTTTGGAAAATTTGTAATAAGTTATATTATATATGTTACAAACTCCAAAATTTGTGAAATTTTTAGTCAACAACAAAGAAAAGAGTCCCTCTTTGGATTTCAACTAAAAAGTTACAAAAGTAACAACAAAGGAGAAAATCAGATCCTATGGTAAAATCCAGACCAAGAAAGTTAAATATGAGATAGTCAACAATTCAAGTCACACCTTGGAACTGAAAAAAAATAATTAAAGTTTTAATTTAGTAAATATATTGTACTTGTACAACATTGAATTTAGTACAATAAGACTTAAAATGAGCCAAAACAAAGGTCTTATAAATGAAAGTATTCTTATAGTTAACTTTTGTTGCACTTCCCCTAAGGAGCCTTCCCACAAAGATAAATTGCTCTGCAACATCCAGACAGGCAAATGATACATCATTAATCCAGTAAAGAAGACAAAAAAAGAGAAGAGGATGAAATGAAGAAACAGAAAGAAAATGAAGAGAAAGATGCTATCTCAAGGAAGGCAAATCTCAAGTCAATCATCAATCCAGCCAATAAGTGCGGTGGGGATACAGTAGTTCTTGTTGGTGAACATTATCACCAATATTAACATTGTACTAGAAATGTTGGCTTTCACAATAAGAAAAAAAAAGAAATTAAAAGAATTAGAATAGGCAATGAGCAAATAAAACTATCACATTTTGCAGATGATGATATACTTAGAGAATCCTAGAAAATCATCAAAAAACCTACTGGAAACAATTAACAGCATTAGCAAAGTTGCAGGATATAAAATAAATCCACATAAATCATCATTATTTTTATAAATTACTGACAAAGCTCATCAGCAAGAAATAGAAAGAAAAATTCCATTTAATATTTGTGTAGACAAAATAAAATATTTGGGGTCTACCTGCCAAGACAAACCTAAGAACTATATGAACACAATTATAGAACTCTTCTCACAAAAATGATCTAAACAAGTGGAAAAATATCAATTGCACATTATTATTGAGCAAGCCAGTATAATAATAATGACAATTCTGCCTAAATTGGTCTACTTGTTCAGTGTCATACAAATCACCAAAACATTATTTTATACAAGTAGAAAAATGATAACAAAGTTCATCTGGAAGAACAATAGATCAAGAATATCAAAGGAATTAATGAAAAAAATGCAAAGGATGATGGCTTAGCAGTACCAAACCTAAAACTATATTATAAATTAGCAATCATCAAAATCTGTTGGTATGGGCTAAGAAATAGATTGGTGGATCAGTGGAATAGATTATATATACATGACACAATAATCAAGACCAATAGTTATCTACTATTTGATAAATATCCAAACTCTAGTTTCTGGAATAAGAATTCATTATTTGACAAAAAATTGCTGAGAAAACTGGAAAAGAAAATGTCAGATACTCAGCATAGACCTATATCTCACATCCCATACAAAATTAAGGTTAAAATGGACACATGATTTGAGCATAAAGCATGATGCCATAAACAAATTAGGAGAATAAGGAGTAATTTACCTATCAGATCTTTGGAAAAGGGAGAAAATTATGACCAAAGCAAAACTAGAGAACATTCTGGAAGTCCAAATGGACAATTTTGATTACATTAAATTAAAAGCGTTTTGCACAAACAAAACCAATAGGGGAAAAAAGATAAAAAGGGAAGTACAAAACTGGTGAAAAAATCTTTACAGCCAGTGTTTCTGATAAAGGTCTCATTTCTAAAATATATAAAAAACTGTGTAAAATTTATAAGAACACCAAGTCATTCTCCAACTGATAAATGGTCAAAGGATATGAACATACAATTTTCAGATGAAAAATTAAAGCCATCTTTTGTGATAAAAAATATTAATTTTAAAAATTACTACTCATTAGAGAAATGTTAATTAAAACAACTCTGAGGTACCACCTCACACCTCTCAGATTAGCTAAGATGACAGGAAAAGATAATGATAGATGTTGGAGGGGATATGGGAAAACTGGGACACCAAACAGTATCACTAATTGGATCTGTATCCCAAGAAAATCATAGGGGGGGAAGAGGACCCACAGGTGCAAAAATGTCTGTACCAGCTGTTTTTGTGGTAACAAAGAATTGGAAAATGAGTAGATGTCCATCAAATGGGGAATGGCTAAATAAGCAATGGTATATGAAGGTAATAGAATATTTTTGTTCTATTACAAAATGATGAATGAGCTAATTATAGAAAGGCCTGATGAACTGATGATGAGAAATACAAACAGAACCAGGTGTGCATTGTACACAATAACAAGAAAGTGCAATGATCTACTATGAAAGACTTGATTCTTCTCAATGTTTAATGATCCAAAGCAATCCTGATAGACTTTGAACAGAAAATGTCACCTGCATCCAGAAAAAGAACTATAGGGATTGAATGTAAATAAACATATGCTATGTTCATTTCTTATTTCTGTTTTTTTTTAATTTTCTTTCCCATGGTTTTTCTCTTTTGTTCTGATTTTTCTCTCCAAACATGATTCATAAAGCAATGTGTATTAAGATAAATTAATTCTAAAAAATAGTTCTTGTTCTCAAGGAGCTCACAGTCTAATGGAAGGAAAGAAGATATTCCATTTCAGAGTATTAGGAAAAAATCTTATAAAAAATGAGATTTTGGCTAAAACTTGAAGGAAACCAGAGTGGCCACTAATTGGAGATGATCAGGAAGAAAATTTAAACATGGAGGACAGTCAGTAAAATGTCCAGAGTTAGTAAATGGTGTGTCATGTAAAGGAACATGTACAAAAAACATCACACAGGAAACATCAAGGAGGCCAATGTCATTAAATTACAGAAAATGTAGGGGTCAGAGAGGGTAAGATGTAGGAAGAATTAAAAAGTAAGAGGGGACCAGGTTATGAAGAAAATCAAATGGCAAGGAGAGAATTTTATATTTAATCCTTGGGGTAAGAGGAAGTTAATATAATAAAATGACAATTCTATCTAAATCTATTTATTTAATGCTATACCAAAATTATTTTATAGTGCTAAAAAAATAACAAAATTCACCTAGAAGAACAAAAGATCAATAGTATCAAGGATATTAATGAAAAAAAATGCATAGGAAGGTAGCCTAGCTATACCAGATTTAAAACTATATTATGAAATGGCAATCATCAAAATCATTTGGTACTGGCAAAGAAGTAGAGTGGTAAATCAGTGGAATAGGTTAAGTATACAAAACACAGTTATAAATGACTGCTGTAGCCTTCTGCTTGATCAGCCCAAAGATTCCCTCTTCTGGGATAGAAACTGACTCTTTGACAAAACTGCTGGGAAAATGAGAAAATGTTATGGCAGAAACAGGGCATAAATCTATCTGTCTGTCTATCTGTCTAAATACATATATAGATATATAGATAGATAGATATAGATATTAAGATCAAAATGAGTACATGATTTAGACATAAAAGATAATAACATAAGCAAATTAGGAAAGCAAGGGATAGTTTATCTATTAAATCTCTGGAAAGGGAAGAATTTATGATCAAGTAAGAAATAGAGAACATTTAAAAATTCAAAATGGATCATTTTGATTATATAAAATTAAAAAGTTTTTGCACAAAGTCAATGCAACCAAGGAAAGCACTGTTAGGAAATTATTTTTACAGCCAGTATATCTGATAAAAGCCTCATTTCAAAAATATATGGAGAACTGAGTCAAATTTATAAGAACACCAATCATTCCCCAATTGATAAATAGTCGAAGTATTTGAACAGGCAGTTTTCAGATGAAGAAATTAATGTTATCTCTAGTTTTATGAAAAAGACTCTAAATCACTATTGATTAGTGAAATGAAAACTAAAATGAATCTGAGATATCAGTTCACTGCTACTAAATTGGCTAATATGTCAGAAAAGGAAAATGATAAATGTTGAAGGATATATGGGGAAACTAAGACACTAATGAATTATTGGGGGAGTTGTGAACTAATCTAACCATTCTGGAGAGCAAAATAGAACTATGTCCAAAAAACTATAAAACAGTGCATGCCTTCTGATCCAACAGAGCCACTACTAGGTCCAAAAGAGATGATTTAAAAGGAGGAAGGATACACATGTACAAAACTATTTATAGCAGCTCTTTGTGTGATGGCAAAGAGTTAGACATTGAGGGGATGACTGGAGAATGGCCAAGCAAGTTGTGGTATGATGAGCAGAATAAATTTCAAAAACCCTGAAAAGATTTACATGGACTGATGCTGAGTGAAGTGAGCAGAAGAACCAAGAGAACATCATACACTGTGATAACAATGTTGTGAGATGATCAACAATGATATATTTAGCTCTTCTTAGCAATACAGTGATCCAAGGCAATTCCAAAAAATTCATGCTGGAAAATACTATCACATGCAGAAAAAAAACCTATGAAGTATGAATATAGAATGAAGCATACTATTTTCACTTTTTTTGTTTTTTCTTTCTTGTGTTTTTTCCCCTCTGTTCTAATTCTTCTTTCACTACATGACTAATGTGGAAATATATTTAATATGATTATGCATGTATCATATTGTTTGCTGTCTTGGGGAAAACTCAAAATCTTATAAAAATGATTTGTGTTGAAAGTTATCTTTACATGTAATTGGAAAAAATAAAATACCATCAAGTTGAGGGCAGAGAAAAAGTATATAATAAATTAAACATCCTTCAAATATAAGATATAGACCATGTAACATGAAAAGACAAGGACTTCATGCCAGATAAGCACTTCACTGATTGGGAAGTGCCGTAAGTATTTTCCTCATGACAATTTATTGAATAATTGGAAGATGTTTCAAGCAGACAAGAAGAGCCTTGAGGCAATGTATTATAGCTGTATCCAAGTATTTTAATGGATCTCTAATGGGAAAAGAATGAGATGTGCACTTCTTGGCAAATTAAAATATATTGTAATGCTATATTTCTAAGTAATTAGAAATATATTAAAGTGGCTTTCATGGGAGAGAATTTATTTCCTTTCAGTTTGTGATTCTGAAAGTCTGTCATCTATATATATATATATATATATATATATATATATGTTGTTGTTTTTGTTGTTATTTTAAAGGAATAACCCAAAGGCATTTATAAATGAAATAAAAAGGACAAAAATTATATGAAAAATGGCCTTATTCCCAACAATAACGGGAGTTGAACCACCATAATTTGACTATAGTAACCCATTCCTAATGAGAATATAGAAAAGGAAACATAAAATTGAAGTCAGGAGAAGATATTTGGACCAGGCTAAGGCTATAACAATTTTGAATGATTTTGGAAATCAATTTTCAAGAAATTACAAAAAAATGGCTACTAAGAAGATATCAGTAACCAGTTTGTGCCTATATATTTACTTTCTCATCCCAATACAAAATTTGCAAGGATTATCTAACTCCATAGGATTATAAATTTAGAGCTGGAAGGGACCTAAGAAATCATCAAATCTAACTCTCTGAATTAGCAGTTTAGGAAACTGAGGCTCAAGAAGGTTAATTGTTTTCTAGAGGTCCTACAATTAATCAAGATCTATGAAGATATTTCAATTTGACAATTCAGCAAGAATTTATTCAGCATCTACTTTGTACAAATGCTGTTAGACACTAACGGTATTCAGGAAAAAAGTGGAAAAATAATTACTTTCAACAAATTTATTCTACAATATATAACAAAACAGATAAGTATATATGATGAAAAAAATTGGTGGAGAAAACAATAAAAACTGGAAGAAACAAGGAAGGACCTCACCTAAAAAGCAAAATCTGAACATGAAAGAAGCTAAGTATGCTATAACAAAAAGGTAAGCAGAAAGATCTTTTCAAACACAAAAGATAGCCTGCAGAAGTAAGAGAATAAACTGTAAGTTTGGTGAATAGAAAATAAGCCACAATATAAAAAACAGAACAGGAAGAGGAATGATATGAAATGTCAGGAAAGGCAAGCTTGTGATTATGAATGATTTTATATGATAAAAAATAATTTGTATTTTATTCAAGGAAATAAGAAATATGAAAAAATAATAAGCAAAGGAGTATCATGATTGGACCTTTATAGTGAAAGAGACATCAAATCTCTGGGCTTGTATAGATCTGGTTCATTCTTATGAACAAAAAGGGTTGTCCTATGAATTACCTATGAAACAAATCCCAAAGCTAGGATTCTCTTCTCAGGCTTAATGGGAAGACACTTTTTCCCCCAGAAAAACTCTCAATGCCTCTGTTAAACTGGAAATGTCTACTCTCAGCTTTTTTCTAGTAGGACTATATGCAAACATATGTGCTTTTGCCACAAGTCAACATAAATTCCTCCCACAAAAGTTGGTATTAAAGTGAATTTCTCTATTCTTGAATAAGGCACAAAGCAAAAAGAGCAAAGAAATTCTGAAATCAGTGAAATCAATGGGTTAACCATTCTTCTTGATGGAATTACTCTGAAAAGGTGGATGATTCTTGGTCAATCCATCACCAAGAAGAAATAGCTTCAGACTCTGAAATCCAAACAGCATAATGTGAGTGGATGTGCTCATATTCCATAAGATGTTCTTTAGTCAGCTCTAAGTAATAATGCATGTCCTATAATCTCACCATGGTGATTGGAGAATAATTCTGTAAATCTCCCATTTTCTTGTGAAACAAAATTCTGGTCTATGAAAAAATTTTAATTAACTTATTTATGTTGCCAAAAAAGACAATATTTCCAGTTTTATTGAATGTGAATTATTCAGGAGGATCAGAAGAATGTTTTATGTATTTTAACTTCCACACATCAGTTATTAAATGGTAATGACAGCACACTTTCTCAAATTGAAGGTATGGATATTTGAGGGACAGTGGACATAGAAGTGAAGTGGTCCTGATATAAATTATTTTCACAGAATAGCTAATGGATAGTGTTATGAACCACCAAGGTTCTCTTTAACAGCCAGTGGTCATAATACTGTAAAGAATTGTAATCAATGGTCATGGATAGTTATTTTAATGCTGTAGAATTCACTGTTTTAAATCACAATACTTCTTTTGAAAAGGTGATTATTCTAAGCTATTTTCTTCTAAATCTTTAAGAAATCACTACGCTTTACATAGGTCATACATTTTAATAGACAACCCCACAAAAATATTGCTCAGAGTGCATCATACCCTCAAAGTGTCTCTGCTCTTTGCTAAAAAATTTTCCTGGATTCTCTTTTTGTCTTCAGGATTTTGCAGTACTATTCTCTCTAATCAGTCTCTTATCCTCAGTCTCCTTTGCTGGTTTGTCATTTATATATGTCCTCTAACATTGATTGTTCCCTAAAACTGTTCTTGGGTTTCTTCTCTCTATGTAGTTTCTCCCTTACTAATCTTATTTTCTCATAATGATTTAATTATCATATTTCACAGATTTCTGATCAATACATAGAACCATAATCTCTCTCTTACCTTTACTCATGCATTACCATCTGCCTGTTGGGCATTCCAAATCAGCACAAAGCTATCTCAGACAATACATCCACAACATAACTCATTTCTCCACCCTTTCCTCAAACTTGCCTATTTATATCAAGGCACCATCACACTTCCATTCTCTCATTTTTTTATCCATGGTTATTCTTGTTCAATCAAGTTTGATTCTTCATAAGCCCATTAGGGGCTTTCTTGGTAGAGATACTACAATGGTTTGCCATTTCCTTTTCCTGCTCATTTTTATGGATAAAAGACTGAGGCAACAGGCTTAAGGGACTTCTCCTGACTCACAGATCTAGTAAATATCCGATGCCAGATTTGAACTCAAAAAGGTAAGTTTTCCTGATGTCTAGCTCAGTGCTCTATTTACATAGTGTTCTTTTATCTGTAGTGCTGCCTTAAATTCCTCACTTTTCTTCCTTTCACATAGCCAATCAGTTTCCAGATTTTGTTCTTTCTCCACATCTGACCCCCTTTTTATTCAGGATGTCACGATTTAGTTCAGATTTTTATCATGTGATATTATATGAATATATATTATTTCAACAAAGTCCTGATTTTCTTGCTTCACATCTTTCCACTTTAATCTATCCTTCTTGAAATTCCAAAATGATTGCCTTAAATCATGGATCTGATGTCACTCTTCTACCTCATCAATTATTGTGGATAGCTATTCATCTAAGATAAATTGTGAATTCTTTGATTATTTTCAAAAGCTCTTGCCAATGTGTCCTTAGCCTACCTTGAATCGCATTGTACTTACCTTCCACATTCTATAATCTAGCCAAACTGCCTTTTTTTTGCTATTTCTAGCCCATGGTACTCCATTTTTCACATATGGGCTTTTGTACTGACTATCCCCTATGCCAAGAATGGTCTCCCTTCTGGTCTCCATTTTATAAAAGCATTATTTCCTTCAGGAGACAGCTCCAACAGTGTCTTGTATAGGAAGCTTTCAGTAATCATACACATTGCAAGTGTCCTTTTTCACTGACAAATTTAATGACCTTGTATTTATTATCTTTATAATTATCTGACATATTTTTAGGTGTATATTTGTTGTCTGCCTCATTAGAATGTAAATTGCTTGGGATTGTTTCATTCATTGTATTGGTAATCTTGGCACCTAATACATAGTAAATTCTGATTACTTGACAAATTTTTACTAAGACACAAAAATGAGATAAGTACATTCTGCTTAAATGAAACATAGGCACTTAAAATTATTGAATATATTGAATATGCACCAAGTATATGGACTACTCTGAGACATCATCATGTTATCATCTACTTGTTCTAAAGTTTGATTTTCAACTATTCATTCCAAGTTCCTGCCCTGGGAATCCGGGCTTCTGAGAAGCCATTTTGCTAAGTATTCACTATATAGAGGTACCCAGCACATGAATTCTTGGACATCTGGAATGTAGAATGTTCAAGGAAGACTAGTGCCTCTAGTGGAAGGGCTGCCAAGATTTTTTTAGGGTTACTTTCTACCTTTGATATACCCTGATGAGTTCAACTCTTACCCTAGAATGAAGAATCTGTGACATGTGTAGTGACCAGATCTCACTTAATCATTTTGACAGGAGCTAAACCAAGTAGAAGATAATCAATGGGTCTCAAACCTTTCTGGGAGTTAGGGGGCTATCTACCTCAAGCATATGAAACCTTCTCCCAGTTAGAATTGACCAATAAAAATAATTTGCTCTAATAGCCATGAAATTTGAATTTGAATGTAAATAAAAGAATACTTTTTCTTTATTTTTCTTGGGATTTTTATCTGTATTTCTTTCACAACATAGTTAATCTGGAAATATATTTTGTATGACTACATTGATACTACCTATATAAATTTTTTGCCTTGTCAATGGGGATGTCAATGTCAAGGGAGAGAAAAAGAGAATTTGGAAATCAATTTTGAGTGTTAAAAATGTTTTTACAAGTAATTTGATTTAAAAAAATATAAATTTGAATTTAAAAAAATAATCTAGATGATTGGTAATGAAGAGCTGAACTAAATTGGTGACTGTGCTAGTATAGAGAAAAAAAATCAGATGCAAGGATGTTGTGGAAGTAGAATCTACAAGATTAGGTAACTGATTTGACATGTGAGATGAAGGTGAGCAAGAAATTGAGGAAAACACCAAGAAAACAAACATAGAAGATTAGGAAAATGATGGTATTTTAATCAGAAATAAGAAAGTTTGACAAAACCAATAGAAATAAGATTACAAAGGAAGTACAAAGCTGGGGGAAATCATTACAGCCGGTATTTCTGATAAAGATCTCATTCCTAAAATATATAAAGAACTGTCCCCATTTAAAAGAATACAAATCATTCTCCAATTGACAAATGGTCAAAAGACACGAACAGACAATTGTCAGATGATAGAATTAAAGCCATTTATAGTTATATAAAAAAATGTTCTAAATCATGATTAGAGAAATGCTAATTAAAACAACAATGAGGTACCACCACAACTCTCAGATTGGCTAAGATGACAGGAAAAGATAATGATAAATGTTGGAGGGGATGTGGGAAAACTGGCATACTGATGGAATTGTCAAATGATCCAACCATTCTGGAGAGCGGTTTGGATCTATGCTCAAAGAGCCATAAAACTGTGCATACCTTTTGACCCAGTAGTGCCATTACTGGATCTATATCTCAAGGAAATTATAAAGGAGGGAAAAGGACCCACAAGTTGTGGTATATGAAGGTAATGGTACATTATTGTTCTATAAAAAATGATGAAAAAGCTGATTACAGAAAGGTCTAGAAAGATTTACACAAACTGATGCTGAGCAAAACAAGCAGAACCAGGAATACATTGTACACAATAACAGCAAGAATGTGTGATGATCAACTATGAAAGGCTTGGTTCTTCTCAATGGTTCAATGCTCCAGAGCAAACCCAATAGATTGGTGGGAAAATGCCATCTGCATCCAGAAAAATAACTAAAGAGACTGAATATAAGTCAACACATGCTTGTTCACTTCTTTTTTCTGTTTTTTTTTTAATTTCTCCTTTGATTTTTCCCTTTTTTCTCTGATTTTTTTCTTCCAATATGATTCATAAAGCCATATGTATTAAAAGTAAATAAATTTGCTACAATAAAAAAGAAATGAAAAGGTTTGTTACAGGGATAGATTTGTAGGGAAAGAAAATCAGTTTCATTTTAGACATGGTGAATTTGAGATATCTCTGGGACATTCAGTTTGAAATGGCCAATGATCAAATAGTAATGATGTTGTAAAGTGCAGGTGAAAGACAGTACCAGATGTATAGATCTGAAATTGATCTGCAAGGTGATGATAGTTAAACATATGAAAAATAATAAGGCTAGAAAGAGAGAAGACAGGAAGGTGCAAGAAAGAGCCCAACAATTAGGAGCATGTGATATAATGTACCAGTGTAGGAAATTGAGAAGGAAGGGTTAGCTAGATAGTAGTAGAAATAAAAGAGAGTAATGTTATGTAAATTTTGATAGAACAAAGTAGAGAAAATGATGGGGAAAATACTATTTGTTAATTAAGAGGTTTGGAATAGTTTTGGTTAACAGTTTTAGTCAAGTGATAAAATCAGAAGCCTAAGAGCTAAGAAGTAAGAAGGAAAAAATGGAGGCAGCGAGTACTAATTGTTTTAGGAGTTTGGTTGAGAAATGGATATTTTATGATAGTTCTCAGAGGACTATATTATCAATCTAAAGTTTTGGGTCCCTTTCTTTTAAGGATGGGATAGACTAAAATGTGTTTGAAGACATTAAGGAAAGTATAAATAGAAAGGAAAAAGTTGAATGTTAGTTTGGGAAGTTATTGTCTTCTAGAGAAGAAGGGAAAGTAAAGGATCAAAGGAGGCACATGCTCAGGACATGGATTATCCTGAAAAATAGAGACACCATCTCATTTTCAGAGCCAAAGGAAAGAAAAAAAAAAAAGCTTGGGGTTATGATGTCAAGGTATATTATATAAGAGAAACAGGAGAAGGAAAAAGAATGTCTAATGGTTTCAATTTTCTCAGTAAAGCAAAATTAAAGTTTTTGGCTAGGTATAGGGGTGAAAGCTATGAGAGGTTTGAGGAAAACAAGTCTAAAATATTCTGTTTATTATTAACTTAAAAGGAGGACATTAATCATAAAATAGCAGAATTCTATATTTGAAAGGGAATTCAGTAATTAGTTTTTCCAACTAATACAGAAAAGGAATACCTGCAATAACATGTTTAAGAAGGGTCTTTAACTTCTCCTAGAAGAAGAAAATTATCATCTCTCAAATCAGCTTATAAAATTTTGAGATACCTCTAGTTCTTAGGTAGTTGCTTGTTTTGTTGTGAGTTTTTTTCTAATACCTAACAAAATATTTTCTCTTTAACACTGTTAGTCCACTGTGACATGGTAGTGAATCCTCTATGGCCAAATAGAAGATCTAATTCCTCTCCACTCCCTACAATGACTCTTCATACTTGAAGATGATTATTATGTCCGACTAAGGGAATCAGTCTAAAACTGCAACTTTTTTTTTTTTGGTTGCCACATCCCATTTCTAACTCATATCAAGTCCACTAAAAAGCTGAGATCTTTTCAGACAAACTTAACAGGTTTTGGATTGTAAGATAATTTTTGTACATATATGCCTTGTAAGGCAGAAAATATAGATTAATTATTAATCCCATTTCAAAGTTGAAGATAGGGAGGGTTAGAGAGACTGAGCAACTTTCCTAGCACCATGTAATTAGCAAAGGAAGGAGGTGTCTTATGAACCAAGGTCTTCCTGATTTAATGCCCAGTATTCTAATTACTATGCCACATTCCTCTTCATTTTATTTCTCTTGGTTCTAAAACCATGAAGAAATACTACTTATTCTATTTTTCTAAATATGAAGCTATCCTTATGTGAAAAATTCATCACTCTCCTGTGGGCGTTTTATCATGTTGATAATATAATTGTATGTAATTAAACATATAGAAAGATATATAAAATAAAATGCTATTAACACATTTATGCGTTTACCAGTTTTTATAATAGGATTAATAGAATAAATTACATTAAGAATATAACTTTCAGTTGTAGGGTTTCATCTAAAATTCTTTGTTAGATTGCATATTCTTTAATGTGCTTTTGTTATGTTGGACCTTTCCTTTCTTTTTGTAACCACCTACACTAAGATATTAAAGTTAATCACTGAGATGACTTTGCCCTCTACTTACTTAAAATTAAGTCAATAATAGATTTATGTGACAATAAACACTTTAAGTGAATCTGTTCTTTAAGGGGGAAAAACTTGAAATTGAATATTACTCTGAATATTAGAAAAGATAATTATTTTCTTTTAACTTTCAAGTCATTCAACTTTTGTTTGAATGCTCTGTGAAAGCTTTAAATTTTCTGAGTGCCATTTGTGAGTTGAGTTCATTAGTTTGACTAATGGAGAACAGAGAACATTTTAATAACTGGGAGAATTGCCTTTGGTACTTGCCTATTTTGGAGGAGGTGATTTTGTGAGTGTTCCAACTCCCACTGTGACTTCTCTCTCTACTACTGCAGATTAGCAATTTATCTGCAATTTGAGGCTTAGGGAATTAACTGTCAGCACTGAAAGGTTAAGTGACTTTCCAATGACCATATAACTAATACATACATATTAGAGGCAGGACCTAAACTCAAAGTCCTTTATCCATATTGAGGTCACTCAATATAGATATTATTTCAAAATTCTCTTTTGAAGTCTGAAATTAGGAAAAAATGTGTATTTAAAATTCCTAAAATTGCTTATATTTCTCCAGTGTAAGAATTCTGTTTGATTTAGTTCAAAATAATGTTTCATCTTAATGTGAAAAGTCCAATGTATCAAAGTCTCATTTAAAATGAGAATTCCTTAGTTTGCTATAATTTCATAATTACTATATAATTTCACAAATACAATTGGTACTTCTTAATACTCATTATCAATGTTTACAAATGGGATAATGAGATTTTTAGGAGAGAAGAAATGTGGTAGAAACAAATGAGGTGAGTCAATAGAGATAATACTAAATGGAGGGCATATTTGTAGGGAAAAGAACTGAGGAGTGCTGATGTTAGAAGATATAAATCATATAGGAAATGAAGTGTAATATATGGTAAAGAGCAGATAAGTGACTACTGTATTTCTTGCCTTCTGAAATATAACATGCAGTATTTTTTAAAAATATGTTTTAAATTCCATTTATATGAATGTAAGAGAGTGGATCTAGAATTATTTTAGTGTAAATTTTCATTGACAATCACTTGTGTTATATTTGTATGATAGAATGATAAGTAGACTAGAAATAGTAGCTGAAATTTCAGGGCTGAATATTTTCATAATACTTGTATCATCAAAGAAAAAATATTATATCCCTAAAAGGCTTTAAAAATATGCATACCCTTTGACTGAGCTGTACCCAGTGCTGGGTCTGTATCCCAAGGAAATCATAAAAGAGGGGAAAGAATCCACATGTGCAAAAATGTTTGTAGCAGTTCTTTTTGTGGTGGCAAAGAATAGGGAAATGATTAGATGCTCATCAATTGGGGAATAGTTGAATAAGTTCTGGTATATGAAGTTAATGGAATGTTACTGTTCTATAAAAATAATGAATGAGCTGATTTTAAAAAGGCCTGAAAAGAATTACATGAACTTATACTGAGTGAAACAAGCAGAATTAGGAATACATTGTACACAATAACAGCAAAAATGTGCAATCATCAACTGTGAAAGACTTGGTTCTTCTCAGTGGTTCAGTGATCTAAGGCAATACCAAAAAACTTCAAAAGGAAAATGCCATCTGCATTCAGAAAAAGAGCTATGGAGACTGAATGCAAATCAATACATGATATGTTTACTTTTTTTCTGGTTGTTGTTTTTTTTCCACTCCCATGATTTTTCCCTTTTGTTCTGATTTTTCTCTACCAACACGATTCATAAACCAATGTGTATTTTAAAAATAAATAAATAAAATTACAAAGAAGGAATAGAAAAAAAAAACATTAAGTTTAGCATTTACTTATATGAATATAAAAATGAAGAAATAATTAGTAGCATAATTTGAACTAAAACTTTATTTGTTAATATTATGTTCTGCTAGACATTATGTCTTGATAGAATTTATTTTCAAGTAAACTGAATTAGAATACTATTAATAGAACTTTTCTTCTATTATGAATATGCCAGAACCTTTAAAGCCTAGGATGTTTTTTTATGATGCTGATTAGATGTTATTAGAATTGGTGAGAAGAATGATTTTTTTTGTTAATGAGAATTTAAGGAGAAACATTCTGCATTCCTTCTTTGAAATAGATAAATGTAGTTTCTAGACTCTCTTTGGGGATAGACTCATGATAAGAAGTATATTTCAGAAGTGTTCCCCACTAATCCAGAACTCTGTGTATTGTTAAATTTGACTCTTCTTCAAAACATCAACTTTTATCTATATATGAATGAAAATAGCTTTTCTTGTTTTGTAAAATTACAAAAAAAAAAAACAGATTAGAATTTTAATGGGATGAGATTATAAGTGACAGAATTATGAGTTTTCATTGGAATTATTCTCATTTCAAGGTAAAAATCCCACAAAATCTCTGAAACAGGTTGAGGTACATGGAAGTTGATGTTTTGTGCATGCACCTGTAGTGAGATAATATAGTTCAAACTTTGAATACCACCTAGTGGCTTAATTGTATAAAGCCCTATATCAGAATGTCTGTTGGGGACATCATCCCGTGAAAGAATGAACTGAAGCAGTTTAAGCTTACATCTCCACCCAGTGGCTTACCCAACGATAGCACCCTGAGTAACCACATTGAGCCAAAATCTTTTAGTGATGTTCATATGTAAAACATTAGTTTTCTCTTTGTCAAAGTGAAGCAAAGTGTTTAACAATAAATTATAACCCTGCTTCAAAGAAGAAGAAAATTATGACTTCTTTTAAAAATGTTTGTGTGAAATTAAGACATGTTACATAGAGTTAGGAATTAAGGTTATATAGGTTAGGGTTATATAAATTAGAAATAATCCTTAAATGAGTTCCTTACCGATAGACTATTTCTAAAAGAAACCTCACTAGAGAAATCATCTCTAATAAATAATATTGATACATGTTTTAATTTCAGACATTTATCTTTTTTTCCCCTTTGGGGCATGTCAAATACCAAGAAAGATTGCGAGACAGGTATCCTGCTGCACTTTTATGTTCTCATATTGTAAAAATTAATCAGTCTTCTGCATAGATATTTATATGAGAATATTTTAAGACAAAACCAAATAATACAGGAAAGTATGGTCAGTTTCTATTAGATTTAGAAATTATACCATACTCTGCTTGGCATTTATGCTTCATTATAAAAATGTTAATCATATTTTCCACTATTATAGAGAAACTTTAAGAACTTAATGAAGCTAAGTTTTTATGGTTCAAAAACAAGTAAACCCATAGGGTGTCTCTTCTCTTAAATGTTGATGATAACTGTAATGATTAGTCAGTCCATAAGCATTCATATTAAGCACTTACTTGTCTCAGAAACTGTTCTAAGTTCTGGGGATACAAAAAAAGGCAAACTTGCATTATAATGGGAGAGATAAGAACATAGAGTAGATAGAAAATAATCTCAGAGAGACTAGCAGCTGAAAGAGTATCTGAAGAGTCATCATAAAGAAGGTGATATTTGAGTTGAGTTCTCAAAGTAACCAACAAAAAAGTAAAAATTCATCTCAGAGAAACTTGAGGCAGAGGAACCAAAATATAAAAGGTCTTCCAGGTTAGACTACTTTCATACTCAGCATTAATTCCATAGCATCTTCCTTAGATATAGAACAAGTACTGTATCCAAATCTATAATTCTTTTGAAGTACAGACTTTCTAGTAACTTTGGCATTCTAGGACTTGGAATTTTTACATCAGTATGAGTCCCTTTTGGCTTCCTGAGCCTTTATGTTTCTGAGAAATTGGTAGCAGTAAATGACATCTATGATCACTGGATAATTAAAAGCTAAGCTAAATTCACACATGATATAGCTTCTATGGACTCATCTGAAGATGATGAGATCAAAATTAAATTACTCCTTAAAAATTTTAGTTCTTTTTGAAGGCAGAGGTAGATGTTTATTTTGTTTCGATTTATATTTTCTTACCTCCAAGAACTCTATCCAGACTTGAGACCTATGGAAGTCACTAGGAATACACTGAGAATCAAAATATTTTGCTATAGCTACACTACTCTTATGTCTGGACTTTTATGTCTGTAGTGTTCTCAAGAAAAATTCAGCATAAATTTTAATGAAGAAAAAAGAAAAGGAAAAAATCACCTTGTCGTCTCTTTCTTATTCTCTTCCATAATCCTCGAACAATACAAAATACTTTTGACCAAGTTACACATGTGGTTTTTGATCATGGAGATGCTGAATCAACTCTACAGTAGAGCTGCTGCTATAAAAAATATAACCAAAAAGGTTATAAGGGCCAAAGAAGCCCTTATGATCTGCTGGATACAGTGTGCCTATGGAGATTCACTCAGTTCATGAGCTCCTCAAACTATAAGGAATAAAGAGCTTACTGAAGATCCACACATATAAAGGGAAAAAAAGTACAGGCTTCTGTAATTTCTCATCTTGTACAAGAATATGGTGACTGGAACTGGATGGAATGAATAATAAGGCTTACTGCTCTCTGAAAGAAACTTTAATAAAGGAGAAAAAGTTATCAATGAAAGGAAGGAAATTTTATTTGTGTGCAACAGTGCACACTCTAAGGTTTCATCTGGTTTTCAGTGTCTGTAGAAGGAAGGACAACAGGGGAGTAGGCCACAAATCTGAACTCCCTATGCTCCTTTCCTGAAAGTGAAGAAAGAGCATCAAAGGGAATAAAAGTGACAGAATAACAGAGGGGGGGGAAATATTGTATATTCTTACTTAGGTCACAGTCATGGTTTGCATCATAAAATAAAGCTTTCTAATTTAACATTTATGAACTTCTTAGTCCTAGGCGATAGCTTGGCAAGGTCTAAGAAACTTGTTTGTGTTGGGAGTGATAATTAGGTGAGCAAAAATCTATGTATCCTCTTATATTTATAAAATGTTGTTCTTGCTTTTTTTATTTTTCTTTATTTTTAAAAATATAATCTTATATAGAAAAAAATATTTTATCACCTTATAATGGAAAGTTATTGTTCTTTTTAATTTTAGAATAGGTTCAAATGTCAGAAAATGTTTCATTTGAATATACTTCATAGTAGTTTGGAAGAGGGAAAATAGAAAAATAGTCACACAGTAAAATACTTTGCAAATGTCTCTTCATTCAGCATTTACTTTCTTATTTATATAATAATATCTGAGTAATATGAAAATTATTTCACTTAGAATACTGACATTTTTTAGTGTAGAATTTAGATTGTCATTTATGGTAAAATATGGCAAAAGTATTTACTTTTAAATAGGCAGGGACAAAAAGCTATAAAATTTTACTGGACCCATGTGTGGAAAACAACCTCTACCATTTTTATTTAAAATAGTTTTTTCTGAAAACCTCTACTTAATATTAGCAAAAGATGTCAAACAGATTTAGCTATCTAAATAAGGCTAGATTTCCATTTTAATAAACATGGAACTAATATTATTAGCCTTGAATATTTTGTATTTTATGAATCAAGGCTTGAGAGGTCTGTCCTGAACATGTTTTGTGGTTGTGGAGTTGTTTTAGTCCTGTCTGACTTTTGGTGATGCCATCTAGGGTTTTCTTGGCAAAATACTGAAGTAGTTTGCCATTTCTTTGTCCAGTTCCTTTTAAAGATGAGAAAATTGAGGCAAAAGACTGATTGATTTGTCCAGAACCACATACTTAGTAACTATCTGAAGCCACATTTGAACTAAGACCTCTACATATTCCAAGGCTAGCATTCTATCCACTGAGCCACCTAGTTGCTCATAATAACAAAATAGTTGATAATTTAGTGAAAGAAAATGAAAATAGTTCAGTCATTTTAGTCATATCTGACTATGACCTTGTTTAGATTTTTCTTGGCAAAGATACTGGAGTGATTTGCCATTCCATTCTCCAGCTCATTTTACAGATGGGTAAAATGAGGCAAACAAGGTTAAGTGACTTCTCCAGCTAGTGTCAGAGGGTAAATTTTAACACATGAAGAAGAGTCTCCTGATTCCAACCCCAAAATTTTATCCACTGTTCTTTCTAGCTGCCCCTACAATTGTAACCAAAGTTTAATGTAAAAAAGTTGTTTTTCACCATTTTCCAGTGTCACTTTTCTATTTTTTTTTCCTAAAGCATATCCTAGAACATTTTTTCTAACTACATTGCATGATGATATAAATAAATATAAATAGATTAGGAAGATTTTTTTATATTTTTAAATATTTATATCATTTTATTTCTTATCATAAATAAAAATGGATTATTAATGCCCTTTGAAGTAAATATTAAAATATCATCCACATTTTTAGATGAACAAAATGAGGATCAGAAAAATTACAATTTTTATATAGTCACCTGAGTATCAGAGACTGCATTTGAACCTATATCGTGAGATATATTACATCACTATTGCCATTACATTCCAGTACATCACTATTGCCATTACACCATAGTCACTAAACTAACACATTATTAGCCACAGTTCTCTTTTTCTATGTACAGTTCTTTATCATAATTAGAGGCTTATATAAGGCTTTTAAGTCTTATTCATAAGGAATTTAGTAATTTAATGTTTGTAATATCTTTACAACTTATAAAACTATATTGACTTTTTTCATGATCAATTCAGAGGATATATACACAAAAATATCTATTCATTCAAATGCTATTCAAATTCAGAAAAAAAAAACAGCTAAACTAATTAATTGTAGATTTAATTTGACTGTTCAATCCATGTAAAAATAAATTATAGACCCACAGTATACATTAGCTATAAGAGCTACACATAGCCAAGTATTAAGTACAAATTGTTCCACATCAATAACTATGTTAATAAATTTATCTGAATCAACCTGAGAAAGAGATTTAAGAGGAAGAAAACTCCTCTCTCCTAAGAACCCAAGAGAACAAAAGAATGATGCTTTTAGGGAATCAAAGAAACATTCAAAACCAGAACTTTGAAATCAGTGCTAAAACTAAATAACAATCATTGAGGGATGAGTCAGAACTCCCAATCATCCACAATAATCTGTATATAAACCATCAAACTAAAAATGAAAAATGCAATCCCAATTGTGTCTTTCAATTCAGCATCACAAATTCATTAATGTAAAAAAATTAAATGAAGTGCAATTCAATTAATTTTTCTGTGCCTTAATATTCTAATCTCTAAACTTTGGTTTGGCCCTATTTAATCTTGGGGAAGGAAAGGAAATATTGTTCAATAAGAAACCAATAGTGAAAAGCTTTAAATGTCAGTCATACTCCATTAAAGAATGTCCATGAAAATAGTTTTAAAATAAAGCTTTTTACTCTCAGCAATTCTTCTGACATAGTCTTTAAAATGTTAGCAATAATGGAAAAAAATTTTAAATAAAAATAACCATAGGACAATGGGGAAGTTAAAATTTCTTTATATGGATATAGCATGAATTTTTAGAATTTTTGTATTTGGAAAATTCAAGACATGACAACAAAAATTAATAAATGTAATAGCTAATCAAAATATTTGAATAGATGATAAATCAAAATCATTGAAATTTCTCTAAACTATTATCTAAAATAAAGAGAAAATGAGAGAAATGTTATAAACTATAGAAAAATATATCAAATATTTTAACATTAGTTTTTTAAGAACTTACATATGTGTGAATGTATGTACATATATGTTGATATATTTACATATAATATTAATAAAGCATTACTAGGATCAAAAGGAATAAGGCATTGTACTAACTCCTATCTCTCTAAAAGGTCCTTCTGCTCTAGACTCAATTACTCGTTCTATATTAGGTTCAAACGAGAGTAAGAGTATATAGGCTCCTTTCTTCTCATACTCATGGCTTGTTAAATTTTTACCCTAAAGGCCCAGAGAAGAATTACTTAATGATAGGTTTTGGCTCATGTTATAACATCACCAAAGAAAGACATAAAAAGATATTCAATATACAATTTTAGTCAAGTATAAAACACATATTTATTTCTAATACATATTTTAAAAATACACAAAAAATACACAAAAAAACACAAAAGAATCGCAGCACACATGTAAACTTAAAAACGATTAGATAGCTTAAATTATCATTATATATATATATATATATATATTTTAGATAAATTATATAACTTTTAGATATCTGACATGTTAATTGCATAAAACTATAAAACAGTATGCAGGACTGCTGATTAGCCAATTTTCATTCTACCTCTGTTCTGTATTGTCCAAACAACTCCCAGTCCATGTCTTCTGGTAAAACAGGTCAGGATTGGGAAAATTCTTTTGTTTCTGGTCTTCAAGAGTGCTAGAGTAATTTCTGAAGACTCCTCTCCTTAGCACTAGTAAACTCCAACCCAAGGATATTCCCATATTAAGATAGATGCTTGCAAATGGAAGTCTGCTGCATATTTAAAATGTTTCAAAAAACATCTTCCTTTATAAACAGGCTGTAAAGACAGCTTTTGGAAAAGTTCTGGTGATGGACAGAAATGTCTTGAAGAGACTATGGAACATGTGCAAACATTCTATAACTGGTTCTGGTCTTTTATCCATGTGATTAGGACAAGTCTTTTGCAATTGGCCAGATTGATGATGATGATGATGATGATGATGATGATGATAAATGGATAGATAGATAGGAACTCTGTATATGTATCCAAGTATACATACATATTTACACATATAGACATATATGCGAAGAGAAAGAGAAATTACTTTTCTTAATCTATTTATCTTTAAGAAGATCTCAACAGCTTCTTGACAGCCTATAGGATTCCTTTAAGAAAATCTTTAAGTAAATGTAATCTAACTTTGAGCATGCTCAGTTTGCCTAATATGGAATCCACTGCATCCTGAACACATGAGTGGGGTATCCTCTTTGATTGACTAATTTGATTAAAATTATTAAATAATGGCTCACTTCTATCTTTTCAAAAGAGCCCTTCTCAGTGACTCCTATCAGGAGACCATGAATGGAACCAGTGAGAAAAGAAGGATTAGCTGGGACTAAAGGTCAAAATGGGTGTTAGTCTTGAAACTGGAACTTAGCTTGCATATAAACCTAATTCCATTCAGTAGTTTAGACTGGATAAAAATTAAAAGATGACCTAGTTTTCCTTCGCAAAAGAATCCATGATCCTATGGGCCTTTCTATGATCATATTAACTGAAGAATTAGGAAAGTTCTACAATAAACAAAACTGCCATTTTGCATTTTTTCTCATCAAGAATTATCATAATGAAAGAATTGATCACTTAGATGTCAACCTTTTTACAATGTCTTTTACTATAATGTGAACCTATTAGAGAAGGTATAGTTTTTACCTGAAATCCTACTTATTGTCTAGATGCTTTTCCTTCACTTTTAAAAAGGTTTGATGACATCATGGAATGATGTCTTAATTTTCACATGAATTGGTTTTAAGTGAGACAAAGTTACACAAAGCTGTCAGCCTCAGTCTCTCTTACAAAATCATCAAAAGTTCAGGGATAAGACAGAAGTCAAAATGACTGATGATGGCCCAGAATGAAGTAGATGACATTGACGTCTTCAATGGCAGACCAAACCAAATGTTCCACAGAACCTGCTGCCTTCATGAACTTTGGAACAAATTGTCCCAATCCATCCACTATGTTGGAGAAAGTCTTCACATGCTTGGAGTAAACATCCCCACTGATAGATTCACTGATAAATTTGAGATCTGTTAGTTAACCTCCCTTCAGGTGAGATATTTAACCAGAGTGTTGCCATTGCACATACAACAGCTTCTCAAGCCACAGGTAAAAGCTGGATGAAAGTGAACATCAAAGGTAGAAGAGCAGACCAAAAATTTCTACTCCTCTCTGAACACCCAACAAATTCCTTAATGCCAAGTAAAGCTTTATAGTTCTACAAAATTTGTCATTTGGAACCTAGAGTCATCTTCAAAGCATAATAAAATCATCATCATAGTGCAATAAACTTTTCATGTAGGATCAATCCTGTCTTACTTATATACTTTTTATTCAAAAATTGATGATTAATTTGCACTCAATTAATTCATTCATTCAACAAATAATTTATTAGGGCCATGGTATTACAAATAATGAACTTTAAATAATAAATAATTATTGCTTGTACTATTTGTTCTTACGCACAAAAACACTGTTCTTATAAGACATTCAATGTTCTTTAATGAGGGGTAAACTTTGTGGGAAATCTATCATTGCTAAGTCTGAGGGAAGAATCTGCAAAAGATATTTACAGTCCCATGATACAAACTCAACAATATGCCTAAATGAATTTATTTGGAAAGGATCAGGAAAGTGGGAGAATCTTTCTAACTTGATATGAACAATTTTGGTCCAACAAAAAATGTCTACAAAAGTTCCTTTGAAAACCTTTAGAGAGTAAAAATACCACATTTCTCCAAAGAGTTCAATGTGACAAAGGTTGATCTCTGGTCAAAGAATGGGCTCACTTTTTGATCTCATGAGATTAGAACAGATATCCTTATTTTATAAATACAGTTGTTATGGCAGCCTTATGCTATTTAGTAAAGGAAAACTTTCATTTAGAATTCTATTATTTCAAAATATTAAATTATTTTTATCTCAATCATAAAGTTAAAGTAAAGAAGAATTGAATATTATCCATAGTGACATTAGAAATTTTTGTCAGGTATCTTTGCCCATGTCAAATATTCATACTATCTAATATTTAAGTTCATCATCAATTTTAAATCTCATTTTCAGTTTATGAAGTTGCTATTTCCCATTTTAAATGGCTGCTGTTGTTGTTGTTGACATTGTTGCTGTTGTTTAAGTTAAATCTTTTTGGCACATAACTCTTTTCTCATGTGTCCTGGGAGTCAGACCTTTTCCCATAGCTTTGTAAATGAAGAGAAAAATTTCTCAAATTACAATACTGCTAATTTTAAACTATCAAAAAGAAGGTTTTCTTGTGCTAACCAGGTGCACCTGGTGTGAATGTGTAGCTGTCCCATATTGAGAAACCATTTATTTCACAGTTAGGCTCAACACACAGAAATAAACAGCCATATGGCCAAAAAAAAAAATCTTACTCTTTACTGCTTCATTTTATTTGTTTCAAAATAGTGCAATGCCACAAATCCAGAATATTAACAATGTTCCATCTGGAGGAATGAAAGTTTTGGAGCTCTAAACCAGCATGTTAACATTCTTGCAAAACTTCAGAACTTCAATCTATGCTATACTTAGAAGAGGCCTTATGTCGACCCAGCATGCCTTCTTAATGCAACACTAGTGGCTCAATTAAAACAGTGCACATGATAGGAAATATTAATACAACAAAACAACATTTAGGAAAGCAAGTTGAAAAGCAATTATGTAATATCTAAGCACTTGGTATATTTAGAACACATTGCATTTGGGAACCTACACTGGAGTGTTCCACAGTATCAGAATTTGGAGCCACCAAATACACAAATTTACTATGTATGAAAATTGGAAGGAACTGAAAAGCCCATCTATTTAAAGTCATAATTAAAAGATGATAAAATTATAAAATATTCTGGAAGAGAAGAAAATAAAAAAAGAAAAGAAAGCAAAGAAAAATTACTTATAGAAAGATAGGTAAAGAGAAATCTAAAAATGTTAGATGAAGAGATTTTGATTAAACATTTAAGTGGTGAGTAGTGGATAGAAAGTACAAAAAAGCTGAAGAACTATATAAATATACAGATAGATGTGATAGGAAAATATTTTATATTTAACCCAAATAACTTTATTAAAACATGTATAATTGTAGAAACAGTTGGTGAGGCTTGAAAAAGATAAACAAACAGAAGGTGGGAGGCCAAGACCAATCAGTGCCATTTGATAGTTATTTATAGATTATTTTGATTTATTCTTTCATTTTATTAAGCTTGAATAAATATGAAATACAAGGCAACACTATTATATTAACACCGTTATTTGAATTCCCTAAAACCAGCATTTTATAGCACTACTAAACAAACATTTCACAGTACTGACACAAAATTAAAGTGCTTAAATTGATATTTAGAGTTTAAGTTACAAGAATAAAATATAAGACCAGGGATATACAGAAAAATGTTTTTGGTGATATTGTAAAAATTAACAATGCAAATGAATCTTTGAACATATCATGTAAAATAGTGGTGTAAAAAACAGGTGTGTTTCAGAAAACAATTCTTTGTTCTATTTTGGAAATTGACAATGTTATTCTGCAAAAATGGTGTTAGATGTGATTACCTAAGCCAAATACAGATTATTAGAAAATTATTATATAACTAAAAATTGCAGGATCACTCATTATTGCTCTTTGATTATTGTTCCTTATATAAAATGAGAGAATGCTTTTTGGTACATTTGTTTTCTCATTTTACTTTTTTATTCTCTTATGACTCATCCCCATTTTAAAAAATATTTGTTGAAGTCTGGAATTTTTCTCATAACAATAAAAGAGAAAGAAATGCCATATTTAGGTCATCCACAAATAGTGATGAACATTTCTGATTAAAAAATTAACTAATAAGAAATGAGATATAATCCCTGGAACTAAAACTTGTCCTTTGATGTAAACAGTTTTATATGAGACATAATATGTTTTGACACTCATATATTAAATCTTTAGAAATACAAAAGGTCCCCGGTCCCAGGAGTGATTTTCTTATAATTCCTACATTTGCCCAATTTTAAAGAGCAAAGCATTTAGGATACCATCCTATACTTTCTCATATGGCTTCCCCTCCCCCCTTGAATATCATACTTGCATATAGATTTTTTTTTCTTTTGCTATGTTAGTTTCATTTTCTAATCCTTTTTTATTGTTGAACATGGTTCTATAAGTTCCCTTTAAATTAAGAAAATCAAACTGTCTATTCTGTTCCATTCATCATCATCATCATTCTAGAATAAAGATATGTTTTGTATTAACCTGTTATTTTTTGTGATGATATGTGGAGCAATAAGTAAATAATGGCAAAATATAGAATTGAACTTTATAATAAAAATAGTCTAAAATAAATGTCTGCCTCTGCATAGTAACCCTTTGAGGATTGTGCAATCTCTTATCAACAAAAATCACAATTTAGGGTAAAACTATATTTAAATTCTTTTTGGATGCAAGATATAGTATGTGGGTCATAAAAGGAAAATTCATTGTACAATAGATATAAATTGCTTGCACTATATATAATTACAAAAATATTTTTAAAAGCCTTACCTCAAACATCCTGAATATAATGAATAATTAAAATTGAAAATGAAACTTCCATTTTGACATTTTAAGAGAACAAGCACATCTAATAAAACAGAAAATCTTGCTGAGAAAAAATGGAAAGCTTTATTGTTGTCACATATTAACCACAACCTATCCATTTTTCAAATTTAAACAAATAGAGATAGTATGCTTAATGACACTATTGAAGGCCATTAAGGAAGGCAAGGCAGATTGAATTTTTCACCTTTCTTTTATCTGGAGGCTAAGGAAGAAGAAAACATACAGCCAAAAAGCTTCATTATCATTCATAGACGTTTTCCCCTAAATTCAAAATAAAAACAGCTGTCTTGCATACCAGTCTAGTCTTAAAGCATCATAAGATCTTCAGCAGGGTCAACTGGAACTGAAGAATAAAACTTTCAGTTTTAGAACTATCTGTGAAGTTGGACTAGCCTCAGTACTGGAAAGTCTACCTTTTGTGAAAGAAGATTTCTTTTTCCACATTTATGATTCATTAACAAGCCCTAGAAAAATTATTTATTTTTGCTTCTTGGGGGTAGGGAATGGGAGACATATGAATTAAGTATATAAGTGGTTTCTTTATTTCTGTGTACAAAAAAAAGAATGGTAAACATAAAAACGTCACTACATACATTAACAGAATTAAGAGGATTATACAGTTTCAGCAATTTAGCACCATTATAACAACTGGAAGGAAGGCTAATAATTAAATCTTGTCCAAACATAAAGCAATTTTGTAAGCCTACTAATCATGCATCTAAAATTTTATATAATTTTGGCAATATCCAAACAAATAACCATGTTTAGTTAATCTGTCCTTACAATGCAGTAGCTTTTCATGCTTCCAGAATGTTCTGGTTGTTTTTCCAATTGTAACCAAATATACAGATGTTTGCTGGTGTTTATGAAGTTCACAAACCTCTGGATCTTTCAAACCTACAAGGTAATCTATTCAGGAAGGAAACAAAAAAGGTTAACTTCAGGCAAAAGTTCTTCTATTTGTATCCCTATCACTAGCTTCCATGTGAGGGGAACAGGAAAAAACTCTCTTTTTATTATTATAGTTTTTTATTTACAAAACATATTCATGGGTAATTTTTCAACATTGACCCTTGCAATACCTTGTATTCCAACTTTTCCCTTCCTTCCCTCTACCCCCTCCCCTAGATGGCAGATAATCCAATACATGTTAAATATGTTAAAGTATATGTTAAATCCAATATATGTATACATATTTATACAGTTATCTTGCTGCACAGGAAAAATAGGATTTAAAAAGAAGGTAAAAATAACTTGAGAAGGAAAACAAAAATGTAAGCAAACAATAACAGAAAGAGTGGAAATACCATGTTGTGGTCCAAACTCATTTCCCATAGTACTCTCTCTGGGTGTAGAGGATTCTCTTCATTATTGAACAATTGGAACTGGTTTGAATCATCTCATTGTTGAAGAGAGCCACGTCCATCAGAGTTGGTCATCATATAATCTTACTGTTGCCATGTTACAATGATCTCCTGGTTCTGCTCATTTCATCAATTCATGTAAGTCTCTCCAAGCCTTTCTGAAATCATCCTGCTGGTCATTTCTTATAGAACAATAATATTCCATAACATTCATATACCACAATTTATTCAGCCATTGTCCAATTGAGGGGCATCCATTCAATTTCCAGTTTCTTGCCACTACGAAAACGGCTGCCACAAATATTTTTGCACATGTGGGTCCCTTTCTTTCCCTTAAGATCTTTTTGGGATATAAGCCCAGTAGTAACACTGCTGGATCAAAGGGTATGCACAGTTTGATAACTTTTTGAACGTAGTTCCAAATTGCTGTCCAGAATGGTTGGAGTCATTCACAATTCCACTCAGTGTCTCAGTTTACATCCCCTCCAACATTCATCATTATCATCATCATCTTAGACAATCTGAGAGGGGTGTAGTGATATCTGTCTTCATTTGCATTGCTCTGATCAATAGTGATTTGGAGCATCTTTTCATATGACTAGAAATGGTTTCAATTTCTTCATCTGAAAATTATCATTCCATTTATCAATTGGAGAATGGCTTGATTTCTTATAAATTTGAGTCAATTTTCTATATATTTTGGAAATGTGGCCTTTATCAGAATCTTTAAATGTGAAAATAAAACTAAGTTTTCTCTCTCCCCTTGGGAAGGGAGTAAAAACCATCTAGTCCTAAAAGAACTCCCACAACATCTGATATTCTCCCAACAGACCTAAAGGTGAATGGAAATCATCATAACACCCTTGGGTAAGAAATCAAATTGTACTGGGTGAAAGCTCTTCTGATTCTCTTTGGTATATTGGACATTCTAACTTAAAAGTTTTGATAAATTTTTTCACCTGATTTTAACAGGAAATGATTTCTCTAGGTCATTCTGAACACAAAGGTTATCCCATGATAGTTTCAAACAAATGGGAAAAAATCCTAAGGATCCTTATAATATTACAATGGGGCTTTTAAAACTTTTTCTACTCACAACCCCTCTTTCCCTATGAAATTTTTATATGACTCTGGGTAAATAAGTATATAAAGAAAAAAATTAATAGAATTAATCAATCATTTACTGATAATGAATCATAATTTCATGAATTCTACATTCAGTTATTTAATAGTGTGGGGTTATGACCCATAATTTAAAAGACACTTTTAAATATAGAGCACTTAAAATTTCCCCCAACAAATTCCTTCCCCGATGAATAGAACAATAGAAATGGGATTTCAAATAGACTTAGTTCCAAAAAAACAAACAAAAGAAAGAAAGAAAATCAGATGATCTCTGAACATATATGAGAAATAAATCTCTTAAAATACTTGACAATCATGGATGGGCTATTTAGAAAGTCAATGTATATGAGATAAGAGAATATACTTGCCCTGTTCCAGGAAAAAACAGTGGACAGGATTGAGTCATATGTATTCTTCTTCCTATTCCTTCTCCACCTTTCACAGATTCTCCTTTGCTACTGAGAAAACTCATTTGTCTGTTCCCATCTGAGTAAATTATCTTTCCATTTCCTACTGCTACTCCTTGTCATTAAACAGACCATTCAGTCTCTGACTCTAGTTCAATCCCTGATTCTTATTGAAGCTACCCAGCCCACTGAAATCAAAATTTAAGATTATAACAAAAACATATATGAAGTTTCTATTCCTTTTCTGAGATTCCCATAACTAAAAATTAATATGAGTAATAAATTTTAAGAGTACAATCAATAAAGAAATTCTGTAAGGAAATACTTAAAAAATAAAATTTGAGAAGTTCAATAAAAAGATCAATATATGGACTGGAAGACATGTCAACAGATCAATTAAATTGTGTCATAAATATACTGAAAGAGGGATCAGACCAAGATGGCTGAGAATAGATAGTTCTTTTAGCTCTTTCTGGCTTCCCTCAAAATCAAAACTAGATCAAGTCTCTGAACAGGTTTTGGAGTGACAGAACCTACGAATTTTTGAAGTGTAACAAATTTCCAGCAGAAAATATTTCAAAAGAACTTTAGGAAAGATCTGTCTCATTCTAGCGGGGAGGAGGTAGGCCAGAACAGGTGCAGGCACATTGCAGGTAGGCACAGTGTGAAGAGGTCTCCTTGCTCCAGGGGAATCTACTAGGAGGCTCTTAGCCAAAATACAGCCACACTGGCTACTCTGTCCTGCTTCAGAATCCAATGGATCAGCAGACAGCAGTGAGACCTCCAATGCAACTACAGAAGGCAGTGAGCCCCTGAACTCAAGCATGACAAGTGGAATTTGGCCACACACACCCAAAACAGGAATGAAGCCAGCAGCATACACTCCAAGACAACATAAAGCCTCTGTCACCTGTAGAGGAAGCTTGGGACAATCTCCCTTTTGCCTTAAGAGCAGACCTCAACCTTTAAAAAATTGAGCAAAAAAGCAAAAAGAGCACTGACCTAGATCGCTATTAAGAAGACAGGGAAGAGCAGACTTCAAATCCTGAAGACACTAAAGACAAAATGTTTCTAAATGAAGCCTCAAAGGGTGATATGAGTTACTCTCTAAGTCAAAAGGCGCTTCTGGAAGAATTCAAAAAGGATCTTAAAATAGAATTAGGAAAAAATAGGGAGAAAAAATGAGAGCTTTGGGAAAGTAAACACAGAAATTGTCTAAAGAAAATAATTCCTTAAAATAGATTTGTCAAAATAGAAAGAGAAAACAATTCCCTGAAAAATAGAACTGGTGAAATAGAAACAGAGAACAACTCCCTAAAACATAGAATTGGTGAAATGGAAAAAAATTTAATGAACAAAACAACTCATTTAAAAGTTCAATTGGTCAAATGCAAAAGGAGATTAAAATAAAACTAACTGGAATAAATAATTTACTAAAAATCAGAATTGAACAAATGGAAGTGAATGACTCAATGATACATCAAGAATCAGTCAAACAAAATTTTTAAAAAAAGAAAAAATAGAAGAAAATGTAAAATATTTCATTGGGAAAACAACTGACTTAGAAAATAGATTCAAGAGAGACAATCTAAAAATTATTGGACTACCTGAAAACCATGATGAAAAAAAGAGCCTCAACAACATCTTTTAAGAAATCATCAAGGAAAACTGTCCTGGTATAAAATAACATTGAAAGAATTCACCAATCACTTCCGGACCCCAAAATGAAAACTCCAAGAATATCATAGCTAAATTTCAGAATTATGAGATCAAGGAGAAAATACTGCAAGCAAGCAGAAAGAAACAATTCAAATATCAAGGAACCACACTCAGGATTACCCAAGACCTAGCAGCTTAAAGTTTCAAAAGGCCTGAAATATGATATTCCAGAGGATAAAGAAGCTTGAACTACAGCAAAGAAGCAACTATCCAGCAAAATTGAACATTATTTTCATGGGGAAAATGGACATTTAACAAAATTGGGGATCTCCATTTATTTTTGGTGAAAAAACCAGAGCTGAACAGAAAATTTGATCTTTAAATACAGAACTCAAGAGAAACAAAAACAAAAAAGTAAAAAGGGAAGGAAAAACTATGTTTCATTAAGGTTAAAACATTTACATCTTTATATGGCAAAATAATATGTTTAATTCTTGACAACTGTATTTTTCTTAGGGGTATAATTCAAGGGTATTGGTATAATCTGACTTTATTGTGATGACATAAAAAAGAAATAATGTGGAAAAGAGATTGCACTGGAAGAAAATGAAAAGGGAGATAAAATAGAGTATATTATACATGAAAAGGCAAAAAATACCTATTATAATTGAAGGAAAGAAGGAAAGTGGACAAACATTGTGTAAATCTAATCTCATTGGATTTCATTCAAAGAGAGAATATCAGACATATTTAGTTTGATAGAGAAACTTATATCATCCCATAGGGAAGTAGGAGTGGAAAGTGGAAAGGAAAGAAAGAGGTAACTGAAGAATGAACAGAAATAGAAAGGGAAAGGAATAAGAAAGAGGAGAGGGAATGTAAAATGGGAGGGAAATTGAGGGAAGTGGTAGTCAGAAGTGAAACACACTGAGGAGAAGGGAAAAAGAGAAAGGAAAGAGAAAAGTATAACAGGGAAAGTAAGATGGTGAGAAATACAGAATTAATCATTGTAACTGTGAATGTGAATGAGATGAAGTCTCCCATAAAACAGAAACAAATAGTAGAATGCATTAAAAGCCAGAATCCTACAATATGTTATTTACAAGAAACACACTTAAAGCAGAGTGATACATATAGAATAAAAGTAAAAGGCTGGAGCAGAATCTATTTTGCCTCAGCTGAACTAAAAAAAAATATTTTAACATAAAAAAAGGAGTTGGGATCCTGATCTCACATCAAGCAAAAGCAAAAATAATCTAATTAAAAGAGATAAGGAGGAAACTACATCTTGGTAAAGGAGAGATAAGGAAGGAAACTATATTTTACTAAAAGGTACCATAGATAATGAAGCAATATCAATACTAAACATATATGCATCAAGTGGTATAGCATCCAAATTCCTACAGGATAAGTTAATAGAGCTACAAGAAGAAATAGAGAGCAAAACTGTATTAATGGGGGATTTCAACCTTGCTTTATCGGAATTAGATAAATCAAAACCACAAAATTAATATGAAAGAAGTTAAGAAATGTTAGGTATGATAGACTTTTGGAGAAATTGAATGGGAAAAGAAAGGAATATTCTTTTTTCTCAGTGGTACATGGAACTTACACAAAATCTGAACATGTATTAAAGAATTAAAAACCACAAAATCAAATACAGAAAGGCAGAAATGGTAAATGCATCTGTTTCAGATCATGATGCCATAAAGGCAAGAATAGACCAAAAATTAATTGAAACTAAATAATCTAATCCTTAAGAATGAATGGGTGAAACAACAAATAAGAAACAGTCAATAATTTCATCCAAGAGAATGACAATAATAAGCCAATAAACCAAAATTTATGCAATGCAGCCAAAACATTTCTTAAGGGAAATTTTATATCTCTAGATATTTACTTGAATATAATAAAGAGAAAATTAGTGAATTAAGCATGCAACTAAAAAAAAGCTATTAAACGAACAAATTAAAAACCCCCAATTAAATACAAAAATTTAAATTCTGAAAATGAAAGGAGAGATTAATAAAATTGATGTAATAAAACTATCAAATAAACAAAACTAAAAGTTGGTTTTATGAAAAAAACAACAAAATAGATAAACCTTTAGTTTATTTGATTACAAAATGAAAAGAAGAAAATCAAATAAATAGTATCAAAAATTAAAATGGTGAACTTTCCACCAATGAAGAGGAAATTAAAGTAATAATTAACAGCTATTTTGCCCAGCTGTATGCCAATAAATCTGACAAACTAAGTGAAATGGATGAACATTTGCAAAAAATATGCAGATTGCCCTGATTAACAGAGGAGAAAATAAATTACTTAAATAGTCCCATTTTAGAAAAATAAGTTATTAATAAGCTCTCTAAGAAAAAAATCTCCAGGCTGGATCAATTTACAAATGAATTCTTCCAAACATTTAAAAAACAATTAATTCCAATACTATGCAAGGTATTTGGAAACACAGGGAAAAAAAGAATCCTACTAAATTCTTTTATGTCACAGATATGGGGCTGATACCTAAACCAGGTAGGGTGAAAACAAAGAAAGAAAATTATATTTTCCTAATGAATATTGATTCAAAAATCTTAAATAAAATATTAGCAAAGATATTACACCAAGTTATCACCAGGATAATATATCATAACCAAATAGGATTTACACCAGGAATGTAGGGTTGGTTCAATACGAAAAAAACAATTAGCATAATTGACTTGATCAATAACCAAATTAACAGAAATATGACTTTTTCAATAGATACAGAGAAAGCATTTGATACAATCCAACACCCATTCCTATTAAAAATATTAGAGAGTATAGGGATAAATGGAGTTTTCCTTAAAATTATCAGTAGCATCTATTTAAAATCATCAAGTATCATATGTAATGGGAATAAACTAGGACCATTCTCAATAAGATCAAGGGTGAATAAGGTTGCCCACTATCATCTTTACTATTCAATATTGTATTAGAAATGTTTGCTTAAGCAATAAGAGAAGAAAAAGAAATTAAAGGAATTTGAATAAGTGATGAAAAAGCCAAATTATCTCTCTTTGCAGATGATATGATGGTAAAAAATCTAGGATCTTAGAGGATCCTAGAGAATCAACTAAAAAACTACTAGAAACAATTAAAAACTTTAACAGTTGCAGGATACAAAACAAATCCACAGAAATCAGCATTTCTATATGTTACCAACAAATTCCAGCAGCAAGAGATACAAAGGGAAATTACATTTAAAATTACTGTCGATAATATTGAATATCAGGGAAATCTACCTGCCAAGACAAAGTCAGGAACTATATGAAAATAATTACAAAACACTTTCCATGCAAATAAAGTCAGATTTAAACAATTAGTAGAATATCAAGTGCTCAGAGGTAGGCCAAGCTAATATAATAAAAATGATAATTCTACCTAATTAATCTATTTATTTAGTGCCACACCAATCAAACTGCCAAGAAAGTACTCTACAGAGGTAGAAAAAATAACAACAAAGTTCATCTGGAAGAACAAAAGATCAAGAATGTCAAGGGAATTAATTTTAAAAGAAAAACAAAAATAAAAACCATTTGGGGCTGACTAAGAAATATATTAGTTGATCAGTGGAACAGGTTAGGTTCACAAGACACAATAATCAATGACTATAGTAATCTAATGTTTGCTAAACCCAAAGACCCCAGATTCTGGGATAAGAATTCACTATTTGACAAAAGTTGCTGGGTAAATTGGAAAATAGTATGGCAGATACTAGGAATTGGTCAACAAGTAACTGCTTATACAAAAATAAAGTCAAAATAGGGTCATGATTTAGACATAAAAAGTGATACTATAAGCAAATTAGAAGAACAAAGGATAGTCTACCTCTCAGATCTGTGGAGAAGGATGGAATTTGTGGCCAAAGAAGAGTACCATGTGGAATGCAAAATGGATAATTTTGATGTCATTATTTTCAAATTCTATCATTATATACTCGGAAAACCCTAGAGAATCAATGAAAAAATTTACTTGAAATCATTAACAACTTTAACAAAGCAGGAGGATATAAAGTAACCATATGAATCATAAATATTTCTATTTATTATCAACCACAGCAAGAGATGGAAACCAAAAATTCCATTTAAAATATTTGTAGATTATGTAAAACAGTAAAGACTTGCCAAGACAAACCAGGTACTACATGAACAAAATTACAAAACACTTTTCACACAAAGTCAGAACCAAAAAATTGGAAAACTATTGTTTATGGGCAGACCAAGCCAATATAATAAAAATGACAATTCTATCTAAATTTATTTATTCAGTACCATAGTAACCAAGCTACTAAATACTTATTTTATAGAGCGAGGGAAAAAAAACACAAAATAAAATTCATCTGTAACAACAAAAGGTTAAGAACTTTAAGAGAATAAATGAAAAAAAAGAAATTTGAAGATTGTCCAGGCATATCATATATCAAACTGTATTATTAAATCACTAATTATTAAAACAATCTCATGAGAAATAAAGATGAGAGATTATTAAAAAGGGGCAAGGATTTGAATATGCAAAACATGTTTATAACAGCTCTTTTTGTGGTAGCAAAGAATTGGAAAATGAGTGGATGCCCATCAATTGGGGAATGGTTGAATAAATTGCAATATACAAAAGCAATAAAATATTATTGTTCTATAGAAAATGATGAAGGAGCTGATTTAAGAAAAGCCTAGAAAGATTTGCATAAATTGATGCTGAGTGAAGCAATCAGAATCAGGAAAACTTTGTACATGGCAACAAAAAGATTGTGTGCTCATCAACTATGACAGACTTAGCTCTTAGCAGCAATTCAGAGATCGGAGGCAATTCCAATAAACTTTGAATAGAAATTTCCATCTTCTGATTGAGATCTGTTCCAATGATCTTGGGTTGAAGAGAGCCATCTACACCCAGAGAAAGAACTGTGGGATCTGAGTGTAGATCACAACATAGCCTTTTCACTCTTTTTGTTGTTTTTTGCTTGCATTTTTTCTTCTTCAATTTTTCCCTTTTTGATCTGATTTTTCTTGTGCAGCAAGATAATAGTATAAATATGTATATATATATATATAAAATGTAACATATATTTTAACATGTTTAACATATATTGCATTACTTGCCATTTAGGGGAGGGAGTGGGGGGAAAGAGGAGAAAATTTGAAACATAAGGTTTTGCAAGGGTAAATGCTGAAAAATTATCTATGCATATGTTTTGAAGATAAAAAGCTTAAAAAAAAAAAAAAGAAATTTTCATCCGCATCCAGAGAGGGAATTATAGAGACTGAATATGCATAGAAGTACCTTCTTCACCTTTTTTTCTCCTTTCTCATAATTTTTTTCTTTTTTGTTCTCATTTTTCTTTCCCAATATGACTCAAATAGAAATATAGAAACCTAAAAGTTGTTTTTCAAAGAAAAGTAACAGAGTGATGAATCACTGGGAGAGGTTAAGTATATAATACTTTGTAGTAAATGACCATAGTATTCTAGTATATGATAAAACCAAATATCTAAGCACTGGGAACAAAAACTCATTATTTGACAAAAACTGCTAAGAAAATTGGGAAGCAGTATGACAAAACTAGGTATAGATCACATCTCACACCATATACCAAAATAAAGTCAAAATGTGTACACAGTTTACTAAAAGAAAGAATGAAAGAAATGAAAAGAATGAAAGAAAAAAATGAAAGAAAATGAAAGAAAAAAAGAAAGAAAGAGAGAAAAGAGGAAAGAAAAGTGGAATTTAAGATAAAGTGTGAAATGACTATATAAGGTTTTATATGCTCAACTTTACTCAACTCTGTTCTTGGAAATTCTTAGAAATTATGTGGGTTTCTTATATGCTGTCCTTTTTGACTTAAAATTGATGATAAATTTTTATCAAAACCACTTTTATTTCATCTAAGTTAAAGAAACAACACACAATATTGACTAGATTTAATTTACTTTGCTTATTATTTTCTTAATTTCCATTACTACTGACATTTGAGAATCTAAAAGAAAAATGAGTGAAATTGGAGAGGGAAAGCAAAATATACATTAATTATTTTTTTATTTTGTTAATAAAAAGAAATTTAATTAGGGTGTCCATAGAGTGATATTTTTGTCTGATCATTTGTAGTTTACCAGGGCCTGTCAAAATCACAAGAAAACACATGTATTCATTTATTCATTCAAGTACAGTTTGAAAACCAGCAAAATAAAAAGCATATTACAAATAGAGAAAATTACAAAGTTTCAGACATCTCCTATCCTTAAATACTTTATACTCTAGTGGGGGGAAGATATTCATAAAAACAACTCTAATTCAGAGTAGAAAATAATAAAATATATAAAAAGATACAATCAAAGAGGACTGAAAGTCCAGAGGAGGGAAAGATCTCTTCCAGCTTAGAGATGGGAAAAGACTTCAAGATGGAAGCATACATTTATGGAATTTCAGGGTTAGTCATTCCAACCAAAGGCCAAAGTATGTATTCCACAGACAACATCATCAAAAGAAGTTTATCCAAATTCTTTCTAGAAATTACTTATTTCCTAAGTCAACTTATTCCATTTTGAATAACAATATTAGAAAGATTTTCTTTATATCTATATCTATTTGTGCAATTATACTAGCCATTCATCCATGAGTTCTGTCTGCCTTTGGGAGCCTTGGAGAATAACCTCCCTATATGCTGTAATCTGCTTGTGTTATGACCTAGACTTACCCAATATCAACCAATAGTTTTGCTAACCAGCTGTTTGCCAAACCTTAACCAAACTAGTATACTGAAATGCCTATAGCATTTAGACTTCAGTTTCTTTGTGTATAAAATAAAAAAAGTTATCTCCATGTCTTTTCTGTCTCCAAAACTCTTTTCCAAGATACCATGGTTTTTGCTCTAGGCAAGTCAGTAGACATTTTTTCTGCAGTTCCTTGTTATTTCACACAATTAGCAAACAGAAGGGGCAACATTATGTGTTCATTTAACTTTGTAATGTGTCTTTTTGTAAATGTTGAAATCGTTTCATGTATAAGAAATTTCTTGCTAGACATTCTGTGAATAATTGTTCATAATTCCAAGAGTGTTAACTAAAGAGTGTGAAAGTCAACAAAATTCATGAAACTAATTGTGACAACTTGAATGAATAACTAAATATAGGAAGACAGAATGCCAATATATGGCAATTTCTAGGCTATCTTATCCAAATTATTTTCCAAACTAAACAGAATTATGGAATGATATCTTTCATAATTCACCCTCTCAAAGACATTTGAAAGATAGAAGTTTCTGATTCACAGTAATTCTGAGAATGTAAGTCAGAAACACATTTTATACCATGCTACACTTTCACTCTTGGTTTAATAGAGAATTATTTAATAGACAGTTATTTTAATAGGATTTTTAATATTTTTCTAAGAAATTGTATATTCTAAGGAATTTGATAGATATACTTAAAAATATATTAAATATTTACAAATTTTGTGTAAGGCACTATGCTAATAATGAGGTTTAGATTGGGGTAACCAAATAAATTAGGGTTTCTGGTGGTCAGGGGAGTTAAATAAAGTCTAAATGAAGTCTAGTGGTGGTGCAAGGGTAGGGAGTTCTGGGATTCCCTTCTGGCTGCACAAGAGTCCCCTGTGAGGAATTTACAGACCGGAAAACCTAGATTGATAAAAGAGGTTAATTATGGAGATTAGAAGTAAGGTTAAAGTGTAGTTAAGGAAATAGGTGAGAGTAAAGAGGCACTGGAAACAATATTCCAGTAGGCAGAGACCCTTGGGGTTGGAACCTCTGTAAAGAGAGGGTTTTAGTTTGTCTCTTTTATAATAGGGGATTTTGGCTACAAGCTGAAGGGGGCTAGTGGATGGAGTCCCAGGTTGGCTCCTTGTTGGGTTTCAGTTAGGCTTAGAGTTTGAATCGTGTTCAATGGGTTTCCTCAACTGAGTCAACCCCACCCAGATAAGAAAGATGAAACTGTTTGTGCTTGGGATGGAGTCCCCTCATTGAGGCAGAATAGAAGGAGGTTTTCTCCTTTAAGAATTTTCAGTTTGGGGTTTCCCTCTTCACTAGGTTCAAGGGATATATAATCAAAAATGAAACAGCCCCTGCGCTCAAGAAGCTAAGGACTTTTTAATTGATGGGATAAAGAAAGCTTTATGGCGGAAAGAGATTGCACTTGACCTGAGCCTTCAAGAAATCTAATAATACTTTCAAAGACAGATTGGACAATTGGACAAAATAAAATTGGAATTCATTTTCCATCAATTTCATGATTATAAAAGAATATATATACCAAGTATGCTAAAGAAAATAATTTATTGAAACTCCCTTGTTTCTTAGGAATTAGCAAGTGATTGTGAGTTATTAAGAAGGGGAAAATAGAAAACTTACTATGAATGAATGCCCTCTTTTACTAATAAAGAAGATCCCCTCAAGCATGAGGAAAGGGTAATAGGGAAGTTTGAAAAGATAAAAGAAGGCTTAGAATCAACAACAACAACAAAATAGATTGTGAAGACCGCCTATTTTAAAATCAGCCAGAGTCAGGAATTCAGGTTAGGGGAAAATCGTCAGTCTTTATTCTCAGTGAAGAAAGATCGGAGGTGGAAGAGAATGGGCAATAGCAATGTGTGCAGCTGAGTCAAGAAGCTAGCTAGACCAGAAGCCACACGACCAGCAGCTAGGAGTATCGAACCCAGGCCAATCTCCCCCAACTTCTCTTCCTGTCTCTCCCTCTGCCTCCACCCACCAAAATCGTCATTTCCTCTACAACACATCAGGACTTGCACAGAGAGTGGGCAGGGACCATTCTTTATCCAATCATGTATATTAATAGAGTATAGCCCAATTACTATTTAGCCTCAAGTGCTTGGGACCTCAGTCCATCAACTCAAGCCTCAGCCCATTACAATAGATAATAATCTAAAAAGATATAAAATGATCATCTTGCTGTATTGAGATTAGATTGAAAATCTCACTATAATGAAATTAAACAGAAAAAATAGACATTTTTGGACCCAATTAGAATCATTACATGACATTTCAATTTAATGACATGTAACTAAAAGGGGAGGAGGAAGACACTGGGATTAATCTTGATTTGTAGTTTTACTTGGCATGAATAGCAATAGTACAGGGAACAAGATTTCAGACTTTAAAAAAATAATAAAAAGTTGAATTTGTTAACAGAAGGAGAAGGATTGGGAAAGAAAAAATCAATCCAGAGCAATAGGAGGATGTAGAAAAATATTGAGAAGTTGAAATTTTTGGAGATCAAAATGAGGATAAAGAATGTACTTAGGAGTGATACATAAGGAAAGATGGAAAGTAATAATAAGGAAAGTAAAGATAGGAAGTAATAATCAGATAAAGCAATGTCATAATTCTGGATCATACATTGCTAGAACACTTATGTGGAGTGAAGGTTCTAGGAATTTAGAAGGACAAAATGTAATGCTAGAGAAACTGAGGCAAGATATAGATTAGAGAGTTTTTAATAATTTATTTGAAAGGGAGAGATTTATGGGGACCAAATGGATGCATGGTTTGGTCCCAGGGCTGAATGAAACTATTGTTTCCAAAAATCCAGCTAACAATGTGAGTTCTCCATGACATATATATCTATATATAGATAGATAGATAGATAGATATACATACATACATACATACATACATACATACATGTGGCTCAGATACAAGGGTAGACCGAGGCAGGAGCAGAGTCAGAGTGCTGAGAGTTTGAATGGGGACTAACAATCCGTTCTGACAAAGTGGAGGGAGACATAGGGGACATTTGATAAATTGGCATTACAGAATGGGGAGAGGCACCCAACATTCTGATAATGTCTAAGATAAAAGGTCTTTCTCCTTATCTGGATCATCATGATTAAGACAGGGTTGGTGTTGCAGGATTGACCAGAATAATTAGGAACTGAGGCAGAACAATTCAGGGAAACCGAGACAGGACAATTTAGAGAAACTGAGTCAGAACAATTAGGGAAACTGAGTCAAGACAATAAAAAAGAACCGTGGCACAACAAAAGATTCAGGATTTTTAAGGGAATATCAACATAGAAATAAAGAACCTTAGCATACGGGCAGGTATTATGGTGGAAAGCAACCAGTGAGATATGCAGTTAACTCCTTGAAAAAAAAAAAAAGCCAGTAAATAAGGGCCACTCTAATGTCTAGCTGATGATAAATTTAAACAGATTATAGTTGAGACAGTGGAGTACCAGAAGGAAATACAACCAATCATTCCTTACTATCACTGTTCAAAAAATAAATAAATAAATAAATGTTCTGGCTGGAAAATTCAAGAAAAGGTCAGTGAGTCACACTGCTCAGGTTTATATAGGATGACAGATTTGAGAAGTCAGGCATTGGGGAGGAGGTCTAGCCTGAAAAGATTGCATTGAGCATTCTAGCTACATATTATAAAAAGGTGAAAAAGCTATTCACTAATGCAAAAAGAGGTCCTAAACATACAGTGAAAGGATTGTTCTTATGCCAAATTTAGGGAATAAACGGCACAGACATAGTTGTGGAAAGGAAAAAAAACATCTAAGTAGCATTTCATTTATCATTCAATGGGAGTTGGGACTGAGTAGAGGAGGAGTTACATGAAGGAAGAAAGGAAGTTCCAGACAGTTAGAGAGGAAGTGCTTTAGGCCAAAATGATGTCTAGGCAAAAGTTCTTACAAGGAAGAAGTAAAGAGACAGTAAGTATAACCGGAGAAGGAAATGGTAATGCCTTCTAAATTTTCCAATCTTTATAAATGAAGGAGTGACCCTACCCTAGGTATGCACAATTCCTGTGAATTATATCTAATAAAAAATATGCTTTAAAAGCCATCTTTTTACTTTTATATTCTCATTACCTTTAGACATAAATTCTTGAGTCCAACAGAGATGTTATTTAGAATGTGTCATCAGTACCTTTTAGCAGAAATTCAAGATTACCTTTTCTTCTTACTGATTATGCTACATATGTGATCTAGATTATTTTTCCTAAGGATGAAGTGAGAACATAAAAAGAAAAATTACATATAAGACTTTTGCTAAATTAATTAATAATAATTGAATTCTCATAATTAATAAATATAACTAAATTATTAAATTATAACTTTGAGTTGGAAAGTCACTACTGCCATCTATGGTGAAATCAAGGGGCATTTTTTTAAAAACATAAATGCTATTGTTTAAAAGAAAAAAAAATCTATTTATTTTCATTTTAAAATCAGGGACTGTTAGTAATATATGCACAGTTTTTAATGTATTGCCTTGTGGACAACTTAATTCCAAAAGAAATATACTTACTGTGCACTTAGGAGACTAGATAAAGTATTATTATCCAGATTTGAATGGAATAAAAGAATATCTCAATATGTAAATTGCCTTTGTAACATGATGAATAAAAACTTTGATTGATTGGAAAACATCATAAAAATGTTTACTCTTTATGAGATCATGTTATATTTAGCTACATAAAATCCTCACACATTTGTTTCAGTGCTGATTTTTGGAGTAGGTGGGAGGAGAGAGGAGTTATACTTTCTTGCATTCTGCTAGATAGTTTACTTAGAAGTTCCATTTAAATATTTCTGTTCTTGTCAAACTCTTTGTGCTCAATAATATCTTCTTATGGAATTAAGGGAAGAAAATACTCTGCAACTTCCATTGAAACTACTGCCCAATACAAGAACGTATGGCCAGCTCTAATCAAACAATTGACCATTTAAATTGGGAGTCAAAGATCATCCACTGGGGGAAAAAAAAGTTTAATTGAATGGATCAGTCCAAACAGTCAATGTGTTAACTTTATGTTCAAAAATGCTCCACACCTTTAAGGCGTGATGATTTTATCATGGGACTTTAACAATGATCCAGTACCTGGAGCTACATGTTCAAAGAATATGGATAAAAATCATGTCTGACATACTAAATCTAATCAATTGCCATAGTCAAGTCTGACCAAAAAAAAAGAAGAAAAGAAAAAAATACATCATGATCTCAAAAAGGTCAAGTAACTTAAAATGTTAAAAGTGCATTTTAACACAGAATTTGAGGGTTTTTTCCCCCAAAATAACCAACAGTGTATGCTATTCGATCATTAGACACAGTGTTAGGGTTCTATTCATAATACTGACTCACTTATAAATACCTCAAACCACACTTTGATAGAGCTAAGTTGAGCTATTCTGCTACGTTATATTACTTCCTTTTTCTGAGTGACAGAAAATTACTTTTTGATAGTATTTCTCTCTTCAATTGTCCCTCCTGAACAAGCACTAATATACAAAAGAAATTTTCCATTATAAACTAATCTTCTCTTAGAACCATTAACTATAACTACCACAGATGTATTGTTAGCAAGTCAAGGGTCATTTACTTTTAGTTGTGAAGATAGAAATCTGCTTCACAATTTATAAAAACTGGAAGTGGTACATAATATTTAAAATCCCTGATTAATATTTTCTGTATATTGTGGGTGAGAAAAAGAAGTTTCACAAATTCTTCTTGAACCAGGTAGGGTCATAATGTCATGTTTCTATTAGAGATAAAAGCATCAATTCTAATTATTGAATTTGACAAATGTGGAAACTGAGTCTAATAAAGATAGTGATTTGCCCAAGAGCACACAGAACATGTAACATCAAAATCAAGGTCAGAAATTGAACTTCCTGGCAACCATGAAGAGTGATTTCCAGTAGATCAATCATCTTTGCAAAAATGTGTAATGAAATTTAGTGCTACACAACAGAATAATCTTTTACCAATTGTTCCAGTTGTACATGTTTCAATAATATCTACCTGAGCAGCATTGTTTCTCTAGGAAGTTTGAATTAGAAAAAAAAAAAAAAGGCAAATTGTTTGAAAAAATTGAATAACCAAGTTAATTTTATCTAGATTTTCCATGTAGCACTTAGATACAATACCTTTCATCTTCAGATGCAGATCTATTAGAATAGATATGCTTTTTCTCTCAATGGAAAAAATATAATTTATGTTCTGCTTGTTCAAATCTTTCAGCTAATGTCAACAGCAAAGGAAGAAGAATTGACAAATTCACATATTATATATTTAACCTAATTCTCCAAAGAGAATTTATTCATTTAAGGACAGTATCTTCTAATACTACTTATAGATGAACATGTGCAATGTAAATCCTGTTAAATGTAAGCAGGGTTGTGAAACTTACAATCTGGTCCTGAATACTAATAACCATAATTAAGGTTAAAGTCTTTATTCATACAAACAATCTGGAATTGAAATCTAGAAAGATGCACAATACATGCATTTTTCTAATTGCTTTTTTAATATTGAGAGCAATAGCAAGAGTCCAGCCACATATGTGTCTTGGTGAATAGTATGCGAATATAAATCTGATAACTACTTAATAACAAATCTGAGTGGTATTTGTAGCAACAAGGGTGATTTTTTTTTTTTTTTGCAATTCATAAAACAATGTTTCATTCTTAAGGACATTTCTTTTCAACTCAACAAATCTATATTCTCTAGGAAATTAAGACCATTTTTCTTTACTTTAAAAACATTAAGAGTGAGTTTGTGCAGATTTAGTCTCAACTTCATCTAATTATCCATAATCACATGTTCTTTGTGAGTTACATATTATATAACCCTTTATCTTTATTATATCAAAAATTGGCTATTTGTCATGACTACTTACCAGAGAATGAGGGTACATGAGAGCAAATAGTCTTCCACTCATATTTTTAAAAATTCTGCCTCCAAGTATACAATACAGAGATGGGATAGGTGAAAACTTTTTTATCTGCCTCAAAAACAAATTGATTTTGATCAAGCGCTTACTTAAGATGTTTCCTCAGGCTCCACTTTCTTCTGCTGCCTTTTGGTGGAGACAAATCCCTATCAAAAAGGGATACATTCTTTTTTATCAGCTTTGTTCCTTCCTCTGCCTCAAGCCAAATTGGTCTCTCTTTTGCATTTAAAAATAAAATATTAATAGCACGCCACATACTCATTTAATAAGTACCAGATTATTCTACCATTCTATTAGTACATGGGCATCTCAGAGAAATTTTTCTAAATATTTTTCTGAATTTTTCATCAATTTTCTAACAGATTTGATAATTCTATATTGCTTAATCTTTGCCTTTGTGGGTATTTGTTTTTTCAGGATAGTGGGTAATGGTATATGTGCAGAGGCTTCTAACTGTATCTCCTGATATGAAGTTGCCAGGGTGCATGCTTCCATGAGAATCATGATAATATAGAATGAAAGTGTCTTGGAAAACTATGGAAGATGTATGCACATTTTATATCTGGTTCCAATTGGATAATCACATGGCATAAAATAGAATCTTTGATAAAATGAGATGACACTCACAACAGTTTTTCAGTCTTAGTCTAGGCCAATTTTGGCCATTTTTCTTGCTGCTGAACACTTGGAGGGTCTTAATGACTCCTGCATTGATGGATTCTAGTATGGAACAATGCAATTAAATTTGAAGCTTTATTTCATATATTACAAAGGATATTGTTCTAATCATAATTTCTGTCAGTTTGCTATTAAGTTTTTCCAGAAGTTTTCTGGTCAGATAAGAGCTCTTTATCCTTGTAGCTTTATCCCTGTAGTTTTTTTGTTTTAGAGTTTCGAATTTATGTTACATAATCTCAAGTGTACCCTCATTGCAGAAAGGTAATGTTTTTACATCTCCCTAATTGACTCACTATCCTATTCACTAAATGACTCTTATAAACCTACACATCCTTTTAAAATCTCTCATGGCTCCCACATCTTCCAACTTTTTTGCTGAGAACCTTGCTTCATATTCTGCTGAATTTAAAAAAAAAAAAAAGGCATTCACCAAGAATTCTCTCTTAACCCCCTCCTCTTTATATCACTCACATAGCTTCTGACATGTTGTTTTCTCTTTCACCTCTCTTTGACATGAAAAGGTGGCCCTTCTTACCAAGGTAAAGATGTCTATTAGAACAAGTGATCCTATTTTTATCAAGTCTTCACCAGCAGATTTCCACTTCTTTAGTACTCACTTTTACTTCAACCTGTCTTTGTATAATCATTGCTTCCCTCCTGACTACAAATGTGTTCACATCTCCTCCATCCTTAGAAAATTCTCAATCAATCCACCTATCTCCACTATTATCTCATATTTCTTCTCCCTTTTGTGGTGAAATTCCTTGAGAATTATTACTGGTTGCCTCCCTCTCCTTTCTTCTCATTCTCTTTTTTAATTCTCTACAATCATCATTTAACTAAAACTTTTTCCTCCAAAGTTACCAGTGATCTCTTAATTGCCAAATCTAACAAACAAATAAATGCCTAAATAAATAAACATACATACAAACAAATAAATAAATAAATAATTTTTCCCAACTCATTCTCTTTGATCTAAGTCTTTGGCATTGTTAATCATGCTTCTTTTGATAGGAAAGAGAGAGGCTGACAACTTTGCTTAATTCTGCCTAGTTTAAATCCAATTTACACAAGTCAAGACATCAACCTCCTGAAAGATCAACAGCAGCAACAACTGCTGGTCCTTAATCTAGGTCATGTCTCCTAAAGGTAGGTACAAGAGTTTTATCCTGGTCCTTTTTTTTTTTTTTATCTTTCTATAATCTTTTAATTAATGATCTTCTCATTAATTCCCATGGATTCAATTATAAGCTTTCTTATTGTTTGGTCTCAAACAGCATCAATGACAACAAGAAGGTAATGTCTTGATTTGTGAATGAATTGCATTTAAGTGAGTTAGAGCTCACTCTTTTCCTGAGTCATCAAAGTTCAGTGGAAAACAAAAGTCATAGCCTAAGGTGCAGTTATTCTGATTTTTCTTAGATCTGCTTCTCCAGGCCCGAGTTATCTTCTGATTTCCAGATTATAATCTCCAACTGAAATCAGAAGTTTTTTAGAAATATTAAAGTCACTGTGTCTAAAACAAAACTCATCATATTTCCCCCATACTCTTTTATCTTCCCAATTTCCTTATTATTGTCACCATTTTTCCCAGTCCTTTGAGTTCACAACCTATTTGTCATTCTCAGTTCCTCATTCTCACCCTCCCCCCATTTCCAATCTTTTGCCAAATATTGTGGATTATATTCTTGCAATATAGTTTTAAAACATCCTTTCTCTCTAGTAACATCACCATTCAAATACCGATTCTCATTACCTCCTGAAGTAGTATTGACTACTTCAATAGCCTGACAGTTGATCTCCCTATATCAAGTCTCTCAAACCTCCAGTCTATCATTAGTTGCCAAATTAATCTTCCCAAAATGCAGAACTGACATTATAGTACCCCTATTCAATAAACTTCAGCTGTTGCCTATCAACTCCAAGATCAAATATTATATCTTTTCTTCAAAATGTGGTCCTCTCCTACTTTTTTAACCATTAAAAAAGATTTGTCAGTTTTAATGTAATTTATTTTAATGTAGATTTTCCACATAGGAATATACTACACCAATAAAATCATAAATCTGGGTTATTTTAAGTCTAAAAAGATTTTTTAGTATTTCTGATCTTCTTAATTTCTTTTTGTCCTAGCCATGATGGATTTTTATAAATCTGTGATGCTAAATACATACATATATGTACACACACATGTATGTATATACCCATGTATATGTGTATATATGTACATATATATGTTTGTATGTGTGCCATTTATAATCACTATAATATTTAGGGTTTTTTTCCTAATGTTGTATTAAGATTCCAAATGGATGTCCTGGTTGAAATTTATACTTTAAGAAGTATAATATAAATTGATTAACCTACTTCCTTCTAAATTTTCCTTCTTCTATCAAGAGTTCTATCATCCTTCCAGTGACTCATTGTTTACAACCTTTACACTATCCTCAACTTTTTCCTTTCTCTCTAACACACAATCATTTGAAAAGTCACTGATTTAACCTGTACAACATCTATGCCTTTTTTTCTACTAAACTATCTCTACTATCTTAGCTCAGGGGCTTATTAATTAGGACCTGGACTATTCCTACACCTGCCTAATTGGTAGCCATGCTTCTATTTTCTCCCCTTTCCAATTTAGTCTTCACAAAAGTAATAAACTGATATTCCTAAAATGCAGGTCTGACCATGTCATTGAAATTTAAATTTCATTTTTAAGGGCAATCGCTACTTGATTAAGAATTTCTAGTTTTTCTTTAGCTGGCAATTCTCATTTCAATTGTTTAGTAAGGGCTCTAAATTTTTACTTTATTTCTTCCTTCAGTTATTTTATTAGACTTCTATCTATTCTCAGGATTCTCATAGTTACATCCTCTTTGTCTCTTTCTGTGTCTGTTGAAAAATTGGTTTTAGTTATAACTTTTGCTTAATTATGTTTTTCTTCTGTTATATCCTTGACTCTCTTACCCATAATATTTTTTGTCATTATTTGAGGAGGTTTTTGTTTAATCACTCATTTTGTCAGTCTATCTACCATCCCTTCTCAAAATTTCCATATTAGAATTACCTTTTTTTCTCTTTTAGACTGCTGCTAGGAAGCTATATTTCTCTACAACTTCCAAATTATCCATCTTCCTAGAAGGAAGTTTTATTTCATTTTTTTAATGCTAGAAACTACTGAAGCACTCCTTTGTGCAACATTTCTTTATATCTACCTATTTTCTCTTGCCTAGATTAAGAAATTTAGGTGAACTTTTAGCTTGCTGGAATAAGGAAGAGTATGGATGGAATGTTTCTGAGGGCTGATTCTGAAACATAACTACAGAATTGAAATTCATGATGAAGACACATGGTAAGACTCTATTGTACCTGTTGATAAATCTTGCACTTTTGGTCTATGAAGTTACTATAGTTCCTTCAACCATTACACTTACTTTCATAAGAAGTTTAGGACAGGAAGTAAAAGAAAAGTACTGAAACCAAAGTAAAAAAATTGTTTTTTAAAAATGGTGCTAATAATCTTAGAACAACAATTCCCTCCTTTTTTTTTCTTTGTGTCAGTTACCTTATTAATATTTATTTCTTCCTTGAGTTGTTTTTATTGCTTTAGGAAGGGGTATCTAAGCCTTGATCATATCTGTTATTTAATTACTTTGTGGGCTTTTTGGTTTGGTTTTGTTTCTCCACTAGACTATATGGTTTTCTATATATTTACTTAACTCTAAATGATTTTCTTTCTTGGAATCCTGTACCTAAAATTGTTCCATGACATTTGATTTTTGATCTAGCATTTCATTGATGGATCTATATAAGGTCCTTCCATGTGAAAAAAGAGAAAAAATTATCTAGTCATTTGGATCCTGAGAAAGGATATTAAGGTAGAAGTGTGTATGTATGAAAATCTACTAAGATAAGTGTTCTTAAAATGGGTGTGTGTGTGTGTACTACTTTATCAATTTGACAAAGCTAATAAGCTCTTTTTCACATTAATATTTTTAATGAATCAAATAAGATAACATGGGAATTTCAAAGTTTATATTAAAATGCAGTTACCAAAATAAAGTTCATGTATCCTACATAAAGAATCTCTGTCCCAAATAGTAGTTTAAACTATATAACTATATATACTATATATATTATATATAACATATATAATATATATGTACTATATATAGTACTATATAATTATTATAAAATTAATTTTTTTCTGATTTTGTTTGTCTTATTCTATGACTCAGTGAAGAGTTACAGAAAAGCAGAATTGCTGAAAAGAATAGAATTATATATATTAAGCATATTTTATTTATAAAAGTAAAATACTAAGCTACTTTAGATGTAGCTTAATTATTTTTAAAAATATTTCATTTAAATACAACTGTTAATTGGCTGAGTTTTTGTGTATTGGGGATTATTTTTGAGGGGGCTACAGGGCAAAAAAGAATATCATAATGGGCTCCTGAGAGAAGCATGGCAGTAGGATCATAAAGCTAGCTCTGTAACTCCGTAATTTTGAACCTAAGGAAATGAACATTCAGAAATATCAGAATATTTGCCCAAGTTTATACAACTTAAATTTGTCAGAAAATAGATTCAAACTTTTGACTCAAATTTAGTGTTCTTTCTATCAGAAAAGGTTGGTAAATCTTGGATTAGGCACAGCCATTTTCAGTTCTTAAGAGTCTTTCCTCAATCTTTAGCCAGAGGGACATTTCGCTATTTTTTTCTAAATTCTTTACATTCTCTATGCTCATCTGTAGAAAATGAAGGAAGGGGAATTCCTTCCTTCATCTCCATTCACCAATAAGCATGAACAAGTCAGTCCCTGGTCATTGAGAAAAAATCACATCATTACCACTTTCATATTTCATAAGCTAATTGATTTATTCATTATTGTTTCTTTCATCAAGTTTCAGATGAATACAGAATAGTCTTTTTTGTTGTTGTTAAATTTACCCTTCCTTTATATTTAAAAGTCTTTTTTTCTAATTACTGGCAAAATTTGTCATTGAAATTATTAAATTTAGTCACTTTATTTCCTGGTGCATAGGGTTTTTTATTCTCTGCATTTTTTCCATTGGCACTTTCATGTTTTCAGAAGTCCCAGGCAATTTTTTTTTGTTTCACTTCTTTCTTTATTGTATTCAATTTTTTTTTATTTGTCATGTCTTTTTTGAAAAGCTGTACTCTTTTAAGTGTACATAGAAATCATGTTTTCTTTTAACATTTTTGCTTTTTGCTTCTTTTCTTCCATAGTGTCTTTTACTGTTGTGGATTTGTACTCCACTATTGAACAGAATCAGTTGTTCTCTTTTGTTTTTTTGATGAGATTTGCCACTATAGATTCAATTTTATCTATTATGTCAATTATTTTTCCTATTCATGGCATAAACTCTGCTTTGACAGTTCTAATTTTTCTCTTTAACCATTCAAGATTATAGAAATCTGGATCCACGTTTTCTTAGCAATACCTAGAATTATCCATCTCAGAATATTTATTGATAAATTTCTGAATTTGTTTAAAAAATCTAAAGGCTACATTCCATTCTGTTAATAATGCCATCACTAATGCTTTATCTATTTATGATGAGGATATTTAACTGAGTTTCTTCCTACTGAGATCTTAAATAATTTAAAGTCTTTTTTCCTTTTATATTCTTCTATCACTCATTTTTGAGCTTTCTCCCTTTGACTGAGATTTCTTTGAGGACTGAAAGTCAAAGTTGTCTCAGGCTCCTCCCACTCTAGCTAAATTCATATTTAACTATCACACTGCCTCTAAATGACCTGTAAGAAGACAGAACTGACCTCTGCTAGATGCCAACCATCTCTCCCTCATACCTGATAAAGCCCACACAAATACTAGCATTCACCCCAATTCCCTTTGCTCCTTGATGAGTATTGATGGAGGATAAAAGGTTGCCACATTGAAATTTCAGGCCGACAAACTTCTGGCTTTTGGCTTTCTGATGGACAGATAAGGGATGGGCACAGCTGAGTTTTATCAAAAACTTGTGAAAACGGTTATGCAGCCCCAAAAGGGAATGGTGGCTATGGAGAAGGAGGCATCCTAGTATTTGGGGATTAACCTTTTTAGTTGCTAGTTCATTCTGTTGTTACTTCCTTAGAGTTTTAGACATCTTAGACCCCAGAGACAAATGAAATTGTTTTATCTCTTTTTCATAATTCTTATTTCTAAGGATATTGAGAAGAAATAAGTATGTGGAACAGGTCAGGTAGAAGACCCCTTCCCAATTAACTAATCAGAGACATCATCAGGTACAAAGAGAAAGCATTTATTTAATCCCTGCAGGGAGAGGCCCAGACACATCTGGGAGCCATCCCAGCTCCCACCATGTGCTCGTGGAACCTGGACAGCTTCCGGCTTGTCCAGGATTTAAAAGCAAAAGACCTGATCCTTCTCATTGGATAGACTGAAAGGATGTAACCATCCTTAACAATAATCACCAATGTTGGCTGCCTCCCACAGGTCCCGTCACTTCCTGCAACTTCTTGTACTCAGGATTCAAAGTTCATTCCTCCAGAGATCAAATGACTTCTCCAGGGTCCCAGTTCTGGGAACAAGGATCATGTGATCCAATACTAAGAAATACTTCAGTCCCATTCATAAAGATCAGGGAAAAAAATCACTAATTTTTCATCTTATTGGTCACATGACCTGGATGTTCTTTTTTCATTTATTTTCATTCAATCACATGCACACATTCTTATATACTATTCTCCAGGTTTCTTTATAACTATTTCAAAAATAGTTCAAGCTCCTAGCTTAAAAACCTAGAATCCATTAGCACACGTTAGCTAGATAACCAGTTGCAACTTCAGTTCCTAAGGGGAAATAAAATAAATCCTGTCTTAAAGGAATGATTTTCACTGGAGCAAAATGAAAGAAAAAATCAGGAGTCTTAGTTCTTGTGGAAAAAATGAAGTGATGACTCATCTCTAAAATCATGCACAAGATGATAGAGGTGAATATTAGCCCTTATCCAAAAGGCTCAAGTTACTTCTTTCTCCCAATGAGGAGAAGAGGATTAAGGAGACAGGAGATTGAAATATACCTTGATAGACTGCATCCTAAAAGGACATTGTTATCTACCTATAACTATTGAATTAGGGCAAAAGAGAATTGAACACAATTATCTACTATCTCCCAAAATCATTCTATGAATAAATGCATGTTATTTGGGAGTATTAGACTTCCTGCATACAATAGCACTTATTGTTAAAATACTTAACATTTCTATAGCACTCTATAATTTATAGAGCTCTAAACTAATCACGGATGATCTTGTTATGTTAATTAAGTCAATCAACTCAACATCTAGCAATCTTTTAATCATTTACATTATTAAGGTAGCCAAAACAACACATTCAAATTGAAAATAATTGAACTGTTGGGACCAAGTAGATATAGCATGCAGGAAAATTCCCAAATATCTTTATGCCTAGTTTTTCCTTTGTGAGAAATAATAAATAATAGCTGCCATTTTAACTTTAGATATGGGGAGGATAAATGAGCAACTCAAAATTCAAGGCATAATTATTCAACTATACCAGTCAAAGGGGACCAGGATGAAGAGAAATTACTGGACCTGCTTTCATGTCCCTGAAATCTAAAATGAAATATAGAATCAAAGACAGTTCATTTAAAGTACTGAATCTTTTGAGGATAATCATATTAATCTACATTTTTACTTTTCCATCCCTAAATTAGCTAAATTATCTCTACTTTCAAAGTTGTTTTAATATAAATCTCTAGATAAGCAATCAAATACTAACCCTTTCTTTTCATTAAAATACATTTCATGCATGCTCATATGTGAAATGATTGATCAAGTACTATAATTTATTGAAAGGTCAAACCTATTTTTAAAAGTCTTATCCTCTCACTAAAGCATGATGACTTTTCTATGACATATGATAGTCACATCAGAGTAATAACAGCAGTGGTATATAATAGATTTGTACAATTTACTTTAAAAGAAAAAATAATAACTGGAAGGGAGAAAGAAGATAGTTGAAAGAACACTAGATTTTGACGTAGGGAACCTGAATTTGAATCTCAGCTCTTTATTTACTATCTGTGTAGCCTTGGGTTATCACTCAAGTTCACACACTCTGATCCTTCTTCCTCAGCTATAAAATGAAAAAAAAAAAAGTTGTACTATATGGCCTTTAAAGTCCCTTTTAGTTCTAAATATAAGAAAATTATAACAATTATAATATCAAAGCTTTGAACAATAGAGCTAGAAGGGAAGAAGAGAAAGGAATGGAGGAGAAAGGGGGAAGGGAGGAAAAGGGAAGAGGAAGAGGAGAGAGAATTATAGTGGTAGGAAGGGAAAGAGTAAAGAAAGAAAATAGAGGGATCAGAAAGAGGAGAATGAAATGGGAAGGGAAAGGAGGTAATAAATAAGCATTTATATATTTACTCTGTCAGGCATTATGCTAAGAACTGTTTACAAATATTCTCATTTGATTTTCACAATAATTCTGTAAAGTAAGCACCATTATAATTCCCAATTTATACTTGAGAAAACTGAAATTGACAGAGGATGAATGACTTGATTAGGGTTACATAGCTGGATTTAAACTTAGCTTTTTCCTGATACTAGGAGATGTTCTAAGAAAATATCCTGAGTGGAACAAACTAATAAAGACTATAGCTGTTTTAGATGTACATTGCCTTAATAGCCTATTGAAAAGTATAAAATTACTCAGCCAACCAAATATTTTGCCTTTGTGAACAAAATAGTAATATTTAGAAATATTCTTATGTTCAATGACACAGGAAAAAATGTTCAAATAATTGGTTCTGTTTGTTACTTGATTAAATCAACAATGTTTTCATTACTAAACTGCAACTTTTAATACCATGTTTAGCATTTCTAAATCAAATTTTGACTTTGAAAACCCTGCTGTATGATTTTTTTTTCGTTACAATGCTGATTATGAGCACCACATATTAGGAAATATAATGACAAACAAATGAGTATGTAGCAGAATGAAATGACCAAAATGTTAAATGACTTAAAATCCTATAGAGATTGCCTGTAAAGAAGATGTTCGACCTGCATGTTCAACTCAAGTCAAATATGACTTGGGGGAGAACATGATAACTTGCTTCAAACATTTGAAGAATTTTTATAGAAATGGGATTCATTTTATTCCTGTAGGCATTTAAAATGAGAACTTCAATGACTAGAATAGATGGAGAGGAATAGTTTTACTCAATAATGGGGAAAAACTTCCCAACAAGTAGGAAATGGCATGCCCCCTAAAGCAGTGAGTTCTCCATCACTGATAATTTTCTTACCCTTGAATGAATGCTTGTCAGTGATATTTCCAACAAGATTTATGATGTGAGACAGTGGATTAATGGCAACCAAGCTGAATTCTACCAAAATTCACCTCCAAACAACTTTAAAATAATACTTTAAATAAAATTTTGGAGTGACAAAACCAAAAAAGGTTAAGGTGAGATTTTTCTTTTTTAATAGTTCCAATCACTTCTGGAGGCAGAACCAAGATGGTGGAGACAACACATGTTTCTTTCTGACCTTCTCCTACAACCCTTAGACTAATTAGCAAATCTAGCCTCTGAATTAGCTCTGGACTAGCAGAACCCACAAATATTGGGATTTCAACAAATTACCAGCAGAAGATAATTTCAAAGATCATTAGAAAAGGTCTGTTTCAATTAGGAATGGGAGGGAGGCAGTCAAGCACAAGCAGCTGAGCACAAACACCAGCACAGACAGCACAGAGTCCCAGGGTGGTGCAAACTCTGGGGTGGTGCAGACTCCATGTGGCAGAGAATCTACAGGGAGGAATCTACAGCATCAGTGTTGGCTACTCTGCCATGGTTGAAAACCAGTAAATCAGCAGAGAAGTTATAAAACATCTAACACAAACACAAAAGGAAATAGTGAACACCAAAACACCAGAATCTCATGGGACCTGGCCATGCTCATCCAGCACCGGAAGCGAGTCAGCACTGACCCTGTGCAACCATAGCTGCTTCTAGAGGAAGCTGCTGCATGTAGAGGAAGCTTGGAAAACCTCCTCTGCCCTAAAAGCAGACCTTAACTTTTAAAAAAATGAATGAAAATGGAAAGAGAACTCTGAAGATAGACAGTTTCTATGGTGAATGAAAAGAATAGATACCAAGCCATGAGGAGACTAAAGTCAGAGTTTCCCCAGATGAAGCCCCAAAGGTGACATAACCTGGTTCCCATCACACAAGGCTCTCCTAGAAGAAATTAAAAAGGATCTTAAAAGAGAGTTTGAAGAAAATGGGGAAATTAAATGAAAACTTTGCAAGAGGGTTAGGAAAAGGCATATAACTCATTAAAAGATAGATTTGATAAAATGGAAAAGGAAAACAACTCCCAGAAAAACAGAATTTGTGAAACAGAAAATGAAAATAACTCCTTAAAAAACAGAATTTGTACAATGGAAAAAATTCCATAGAACAAAACAACTCATTTAAAAATTCAATTGGACAAATACAAAAAGAAGTAAAACAAATATAAATGAAGAAAATAATTCACTAAAATTCAGAATTGAACAAATGGAAATGAATGACACAATGAGACAACAAGAATCAGTCGAGCAAAACCAAAAAAAAAAGAAAAAGAAAAAAAATAGAAAAAAATGTAAAATACCTAATTGGGAAAACAACTGACCTGTAAAATAGATCTAGGAGAGACAATATAAGGATTATTGGACTCCCTGAAATACATGATGGAAAACAAAAAAGCCTAGACAAATTATCAAAGAGAACTGTCCTGATGTCATAGAATCAGAAGGTAAAATGACCATTGAAAGAATTCACCAAACACCTCCCGAAAGACACCCCAAAATTAAAACCCTAAGGAATATCATGACTAAATTTCAGAACTATCAGACCAAGTCAAAAATATTACAAGCAGCCACAAAGAAACAATTCAAATACCAAGGAACCACAATAAGGATTATTCAGGACCTAGCAGCTTCCTCTTTAAAGCATTGAAGGGCCTGGAATCTGATATTCTAAAAGGTAAAGGAACTTGGAATGTGGCCAAGAATAAATTACCCTGCTAAACTAAACATTGTATTTCAGGGTAGAAGATGGACATTCAATGAAATTGGTGAATTCCATTTATTTTTGATGAAAAGACCAGAGCTAAACAAAAAATTTGACCTCCAGATATAGGGCTTGAGAGAAGCATAAAAAAGTAAAAAGAAAAAAACAAACTCAAGAACTATTTCTGTTATGGGTATACATAGAAAATACATGTATAATCTGATTTTACTGTTACAATATAAAAAAAAAACTAGAGGTGGAAAGGGGATTGTAACAGGAAAAAAAAGGGGGGAAAGTAGAGGTAAAATGAGAGAAATTACATCTCTGGAAGAGGCAAAGAAAACCTATTATAATTGAGGGAAAGAAGGGAGGGTGACAAATATTGTGTGAATCTTACTCTCATCAGAGTTGGCTCAAAAAAAGAATATTAGCAAATATTATCCATATTTGGTTTCACCGAGAAACTTCTCTCATTTTATAGAAAAGTGGGAGGGGAAAGGCAAAAAGGGAAAGGATAGGCTAAATAGAAGGGAAAACAGAAATAGTAGGGGAAAGGTATAGAAAAGGGGGAGGGTCTCTAAAGTCCTCTAAAAGGAGGACTGCTTTAGGCAAGTAGTGCTCATAAAAAAATATTGGAGAGGAGGGAAAGGAGAAAAGGAAAGAGAAAAGCACAATTTGGGTTAATAAGATGGCAGGGAATTCAGAATTAGTACTTTTAACTGTAAATATGAATGGGGTGAACTCTCCCATAAAACATAAATGGATAGCAGACTGTATTAAAAGCCAGAATTCTACAATATATTGTTTACAAGAAACACATTTAAAGCAGAGTGATACTTACATACAGGTAAAATAATGGAGCAGAATCTATTATGCTTCAGGTGAAGTAAAAAAAGTAGGGGTAGCCATCCTGATCTCAGATCAAGCAAAAGCAAAAATTGATCTAATTAAAAGAGTTAAGGAAGAAAACTATATCTAGCTAAAGGGTACCATTGATAATGAAGCAATATCAATATTAAGCATATATGCACCAACTAGTATAGCATTTAACTTCCTAAAGAAGTTAAGAGAGTTGCAAGAAAAAATAGCAAAACTTTAATAGTGGGAGATATCAACCTCGCTCTCTCAGAACTGGATAAATCAAACCACAAAATTAATAAGAAAGAACTTAAAGAAGTAAATAGAGTACTAGAAAAGCTAAATATGATAGATCTTTGGAGAAAATTGAATGGAAACAGAAAAGAGTACACTTTCATCTCGGCAGTTCATGGAACCTATACAAAAATTGACCATATATTAGGACATAAAGACCTCAAAATCAAATGCAGAAAGGCAGAAATAGCACAGATCACAATGAAAATAAAAATTACATTCAATAAAAGGCCAAGGGAAAATAGACCAAAAAGAAATGGGAAAAATAGATAATTTCATTCTAAAGAATGAATGGATGAAACAGCAAATCATAGACATAATCAATAATTTCATACAAGAGAATGACAATAATGAAATAACATACCAAAATTTGTAGGATGCAGCTAAAATGGTAATAAGGGGAAATTTTATATCTCTAGATGCTTATTTGTATAAAATAAAGAAAGAGAAGATCAATGAATTGGGCTTGCAACTAAAAAAGCTAGAAAAAGAACAAATTAAAAACCCCCAAACAAATACCAAACTTGAAATTCCAAAAATAAAAGGAGAGATTAATAATATTGAAACTAAAAAACTATTGAATTAATAAATAAAGCAGTTGATTTTATGAAAAAAAAACAACAAAATAGATAAACCTTTAGTTTATTTGATTAGCAAAAGGAAAGAGAAAAATCAAATTGTTAGTCTCAAAAATGAAAAGGGAGAATTATGCACTAATGGAGACGAAATTAGAGCAATTATTAGAAGTTACTTTGTCCAACTTTATGCCAATAAATTTGATAACCTAAGTGAGATGGAGGAATACCTACAAAAATATAGATTGCCTAGATTAATAGAAGAGAAAATAAGTCTCATTGAACTATAATAAAAAACACTAGAGAGTATAGGAATAAATGGGCTTTTCCTTAAAACCATGAGTAGCATCTATTTAAAACCACTAGCAAGCATCATATGTAATGAGGATAAGCTGGAACCATTCCCAGTAATATCAGGTGTGAAACAAGGTTGCCCACTATCACCATTACTATTTAATATTGTATTAGAAATGCTAGCTTTGGCAATAAGAGAATAAAAAGAGATTAAAGGAATTAAAGTAGGTAATGAGGAAACCAAATTATCACTCTTTGCAGATGATATGATGGTATACTTAGAGAACTTGGAGAAACAACAAAAAACTATTAGAAATTATCCACAACTTTAGCAAAGTTGCAGAGTACAAAATAAATCCACATAAATCATCAGCATTTTTATATATCACTAACAAAATCCATCAGCAAAAGATACAAAGAGACATTCCATTTAAAATAACTCTCAATAGTATAAAATATTTGGGAATCTATCTGCCAAGGGAAAGTCAGGAACTATATGAGCAAAACTCCAAAACACTTTCCACACAAATAAAATCATCTAAGCAAGTGGAAAAATATCAAGTGCTCTTGATGAGTCAAATATAATAAAGATGACAATACTCCCCAAACTAATCTATCTATTTAGTGCTATGCCAATCAAACTCCCAAGAAACTAGTTTACCAAACTAGAAAAAAAAATAACAAAATTCACCTGAAGAACAAAAGGTCAAGAATTTCAAAGGAATTAATGAAGAGAAAATCAAATGAAGGTGGCCTAGCTGTACCAAATCAAAAACTATATTAGAAAGCAGTGGTCATCAAAACCATTTGGTACTAGCTAAGAAATAGAGAAGTTAATCAGTGGAATAAGTTGGGTTCACAGAACAAAATAGTCAATGACTACAGCAATCTAGTATTTGACAAACCCAAAGGCCCCAGCTTTTGGGATAAAAATTCAGCATTTCACAAAAACTGCTGGGAAAGTTGAAAACTAATATGGGAGAAAGTAGGCATAGACCCACATCTATCACTAGATAAGATTGAAATAGACTTATGATCTACATGATCATGATATTATATATATTTATTATATATTATATTATACATAATTATATATTACAAATATACACATGTATAATATATAATATATATAAATGGTACATATTATAAATATATAATTATATTATATTATTACATATGTTATTATATAATAATATACTAACATTGTATATATTCTATATTATAATATATATTAATATCATGATATTATAAACAAATTAGAAGAACATAGAATAGTTTACTTCTCAGATTTGTGGAGAAAGGAATTTGTGACCAAAGAAAAACTAGAGATCACAAAATAGATAATTTTGATTATATTAAGTTAAAAAGCTTTTGTACAAACAAAACTAATGCAAGCAAGATTAGAAGGGAAGCAATAAACTGGAAAAACATTTTTATATCCAAAGGATGTGATAAAGGCCTCATTTCTAAAATATATAGAGAATTGACTCAAATTTGTTATAGTTCAAGCCATTCTCTAATTGATAAAAAGGTCAAAGGATATGAACAATTTTCAGATGAAGAAATTGAAACTATTTGTAGTCACATGAAAAGGTGCTCCAAATCACTATTGATCAGAGAAATGCAAATCAAGACAACTTTGAGATACTACTATACATGTGTCAGGTTGGCTAAGATAACAGGAAAAGATAACAACAAATGTTGGAGAAGATGTGGGAAAATTGGGACACTGATACATTGTTGGAGTTGTGAATGGATACAACTATTCTGGAGAGCAGTTTGGAACTATGCTCAAAAAGTTATCAAACTATGCATACCCTTTGATCCAGCAATGTTCCTACTGGGATTATATCCCAAAGAGATCTTAAAGGAGGGAAACAGACCCACATGTGCGAAAATGTGCCTCTTTGTAGTGGCAAGAAACTGGAAAATGAGTGGATGCCAATCAATTGGAAAACAGCTGAATAAATTATAGTATTTGAATGCAATGGAATACTATTGTTTTGTAAAAAATAACCAACAGGGTGATCTCAGAGAGGTTTGGAGAGACCTACATGAATTGATGCTAAGTGAAATGAGCAGAACCAGGAGATCATTATACATGGCAACAAGAAGACTATATGACAATCAATTCTAATGGATGTGGCTCTTTTTAATAATGAGAATGAATAAACCAGTTCCACTTGTTCAGTGATAAAGAGAGCCATCCACACCCAGAAAGAGGACTGTGGGAACTGAGTGTGGAAGACAACAAACATAGTATTCTCACTCTGTTGTTATTTCAATATATTGAACATTTGGACTACCTGCCTGCTAGGGGAGGGGGTAGAGGGAAGGAGGGGAGAATTTGGAAGAAAAGGTTTTGCAAGGGTCAATGTTGGAAAAGTTACCCATGCATATGCTATGTAAATAAAAAAAAATCAATTAAAAATAGTTCTAATTACATGTAAAGAGAGTTTTCAACATTCATATTTTCTCCTTCTGTCCCTCTCCAAGACAGCAAGCAATGTGATATAGGTTATACAAGTACAATTATGTTACATATATTTCCATATTCATCTTCTTGTGAAACAAGACTCAGACCTAAAGGGAAAAAGAGAAGAAAAAAATGAAAACAATATATTTTAAAATTCATTCAGACTCCATAGTTTATTCACTGGATGTGGTAAACATTTTCCATCATTACTCCCTTGGAACTGTCTTGGAACATTGCATTGCTGAAAAGAACAAAGTCTATCATAGTTGATCATTGCACAATGTTGCCCTTACTATGTAAAATCTTCTCTTGGTCCTGCTTATTTCACTCAACATCAGCCATGTGAAGTTTTTCCAGGTTTTTCTGAAATCCACCTAATCATTATTTCACAATTGCACAATAAGAATGCATTACATTATATGCCACAACTTGTTCAGCCATTTTCCAATTAATGAGCAACCCCTCAATTTCTAGTTTTTTGCTATCAGAAAAAGAACTGCCATAAATATTTTTATACATGTACATCTTTTTCCATTTTTATGATCTTTTTGGAATCCAGTCCTTGAAGTGGATATACAGTTTTATAGCTCTTTTGGGCATAGTTCCAAATTGCTCTCCAAAACTGTAGAATCATTTCACACCACCCTTAACTATTAATACATTAGTGTTCCAGTTTTCTCACATCTTCTCCAACATTATTATTATTATTTCCTATTATCTTAACCAATCTGATGGGTGTAAGGTAGTACCTCAGTTGTTTTAGTTTATATTTCTCTGATCAATAATGATTTAGAGAATTCTTTCATATGAATATAGATAGGTTTCATTTCTTCATCTAAAAACTGACAGTTCATATCCTTTGACCATTTATCAATTAAGAAATGACTAGTGTTCTTATAAATTTGCTTCCCATTCTCTATATATTTTAGAAATAAAGCCTTTATAACAAATAGTGGCTGTAAAAATTGTTTTCCAGTTTTCTGCATTGGTTTTGCTTGTAATTTTTTTTAATTTAGTATAATCAAAATTATCCATTTTGCATTTCAAAATGTTCTCTATTTCTTCCTTAGTCATAAAATCTTCCCTTCTCCATAGAGCTCATGTATAATCTATTCCTAGCTGCCCTAATTTGCATATGTATCACCCTTTATGTCTAACTCATGTACTCTTCAACCTTATCTTGGTACATGGTGTGAAATGTTGGTATATAAGGCAAGACCTTTTTCCAGACTTAGGAAATTTAGGAGATTGGCGGGAAAAGTCATGACACTTTAATGGAAATCTGTCTAAAACCCACACACAGAGGGTAGCAACAGTGGTGAGAGCAGCAGCAGGTGCTTTGAACTATGTTAGTTGTCAACCAAGAGACATTCTGGTCACAGTTCTGAGCAGAAAGGAGCAATGGGGTTGGTCACAAAGGAACAGGGGACCTAGTAACAGTTCCAAGTAAAAGAGACATGCTGGTACTTGTGGCTGCAGAAAACCAGGGACCTTTCCTGGCTAAAGACAAGAGAACAGACCAGGAAAGAAGTGATCACATCTTTGCCAGTTTCAAATCATCTTAAAAGCACCAAAGTCTTGTAGACTGTCAGAACTACTACAGAAAAAAAGAAGCACAAAAAGCCCTGAAGTTTGGCACAGTGCATCCCCACCCCCAGATGACTAGAACCCAACTTTGGCATAAAATTCAAAGTCAAAATATTAGTTTCAGAGCAAACTAGAAGGAACTAGTGATAGTGATAATGCATGTGGCTAGAAAGGATCAAAGGCTCTTCCTGGCTAAAGACCAGAATGCAAAGTAGGAGAATAGTGAACACACCTTTCCCAACTTCATGCCACTTTGGAAGCACCAAAAACTTGCAGATACTCAGAACTTGTGCTAAAAAGAACAATATAAAAAGTGTGAAATATGGACAACGCCTCCCTACCACCAAGAGGACAGAAATTCACTTTAACATAAAGTTCACAGTTAAGATGCAGACTAGAAAAATGAGTTAACAATAAAATCAAAAGAATTTTACCATAAAAAGATATTCCAGTGGCAGGTAAGATTAAGACATAAATGCATAGGAAGATGAAACTATGAAAGCAGCTATCAGAAAATCCTCAAAGGAAAACATTAATTGAAGACAAGATCAACATGACTTTTTAGAATAGTTAAAGAAAGAGATGAGTGGTAAAGGAAATAATAAGAAAAGAAATGAGAGTGATGCAAGAAAATTATGAAAAGAGAATTAATACATTAGCAAAAGAGACACAAACAAGAAAAAATATATATATATATATGAATGTATGTGGGGGTGGATGGGTGGGTGGGATGAGTGTGTGTGTATACATTGAATGTAAGACACATGGATAAAAAAGTTTAAATAAACTTTTTTTTGGAAAGAAAGAATGCCTTAAAAAACCAACATTGGCCAAATCAAAAAAGAAGTACAAAAACTCAGTGGAAAAAAAATTCCTTAAAAAAATTAGAATTTAGAAGTAGATGCTAATGACTTCATGTGACATCAAGAAAGAATAGAACAAAGTAAAAAGAATGAAAAAAAAAAGATGTGAAATAACTCATCAGAAAAACTGATCTGAAATATATAGATCAAGGAAAAGTAATTTAGAAATTATTGGATTACCTAAAAGCCATGATCAAAGAAAGAGCCAAAATAACATATTTCAAGAAATTATCAAGGAAAATAACTGGCTCAAAAACCTTAAATATAAAAAGTCAAATAGAAATTTTAAAAATTTCACTGACTACCTATAAAACTAATGAAGATAGAAGAATAGATTAGAAAGCAGAATCCAACAAGTGGTTGTTTATAAAAGGCACTCTTGCAACAGAAAGACACACAAAGTTAAAATATTTAAGAATTGGAGCAGAATCTAATAAGCTTCAGTTAAACTGGGGAACAGGGAAGGGAAGGTAAAGATAGCAGTTATGATCTCAAACAAAGCAGAGTAAAAGGAATAATCAGGAAACTACATTTTCTAAAAAGTGCAATAATCAGAAATATATAAAAAAATTTATATCGTTTGTCTAATTTCTTAAGTATATGCTATATATAGAACTGTGTCAAATTTGTAAAAAGCTATTCCCTAATTGATAGTTAAAGTATATAAACACAGAGTTTTCAGCAGAAGAAATCAAAGCTATCTATAGTCATATGAAAAAATGATCTAAATCACTATTGATAAGAGAATGGCATTAAAACAAAACATGGTACCAATTGATTCCTATCAGAAATAACTAATGCTAGAAGGGATAAGGAAAAACAAATTCATTAACAATATGCTGCTGGAATAATGAACTGGTTCAACCATTCTGGAGAAAAATTTAGCAGTAAACCTATAAGGCCATAAAACTGTACATACTCTTTGATCCAGCTATACCACTATTAGGTCTTTATCCTAAAAAGATATATCACTTTAAGTGGTATGGCCAATTTTGTTTTTTTTAAGGCATTCTTTCCTTCAATTTATTTTTTTATTTTTTTAGCCATTTGTCTTACTCTTTTTTAAATGTGTTATTTCATTAAATGTACACACATACACACGTACAGTGTCACATGATTGTGATAGACTATTATAGTATTATAAGAATTGATGGTGGGAGGGGGTTGATGAAAATGATACCAAGACATATGAACTAATGTAAAGTGAAATGAGAAGTAGGAGGTCATTATGCACAATAACAGCAGTGTTGTAATCATGATCAATTATAACAGATTTTACTATTCTGACCAATACAATGATCCATGACAATTCCAAAAGACTCATGATGAAAAAAAAAATGTTATCTACCTCCAGAGAGAGGACTGGTGAACTTTGAGTGTGAATTGAAATATAATTTTCTCACTTTATTTTTTGTTTAAAAAAATAGCTTGGGGTAGCTAGGTGGTGCAGTGGACAGAGCAGCAGTTCTGAATTCAGGAGGACCTGAGTTCAAATTTGGCCTCAGACATTTAACACTTCCTAGCTGTGTGACTCTGGGCAAGTCATTAACCTCAATTGCCTCAGCAAAAAGAAAAAAAAAAAAAAAGCTAATCTCAGAAATAGATTTTTCTTGATTACATATACATAATTAATATCATATAGTTTTCTTCTCAATGTGAATGGTAAGGTAAAAAAGGAAGAGAGAATTTGAAATTCAATTTAAAAGGAAAATAATGTTTAAAATAAATAAATAATAAAATTTTAAATAAATTAAAATTTTTAAAAGATTATGATTTGGATAGGGAATTGGCTTTGCCTTAGATGACTTCTGTGGTTTCCTCCAACTCTAATATTTTACGATTTTATTTTTAGTCTTCTCTCACTTATAGATTCATCAGAAAATACTATTCTATTACATATATCTTATACATATATACATATATAAATATATTTATATATATTTGTATGTGTATATTTGTATACATATGTATCTATATATCGTGTGTGTGTGTGTGTGTGTATGTGTGTGTGTATTTAAAATAAAAAAACAGCTAAAAGGTACAGTAGATAGAATGCTGAATCTGGACTCAGAACCCTATCCATCCTCAGATACTTATTAGCTGTATGGCCCAGGGTAAGTCATTTAATTTCTGACTGCCTCAGTTTCTCCAACTGTTTTGTTGTATCAAACAATAATATTTGTAAAGTGTTTAGTGTAATGACTGGCACATATTGATGTTTAATACTTATTTTCTTCCATCTTGATGATTTCACCTTCCTTTTATCTTTCCTTCATTTTTCCTCTTCCTTTAGTCTTCCTTTTATTTCACATTTTTTCTTTTTGTGGAGATGGGGGTGGGGGTGCCACATGGTATGGTTCTCTGAGAGGGAGGGGTGACATATAAGGAGAAATTCAAGTGAAATAAAAAGAAAAGATATCAATACTTTTTTTAAATTGTAGAATATGAACAAGAGTTATATGGTTGTGGATAGTTGTGACAGTTGTAGACAGATTACCTATGATTAAATTGCCCATATCTATGAGATCATAAATGCATTTATGTAGTTAAATACAAATGATACTCCACCTATAAAATTCTGTGCCTATGGCTATTCTAATTTGTATGAAGTCAACTAACCAAAAAATTAGTCAATGATATTTTGGGTATCTTAGATAGTAACTACAAAAATATTTCCTAGGATAATGTTTAGTGGTATAACTTCTTTAAAAATTATCTACTGTATGATCATAGAACAAGCTTATGCTTTCCAAAATTAGAATTTCTAGGTCATCTCTAGAAACATTCCTTCATCTATCTGGTGCTCATTCTTTGCTCCCATCTTTGTATACCACCTATCCCCACACCCATTAATATGTAGACTTTTTCTTGGGGAAAACTGCATCTTTAAAGCAAACACAAAGCTAACACCTCCCAACCTATAAAATGGTGGATGGGGAAGGGACCAGTCCTTTCCTCTCATTAAGATCCCCCTATTCCCTAATTATAAAACATTTGATCTGTACCTGAATATCAAGGGACCCTCTATGCTGGGAAGCATAGATTTTCTACAATAAAAAACTGAATCCTTGCCCAGTTTTCCCTTTTCCCAGTCCCAAGTTAATCCTCTTTCCTTAGGTGAAGTCAAATTCTCCATAACAAAAGACAGTAATAATTCTTTTAATATTACTCACTGGCTTGATTTTTCTTTTAATATTACTCACTGGCTTGATTTTTCTGCCAAATACTTAAAATAAACCCTCTACATATATATATATATATATATATATATATATATATATATATATATATATATATATAAAACTGCAATGAACAGGGACTTGGTCAATGGTCCTGTTATTTTGAGCTCCAAATAGGTTTTGCAACCTGCCAGTATGAAAATATAATTACATGCTTCATAAATGTTTATTTCCAAACTACCAATGTCATATTTGCATTGTCACACCTGCTACTAGTTAATTAGGTACCAATTCCAGAATTCTAGCCAGAAGTGGGGTAAAAAATATTAAACTAATTTTGCTGTTTTAATGTGAATGAAAAATGGAGTCATTTAGATTCAGGAAAGAGCCAAATTGAACATTTTGGTCAACTTAGAGAGTAGCAAATTTATTCTATATTTTTAAACATAATTTTAAAAAGCTTTTTAGCTGATACATGGAATTATATTTCAATAACAATATTTTCAGACTAGGAACAACTGCACCCTGGTTATATATATTCAAGTTTTTTAAGCATATAAGTATTCTTTAAAATAATGATTTTATCCTTTTTCTGTAGTAAGATAGATTTTAAATTAAAACTGCTTGAATCAATAATTCTTTGAAAACACCAATACAGTATAAGGATTTTTTTTGCTTTATCTTGGTACTTTTACTAAATTCATTGTGGATTAGAAAAGTAATTCATCTGTATATTAGACTCTTTATTAGAGGCATAATTGATACATTATTCTTGATTCCTGCCATATAGAAAAAAATGTTCTTTCCTGGGTATTCAGGAACTTTCAATCTTTAGTTAAAAGGTCTGACTGAAAATCAGATTACAGAATGAAGAATTATAAGTTCCTGGTTGCTTTGAAGTTAAATGGAGGGGGCACTTGATTATTATGAAGGCTAGAATTGGATTAAAGAATCATACTTAAAGGTGTACTAGAGCTCAGAAAGTGCCAGACCTTGGAAGTACCTGGTCCTTGATTGTAGCAGCTGGAAGTGATTTAACAAGTACTTGAAGTGACAGAATCAAATGCTTTATATGATGAATGGGCCATTTCAATATAGTAAATGATTCTGCTCTTTAAAAATCAGAATTCGTTTGTGTTTTTATGAGAAGTAAGTCCTAGTAGGATAGGATACATTCACCTACACATGAAATATAGATTCACATACATCACAAATATGTGTTTGCTCCTACTCAATACAGATATTACACATGCAGACAGAAATTCACATAACCTACAAAGAGGCTTCCATACACATATCAGTAACACCTGTTACTCAAACCTGCATAAGCCAAAGGTAACCATTATTAATCCCTTTTACTATCTATATTTTGAGATACCAAAGATGCTGAGGGCATGCATGTAGGGCAGAGTAGCTTCAGAGGATTACAGTTAATCAAAGGCTGAATAAATGTCATGAAACAGAGGTATTTTACATTATCTTTTCTCTTGTTTTTTTCCTCTCTTTCCCTTTCTTTCCCTCTCTCTCCTCTCTCTGGCTCTGCTTGTCTCTCTGTCTCTCTCCTCTCTCTCTCTGACTCTGTCTCTCTCTCTCATTTATTATACTTAGAGTATCTAAGTTTCACAAATAGTATCTTTGATTTTGTGTATTCACTTTTCCCTCCAAAATCATGTATGTTTTTCATCCCAGACATGTGAAATTGGCCTGACTTTCATCATCCTATAAATTCATTTTATCTGAACAGTTTTTTTCTGTTGTGTGGCAAGTTGTGACTTGCCCAGGGTCACACAGCCAGGAAGCATTAAGTGTCTGAGATAGATTTGAACTCAGGTCCTCCTGAATTCAGGGCTAGTACTCTATCTGCTATGCACGTAGCTGCCCCAGTACCTGCCTTATTTTCTAAAAAAAGCAACCATATTTAAATGAGAATGAAAAACTTGCTGTTTGAAATGGCCACAGATAATTGGTAGTAGAATCATAGTATTCAGTCAAAGAAGGAACCTTAAACCATAAGCTCTGAGTAGGACAGTTGGTTTGGAAGATGTTTTATCAGCAGGGATAGATAGACTGAGTCTTAGCATATAGGTAAAAATAATTTGTTAAAATAGTAATGTTAACAGAAGTCCTTTCCTTCTGGAGTCACACCTCAGGAAAATTCCTTCCTGATCCAACTTCACTACCTCACCAATCCCCAAGAGTCATCTTCAATATATTCCAGTGTCTCTTTCCATTTAAGAACTTCTTTTTCTTGCCTGTCTCCCAAAACCAACTAAATATATGTGACTTTTTAAAGTGATTTTAAGATATCTTTAAAACTGCTTGACCCGGGGATATTTTGTGATAATCAAAATTCCCAGTTAAATTCAGGTTTAATATCCTCCTTAGATGAAATATTTTGTTTAAGTCATATAAGTATATAGATTGTAAGTTATAGACTATTCATGAGAGAGAAAAAACAACTGTGCTGATAGATTTTATTTAACCTCCTCTGTGTGTGTACTGATCCATCTCAAAGATGCAAGAAAATCCAATACATGAAGCACTAATCATCCCCATGTCTTCTTTTTCCTATATGGTTTTAAATTCTCAAAACCTGCATAGCTGATGAGGTCCTAATTCAAAGTCACAAAGTCAGGTAATGAGTAAAGAAAACCATCTCAGTTAATTTGCTTTTATTCCATCTACAAGGCATTAGACTTATTTTGAAAATAATTCTCTGAATTTTAGACTTACTTAGATTTAACTTTGGGAATTATTCTCCTTCATGGTCACTCTCTTCTAAAACTTAGAAAATTTCCCATCCAAGTCCCATCAACTTAACTGAAAACACCTACAACAAATTATTAAGGATCTTTTTATTCCCAGATTTAATGACTTTTTTCACTCTTCACCCTTCTTAACTTCTCTGCAGCATTTAACAGAGACAATAACCTTCTTCTATAAGATTCTCTCTACAAACTTTATTTTTGTGACATTGATCTATCTCTTTCTTTATTCTGTTCATATTTTTCTTACAGGTCTTCCCAAGCCTCCTTTGCTAGATAGCTGCTCATCTTTCATTCTGCTGGATGTCCAGTCTTCTTCACTGTGAATTTCCTCCATTGATCTTTTATGGGCCTTCTCCTCTTTCCTTTTTTATACTCCGTCCATTGGTGTTTCAGTTCAATTGTTTCAGTTGCCTTGTCAAATAGGGTTTATATGTCCAACTCCAGTTTCTCTTCTGAGTTTCAGTCTCACATTTCCAACCAGCTATAGGACATTTTCAACTGAATATCCCATCGATATCTTAAACTCTTGAACAAACTGATCTTTCCCCTCAAAACTCCCAACTATTTTGAAAATCCTTATTGCTCTTGAGTACATGACTAAATAGTCATGCCAGCCCACAGATTCATATTCTGGGAGTTCCTCTTAACTCCTCACTCTTATTCATTGCAACAGCTCCACTCTGCCACCAAATCTTGTTGCTTGTACCTTCACAACTCCTCTAACTTATATACTTTCCTCTCCATTCATATCGATATCTCCCTAGTTCAAATTCATTATCTCTTGTCCAAATTCAAGTCTTTTGCTACTACATCTTTTTTTGTTGTTTATCCATTTTTTCAGAGAACCATGATATCTAGGAGATGATGTGTTGATATGCAATTGAATTGGATTTAAGTGAGGAAGGGCTCTACAGGATCACCTGCCTTTCTTCTCCAGTCTCCTGTATCCTCTGGCCAGATATAGATTAGGACAACTGGAGATTACCTGGATGCAACAGAAGAGAATTTTTCCTAAGGCATAGGTCTATGTATGTTACTCTTCTGCTTCCTCTTACTCAATAAATTCCAGTGACTTCTTGTTACTTCCAGGATGAAACACAAAGTCCTCTGTTTAATATGTTAGGCTAATTCACAACTTAGCTCTGTCACTTCATATTTCACTGTACTCCACATGCTCTTTATTCTAGAAATACCAATTTACTTGCTGTTCTGCAAATACTTCACTCCATCTCTACTCTGTATTCCTTTGGACTGACTACCCCTTACACTTGGAATACCTTTTTTCTTCATCATTTCTTCTTGACATTCAGAGATTATTTAAAAACTAAATTTCATTTCCCAAAAAAGTTCTTCAAATTCTTCCCCTTCTTCTAGTCATTTAAGCCTTTCCTCAAAGAGAATCTATCTTCTATTCTATATGTACTCTGTATTCACCTATCTATTTATAGGATGCCTCCCCTCCAATTAGAATGTAAGTGCCTTGTTGGATCTCCAGTGCTTAACCAAGACTTAGTAAGTACTTCCTAAATGTGTGTTGGTTGACTGATGAAAAGGTAACTTTTCCTTTTTTTTTCTACTTGATTATCAGTTTATTTAGTTACTTAAGGCAATTATTTGAAGGAACGATTGCCAATAGACTTTTTGCTCTGCAAGAACATCATTTCAAGATCTTATTAGCAGTCTTTTTCCCTGTGTAATTATGACCTGAAACAGTAGTTCATTGTTGTCTTTCTTTTCTCAAAAGACAATCATAAAAAAAAAAAAGGCAATCATTTGAAAAATAGTTTTCTTCATTTGAAGATCTAGGAGGTCACATACTCAGAAAAAAAAAAAAGAAAAAGAAAAAAACAGGAATATTTGTTAAAATGTGTAGCTGTACCACCCTAATTTTTACAAATCATTAATGGTATTATCTATAATCCCACCTACTACATAATGAAACCCACTTGAAAGGGTGTGCTAAGAATCGGAGGAGTTTTTATGGGTATAGACATTTATAAACCTTAAAAATGCTACATAAATCAGGTCTCATTATTTCTGACTCTTTGAACAGTTTTCTAGCCACATTACTAGATTCATTCCCTGAAAACATATATATCTATGTATCTTTAATTTTATATAGGGCTAAGTAGTATTCTTTTCTTTCATTTTACACTCCTATTGAGCAATGCAAGAGAAAGTCTATGATCTTCCTTCCTTCTGCCCCCAGAAAAATTTTTAAAATGCCTGTAAGTGTAGGCATTTCATCTGTTAAAGTTGTCGAATCCACAGTGAGAGGAAAGTCATCTCTATAAAATTCTTTTGCTTAGAGATTTATTTTACTAGCGGTTAATAAAAGCAGATAAATAGATTCTTGAATCACTGTATAAACAAATTTCATTCTCCATTATATGTGCTTTATTTTTTTTTTTGTTATATACACATGCTTTATTGTTATATGATTTGAGTCCATAAACCTTTTATTAGAATTGGGTAATATATACACATAAATATACAGAATATTGAATATTTTGTTCATCACAATTGCCATTTTGAACAATTTTGTCTAATTATTTTTAATTAAAAATATACATGTGGATTGGGAAGTAATTATGATATAAGAAATAAAATGCCTAAATTAAACATTTAAAGTATGCTTATTTGGTGGTAAACTTAATATAAAGATGTTCCCTCCAAGGAAGAACAGGCTAAGAACTATATCCCAACTTTAATTAAGAGTTTAGGCATATTAAAATGTTTTGTATGGAAGATTCAAAGATCTGTCTTCACTTTTCTAAGTTCAGTTACCAGATACTTCACAAGTTTTGTGTGCTGAAAAATACATTTTCTGCAATTTCCCCAAAGAAGTTAAAATATTGTGAGGATGTTTGCCCCTTATATTCAGTATAAAACACAGAGATATAGAGCCCATAAACATTGGCTACATTTAATTTCATCAGTCTTACTTATACCCCCTTAGGCTACCCGCAAATATCCCTCAATGTCTTAATAAACACATTCATCAAAAACTTCTGTGTGTCAATGCTATCAATTTAATTTTATTGGAAATAGAGTTAGAAACAAATATCCAACAGAATTGTGCCCACTAAATCAGATCTAAAAATATCCACATTTGTTGTTGTCACCATTGTTTAACACACACAAGTGGGAGAAAAGAAGTGCTGGAGGAATGGAAGTTAAATTTACTTTTTAAAAACACACACATGAAAACCAAAGAGATTGATGAATAAAAACTAATTTGAAATGTAAATTATTTTAAGTAACTTTGAAGTCTTAGTCTTAAATTGCATTGTGTTTTCATAAGATGGAGTCATAAAAATATTAATTTTTCAATGTCTCTTAAAATTATAAGTAATAAAGAATATGTGCTCTCATCAATAAACAATTATTACCAAAACATTATGACTACAGTTCCATAAATGTTCCACTTCTTACTAGTCTAATTAAAATGGTAAGAATGTCTTATATATGTATAGGTAGTTTTTTTTTTTAACAGTTTTCCAAGATTTTTCATATAGTATAAACTTTTTATTCTCATAATCCTTCTAAAATACATTAGATTGATATTCCACTTTTGCATATAAGGAACCAGGTAAACAAAGATTAAGGAACTTAATAACAATCACATGGGAAGGAAATAAGAAATAATTTTAATTCTATCCTCAGAATGAAATATAAAATATTGATAGACCAGAAATTTCACTATCTTTTACCTCGAAACTTTTTTAAACCAATTCCTTGTCTTAAAAAATTAGATGGATTTCATTTCTAGGAGCCAAAATGTGAAAGCAAGCAATGAATTGTTATAATCCTCCAGACAACCATAAAATAGCACCCCAAAAGAAGTCCTGGAGCACGGAAACTGGCAAGAAACCTTGTGAAATAATCTTTTAGCCCAGGAAACTTGGAGCATCTGAAGGAGGTTCCCCTCTCAGTTGGATAAAGGATGCAGAGGTACAGTCAAAGACCAAAAGCTCCCCAGTGAGCTGGCAGCAAGCTCCACCTCAACCCATCATCAGGATATCCTGAGTTCCAGGATGGTGGAGCATCAGGGCTTGCAAAACCAGAAAAGCCTACATACTCCAGTTGTGAGAATCAATGGTACAGCCCCAGCCAAGCATTCATCCTCCAAGGGCCAGACTTCCATGTGCCTCAGCACAGCCCCAGGCAATCAGATGCCTTCCAGAGGCCAGACCAAGCCTTCCTTCAGGTGTTGTTATTGTTTGTTTTCTTTCTCTCAGAGGAACCACGATATCTGGGATGTCCTGATGCCCTGACCTACATTCAAGTGAATGAGACTTAAGTGAAGAATGGCTATGCAAGGTCACCTGCCTCACTTTTCCTTCCAAAGCCATCTGGGTCCAGAGGCCAGATATAGATCAGGACCACATGACCCTGGATAATATAAGAGATTTTGGTTTTTTTAAGCTAAGGTCTTCAACAGGTCTCAGTTTGACTGAGGCTGTACCCATTCAGTGATTAAGACTAGGTCACAATTGAGGCAAAGAATCTCCTCTTTCACCTAGCTCAAAAAAATCTAAATAAATGAATAAATGAACCTAGGAGGAGAAGACCCTCAAGGTTTCTGGCCAAAGCAGAAATGATTATTATTTACATTCAATCTGAGTCCATCAGGATTTAAACAATCGCAAGATGGAGCTTGGGTAGTATCTAGGTGACCAATTAGAATCAGATTGGCTTTGGTTTAAGGCCTGGTCTCTCATATATATATAAAACCTTTCTCTACACTCGTACAGTTACCACATTAGTTCAGTCCTGAATTTCAGCAGCCTCCTAATTGGTCTCCCTATTTGAAGTATCCTGTCGCTCTAATCCATTCTAACCACTGCTGCCAGAATAATTTTCCTTAAGTACAGATCTGACTATTCAACCAACTACTATGACTTACTATTGCCTCTAGGGTAAAATATAAATTCCTCTATTTCCCTTTCAAAAATCCCATTTGTGTACAGGTTGGATAAGATAGCCACTAAGGAACATCCTTTGTCTTGAGATGTATGATTTTGTGCTTCTATAAAATGTAGGCAAAGAAATACTACCCGATTCTATTTTATTGGACAAATTAGCTTTCACTAGATCTACTTATATGACTTGTTCTATTAGTGAAACCTTTGCATACAGTGACAAGCAACAACTCTTTGACTCTAAATAGTCACAGAATCCGTGAGGAATCTGTGAAGAAAGACAATATTAAACAATATTGTTTGATTCTATTGCTTTGTTTTATTTGGTTTAATCTGGTTTAAACTGGATGAAGACTCCACAGAATTGAATCTAGGCAAAAAAGGTAATGTATGTTTTCTTTTTCTGACACATTTCACCTCCTTCTGATGTTGTCATTCCCTTTTCAAGTATCCTGTGCCACTTTAGAATGTCCCAACATTTTAAGCCTACCTCTCTGGACCAGCATCCTCAATCAATCTTTTCCCACCAATATTAAAAAGTAGTATTCTTTATCTCCTCTCCTGGAAGTCTAAATTGTCATTCAGTCTAAAATATTATACTAGTTGTAAAAAAAGCCATGAAAAAAGGTTAGACCCTTATTCCTAGAGTATATGCATTTTAACAGCTTCTAGATAGTAGGGAACTTATCATCTAGTATATGTCCTTTTGGTGTCCTTTTAATGACATTACACATATAGTCACCTTTCAATAGGGCCAGTTTTGGGGGTAAAGTTTTCATACTGCTTTTAAGTGTCTGATGGGACTATAGGTTTTTTGTCCATTCTGGGGAAAAAGAGAAAATTAGGAGATAATTGCTCAGTCCCTCAGTCAGAAAGCAATTTAAAGAGCATCCGAATTCTCAAAAGATCTAAAGGAGATTAGATAGAAAAACAAATGAAGATTACTTAGTTGTCTGTGTCTATACTACTAGGTTCTCTTTCAGAGAATTACTATTTTAATCCTTTTGAAGGTTGCTCATTTCTCTAGCTGTTTATCTCCCTCTCATTTTTTACCTTAGTATTTATCTCTATTCCCTTGGGTTATCCTTTAGGCTCGGAAACAGTAGTAAAAGGGGCTAGGATTTCTTCCCTCCTTAGATGTATCAGGTATTTAAAACAAGGAAATCAAATAATCTGATTCAGGAAAAGTCTTTCTGCCAGTAAAATAATTAACCCATGTGTAATGCATCTAACACACATATGTGTGGGACGGGTGCTAGAACCTCTTTCCCAAATTAACTAATAAGAGACATCTTCAGGTACAAAGAGAAACCATTTATTTAATCCCTTCGGGGAGAGGCCCAGACACACCTGGGAGCCATCCCAACTCCTGCCAATCTGACCAGCCAAGTAGAACCCCTGAATAAATAGGAAAAGACTCGAGCCTTTTCATTGGACACACTAAAAGGAAATAACCATTCTTGATCAATGTTGTCTATTTCCTGTGGGTCCCGTCGCTTCCTCTAGGCATGACTTGAGGGTCTGACCATCTACTCACTATGTGACTCCCTACAACCCAGGGTTTAAGGCTGCGAATAGGGATCGTGTGACTTAGGCTTAGTCTCAGTACTGAGAAAACTTCATCCAATCAGTCCCATTCACATATTTGAAAATCATTATAGGCTACTGAATAAGTTCTTATCTTGGAATCAAGAAACTCCTGTTCAAATCTCAACTCTGACATTCACTGAATTTTTATGTCTATTAAACAATATGCAAGGTTTTATCTACTAAATCATAACTGAGAAATCTACTATAGTGGACTTGTAATTTATTACCTAATCTTAAGATGATTTAAAGGCAATAATGTAAGAATGAATACATGCTCCCTGTGATTACAAAGATGAATTGTACAGATTCTTTTTTTGAGGAATTTAACCACTGGTAGCAGAACAAAGCAAGGATATGCAAAACTATAATACAGAAATACAAATTAAAACAATTCTAAGGTATCACCTCATACCTCTCAGATTGGCTAAGATGACATAAAAAAATAATAATAAATGTTGGAGGGGATGTGGGAAAACTGGGACACTAATGCATTTTTGGTGGAGTTGTGAACTGATCCAACCGTTCTGGAGAGCAATTTGGAAATGTGCCCAAAAGGCTATCAATTGTGCCTACCCTTTGATCCAGCAGTGCTACCACTTAGCCTGTATGCCAGAAAAATCATAAAGGAGGAAAAAGGGCTCACATGTGCAGACATGTTTGTAGCTGTGTTTTTGTGGTGGCAAAGAACTGGAAAATGAGTAGATGACCATCAATTGGAGATGGCTGAAACAAGTTGTGGTATATGAACATAAAATGTAATATTGTTGTTCTGTAAAAAATGATGAATAAGTTGATTTTAGAAGATCCTGGAGAGTTACATAAACTGAAGCTGAATAAAACAAGCAGAACCAGGAATACATCATATACAGAAGTAGCAAAAAAAAGTACAATAATCAACTATGAAAAACTTGATAAAGTACATTGGAAAAAGGATAAGACTAAGAATTACAAAATCCGAGTTCAAGTCTTGGCTCCCTCATTACTTAGCTATAAGACCCTGATCCCTTTCCTAAGAGGAATAAAATTAGAAATCAAGGGTTATATGGGTTACAGTGCAAGTGAGAATAAATAATAAGAAGAAAAAATAAAACATTGAAGCAGGCCAAGTAGGCATAGAAAAAAATATATGCCAGAAAAAAAACAATTTTGAGAGCATCGAAAAAGCATATATATAAAGGAGGGCAAAAAAAAAAAAAATCCCATAGAATGTTTAGGGAAAACAAATAAGAGTAATACTATTAAAAACAGTTATAAAAATATCAGTAACTACCAATCCTCTTGCTTACATTCTAATCTCTACAGAATCTTCATAGGAAACAATTGAACACATATCAAAGCCATTCAACAAAAAGACTCATAATAGACTACATCTTCATAATAATATGATTATTAAATCTAAAATCTAAAATAGAGAACATAAGACTTTCTTGTGTTTGTTAATTATTAGCTATACAAAAAACATTTGATCAGGTAAAGAAAAAAATGCAATATCAGATACACAAAAGAAACAATACATTTTCATTTATTTATGGAGTTATATTTTTAATTTTTTTGACTCTCAAGCATTTTTCCCCAACTCCTTTTGCCACTGAAGAAAAAAAAAGGTACAAAACCTTTGCATTTAAAAAAAAATTCTACTTTGGTCTTTGTAGAAAATAAGCAGAAGGTATTCATGTCATTCTTTTTAAATGATTATAACATTTTTCCTGTTCTTTCATGAAAGTCCCACTAAAAATATAGAAGGTGACCTTGAATTCTTAAAGTCTATGTTGATGAAACTTTTTCAGTTAAGAAGACTTCAATTACAGGATCTGACACAGACTCATCTCATGATTCATCTCATTAAGTTTTGAGATGCATTTCATAAGAAAGTTAGTCATTCTTCATTTGACCCCACCAACTCATGAGTCATGGAGAGGAAAACAGAATTTTCTAAGCATTTTTCTGAGGATATCATTACCTTATCCCTTAATTCTCTTTTGTATCTCTACTTACCTTGCACCTTTTTGGTTCATGGCTTATATACTTTACTATTACCTTTTCAATGTTTTTTTGATGATGTTTTTGTAATATTTTCATATTACATTGTGTAAATACTTAAAATAGGCTTTAGAGTTTAAAAATAGGCAGAAAAATATATGCTTAATACAGTTTGATAATTTTTAATTATTGAAAAAAATTGCTTGGTATTGCTTTGGCATCCAGGAAGCACTGAGCAACATTATTTCAAAATAAATGAAATAGAAAAGTAGATAGTATTTCACATGAAACTATATAATAGTCTTACCATTTCAGTGATTTTACCCCTGAATTTGTGATTTGGATGGTAATAACTATATAAACAGGATTGTTCTAAGTAAATGTAATGGCAATAGTGATAGTTGGTATTTCATCATGATATGATTCTAAATAAATTAATAAATTTAAAAATGTTGCTTAAAAACTGATGCATTTTCACCCAAAATCAGATTGCAAACAATTCACAGCTATAAAAAAGACTTAACATTATGGAATACATCAAGGGGCTATAATTTCAATTTCATCAGTCATCAGTACAAACAACAACCCTTGGACTGTGAATTCCTTGAGAACAAGGACTTTTTTTTTTGGCATTTCTTTATATTTAACATTGTAGTTTATATTTAACATGATAGTAAGTGCATAATGCTTGAACAATGATTGATTGGTCTGTAACTTAGAATCTTAGAGAACTGGCTGAGGTTCAAAAAAGTTTAATGATTTTGCCTATGATCATACAGCAAGTAATTATAGAGTAAACCATGAACATTGATCTTCCTAATTCTGTCTTACTTTTTTATCCTTGATAGCCTGCTGCTTCTCCATTTGTATATCATCTGTATTTATACGAAAATAATATATTTAAGTTTATTTTTTATTAAAATTAAACTCATAATGAATTAATGTTATACTATATTACATTCACAATTTTTTTCTTAAGCTAATATTTGTACTCACAGTTATTTCTCATAGAATATCGAAGTATTTTTTTCTGAACCTCTCCTTTAACAAGATCCACATATATCTTGCTGATCATGCACCATGTCTTGTCAGAAGAGACAGATAATGACTATATGACATCACACTTTGGAGAGCTGACAAATCTATAATCTTATTTGGTTTGACAGATATAAAGGGCATTTCAAAAAAATGACTATATCTGCTATGATTTTAAGAGGGTTAACATACAAGTGAAAAAAGAAATCTTCCTAAACCCTTTCCCTAGACAATATGTTCTTCAAAAGAATGATGGAATGTTTTTCTTAATTCATGATATTGCTCCCATTTCTCTAGATTCAATATAATTAACTGATTATGGAATATACCAGTATCTGTCACAGAGAGAAGAAAATTATCAAATATCCTATGGGTCCATCTATATTGATCTATTTATATCTTATGTAAGAAGCATTCTTAGCCTTTACTATTTTCTCTTGCCTCCACTATGTAGAAAATTTTACACTGTCACTTTCATGGTTTTAGCAGTGGATAAAATCTATTATTTGTTGTTGTTTAATTAGAAGAGAATTCAGAAGCTTATACAATTAATTAACTTTTGCCACATTCCTGGTTTAAATGTTTTAATGAAGCTTTAAAAAAGTGATATTCCTTTACTTAGAAATTAGATTTTATAAAGCTAGGTGTATTTTTTAATAATTTCTTTGTTCTGTTTCTCATTGTCCAAACCATCCATGTAACAATTGTTTTTAGTTGCTTTGCTTTGGGGACTAAAAATAATTTCCTATTATTGTCATTTCTATTTGTCAGTGATAGAAATATGCATTGCCTTAAAGAAAAATAATTAAGATGCATCTCTTCTGGCAAACTAATTGAAAGAGAAATTGTATCTGACCCTTCCAATCATCACACAAACACCTAAAAATAAAAGAAAATACACCAAATAATAATGAAACAATGAGGATAGATACAATTCCCTACAAGGAAAATTCTAGAGAGAAAAAAAAGTGTAAATATTACCCCATCACTGTACCTACAACTCCAAGAATCTATAAGATACCTTTATGTATATCTTTATCTCTGTGTATCCATTTATTATTGCTTCTCAGAATTTCAAAGTTTCCCCTCAGCAGTGATCCATCCAGAAATGCCTTTTCTTATTAACTTGGAGAGAAAGAAGTCATAGAGGCACAAGTGGCTTAGCAGTGCTGGACAGATCAAAGTACTTCCTAAAGACTAAAGGACTTTACCTATAGCAAGAGGGACAAATGAGAGTATAAAACCAGCTTCTAATGTTAAAAGCTAAAATAACAGTGGTAAGAAGCAGTGCAGTGACTTCCTGGTCATAAACTCACTGAAAAAAGGTCTAAAAAATAAACAGACTAAATCATTATGAGAAAATCAGTTAAAAATTCATAGTGAGTCATCTGTCTAGACCAGCTTGACAAAAGAAGAAAAACAGGGTAATCTAAACACAATAGATAGTGGATTCACCCAGAAGAGTGCAATTTATGAAACAATTTAGTACTTGGAGGAGGTTAAGCTCCTAAATGAGGAGTTCTCAGACCCACATAAATTATCCTAATGAGGACAGGAACAAACTAGCAGGATTGTTGCCCACTACCCAGATAAAGGAAATAGATCCAAGATAAACTGAGAATAGGATCTTTCCAGGAAATCAGTTTTTTAGGTTAAATTATGCATGAAGAAAAACAATCTATCTCAGCTTACAGAGGAATAACCAAGGCAGGAATCCAAAACCAAAGAAAAGTCTACAATCCTGCTACTCTGGACCAGTAGAATTATGGGCCAAGTCTAGCAACAACCTACTCTCACACAAATCCTTGAGAAATTTTCAGAGTTCAGAAGCAGGACAAAAGGTAGGGCAGGGTTGAAGCAATCAGACTTTGCCCAGGACCAGAGATCACTATAGAAGCCTGAAAGCTTTCAAGAACTGGTCAATTTTTTTATATCTGAGAAAGCAATAGGAGGACCAGTCAAAATTTTCCTCCAAAAGTGGCATCATCAAACTTATTATCATGTCTGAAGAAGGAATTAGACTAGAAAAAAATTTGAAAAACCATAAAAACAATCTTACCATAATAAGCTACTATATTGGCTGAGCTGTTCAATATATTAGCACAGGAAAAAAATAATTCCATATCTACCAGCAATGACTCAGAGAAAAACACAATTTGGACCCAAACACAACTGGACCTTTTGAAAAAATGAAGAAAGGATTTTTTTAAGTCTTAAAATGTTTTATAGTGAAATGAGAGCATTCAAGGGAAAAAATAGGAAAGAAGAAATATGTAAGAAAGAACTGGAAAGAAAATTAACCACTTACTCAATAGATGTAAAATGGTGCACAAGCAACAAACTCCCTGAAAATTAGAATGAACCAATGATTGCTTTAGTTAATAAGCAAGATTAAAGTTAAAGGGCTGGAAGAAAATGCAAGTTATATAACAAAAAATGACTGATATGGAAAATATATTGAGGAAAGAAATTTTAAGAATCATTGTACTATCTGAATGATATCACCAAGAAAAAGAAGAGACTATATATAATATTGTAAGATTCTTAAAAGAAATCTTGCCAACTCTCTTAGAATCTGAGGGAAAAGTAGAAATAGAAATGATCACTGGTCACTTTCTGAAAACAACGCTAGAATTTAAACTCCCAGTAATATCATAGCCAGATCTAGAAATTCCAACTCAAAGTATAGATTCAGAATGAAAGAATTTAAATAACAAAAAAGTACAGTCAGAATCATACATAGCAGCCACAATATAAAAAGGTTGAGAGCTTTGGAATATAATATTCAATAAGGCAAATGCTATGGGCTTGTGGACAAGAATAACTAACTCAGCAAAACTGAGGAATATTGGGGAAAGAGAGAGGATATATATCTTAATGAAATAGAGGACTTTCAAGCATTCCTAATGAAAAGAATAACAGATGTAGAGGAATTCTGAAGTTAAAAGACAAGACTGAAGAGAAAGACAAACAAATGAGCAAAGATAAAGAATAAAGTAAAAATGAACTGTTTACATTGAAATATGAAGAAATTACCTTTCTGAACCCAAAATTATCAGGATTTATAGAAGGAGTTTAATTTAAAAGTCCTTTGAATGGTGCTATTTTAAGAAAGGAATTAAAAGAGAAAAGATTCGGAAAATACTGCAGGGAAAAGGAAAGAAACGTTAGGGAAGCTATTTCACATCATCTGATTATACTTTCATCTCAACTGGTCAAAAGAAAAAAAATACACACACACAATTAGACATAGCAGTGAAGAATACATTTCACTCAAAAGGGAAAGGTGGAAAAGAGTAGAGAAGAATTAGAAAATAGATTTAAGGAGTTCTAAATAAAATAGTTCTAAACAAAATAAACTCTAAGAATGTAAAAAAAAAATTATTAATTCTTTTTAAGGTAGCAAAAAAAAAAAAAAAATGGAAATCTAAGAAAATGTCCATAAACTGGGAATTGGATTCTCACGATGTGGTGTATAAATGGGATGGAATATTATTGTGCTGAATCAACATAAGGCCAACCAAAATTCCAGAAGACTAATGATAAAACATGTTACCCTTCTCCTTATAGAGAAGTGAAGTCCCATAATACAGAGTGATACTTGTTGGGTTTTTTTTTTCCTTAAACCTGGCCAATGCATAAATTTGTTTTGATTGAACACACATATTTTAAATGATTTTATTTTTCATATTTATCAACTATGGTGGGGGGCAAGATAGGAGAATGAAAAAGCAAATCTTTTTTGATTAAAACAAATAAATTCTAAAAAAAATTAACTCAGCCTCTTCCCAGGACTGGAAATCTTAAAAAAAAAAAAAAAAAAATCCAAAGAAAATAAAGATAAGGAAAAAAGATTGTAATAACATAGTTAACCCCCATTTGTCATTATTAAGGTTATTATCAATATAACAAAGTAAATTAATAATAATAAGTAGCATAGAGGAAAAGGGAAAGAAATGCAATAAATAAATAAATCACAAATGAATCAGATATAAAACTGAAGAAAAAGGGAAAATAAGCAATTGAGGAAAGAATATAATATTGTTATAAGATCAATACAGAGCTTCAACTTCCCTGGAATTGTCCTTTTCTAAATTCACATGCACATGTCTTTACCCTGCCATTGCCACCCACCTCACCCCCCAAAAAAAAACATGGGGTAGATGTAGAACAAAAGCCTATTCTTGGATCTTCTCAAGATCTATATATATCTTTTTGATATTCTTCTAGGTGTATTGAGGAAATAAGTTACAAGATGACCTTCTTCAATCAAGAATCAGATACTGTTAATCAAACATACTTCCCAACTCATTATACATACCACCATTAACTTCTTTCTAGCGGCTAGAGACCCAGCTAGCCTTTTCTCATAGTTCTGCTCCTTTACAGGTAGCATTTTTAAATTTATTTTGTCATTTACATGTATGGATTATTTAATTGTACTTTAGCTTTTCCACTTCCATCTGACTTTCTCTAACCTATTTCCCTTCAGTACTACTGATTATAATAAAATTCATGAAGCATTTTTAGATTAATATAACCTTTTTGGTCTAATTAAAATGGAGTAAAACAATGTGAGTGTTAAACAAATGCATTCTGTGATATGCCGACCATATCTCAGTTCTTTCAACAGCAAGTTTTGGGTATAACTCTGGCTTTTATTATATTACTGAAGAAAACACAATTCAATATGTAGCTATCATTGTTTCATGATTTTCTCCATTTTATGAATACACCTATGAACAGGTTCATGGAGAATTTAGTCCAACAGTGAGCTTTGACAAATTATGGTTGGTGATAGAATACAGGGCAAAAGATTTGAGAATAGAGGGCACTTTGGAATCAGTTGCTTCACCAAGAGATTCACATAGGCAAGAAAGTGTAGATATTATATTTGTTATTGTTATTTTTTTACCTTCTTTCTATATGTATAAATGTATAAAATTGGCATCAACATGAGTTACTGGTTTGTGTTAATAAAGGCATACCAGTTGGGAAAGTAAAGTACAAAGAAGTAAACTGATAAGTACAGAGACTACCCCTTCCACAACAAGCTATTAATTTTTTTTTAAATTTAGGTGGTAAGAATGACAATTATCACTCCCAGAACCCCCAATATATTCATTGTTAGAACATATAGTTTCTAAAAGAACCTACAGTTCTTTAACATTATTTTTAATCCTCATGGGCCCTACAGTGGGCTAAACTGAATTTAACCCTGCTCTCTACTTCCTCCAAAAAACAAACTGATACTTAACTAGGAATGGGTACACTATTAAATTTCTAATTCTGTGGTTCTGTTAGCTGAGGCTGAATTTCCCTTTCTAGAGATCACAAAGTTTATTTTAGGGGTGATGATACAGTGGAGGTGGGGGGAACTTAAACTTCCTCTGAAGGAAAAATTAGACTTGATAGTGCTTTTCTCAAGTGAAAGGAATAGATTATGATGTAGCAGAAGCAGATAAAATTTCTATAGTGCAATGTATCCATTTTAGAGAATTTCCAGGAAAAGAAATAAAGGAGGTTATGATAATAAAAGAAAAAGAAAACAAAATAATCTAGCAGAGAATATGATAGAGCCCTTTCCAGAGACATGACCCTGAGTTGAAAGAATTCAAAATGATCAAAGCATTAGAGACAAGATGGAGAAAAGGCAAGGACTTATGATCTCCTTCAAAACACTTCAACTACCTTTATATAATGACTCTAAATAAATTCTAGAGCAACAGAAGACACAGAAAGTCAGAACAAAACAATTTTCCAGCCCAATACAACTTAGAAGTTTAGAAGCTCCTAGCAGAGCTCCAGGTGAAAAAAGGTTGACGAGCTCCTCCCTAGAGCTTATATAGGGTCTATGAGATCACTCGCATAGCCAATCAGAGATGGAGACACTTCCCGTTAACAATGTGATCTCTATGTGATCAGAGTTCCCGCCCAGGAAAGTGGTCCCTGTTTGCTCACAGCAAATCATATCTGGGGATCTCAGGGCTTCAAAGCCTCTGTTTACATCCTGTTTGTTTGACCTTTCCTTGACCCTTACAGAGGGCAAAAAAAAAAGAGTACTTGTGGTAACTCACAGATCAGAACATAGGTGAAGGGAGTAGTAAATATACCTCTCCTTAGATCATACCACCTTGGAAAAATTAAAAACTTATTAGTTCTGAGAAGGATCCTTCAATACTGCTGCACAAAGCCACTGAAGTTTGGGACAGTACATCTTCCACCTTGGAAGCAGATTCCTACTTCAAAAAAGTTAAAAGTCAGGTAATAGATGGGGAAAATGACCAAACAACAGAGGAAAAAAATCTTGACCATAGAAAGTTATTATGGTGACAAGGAAAATCATAACACACATTCAGAAGATAACAAAATCAAAAATAGGAAATGGTCTCAGGACATGGAAGAGGTCAAAAAGCATTCTGAAAATCAAGTAAGAAAAATACATGAAAAATTGGGAAGACAAATGAGAGTGATAATTATGAAAATTATGAAAAACAAGTGAACAGTTTGATAAAGAAAATAGAAAATGATAATGAAGAAAACAATCTATTAAAATTGAATAGGTCAAATGGTAAAGGAAATACAAAAAGAAGAGAAAAATGCCTTAAAAAGCAATATGGGTCAAATGGAGAGGCACACAATTTCACTATGAAAAACAATATATCTTTAAAAGTGGCACAGTGGATAGAGCGCCACAAGTCAGGAGGACCTGAGTTCAAATCTGGCCTCAGACACTTAACACTTTCTAGCTATGTGACCCTGGGCAAGTCACTTAATCCTAATTGCCTCAGCAATTAAAAAAAAAAAAAGTAGAATTGGTCAAATGAAAAAAAGGTCTAAAAACTCACTGAAGAAAATAATTCCTTAAAAATTCGAACTGAGCAAATGGAAGTTAATGATGTTATGAGAAATCAAGAAACAATAAAACAAATCCAAAAGAAATCAAAAATTTTAAAAATGTGAAATATCTCATTGGAAAAACAACTGGAAAGTCTAGAAGAAATAATTTTAAAATTATTGGACTACCTGAAAATCATGGTCAATAAAAAAACCTGGACATCATCTTTCAAGAAATATTCCAAAAAACAAACAAACAAACAAACAAAAAAAAAAAACCTGTCCTGATATTCTAGAACAAGAAGGTAAAATACAAATTGAAAGAATTCACAGATCACTTTTTGAAAGAGATCCCCAAATAAAAATTCCTAGGAATATACAAATTTCACAACTCCCAAGTCAATGAGAAAATATTGCAAGCATTCAGAAGGAAATAATTCAAGTATAGTTGAACTACGGTCAGTATAACACAATATTTTTTAGCCTTTACATTACAGGATTGGAGTGTCTGGAATATGATATCCTGGAGAACAAAGAAGTTAGGATTACAACCAAGAATCACCTACCCAGAAAAAGTGAATATAATCCTTCAGAGGAAAATGGATGGTCAATGAAATAAAGGACTTTCAAGCATTCTTTTTGTTAAAATATTTTATTTTTTCAAATATATACAAAGGTAATTTTAAACATTCATTCACCTTTGCAAAACTTTGTATTCCAATTTTTTCTCCTTCTTTCCCCTCTCCACCTTCCACTAGACAACAAGCAATCCAATATAGGTTAAGCATATATAATTCTTCTAAACATATTTCTACACATCATGCTGAGTGCAAAAACAAACAAATAAATATATATATCAGATCAAAGGGGAAAAAAGAAACATGAGAAAGAAAATTTAATGTAAACAAAATTATCCATTTTGCATTTCATAATGTTCTTTAGTTCTTCTTTGCCCATACATTTCTCCCTTCGCCATAAATCTGAGAGAAAGACTATTGCTTGTTCTTCCACTTTGGCTATAAATCACTGTTTATGTCTAATCATGACTCCATTTGGACCTTAGTTTAGGGTGTTAAGAGATGGTTAATAATGAATGGTATACCATGTTATTTTCCAGTGTTTCCAACAATTTTTGTCAAATAGTGAGTTCTTTTCCCAGAAGTTGGAGTCTGGGTTTATCAAACACTAAATTACTATAGTCATCAGGGATATTTGTTTTGTGAACCTAACCTGATCCGTCTCTCTATTTTTTAGCCAATATTAAATGGTTTTGATGACTATCAGTTTATAATTTATGTTTAAATAAGCACAACTAGGCCACCTTCCTTTTCATCTTTTTCATTATTTACTTTGAAATTCTTGACCTTTTATTCTTCAAGATAAATTTTGTTATTAATTTTTTTCTAGTTCTTTTCTAGCTGCCAAGTAAATTTTTGGCAATTTGATTGGCGTGACACTGATTAGGTAGAATTGTCATTTTTATTATATTAGCTCAACCTACCCATGAGCTCTTTATATTCTTCCAATTGTTTAGATCTAACTTTATTTGTGTGAAAAGTGTTTTGTCATTATGTCACATAATTTTGGCTTTCTCTTTGCAGGTACACTCCCAGATATTTTATATTATCTTTAATTATTTTAAATGGAATTTCTCTTTTTAACTTTTGCTGCTGGATTTTGTTGATAATATAAAGAAATACTGCTAATTATTTCTATGATTTCTTGCTTGACCCACTCATTCTTTAGGATTAGATTAGTTAGTTTCCAATTAATTTTTGGCTTATTTTTTCCATAGATGTTTATTAAATGTAATTTTTATTGAATCATGATATAAAAAGAATGTGTTCATTATTTCTGCATTTGATTGTGGGGTTTTTACACCCTAGTATTTGGTCAATTTTTGTGTAGATACCATTTTTGTGTTCTGCTGAGAAAAAAATTATATTTTTTCTATCCCCATTCAATTTTCTTTAACAGTTTATCGTACATAATTTTTCTAAAATTCTATTCACCTTCTTAACTATGTGTGGGACAAAGATCACCAGTTCAAATAAATCAAGGAGATTTCTCAAGGTAAAAGCAAAAGGAATTATATTAAGACCTCAAAAGAAAGCATGTCTCCCAACAAGCAGTTAGGCAAGGAGATACAAGGTTCCGTTAACAGACAAAAATTATATAGTGGCCTGGGGGTAACACTCCCTATAGACTGGATCTTTGCCCTGACTAGCCAGAACAAATGACCTCACATTCTAAGTCATAAATGAGGAAACACTTTTAAACTAACCACTAAATAACTAAATTACCTTTTACGGGAGTTTCATTGCCAAGGTGGTCCCAATTTAGTCTCATAAAGAAAATGCCTAGATGGTCCCATTCCTTGTAAACCATGTGACCTCTGGAGAAAGAAACTGGCTCTGGAACACAGCCAACCTTCACTCAATTTTTATAACACTGTCTCCATTTTGTGAGACAGCTTCCATGGTTCACTTCATTCAATCTCCCCCACCCCACCCCTCTTTCATTAGTTGAAAGCTTCTTACACCAAAGTTTATAGATTTCTTCAACTTCATTTTCCAGGTCTGACCTATCCTCCCAGGCTCCAGTTCCGACCCCTGTCTCTTGAGCACCATCAATCGTGCTAATCCCATGACTCTCCTTCTATCTTAATGATTTTGGACATTTTCTGAACCATATTGCTAATAAATTGCATTATACAGGGGAACATAACTCCACTGAGGGCTATCAATAGGAAAAACCAGAAAGCCTATTTGAAACATGTTCAAAGGGACAAAGACAAAAACTATTCTCAGAGTACCTTTAAATAATGGGTATAACTTTAAGATGACTAAATACAACCAATAAAACTCATACAGAATGTAAAATATCATAATTTCACATAAAAGAACCTTATCAGAATTAACATTAATAATTTCATTATTCTAAAACAAAAAGTTTATTCAACTTCCTCCAATTGAAGAGTCCCTTTAAACTTTTTTGGAAATATAAATAACAGGTACAACACCTGTTATAATTCCTCTAAGCACAAACATTCCCATCTCCCACCAAAACATTCCTAACTGAAAAGTTAATTTTAGACATTATAAATTGTCTCTAATAGTCCATTCTTGAGATCTTCACAGGTCCTGTTAGCCTGGTGTTCTTCAGCCTCCAAACTGCAGTGTCAATCATTTGTGATATCTGGTAAAGTCCTTCCTATTCTGCTTCTTCCAGAACATAGTAAGCACCCAGTATCCTGCAAACTTCAAACTCCAAAGATGTCCTCTAGGTCAGGATTCCTTGTTTCCTAAGGGCTAAAGAGGGACAAGGACACTGCCAGTATGTAATTCCTTAAAAACTTATCTTTTTTTCAAAAGAGGGTCTTTCCCATTCTCCTGCCAAATAAAATAAACCAATATCATATGAGGAAAGTCCCAGTTCACTTCTGGAAACTGTTATAATTCTTTAACAAAGAACAAGCAAACATTTGGTCCAAGGCAATTTAGTCTCTAACATCAATTTAGTTATCAATTTCTTTTTTCTTTTTCTCTTTTTTTTTTCCTTTTTTTTGCTGAGGCAATTTAGGTTAAGTGACTTACCCAGGGTCACACAACTAGGAAGTGTTAAGTGTCTGAGATCAGATTTGAACTCAGATCCTCCTGAATTCAGGGCTGATGGTATCCATTATGCCACTTAGCTGCCCTAGTTATCAGTTTCTTAAAAATCTAATTCATCCTTTCCACTTTTCCAGATGAGGGCAAATGTCCAGGTGTATGGAATTGCCACTCAATTTGCAATCCTTCCCCATTATTCCTTATAAAACCTCAAAAATAAAATATGTTCCTTTATCGGAATCAATAATCTCTACCAATATATACTTAGGTACAATTTGTTCCAATGTTATTCCACTAACCCCTCATAGCAGCAGAGCTCAGAGGAAAGCTTTCACCCATCCCCCTATATCTCAGTTTCCTCATTAATGTCATTTTATTAAAATCTAACCTAAATATTCTGGAGCTAGATTTCCTCTCTCTCTGGGGAACACCTCCTCAATACCTTATTTATTTTTAGACATATTACACATCTTTCAGATACAATTTGTTCTACAATTATACACATCCCTATATGTCAAATTTTCTTGCTTTTACTTCTTTGTTAAAGGAAGAAAGCAAGACAAACCTTAAGACTTAATCTAAATAGCTTTCTATCAAATTTCACAAAATTTATGCCAGTATTAAACTGGGCTGACAAAACATTAAAGCACAGCTTATACAATTTTTATAAATTATCCAATATACAATTTAGCAAGCAACATAGTAGCTTAAATATATTTCATCTAATTAGGAGATACAAACATGTGATCTCTTTAAGTAAGTTATCAGAGAACCAAAATTTTTAACTTAAGATCAAATCAAATACAGATCTAAATTTCTGGTAACAATATTTCAATATCAGTGCTCACATATCTAAACTCCTAATCCAGAATAAACAAATTCACAATTTTAGCATACAGGAATTAATATTAATTATCCCCTACAGTTTCATAATCAGAATTCCAATGTAAACATGCACATTATATACCCCAAACTTAAGGTAGCAGAAAACTGTCATTTCAAATCCTACCACAGGGCTTTAAGAAATTAACAGACTCTAAGATCCTGGGGGAAGGGGAAAGAAGAAATTTGGACCCAGGTGACTGATTACAGGTGTGTGGCCCAGTGACTGTCTCACTTTCTATGCTAGAAATGCTGGGGATGGGGGCCCATGTCAAAGTGCAAACCTTAGAAAAATTCAGGTCAGCCAGGAACATTTTGCTAGCCAAGATAGATTCCACAAACCTGAAAGGCTTAGAAAAACCCAGAGAGGGAGCAGTTTGTTCCTCCCCTCCCCCCACTTCAGCAGTTTCCCTCAGGAGGCTAAATTGAGTTGATCTGTTGTGTTTTTAAGTAGGTCTAATTTACATGATTAAAAAACCTCTCAAAAACCCCAGAATATGCTAAAATGTTTTTTTGTTTTTTTTAACAGTTCTGTAACTCAACTATTTCTGCAGATTCAAACTGTCCCGTTCAGGGTCCACAGAAATGCCATTTTTCATTTCATTCATTTTTTTAAGTTGGTAGCACACTCCTTTTCCATTTTCCCAAAAGTTCTCAAATTCTCTAATCCCTTTCAGTCTATGCTTTTCTTATTCATATATACTTAAACTTTGTTTATCTGAAACAATTCAGCCTGGTTTTTTTCCCAAATTGACAACAGAGACTAACTCCTTAATTCTCACTCAGAATGCTAACTTTTAACACAGACCACAGAATTCAAAGCAGACACAAATATAGAAATCATACATTCACCCACAGAAATTTATTTTACGTACAGATTTAAGTCGGACATCTTCAATTAGCCCTGGAAGTGTCCTCCTCACACAAAGCAACAATATTTAATCATTTTCCCCAGAGGGAGACTTTTGCTAAGCTTCCCATTTTGAATATTTGATGACTTTTCAAATCTCTCACATCCAATTCAGTAGTCATCTCCAGTCTTTCCAGTCACCCCAAAAGGCCTATCCTGTCCAGAGCACCCCTTCAGAATCTATGAACTTAAGGATTGATTCAAGGGTCTCACAGGTCACTTACTCTTTGGCATTCCATGCACAAAAGTTGCCTGATTGATTGCCATCCAGTCCCAACCACTCAGGATTTGTGAAAGATTTACTGACGTTAGTTTTGCCTTGAGGTTTTTCCTCTTCCAGGTCACTTGACACTGGAAGCAGGGAAAGGTCTCAGAAGTTCACAGGCTGCCTAAAACAAGGTAAGATGCCATCCTGCTAACTCTCACTCACCTAAGTCACATGATCCCGGATGAGCCCCCATAAGCTGTGTAGAACAAAAAACACCAGCTCAAATAAATCAAATAAATAATGCCCTGATTAATCAGGACAAATGACCTCACATTCTAAGTCATAAAGGAGGAAAAAACTTCTTTTTTTTATTAAAGCTTTTTATTCACAAAACATTTGCATGGGTAATTTTTAAACATTGACCCTTGCAAAGCCTTTTTGTTCCAAATTTTCCCTCCTTCCCCACACCCTCTCCCCTAAATGGCAGGTAGTTCAATGCATGTTAAATATGTTAAAAACATGTTAAATCCAATATATGTATACATATTTATACAGTTATCTTGCTGCACAAGAAAAATCAGATTAAGAAGGAAGAGAAAAAAATTGAGAAAGAAAACAAAATGCAAGCAAACAACAACAGAGAAAGTGAGAATGCTATGTTGTGGTATATTCGGTTCCCATGGTTTTCTCTCTGGGTATAGATAGCTCTCTTCATCACTGAACAAGTGGAACTGGTTTGAATCATCTTATTGTTGAAGAGAGCCACGTCCATCAGAATTGATCATCATATAGTCTTGCTGTTGCCCTGTACAATGATCTCCTGGTTGTGCTCATTTCACTTAGCATCAGTTCATGTAGGTCTCTCTAGGCTCTCTGAAATCATCCTGATTGTCATTTCTTACACAACAATAATATTCCATAGAATTCATATACCATAATCTATTCAGCCATTCTCAAATTGATGGCCATCCACTCATTTTCCAGTTTCTTGCTACTACAAAGAGGACTGCCACAAACATTTTTGTGCCTGGAGATCCCTTTCTCTCCTTTAAGATCTTTTTGGGATATAATCCCAGTAGTAACACTGCTGGATCAAAGGATAGGCACAATTTGATAACTTTTTGAGCATAGTTCCAAAGTGCTATCCAGAATGGTTGGATCCATTCACAGTTCCATCACAATGTATCAGTGTCCCAGTTTTCCCACATACCCTCCAAAAATCATCATTATCTTTTCCTGTCATCTTAGTCAATCTGACAGGTGTATAGTGGTATCTCAGAGTTGTCTTAATTTGCATTTTTCTGATTAATAGTGATTTGGACCACCTTTTCATGTGACTACAAATAGTTTCAATTTCTTCATCTGAAAATTGTCTGTTCATATCCTTTGATCATTTATCAATTGGTGAATGACTTGAACTATTATAAATTTTAGTCAGTTCTCAACATTTTTTAGAAATGAGGTCTTTATCAGAACCTTTGAATATAAAAATGTTTTCCCAGTTAATTGCTTCTCTTCTAATCTTGTTTGCATTAATTTTGTTTGTATAAAAACTTTTTTAACTTAATATAATAAAAATTATCTATTTTGTGACCTCAGTCCTGTCCTGTGACTATTTGCCCATAATTCAGTCATCAACCAGAGCTGATAGGACCTCAAACACTCCTACTAGTTGTCTCTGGTTTAAGTGAAATCAAAGATTTCTTAACTACATTCAGTGTCAAACCAAGGCACAGGGAAGCTCTCTCCCAGAATATGCTATTCCTATAAATTTCTTACTTTGATTTTCCCCTCTCAAAGTTCTTTAACTGTCCCTCTTCTAAAGTCACTAACCCTCCAACTGCCATCTTTTTAGATTTAATTACTGTTGAGAAGCAAATTAGGCTGATGGAGATAAAACAAAATGTATTGATTGATTTTTCTATATAGTTAATTCCCTTATTTAATTTTTATGAATTTTTGTTTAAAAACCTAATAGCTGGAGCAGCTAGGTAGGGACCCTGAAGTTACAAGAACCTGAATTCAAATCAGGTTTCAGACACTTAACACTTCCTAGCTGTGTGACCCTGGGCAAGTCACAACCCCAATTGACTCAGCAAAACAAACAAACAAACAAATAAATAAATTAAATCCAGTAGCCACATTTTATTTTTCTTGAACATTTACCTTTGCAAATTGCTTTATATACTTTACCTCGCTTAATCATCATTACAACAACTTTGTGAGATATTATTATGATTCTTATTTTAACAGTGAAGAGCCTGAGGCTGAGAGCTTAAGTCAATTGCTGAGGATCCTAGTGTCTAAGGAAGAATTTAGGACCATCTCTTCCTGATTCCAGTTCTATTCTTGAGTCTAGTACATCAGTCTTCCCCTTGTCAATCACATTGGAACATCTTGTGGTTACTATATTCTCATTGCTAGAATGTGATTTTTGCTGTTGAAATATTATTTCTTTATATTATAGGGTTTATTTTGTTATATTTTATATACACAGATGTGTACATATGTATGTAATTTGTTGACATGTATTTTTAATTTATTTAAATTTATTGACATCTAGTTTTAATTTAATCTTTTTCAGATCAGTCTCTGATTTTTCTTTGTCAAAGAGGATTTTCTTTTGATGTCTGTGAATTGAACAGAAATTCAATTTCTATAGCTATTTATACTCACTCTAAGCCATCAAAATCTGAACAGTGAGTTGTAGAGGCTAGAGCTGGGGACTATTATTGACAATTGGATGAAAATCAGAGTTATTTGGATATAAAGGCACAGTCAAGTAGTTCCATTTGAAATGTAATAGGTTGGTCCACAAAATCACTAAATGTCTTTAAAGCCATTATTTTTTTTTTTTAAAGCCTGGTTTTGTTTTCCTCCCAGAGCTTCATTTCAAGAGATCATAAGGGAAAAGTGCTTAAGGCAAAAATTAAATTGGTCCTGGTTTTAGAAAAATATCTAGCCCTCAAGCTCCAAAATATTTTACAAAATATAAAAAACCAAAAATTATATTTCTACAGACAGGACATGCCCTAACTCTGAGGATCTTCCCCCTAAAGACTGATATTTTTGTGATGGTAATTGAGGATATCTTTTTTCTCTATTGTGATATGGACTTTAGTCATTGAATGAGAGGAGGGGGATTGCCTCAGATAAATTGAGGCCTGGAAAATATTTTAATTTAGAAAGTCCAAGGCATCAGCTATATTCCTGGATGTCACCAGTCATCTTGCCATTGGATTTTGATGACTCTAGAGGATAGAGTAAGTCCAACTATTTTGTGCAACTTTGTCACTGTTAAATCAATTCAGATCTGAATCAAGGCATCTTTTAATATCATTCACACTCTTCAGGAAGAATGGTAAAGAACAAACAACAACTTTTGATGAAATTTTTCCTTTTCCTTCACTTTGGTTGCCATTCTTTTATTTTATTAGGCTAATTTCTTCATATTTTTAAGAGATGAAGCAGATAGTCTTACAGAATCATTCATTTGTCTTTTAATTAAATATTAAATTTTTAAAATAATGTCATTAATTATATGTGTTGCATTTATATGAGACATTAAAGCTTATAAAGTAATTATGGAATTTGATTCTTAAACTCAGGAAAGAGATATAACATATACTACTATATCTCCATTAAATGATTTGCCCATGATCACAACTAAAATAATGTTAAACAAAGTTTCTTTATAGTACTTATAATCAGTGAATCAACATATGTCAGAATTTGTTTAACAAATGTTAAATTTAAATTGTAAACTTTAAGGTGTGTATTTAAATACGAATGCTAAAAAGAAACTTCATAAAAATATTTCTAATTCCTTTGACTAAGTTCCTATTAACTTCCTATTGCATCTGTCCTTTAGTATTATAATTTAATTGTTATTTCCAGGATTTCACTTTTCATGATTTTATAAAAGCCCATATAAGCGTTTTAATTCTAATTCTAACCTCTCTTTTAGTACATTACAAACTCATTTAGTAGTCTTATTAATTTTTTTAGGAATCACTACAAAATGGTTGGCAGTATCATTGCCCTTAAAATCTCTAGGGAGCTCTACAAAGAAGTTTTATCAGCTTGAGGTTGAGGTATTTGATGAAGTAATAATAAACTGGCTTTGAATTGTCTTTCATTACCGATTATCTCTCCTAGGGAGAATGTAATCTTATTCAAATTATAATAGACTCTGTTATCAATGAGGTTTACTATTTATTTACCTGTACCTAGACATGCAAATGCTTATGTATTCTGCTTTTTTTCCCACTCTACTTGTAATGAAATTCCTTAACTACTAGAATCATGCATGATCACAAATTACAAACTAAGTAATTCACTTAGCATTAACAAAAAACTCAGTTCATCCTTTATTTATATATCTTGATAAAGGAGTAAAATCCAATCATTAGAGTTGAAATGCTCTATATCTTAATCTACCTTTAAAATGAGCACATGATTTTATGTAGGAAATAGTTGTGCTGTTCCCCTAAGGGAAATAAATACTAATTTACACTGTGCTGAGGTAATGTTAAGCGCAGAATATTCAAAGGCATTGTTACAACTGCTTAGCATGGGGATATTATAATGAAAATAAGAAGAGCTTATATTTGTTTAGCAATTTCCTTTCAAAGGGTTTTCACATACATCACTTCATTATATAAACCTTGTAGATTATTCCCATCCTATAGATGAGTCCTCTTATTTGAATACCCTGGACTACTCAATTTCTTCCTTTAATTTACAAAGAGGTATATATAATGGAAAGAACACTGACACAGAGTTGAAAGGAACTTGTAGTCCAAGCTTCAAAACTTAAAAGTTGTTTGACCTAAGGCAGTTCACCTGCCTTTTATCTGAGTTTTGCTTTCATTGTTTAATAAATGAGTGTAATAATTGCAAAACTTCAATAAGCATTTCTTAAGCAATGTTATGTACAAGGAAATAAGGAAGAAGGAAAGCAAGAAACAAACATTTATTAAATGACTACTATGTGCCAGTCACTCTGTCAAGTGGTTTTACAAATATTATCCATCTTATTTGATCCTCCTAACAGCTTTGGGAGGTAAGTGATATTATTATATCCATTTTACAGTTAAGGATACTAAGACAAATGGAAGTTTCAAGTTATTGTGCTAAATTGAACAATACAAAGAAAGGTAAGGGAAGATGTTATAGCCCTTGAGTTATATATTTTAATAGAGAGGCAACATAAAAATTGCCAGGTACATAGAAGTCATACACAGAATATATGAAGATTGAGGCACTAGGAAAGGGCTCCTTCCAGAGGTGAGATATACACTTGCTCTTGAAAAATATTAGGGAAACTAAAAGGTAGAAATAAGGGATAGAGATGAGAGAGAAAATATTATGGCAAAATAGTTGAATCTTAGAATGGTTGGATGGGAGTGATAGGGTTTAAAAACAGGAGTCAGATTATGTAAATAAAAGACAAAAGACTGTATCTGACCCTGAAAGTTGAGTAAGAAAGGACATTAGTCAGATCTATATTTTTGGAAAATAATCTTGTCAGTTGAGTGGTGAATGTACCAGAGTAGGGAGACCAGTAAGAAAACTATTGAAATTTTCTGATAAAGAAGGCTAAAACTGAAAAAGAAGCATACAGAGCCAAAACTGGGGTTGTGGCTTAGAAGAGTATGTGGGATAGCAACTCTTACCCAAATTAAAATTAGAAACTCTCCAAGTAAAAAGCAAAAAAAGGATTTATTATGGTGTCAGAAAGGGCAACTCCAAGCAGACAAGGTATCAGTAGAGGAATGCAAAGCACAAGCTGCAAAACACAAGATTATATAGACCCTAACACAGAAACCCCTACCTGCTCTCTGACCTTTTCTCCCATTAGCTGGTGAGTTCTAATTTACCCATAGACTAAATATGGAACCGAGAATATATTTTACCATAAAAGGGTAGGAAGAGAGAGAAGGGAAATGTTTGTTTATCTAAGATAATCGAACACCTGCAGTTTTAGCTCTAGCTCAACTTACTATTGCAAAGTCTCAAGTTGCAATAAGGACGTAGGTTGAAACCACATCCTTTTGAGAGATCTTCACTCATGTTGTGCCATTCAATCCCTCCTCCCTATTTATTAATCTTTGAAGACCTCTCACCATTTTTGATACATTTCTTCAGCCATCTCATTCTCAGCTTCCAAACCCTCAGGACCTAGTTTTTTCTTTTTTCTCTACTGGGACAATTAAAATTGTCCTTTTGATACCTCAAATCTAACTGAATCCCCGTCCAGGTTGTCCAATCTTTACCATCCTGACCAGTGATGTCTCTACTACCCTTCTGATAAGCTGTATCACCCAAGGGATACAGACAGGGAGTAGTAGTATGACTCCACTAAAAGCTATCAGGAAACAAAGAACCTCTTTCCACCAGTGCTTCTAGATCAAGACCACCTAGAGGTACTAAATGATAAGAACCAGGTCTGGAATGGAACATGGGCCAATTTTCTGATGTCTTTGGCAATGTCTATTATCACCAATTTTCACACAGCAAAAATTTAATTTCCCACAAACTCTATTTTCTTTGGCCAACAAATAGTCTAATACCAATTTATGCTGGAGTACTGCTTCTGTAATCTGAGTGGCCTGGTTCATATTCCTCTGAGTAGCTTGTGGCATATTCCTTTCAGATGGTGGATTACAGGCTTGATGATCCATAAAACAGTCACACCTAAATTCAAAACTCCAAATAACATAAGTTACATCCCAAGAGATTTTATATCAAATAGCGAGTCTCATTAATCAAAGCTTCAGTTGAATTTAGCTCTCAGGGATCACATATCCTAAATAAGTATTGACTATAATCTTACATTGATAACAATAAGAGATTCATCCTAAAAAGTTCACAGCTTATCTTCATATCTAAGTAGATGATTTTAAATTCAACATTACACAAATCATTTTACTTTAATATGCTCAATAACCAATCTATAGCAAAACATATTCAGGTATTAACCATGTTCAGAGGACAAAGACAGAGACCACTACTCTCAGAATCTCTAAACAATGAGAACAGTTTTTAAATGACTCCATATAACCAATTAAACCTCATATAGAATATTGACTGTACTGTACTTATTTCACATTAAAGAACCCTATCAGAATTAACATTAATAATTTTTTCATCTTAAAAAATATTAATTCAACTTCCTCAAATTGAGGAATCCTTATAAACTTTTCTGGAAATATAAAAAACAGGTATAACACCAATATTATTAAAATCCCTCTAAGTACAATCTCCCCTCCCACCAAAACATTCTAAATTGCATTACAGGTTCTTTAAATCCTGGTCTCAGCCTCCAGACTGTAGTCTCAGCCATATGTAATGTCTGCTAAGGTCCTTCCTACTCAATTTCTTCCAGGACTTAGAACTCTCCTGGAGTTTCTCCACTTTCCTAGAACTGCAAACTCCAAAGATGTTGTCTGGACCAGCAATCCTTGCTTCCTATGGGCTAAAAGGGACAAGGACTGCCAGCATATGCTTCCTTAAAAACTTATCTTTTGTTACAATAGAGGTTTTTTTTTTTTTTTTTCCCCCTTTTTCCTCCTAAATGAAATAAATTAATCTGATATGGGGAAGTCCCAGATCACTTCTGAGGATAGTTCTAATTCTTTAACAAAACAATAGGCAAACATTTGATCTAAGGCAATTTAGTCTCTAATATCAATTTAGTAATCCTTTTTAAGAATCTGATTTATTTTTTCCATTTTCCTTGATGAGGGCAGATGCCCAGGTATATGGAATTGCCACTGAAATTTGCAGTCCTTCCCCATTATTTCTTATAAAACCTTAGAAGTAAAGTATGCTCCATTATCAGAATCATTGGTTTCAAGCAATCCATACTTAGGTACAGTTTGTTCCAATGTTATTCCACTAACTTCTCTTAAGACAGTAGAGCTCAGGGGAAAGCTTCTACCCACTCTACCCACTCTGTCAAATGGTCCCCTTTAATCAGTAAATATCTCGTTTTCCCACTGGTGTCATTTCAGTAAAACCTAATTTGAATATTCTGGATCCAGGCTCCTCTTCAATACCTTGCAATTATACATATCCCTATATGCAAAATATATAAATAACTTTGGACCAAATTTTACAAAATGTATACCAAATATATAACAAGTCTAATAAAATGTTAAAGCACAGCTCATACAATTTTCTTTTAACTTAAAATCAAATCAAATACAGATTTTCTAAAAGTCTTATACTAAAATAAACAAGTTCACAATTTTAGCATGCACTAATAGCAATTATCCCATACAATTTCAGAATCAGAATTCCAATTAAAACATGCACAGTCCAAAATTTAAGGTCCATCTACATGGGAGGAGAACATGCACGAAGGGCTTTGCAAAACTGGCAGACTTTAGGACTCAAAAGGTTGGAGAAATTTGGACCCAAGTGTCCGGCTGCAGGTCTGTGGCCCAGTGACTAGCCCATTCTCCCTGCCTGAAATGCCAAGGAACCAGGTCAAAGATGTTGTGACACCAGCACAAACCCCAGAAGAATCCAGGCCATTTAGGAACACCAGCCTAGCCAGGACAGATTTCACAAGCCTTTACAAGGTAGAGAAGCATGAAAAATCCCAGAGAAGGCATTGCTTTTGGTTTTGTTGTTGTTGTTGTTGTTGTTTTTCTGTAAGCCTCAGGTTCATGCCTTCACAAGGTCTACTTAAACATAATAGACTACCTCAAGTTAGCTAATAGAAACAGAGCAGAGCAATTTAATGATTAATCTCAAAAACCCCAGAATCTGATAAAAATGTTTTAGCAGTTTTATAATTTTAACTATTTCTGGAGACCCAAATTGGCCAGTTTTAGGTCCACAGAAATATGTCAGTTTTTTTTTTTTTTTTTTTGATGTGGCAATTAAAAATTTTTGCTATCTCAGAACTAGTCCTTCCACTTTCTAGCTAAAAGAGATTTGCATAAACCCAATAAAGTACAAAAAAAGTGCTTTTAAATCCCAAATAGATTTTTTTTCTTGGTAATTCAGCTGACTGAGAGAAACACAACAAACCACAGCTTCTCTCTCTCATACATACACATAAACATAAATTACTTTTCTAAATCAATCAAGCTCCTGTTCTCAGCCCCATTTTGGGATGGAAGCAAGGAGGGGAGTTCCGGGGCCGAAGCCTTAGGAGTGGGCTGGCTGGGTTGAAGGCTCCTTTGAATTTACAGCCAACTCTTAGGGATGGACAGTTCCAACCAGTGAGTGGAGCATCTGCCCAAAGAAAACAACAGTATTTAATCCCTATACATTTTGGTACTTTATCCCAATTCTTCCTAAAAGGCTATCTTCCTGGCACAATAGATAGGTTTTTAGAGCCAGCTACCTTAAATTCCTTTCCCATAGTTCACAGCATCTGGTCCACTTTGATGGAGGACTCACCCAATCTTATTGAAGAAAAATGGGGAATTCTTATGAACTTTAGTCACTTAGTTTCCTAATACCAAAGGGAAATGGGAGTCTTATACAGATTGCTTAAAGTCTTCCAATCCCAATCCCAGTTACCCAGAGAGTCATCAGTTCTTATCAAAGGGAAAATCCAAATAGGGTAAAGAAACTGGTAGGGGGATGAGGAAGACTCTAAGTGGTTCAAGTCCATAAGAGGACTTATATAGAGAGGATTATATAGACCCTGACGCAAAAGCCTTCAATCTCCTTCCCTCTTTCTGACCTTTTCTTCCATTGACTAGCAAGTTCTAATTTATCCAGAGAGTAAATATCGACTCCAAAATGGACAACATTTTAGCATATTCAGTATTTAAATGCTAATGATGGGAAGAATATTTGTTTATCTAGGAATCAAACACCTGCAGCTTTTAGTTATTAGCTCAACTTGTTATTAAAGTCTCATGTCAAAGCCACATTCTTATGAGAGATCTTCACTCAGTTTATACTATTCAAAGGAACACCCAGGATATACATAAGAGATGTTGTGAAAATAGAAAGATTTCAAACCATTTTTTGGCATAGTCAATGAACATTTATTTAGGCACTGTGCTAAGTGCCTGGCACTTGCAACACAAATATAAAAAAGAATACTGGTCCCTGCCCTCAAAGAACTTAACAGTCTAATATGGAAAGAATGCTCACAAAAGAAATCTGAAAAGTAAAAAAGGTAAAATACCTAATAAAAAGGCATGGTAGACAAGTAAAAGAAATGCAAAAGAAGTACAGCCAGGTGAGAAATGAGAATGTCTGGAGACATTCTTGTCTTTCATTCTTGCTTTCATCATTTATAAAGTGAGTATAATACTTGCCAAACCTTGTTTACCTTCTCTTGTCCACCTTCTTTTAATTGAGATTGAGGAGTCTGTGATTCTACCCTTCAATCACAGGACCAGAAGGAATTCATGAGGCACCAAAATTGATGTTATTTCCCAATGGTGAGTTTACTGGGGTTGATGGAGAAGGCAAATATGTCCAAAATGAGTATAGTTGAAAAAATCCAAAAATAATAAACATGAATGAAGAATCAAGGATGGCAATGAGGTTGCTAGCTTGTGTGGCTAGGGATAATGGTGTTTTTGACAATAATAGAGAAGTTTAGAAAGGGTAACAGTTTAATAGGGAAAATGTCTTTTTAGAGATGTGTGACAGAAGCTCAATAGAGAAAAACTGGAGTGTACACATAGATCTAAGAATCAATTGCATACAAACAATAAATCAATTCATGAAAGCTAAGGAGATCACCAAATAAGATAGTATAAAACAAAAAAAATAAAAGGGCCCCAGAACAGAGTTTTGGAAGATATTTACAGTTTAGTCGTCATGACATGAAAAAGAACAAGCAAAGGAAACTAAGAAAGGTCAGACAGAGAGGAGAATGAGGTGATAATAGTGTGTGAAAACATAGAAGGAAGAGAATATTTTAAAAGGAGAAAATCAACACCAATGGCAAAGGCTACAGAGATGTAAATATTGGTGAGGGTTGAGGAAAAGCTATTATATTTAATAACTTCTAAGTTTTTTTTTAATTTAAGATTATTGATTTTGGGGGCAGCTAGGTGGTACAGTAGATAGAGCATCAGCCCTGAAGTCAGGAGGACCTGAATTCAAATATGGCCTCAGACACTTAATACTTCCTGTGTGACCCTGGGCAAGTCACTTAACCCCAATTGCCTCAGAAAAAATAAATAAAAATAAATAAAAATAAATTTAAAAAGATGACTGATTTTTAAAGATGATATTTAAGATGATTGGATGATAGCTAACAGATGATGAATGATTAAGTGAAGTTTTTTGTTGTTGTTTAATGAAATAGGAAGGGAGCAGCTAAGTGGCATAGCAGATAGAGTACCTGCTTTGGAGTCAGGAACATGTGAGTTCAAATACAGACTCATATACTTTTTACGCTATGTGACTTGGCAAGTTGCTGAGAGAGGAGAGAGAGACTAGAGAAGCTTGTAGATAGGAAGAGACAGAGAAATAGTGATTTGTTGGAGCTGTCAGGAGAGAATGAAATTAAGGATACATGTAGAAGTACTTTTCTTGACAAAGAAAAGGATCACATCTTCCTCCTTGGCTGAAGTAAAGGAAAATGCTTGAATGACAAAAAAAGAATTAGAAAGAACTTTTGGTGAACTTTTTCTTTTTTTCTTTTTTCTTTTTTTTTGTAAAATTGAGATAAGGTTCTTCAGCTGAGATAATAGCAACTTTCAAAGGCTTTAAGAGAGAAAAACAGGTTTGGAACAGCAACTGTAAATGATGGAATAATAATTAGAGAAAAATAGAATAACTACTCTGCTTACTAAAGGTCTAATTGGTATAAGGTAACTAATTTGTAATGATTCATTAATTAAGATTTTGTGATTCTTCAGTTTTATTTAGCAGACCATAAAGGATATGGATGATGAGAGTAACATATATTTGAAACTTGGCAAGATGTGATTGGTGAAGAGGACATGGAGAAAGAAAATTGAGAGTGGAGGATTGTGCTTTGGTCCAGATAGGTAAGAGGAAGAGTTCCTGGGAAAGAATTAAGATTTGAAGTAATGGAAGTGATGGTGTGAATCAACAACAGGGTTAAGAGACTTAAGACATGGGGGAAGAAGGAATAACAAGACATGCTCAGATAAAGAAATTTGTGAATTCATTAATATGGAAGTGGAACACTTGTGAGTTATGGTGCAAAGTGTGGCTATTTCTTGTGTAGCTCAGATATAGCAAAAGACTAGTTTAAGGAAACTGAATAGATTAAGGTACTAGAGAATTAAGTTATTTGAAAAGGTATTAATATAAATGATGAAGTCTTCTAATAATTAGGACATAAGAAAAGTAAAAGTGAAAAACTGAGCCTGGCCCTGAACTCAGTAAGGAAAGAAAGAGAATTTACTGAGAATCTGTAGGTGCTTATGTACCATGCAATTATCAAATCTCCTTGAAATCTTATTTCTGAGATAAACACTCTTATTCCTTGTCAATCATCTCTAGATAACTTACAGTTTCTCAATGTCATCCCTAAAACTCAGTGCCCCAAACTAAAGGTAATACTCCAATTAGGCCCTAATAAGAGCAAGAGAATAGTGAAATGATCCTGGAAAAGTGTCATAAAACCTAGTTCCTCCATCATGGCAGAGGCAAGGGACTACTTGGACACCATACTAAATACATTACTATATAAAGTTTCTACATAAGATACTTTAACTTAATTGTCATATTTTGTCACAAGGAAGGGTTTGAGCTGGCAGTGGTTGGAAAATAACTGGGATATAAAAATAAAACACATCAGTAAAGCTTTTTTTTTTTTTTTTTTTTTTTTTTTTTTTTTTTAAAGCCCGGAGGCCCCTGTTATGTTTACAAGCTAAGTAAAAAATAAGCAGATGTTAACTTTCCTGCATATCCCTAATTAGACCTGGGCTCTTGAGGATGAAGTAGCTTTGGTTGTAAGTAGTTAGTTTGAAGAAGAGTTTAGCACATCGAGCAGCACTACTTATTTAATGACATAATTTTTGCCTACTCTCTCCTTGGGGAAAAAAGTTATAGTCACTTTCTTTCAGTGAATTTAGTTTGTAAAAAAATACAGAGAGGTTTTTATAATATTTCTGATATTGAGCAAGTGTGAAAAAACACATACAAAAATATTTCCCAATTCCATTTTTGTTTCTTTCCAATCATTTATTTCAAGAGATGCCAGAAAATTCTCCAGACAATCACTTTGATGTTAAAGATAAAACCATGCTAGAGAGCACCATTAACAGCAAGTTCTATGATATTTAACGTGGATAGGGTACAAAGCTCCCAAAGGTCTTAGAACACAGATCTGAAACAGATCAATGAAGTCTAGATGTTGGCCATTATTTTAAGAAGTATTAGAATTGTTGTATAGACTATTATTTGAAGAAGTTTAGATAGACAGTAACAGACTGTCAAGAAATTATATTTATCTGGTTAGATATTAATTAAGCGGCTTAATGTAAGTAAAAAGGAACAAATAATATCTCTTATTATAATAGCAGATATAGGCCTTTTCCACTAAAACAACATGCATGATTCCATGTATGGATCCCATGAAAGAAGATATTCTTTCAAAAATAATAAGAATAAAGAATCATCCAGGCAGCTGATAAAATTGCAAAACTACCTTCGTGCTTTAAAAAGCAACAAATCCGAATTAACTAATTTCTATGAATTCAGTTTTTTTTTAATGAAACAAAGAATGTAGTTGTCTACCTAGAATAAATACATGAGGCAATAGGGAAGTATTCCTCTGGTATGACAGTGAGTTTGCTATCTCACCAACTTTAAGTTGAATGGAGATAGATTCCATGTATAGCACAAATTATCATTCTGGAGGCTTATTCATAACTAGGGTTCTAGATATAGAAGTAGAGGACTTATGAACATAAATGGAAAAAATACAGCTTTTTTCCCCTATTACTCTAACGGAAATGTAGCTTTTCCTTCAATTATGAATTTCTTCTGGAAAACATTGGTCTTAGAAGGAGTCCAAAGACTTCACTAGGTTGACAAGATAGGGGTGAAGGTGGGGAGCTAGGTGACACAGTGCCAGGTCTGAAGAAAGGAATACTCATCTTCATGAATTCAAATTTGGCCTCAGTTACTTATTAACTGTATGACCCTAGGCAAAATATTAAATTCTGTTTGCTTCTATCTCTCTGTGTCTATGTGAGTGTCTCTCTGTGTCTCACCTCTCCCCCCTCACTCTCCCTTTATCTTCCTTCTCTTATCCATTCCTTTCCTGATTATGGGAAAGATGACTTTATAGTATTACTATTCCTCTCATCATCTATTTTCTCATCATTTCAACAACATGAACATCTCCTTAAACTTTCTGAAAGAAATAACAAAGGAGCAGACACCCAAAGATCAAGTTTGTTGCTAAATTTTCAGTATTCACTGGGTCCCATGAAGGAAAGCAAACTCTTTCCTGGCTCCTGGATCCCACAATTCTCTAAAAGCACAGTCCTATTGAATCCAAGTTCAAAAACTTATTATCACCAGTGAACTACAGGATAAAATCTGCTATCTTGTCTCTAATAATATTAATAATGCAAATACTACACAAATTAAGTTATAAAAATAACCCTAGATAAATCATGAGTCAAAGAAGATAATTTGTGTATCTCATAAGGAGATGCTAGCCTTACACAATACAATATAGGTAAATTAATTATGCTCTTTAAAATGTTGAAATAGATATGTTCATAAAAATTTAGCTTTAAAAGATTGTCTAAGCCAAAGACTCCCATTTTGCAGATGAAGAGACTAAAATTGAAGGAACTAAAAAGACTTGCCCAAAGTGAATCAAACAGTCATAAGTTCCAATCCAATAAGTATTCTATTATTACAACTCATTTAAATTTCCAAGATCTGTGGTTATTGTATCATACGGTTAATTATGGTATTTCCCTATGGTTTCAACCTTTTCATTTCTTCCCCAAGTCTGAAAACTTCTTCCTGTCCTTGCAATTATACAAGTTTCTGTCCAGTTTAAACATAAAAATAAACACATAATGAAGAACATCTTGTGGTAGCAAGAACACTGAATAAAATGTTTCTTAAATCATGAAACGATGTGAAAATGAGAAGCAAATATCATAATCATGCTCAGTTGAGAGCAAATGACTAATAATTTTTTTTTCACTCATCCAATTATAGTTATATATAAGGGTGGACATGTGCTGCTTACCTCACAAATGAGTTTAGTGGCTGTTTTCACAATTATATTTGAAGCCTCATTATATGGTTCATGCTCAATTTCCTTGGGGTTGTTTAAAGTAGCAGCTTTTGTTTTGTTTCCACTTTTTTGCAGGAATATCTTTTAACACTATTAGTATTTAGTGGTCAATCTGCAGGTGCTGTTACTGATTATAAAATGAACATTTTGCTTTAAAATGTAATGTTGATTTCATCTCCCAGTTCCTATAGTCTTTTATTGCAATCTTCTCAGTTTATTTTAACTTGTTCCATATTTAGATACTAACATGCTTTTCAGTTCTGATTCTAATCTTTTTTTTTCCCCAAGTGTAGAATTAACATTTCTATTAAAATTGTCTTTTAACCATGTTGCCACAAGGTGGCTGTCTTGCTCTGGCCTATGTATATCTGACATTCCCAATTATTCATCTGTAGGTTTTGGGTTGTTTTTGTTTTCTATATTAGACATTACCAGAGTCTTTTAAAAGTTATAAAAGAAGGGCCAGAGTTTCAGTCTATATTTACTCCAGAATTTACTTAATATGAAGGAAAGTAAATGTATAGTTTGTTTAGTACTTATTTCAGAATCTAGGTGTGTATATGTATGTATGAATATATACATGTATATATTCAAATTTCTATATTCTACTCTCTACCCACTCATCTAAATAATTCATGATAAAATTTCTCCCCAAAGGATTCATAGGGAGGTTGATAAGCATTCTAATTAAGGTCATAGAACATTAGAGCTGGAAGGGACCTTAGCTTTTCTCTATCGTAGTTCATTCATTTGACAGGTAAAATAGCTGAGATTATGAATGAGGAAGTGACTTAACCCACAACAAATACATCAAAGAGTAGAAACTAGAACTTAACTTTTGACTATCTCTTTCCACTATACCTATTTCATCCTGGTGAAACTTTTCTTTTCCCCATTTTACAAATTGTTTTTTTCTTGTTTGCTGCAGATAAGAAAACTTTCTGGTCAGCAGTATCAATAGTTATTATTTTAATCACAAAACAGTTGCTATCATCATCTACATCCAGTTTAATTAGGATTTTCAAAATGTGCTACATAGCCTTGCTAAGCTCAGTGATTTTTTAAAGTATGTTTTCAAATTCTTAAACAGCTACAATATTTCAGGGTGTAAAATGTTTTTCAATAAACTTTGAACCACTCATCCAGTTTGGATCTTTTAAAACAAATCAAGAAACAAATAACAAAATTGGTATAATACTAATATATGATATGCTTACAATTCTATTAGCCCTATTTCAGAAAGTATCATTCTTTCTGCTTTTCAGAGAGAAGCTCTTACCCCACAAACATGCTCTAAACTAGATTGTCCTAGAACAATAGAGCAAAGAACATATTTTGCTTTTGTTCTAGTAATTACCACAAAATAAGCGAAAACAAAGAGAGCAAAATAGCAACAGTACCATAATTGTAATTGTATTGGTTATGATTAGTGGTACTTCTTGTAAGATTGAAGGGGATGGTAAAAACAAACTCTACTCAGATCCTCTCAATGACTGAGAAATATCACCCAACTTCATACCCAACTTTTCAATAAAAGAAAAGAAATGAAATGAGGATGGGCAAGAAGAAAGGAAAAATCACTGATGGAAAGGAAGATGTTCTTACTAGGGTAAGTAATAGAATGTTATATCTAGTTCTTGTGTATTATTCTTTCAAGAGGAATTATGGACTACCTCTAATATCCTTCACTCCTTTGACTGAGAGCATTAAGAAGATCATTATTTTTCCTTATCCATAGCCCATGAGATAGTCTAACTACATCTGTCCTGGAGCCACTTTTAGAGGGATTCAAGACCTAAACAACTGGGCCATCTCCTTTTCCCCACCACAGCTTAAGGGACCCTCCTATTCCTCAATCAAAACAGATAATTATAATTATTTTCCCTCTTTCCTCTTTTCCCAAAGCCCAGAAAATCTTTCATTCTGTCATCTTACCTATCCTGGGCTGTGCTAAAAGCAGCAGGAATTACTGCTTCTCAGCCCCACATAGTAAGAACAGCTATGAGATCATGGGAATGTCTGCTGTTCATCTCTAAATAGAACCTAATCAGGAGACAAACAAGACTGAAGATAAATCCCTTTCTACAAACATTTCCAATTCTTTCATCTTCAAGACATAATAATTACTGCTTTTTCATTAATATAACATGATTATTTTCCCCAGGAAAAGTTTGCTTTTAATGATTTTAAAGCAGAGCCCTTTAACACATAAAATATTCTTTTTAAATGCCCCTCTCTGTGCTGCTAGTCCATGAGTTTACTGGTATAATAAGAAAACTTTCAGGGAAGAGTAAAGAATTAGCATTTATATAGAGCGGACTGTGTTCCAGGTGGTACACTAGGTGCTTTACAAATATTATCTCATTTGATCTTCACAACAACTCTGGGAAGAAGGTACTGTAATAAGAAACTTTGGCACTTATCCAGAGTATTGACTTACTTAGAGTCATACTAATAATAAGTGTCTAAAGACAGATTTGAGGCAAAATTCTCCTGACTCCAGACTTAGTGCTCAATAAGCTGAAATACCTTGCTACCTAAATGCTAATGCTAATACCTTGTATTTACCTTGTAAGTTAAGAAATGGAGTCTTGACTCTATAGTAGGATGAGCTATTTGAAGGCAGAATTTGTAATGCCAGTGTTTAGCACAGTGCTGGCATACAATAGGTGCTTAATAAATGTTTATTAACAGACTGATGACCAATGACTCTTAACAAGCACATCAAGTCCCTAATAAAAAATAGCAACTGCTTCTGTTCCATCACAGAAAGGAGCAAAGGAGAAAGTAGAAATTGGTATTTTGAAAATATGCCATGGGTATTAAGCAATTAAAACCAAAGCTAAAAGATGGGGTATTTGCTCTGATTTTTCTCTCCCAACATGATTCATAAAGCAATGTGTGTTAAAATAAATTAACCAGCAAAATAAAATAAAATATGGGGCACCTTTTGCAGCTTTGGAATCAGAAAATGCTTCAAATTAATCTCAGACCTGTGTGTTTTTCATCAAGCCACTCAGCCTCTCTTTTCCTGAACTTCCTCATTTATAAAATGATGGGGTTAGAGAGCATGGCCTCAGAAGAGCATTGTAGTTGTAGATCTATGATTCTCTGACCCTTATAACTCACAGTGGCCATAAAAATAATGTATACAAACTTTTAGCAAAATGATAATGATGTATAGGGACTACTAGGTGAGACAGTGGATAGGAAGACCAGCCTTGGACCCTTACTGACTGTGTAACCTTGGACAAGACATTTAAATTTGTCTCAGTTTCTTCATCTGTAAAGAAGCTAGAAAAGAAAATGACAAACCACTCCAGCATCTTTGCCAAGAAACCCAAATTGTGTAAGAGTCAGACGTGATTGAAACAACTGAACAATGATGCATTCAGGTAGGGACCACATATGGCCAAAGTAATTGACAATCCCACTGATGCAGGATCTCAGTGTTCATTCTCTCCTCCTAAAGCCCTCTAAAAACTCACTTCTTACCTGCCTCACAGGAAGGTTCCCAGGACCTGCCTGTGCCCATGTAACCCCTACAAGAGAGAAGTGGGGTGGGGAGAAGGGTAAAAGAATAACCATTTACTGAATCCCAACCAGATGCTGTGCTGTGCTTTGCAGATATTAATTCATGTAATAGAGTAACTCTGAATTGCCCACTTCGCACACTTTTGAGTCCAGAGCCCACTGACTTTTTCTGCTGCTGCTGCTTCTAACACCAAGTGACTACCTTTCTCCATCTTTGTTTATGCATCAGCTAAGAACGATTATTCCCCCTCACCCGGGGCTATTAAGTTTCTTTATTTAAAGGCCCACAAAACAAAGTTGTTGTTTTTACTATAGTCCGGCCCTCCAACAGTCTGAGGGACAGTGAACTGGCCCCCTATTTAAAAAGTTTGAGAACCCCTGACATGGATCTCTGCTCCATCAATTATATCTTTATATTCCGCTATGGTTAGGTAAACTTTCTGTTAGCATTGAATGAAGTAAGATTGTCTACTTTCTACTTTCATTCCAATGTCAGACCCAAGTATCAGTGGACTAGCCCAAAACATTCAGAAAACAATTAAGTAAAACTGCATACTGATGGACAGCATATGAGCCTTGCTACTATTATATTTTATTGCTAACAAAAAAAGTACAGATTCTATAATAGCTTGGTACTATTATTTTCCTTAGAATTTTGACTAAATGTTTTTTTTTTTAGTGTTGCAGTTTTTATTGATGAAGGCATGATATATATACATTACATATATATATATATATATATTTTTTTTAAGCTCGTTTTTATTTTGTACCATCTAATTATCTTCCCTTGTATATCTGAGTTTTTCATGTTTTTTTTCCTGTGGCCCAGTAATGTTATAATGTATTCAAGTATCACAGTTTGTTCATTCAAATTTGATTAAATGATTATATAATTTGATTAAAGCTTTTTATTATGACAATGATGCTAATATATTTATTTTATATTTCTGAGTCTTTTCTTTGGCTTATAATCTCTCCATTGTGATTTTTACATGAAAGAGTAAAAATAATGAATAACCATCCTTTTTAATATTTTATTTTTCAATACATTGAAAAATTCATTTTTTAAAAATTTGAGTTCCAAACCATCTTCCACTATTCATTTTCTTTCCTTTCATTCACAAGTCAAGCAATTTGATAGATGTGATACATGGGCAATTATGCAAAACATTTTCATATTATTCATGCTATGAAAGAAAATGCAGAACAAAAACAAAGTTTTTTTTTTTTTTTAAATATGCTTCAATCTGCATTCAGACTCTACGATTTTTTCTCTGGAAGTGGACAGCAATGAGTCCTTTAAAGTTATGTTAGCTCATTGTGTTGTTGAGAATAGCTAAGTCATTTGCAGTTGATCATAGTACAATATTGCTATAACTGTGTAAAATCTTGGTTCTGCTCAATTCATTCAGCATCAATTCATGTGTTTCCAGGTTTTTTTCAGAAAGCATCCTGCCCATCATTTCTCATAGCACTATAGTTTTCCATTACAGTCATGCACCATAACTTGTTCAGCCATTACACAACTGATAAGCATTCCCTCAATTTCTAATTCTTTGCATCACAAAATAAGAGTTTCTATAAATTTGCTATAGATTTAGCTATTTTTCCTTTTTTAAAATCTCTTTAGGATATAAATATTGAAGTGGCAAAGCTTGATTTCCAGTTTGATTGCCATTTGGGCATAGTTCCAAATTGTACTTTAGAATGGTTGGATCAGTTCACAACTCCACCAACAATATATAATATTCTAATTTTCCCACATTTTCTCCAACATTTATCATTTTTCTTTTTTATTCTATTAGCTAATCCAGTAGGTATGAAGTGACACCTCAGAGTGTTTTACTCTGCATTTTTCCAATCAATAGAGATTTAGAGCATTTTTTTCCTATGACTATAAATATCTTTAATTTCTTCATCTGAAAACTACCTGTTCATATCCTTTGACTATTTATCTAAGGAGTAACTTGTCATCTTTTAATTTTTAATCAATTCTGTATACATTTTTAAAAAGAAGCCTTTATCAAAAGTACTGACTACCAAAATATTTCCCAGATTTCTTCTTTCCTTCTAATCTTGGTTGCATTGTTTCTGCTTGGTCCAAAACTTTTTAATTTAATATAATCAAAATTATCCATTTTTCATTTTATAATATTTAGTCCGTCTTCTATTTGGTCATAAATTCTTCTCTCCTCCATAGATCTGACAAATAAACTGTTCCTTATTCTCCTAATTTGCTTAGGATATCACCCTATATATCTAAATCATGTACCCATTTTGACCTTATCATGATATACAGTGTGAATGTTAATCAGTGCCTAGTTTCTGCCATACTGTTCTAGTTTTCCTGGAAGTTTTTGTCAAATAGAAATTTTAACATAGAAATTGATGTCTTTGAGTTTAGCAAACAGCAGATCACTATAGTCATTTGCAATTATGTCTTGTGTATATAACCCATTCTGTTGATCCCCACTCTATTTTTTCTCCAGTAACGAATAGTTTTGACGATTGTCACTTTATACTATAGTTTTAGATTTGGTAAAAGTGGGCTACCTTTCTTTGAAATTTGTTTTTCATTCATTTACTTAGTATTCTTGACATTTTGTTCTTCCAGTTTAAGTTTGTTGCTATTTTTCCTAGCTTGAACTCCTGGGGCATAACTTCCTCTTTCCATATAATCTGCAAAATTTTAGTCAGCCTTTGTTTGAGGAATAGACCCCCTCCACCTTGTAAATCTCAGCTGGAATAGAATCAACACCAGGTGCTTTGCCACACATAAGTGGTCTAATGGAATTCAAAATCTCTTCTTCAGTTGGAACTTCACCTAGGGAGTTATTGATTTTAAATTAAGATAAATGGTTAATAGCTTCAGCATTAATTGTTGATGGTCGATTGAGAACACATTCTGGAAATGTTCAGTCCAACTCTGTAGGATCATGTCACCATCACTAATCAATGCGATATCATCAGCTCTGAATAGTTAAGATGCACCATAGGTCGTTGGCCCAACAATGGCCTTCAGTGCATCATAAAAGCCTTCTATATGTGGAAATATTAGTTACAGCCAATGGTGGAGTTTTAAACACTAGATAAGTTCACTTACCCTAGCAGTATATTTTCTGGGGAATTTACATTGATAAGGAGATTAACACACACATTGCTATAGCTAAGTCAGTTTTTGGGAGACTGAAGGAAAATGGGAAAGAAAAAAGATATTAGACTGACTACCAAATTGAAGGTCCACAGAGCTGTTAGGCTGATCTCATTTTTGTATACTTGTGAAACTTGGACAGTTTATATGCCCATGCCAGGAAACTGAATGCTTCCATTTGAATTGTCTTAGGAAGATTCTGAAGATCACCTGGCAGGACAAAATACTAGACATTGAGGTCCTTTCTTGAACTAAATTGCCAAGTGTTCCAATTCTATTTCTGAGAGCACAAGACTGTTAGGCTGCTACATTGTTTGAATACCAAATGTACATTTTCATAAAAGATTATTTTATGGAGAATTCATACAGGACAACTACTCCACCTTGAAAGTACATGATTTATATTTCTACCATGTTTAACATGTATTGGATTACTTGCCATCTAGGGGAGGGGATGAGAGAGGGGGAAGGAAAACTGGAACATAAGTTTTTGCAAGGTGAATATTGAAAAATTATCCATGCATGCTTTGAAAATAAAAAGCTTTAATAAAAAAAGAAAGAAAGTTCATGGTTGCATGACATGGGAGACACTAGCACAGGACCACTCAGCATGGTGCACCCTCATCAGAGAAAGTTCTGTGCTCCATGAGAAAGCAGAATTGAATTAGTTGAGAAGAAATGTGAGATGAGGAAAATTAGAGAAGCCACTCCAAATGTTCATAAGGACTATTTATGTCTGACCTGAGACAGAACATTCTGAGCACACATTAGTCTAATCAGCCACAGTCAGACCCACTGTAACTCAACACTAACATAGTAATGTCATTTTGATCCTTTTCAAAAACAAAGGATAACAAAAACAATTTTTGGCACCAAATAATTAAATTAATTTAGATAAAATTCTCACTTTTATTATATTAACTCCATCTATTTACCAGCAATTTATATTTTTCCAGTTGTTTAGATCTGACTTTTTTGTGTATGGGGAGAAGTGTTTTGTAATATGTCTGATATAGCACTTGGGTTTGTCTTGGTAGGTAGAATCCCAAATTTGTATGTTGTCTACAATTATCTTAAATGGAATTTCTCTACATCACATTGCTGACCTTTGTTGGTAATGTATAGAAATGCTGATGATATATCTTGAAACTTTGCTAAAATTGTTAGTTGTTTCAAATAGTTTTTTAGTTGAATCTTTAAGATTCTTTACAAGATATCATCTGCAAAGAATGACAATTTTGTTTCCTCACCGCCTAATTGTCTCAATTTTTTTTATATTGTTAAAGCTAGCATTTCTAATAGAATATTGAATAATAGTGGTGAAAATGGGCATCTTTATTTCATCCCTGAGCTTATTGGGAAAGCCTCTAGTTTATTTCAGCAAACATATAATGTTTGCTAAAAGTCTGAGATAGATATTATTTATCACCTTTATTCCTATGCTCTCTAGTGTTTTGTTTGTTTGTTTGTTTGTTTAGTTGGCTGGGTTTTTTGTTTTTGTTTTTGTTTTTGTCTGTTTGTTTTGTTTGGCTTTTCTGTTTTGTTTTTTGGTGAGGCATTTAGAGTTAAATGACTTGCCTGTGTCACATAGTTAAGTGTCAAGTATTTGAAGGCAGATTGAAATCCAAGAATGGTACTCTATCCACTGTTTCTACTGTTTTTGACAAGAATGGTACTGTATTTCTCAAAAGCTTTTTTCTGCATCTATTGAGATAATCATATGGTTTCTATTTTTTTAATTGATATACTCAATTATTCTGATAGCATTCCTAATATTGAACTAGCTCTGAATTCCTGGCATAAATCTTATTTAGTCATAACATATCATCCTGGTGATAAATTTCTATAACTTCTTTGCTAATATTTTTTTTAATTAAAGCTTTTATTTTTCAAAACAATGGACATTTCTTCAACATTACCCTTTGCAAAACCCTGTGTTCAATTTCTCTCTCCTTCCCCTACACCCTCTCCTAGATGGCAAGTAGTCCAATATATATGTTAAATATGGCAGAAATATATGTTAAATTCAATATATACATATATGCATATTTATATAATTATTGTGCTGCACAAGAAATAAAAAGAGAAGCAAAGTAAAATGCAAGCAAACAACAACAAAAAGAGTGGAAATCTTTGCTAATATTTTATTTTAAATGTTTGCAGCAGGATTCTTTAGAGAAATTGGTCTATAATTTCCCTTCTCCATTTAGGCTCTTCCTGCTTTCTTCCTTCACCATAATATTTGTGTCATAAAAGTAATTTGGTGGGACTCTTTCTTTGCCTATTTTTTTCAAAGTAATTTATATAGTATTGGAATTAATTATTCTTTAAATATTTGTTAGAATTCACTTGTAAATACATCTGGCCCTGGAGATTTTTTCCTCAGGGAATTCTTTGATGAGTTTTTTATATTATTTTTTCTCTTTCAGGAGGTCATTGGTGTTACTCTCTGGTTCTAGAATATCAGGACAGTTTCCTTGATAACTTCTTAAAAGATGATGTCCAAGCTCTTTTTTTGATCATGATTTTCAGGTAGACTAATAATTTTGAAATTATCTTTTCTGGATCTATTTTCCAGGTCAGTTGCCTTTTCCAAGAAGATATTTCACTTTTCTCCCCCCTAATTTTTTTTTTTTTTTTTTTTGGTTTTGCTTTATTGTATCTTGACTTCTTATAAAGTCATTAGCTTCCATTAGCTCAATTCTATTTTTTTAAAGAATTATTTTCTTCAGTGAGTTTTTATACCTCCTTTCCAAATTGGCCAATTTTGTTTTTTAGCTTTTTGAATTTCCTTTTGCACCTTTCTCCATTCTTTTCCTAATTTTTCCTCTGTCTCTCTTACTTTCTTTTCAAAGTCCCTTTTGAGCTCTTCCATGGGCTGAGCCCAATTCTGATTTTTCTTGGAGGCTTTGCATATAAGAATTTTATCTTTGTTATCTTCTGAGTGTGTGTTTTGATCCTTCTTGTCATCTTAATAACTTTCAATGATTAGAAACTTTGTTTGTTTTCTGCTCATTTTCCTAGCCTATTACTCTGCTTTTAACTCTTTGTTAGAGTAGGGCTCTATTTCCAGAGTGGAGGATGCACTAACCCAAGCTTCACAGAATTTGTGCAGCTGTTTTCAGAAATTCTTCTAGGAATCATAAGCACTCTTTTCTGCCCTGGAGCTGTTAGGTGTGTCCCTACCCCTAAGAGCTGTAAGATTTAGTGTGCTGGTTGAGGGTTGGGCTCCACTGACCCAGGCTGGGGCCCTGCTGACCAGGGCTGCACTGGAACAGCACACCAAACTCCCATCTCATTGACACAGACCCTCTCCACTGACCTTCTGACTCCTCCCTAGTGTCCTCAGGCTGAGAGGTCCAGAAGCCTCCAGTACTTCCCCTAATTCAGAAGTCCTGCCTCACTGTTGCTGGACCTGCCCTGGAATTGTGGACTGGGCTTTCACTTTGGCTCCATAGACTTTTTCTGCTGACCTTCCAGGCTCCTTTTTGGTGTCTCTGGGCTGAGAAGTCTGGAAGCCACCAATTTGGTGACTGATTCAAAAGTTGGGCTGGGCTGGGGCTGGGACTGGGGCTGCCTTACACTGGTATTAGATGATGGATTCACAATCTGGTAACACAGACTTTTTCTGCTGAATTTCTAAATTGCCTTAGGCTAGAAAATGTTCTATTCTGGTGTTTTGTTTTTGTTTTGTGTGTGTGTGGGGGGGGTGTTTTGATGCTCTAAAATGTGTTTAGAGTCATTATTTAAAGAAATTTGGAGCAGTTTGGGGGAGAAGTTGGGCAAGTTCCTGCCTTTACTCCACCATCTTGACTCTAAAATGGTGTTATTTAAGTATTTTTTTCCCTTTGGCTAATTACTAAATACTAAAGGAATTTGGTATATTTACCAAAATATAAATTGGTTAACATGGGCAGTTTATATTTTGGTAAATATTTATCCATTTTACCTAGGCTGTCAGATTTTTTGACACACAGTTGGGTAAAATAGCTGTTCAATAATTCTCTTACTTTCTTATATAGAATTTTTTGCCTCTTTTACAATCTGGTCAACTGTGTTTTTAAGATTCTTTTTCTTCAGTATTTTTTGTGCTTCCTTTACCAAGCCATTAACTCTTATTTCATTATTTTCCTACATCACTCTTATTTTTCTTCTGAACTTTTCCTCTAGGATCTCAAGTACTACTAGTGTGCCAGTGCTATGACTCAGAACCACATAAGAATAACTAAGTCCTGAAGACAAAGTCCTGAAGAAAGTCCTCTATAATCTCATTTTTGACTAGTTTCCCAAATTTCTTACTGTCTGTGAACTCAGGACTCTGGAAACTACCACCATCAATTTCATTACTCTCAAGGTCTGCTGCTAACTTGTGGGAGGATAGATGGCCTCTTTGAGACTGCCCTCCACTCTCACCCCATGAGACAAATTTTTCCTGAAAATCTTTTAAGTTTTCTTAGGCAGGAAACTTGTTTTGTTTCATCATTTTGTTGATTCTGCCATTGCAGAATTTATTTTGAGGCATTATTATAAAATTGCTTGGAGAGGAATTGGGGAGAACTCAGATGAGTCCTTGACTTTACTGCATTCTCTTTTGCTTCAAGATTCTTTTTTTATAATTCTAGAATGGCTGGATGAGTCTTACCAGAAATTAAACTATTTTCTCACAATATTTACATGTTTTAATATTTTTACTAACATAATGATGATTGAGATAACACCCAATTTAAGTATTATTGCTCTGATTTTTAGTTTTGGGTTTTTTTCTTGGATGATTGTTCATAGTTTTCATGTCTTATTTTTAAAATTTTTAAATTCTTTGTCTAGTAGAGAATGATTTTCAACATCACAGATTTGTATCAATTTCATATAAAGACTTGGAATCACAGGGTATAAGGTGACATGTCCTATGAGAATTCCATTAGGGAAAGATCAAGAATAGCTTTATATACTTCTTTCCCTTTGGCACTGAAGCCCTTTTCCTTCCAACCTCATTTCACTGCTAGATCTTTATCTTTTATCATTGTGTATCTGAGAAGTGTTGATCAACATTTTTTACTTGACATTGTAGATGGGGAATTGCAGACTGAGTCATTGCTTTGTGGAGTACCAGGTAGAAGTAAACACAATTGGAAATTAAAATACAGGTTGATCAGATTATTTTTTTACTAGTTTGTGTCTGTCCTGAGAATGGGTTAAAGATAGTTAAAAGTGAAAACCTGAGCTAGTCTGGCATTGGTTGTGACTGTTTCCATCTTCGCTTCTTACTGAAAATTTATTCATTATAAATTTGGCTATTTTTTTGTTTTGTCATTGTGGGGTGGAAAAATTATGATGAAAGCTCTTGTACCACATTGTACTTTGTATTGCATTGACAATCATGTGCCATCAAAATACACCTTCTTATCAATCAATTAATATTTATTAAGTACCTACTATGTGCCAGACACTTTGCTAAGCACTAGGCATATATAAAAAGAAGCAAAAGGAATGTTCCTATTTTAGGAGTTTACAATCTAATGGGGGGGGGGGGGGAACGACATGCAAACAAACGCATACAAAGTAAGCTAAATCCAAGATGAATAGAAAATAATTAATAGAGAGAAAGCACTAGAATTAAGAAGGTTTGCTATAAAAGGTGGGATTTTAATTGAGACTAAAGAAAGCTAAGGAGGTCAGTAGTCAAAACAGATTTGAGAGAAAGTTCCACACAACAAATAGAGAAATGTCAAGATATTTGTTTGTGGAAAAAAACAGGAAGCTAGTATTAAAGTCACTTCATACCTAGTCAGTATTCTATCATTCCTGTATTTTTATATATGCTTTGGAAAACCTATTTCCATTTTCAGATATCATTTTCTTAATTAGAAAATCACAACTTCTCAAATCTACTTGACTCTTTTGAAGTCGATGAAAATCGTTCCATTACATCTAATTTCTGCAGCTTCTTGCTTATGACTTAAAGCCCTTAACTATATTTTAGAAATCAAGAACACAGACAAAATGCTTTGTTAGCCTATGTAGTAAAGACTCCCTTGCCTTTGAGGTTCAAATCCTGATAAGCCTACTTGTCAATTTGAGATTTTATGTAATGTGAGAAACTAGCCTAGCTGATGAGTTGAGGGACTTTCTTTATCACTGGAAAAACTGCCTATCTTTCCAGGGAAACAAGTCCCGTGAAGACACTGAAGTTCTAGAGTTATGAGTTACTTTGAGCACTAGTTTTCTTAGTACAGTAGGTTTGTGCCTACTTGTGCCAAAGAGGTTTACTTGACCTATGGGAACTAGCTACATTATTAAGCTAATGGTTTGAAGTAAGGCAACCCTTAAAAGTGATGAATTAATTATATATTTTCTAGTGTTAGTGATGTCTTTATACATTAGGAATAGTCTATATTTACTAGTTTTACTTTACTACATTTCTTTCTTATTTCCCACCCACATTTTATCTGAACTTGTATGCAGTGAATAACTAATTTTAACAATAATATTAGTTTTCTTCTCTTCCTAGCCCCATTTATGTCCACTTGGGCTTTGTGAATGACAAAAGATAATTAGTTAAGTTTCATTAGAACAATGGTTCTGTTTGAAACATATGGTATGAATCATATTTATATGAATCAGTATCTGAAAAGTTTAGTTCTTTCATCATTATCTTCAATGTTAATTAATTTTTCTACACAAGAAAAACTTCAGAGTGTAGCTTGCCTTACTCAAGCCCTTTCTCTCCCAAAACAACAAATATGAGAACAAGAAAGAGAAAATCATAGCTTTAATATTTTGCTTTATGATGATGATTTGAAAATGATGAAACTTAGAACTTGATCACTTGGCCCTTTCTCTTCTATCTCGAATACATAATGCTTAATTCTCTTAAAGGCAACATCTTAGACAGCAGTTGGAATAAACATATTCAAGTCTCAGTACAATCTCCTTTGTCATCTTAATCTTCTCTTCCTCCACCCTCAACCCCTATGAAAATTGGTTTTGTCTAATCACTGTCATTCTATTCCCTGTCATAGAACTCTTTCTTACTGCTTATAATAATTTCTGAGTTTAGAAGATGTTCCTTTACTATATCAGAAACAGCATTATTCGCAAGAAGAATGTATTTCTACAGAATTAGAATTCATACATTAGGTACTAAAATATAACCTCTTTTCAGCTATTGAAATTTAAATTCATAACAACCCTAAATATCTGTATAGTCACAGTTATCTATTCTGTTATATAAGATCTACTTTTATTCATGTGGGACCTAGAGTAGAGAGTAATAAAAAAAGAAATATTTATATATTTTTTGTCATCCCCTAAAACTTTTTATCCTTGGTGACAGACTATCAAGCTATGATAAACTAAGTCAAGCACACAGTGTTTATATTCATTTATTTCTTTGCACTACTATTTTCCTATAAAAAAAAATAGTTCAAAAAATTGGAAATTGGCTTTCAAGATGAAAATGTACAACTTTTTTCTCCTCCTATGGGGCTATTGTTCTAAAATCTGGCATGCTGGAAACTAATTATTAAAGTAATGCTAATATTTTACAAATGAGGGAACTCAGACACATAAAGAAGTGGTCTACCCAGGATCACAAGGCCAATGAATAAAGGAGCAGACACTCTAACTCAAGCATTCTGATATAATGATCATTCCATTTAATCATATAACTATAGCAGAAAGGGTTATCATACGGGAGAGAGACAAGACTTATTTTGAATGAAACAGCAAAGCCCTCTAAGAGGTTTAAGAGCAGTGTATACTGAGCAAGTCAAAACACCATTATTGCCCTACCACCATCTTTTCTTAGATTCTGATGAAGATATACAAAGTCTCTGAATCCAGCAGTCTTTGGAATATCAATGTTTCCAACCCACATCCTAAAGTCATCATCCTGGAAAGTAATGTAGATGTAGCCTTGAAACAGCTTGATCTGTAAGTGCTACAGTCTCATCTGTTGAAGACCCAGAAGAAAAAAAATCTCCAAACTCTTTGATACTTTTTTTAATGGTTTAACATAAGAAAATGATATAATTTTGTCTGTGGAAATGACATTGAAAAAGAACCATTACAATCTGTTTTATTGCTACACCCTAAGGGCCAAAGGATTTTTCCATGTGAAAACTTTCCATATGTCTTTCTAATTAGAAAGGGAGATTTTTCAAGAACAGGACATATCTTGTTTTTTTCTATTTGTATCCCCAGAGGTAGACACAGTGCTTTGCATATAGTACTTAATAAATGTTTCCTCACTCTCTCATTCACTCAATCATGTTACTCCAGAAAAGATAGAACTAGAACCTTTGAAATTAAGAATAACTTCATAATGGAATGAGAAATAATGAACTCTATCCCTGAAACCATCAAGCAGAAAATGAGACAAGAATACTTAAAAGACATTTTTCATGTAATGAGAGGTTGAAAGAGAAAACAATCATGCTCCCTTTTAAATTTTGAGATTATATGTTTCTATAATTTATAATTTCTATCAATTGATGTGACTTTTTAGAATCTGGTGCAATAATATGAAAATACACTAGGGGGAAGGAGCGTTCTTACCTAAAGTATGCTTTTTAAACTAAAGACACTGAAATTAATGTGAATGATTTTATTTTTATCAAATTTTAAAACATAAAAACTTTCTTTTGCTTAAAAATCAAGCAGACAGACAAACTGTAATAGATGAAACTGGCTATGTGATTTCTGACTAACATAGTGGAGTGGTATTTTTTAATGGAATTTTTTTATTTTAAATTATTTGTTCATGTTTTATTTTTATATCCCCTGAATTTATGAATATTTCTTTATTCTCTCCATTACAAATCCTTGTTAAAAATTAAAAGGGATAAAAAAAATCATTGAAGCCAACAAACACATCAACTATATAATATTGTACTTCATAGTACCATTATAATACAGCCATAGCATTCCCTCTTGTTGGACCTAGCTAAAGTTGGATGTCTGGGGACCTTCTCCCTGATCCTCCAGTGTTTAAGTAGAGCAAACAGAGAATAATAATTATCTTTTCAGAACCAGATGCTTTCTTGGACTTCATCAGTTCCAGAAATCCTCATTCTGCAAGTTGAAATCAACTAAGAAACTCACACCTCCTAAGATCATTTCCCACAGTGGCTACAGGACATTATTATCCCCATGTATTAGGTAACTTTTTTCCCTTCTGCCTAATTTTTGTTGTCCCTCCATTAGATTATAAATTCCTTAAGGACACGGATTTTCTTGTGTCTTTCTTTGTATCTCTAGTACTTAGCTTAGTGACTAGCACAAAATAAGCACTTAATAAATGTTTACTGATTATTGATTACCCTATCTATTCCTGCAAAAAAAAGAAGAAAAGTCTATCTTTTCAACTCTTCCCTGGTCATTTATGCAACTTTTTTGTTTATCCCAACCTTAACCCTAAATATTCTATTTATATATGATTTTATTAAGGACATTTGACTATAAAATCCATAACACCTCTCATGCAATGCAATTTAGAAATGAATTCATTAGTCAGCTATGAGGTAGGTTTTGATGGTACCTTTTACAATTAAGTTGGTGATTTCCAATGTCTGATCATACCTCATGCTTACATGAAAGGGATTTGGAAGTTTGAACATATAAATTGTATAATATATATTCTAGATCTAATTCCCAAAGGGTGAGAATTTTCAAATGACCTAAGAAACAAAATGCAACCAAAAAATAATATAATAAATAACAATGCAATATGAAATTACTTTATAATTAAATTTTATATGAACAGTATAACACTAAAATGTAGATCTAATTTCAATTATTTTACAAGGATGTTCTCTCCTATATCTTACGCATTGCTAATTTTTAAAATTAATTTATTTAAAAGTTAAATACAAGTGAAAAAATAGAAAAAAAAAGCATTTTCATGTGCACAGCAAAACATAAGGGAGGATTCAAAATATGAAATAATAAATTTCCATTTCAATTTTTTTTTTAATTTAGAGCTGCATATCTTTTTTATTTACTTTTAGGCTTGCTTTTGTTCTTTGCTATGGATTTTTTATTTATCCTTTTCCCCCTTTCCTCCCTTCCATATTCCCAAAAAAGCCACAATTAAGCACACATACACACATATACATATATATATATACACATACATACAATTATATATACATAGATATCTATTATCATAAATATACATATATGTATACACAGAAACATTCATATACATCTGTGTATGTACTATATTTGTTTGTATAAAAGTGGATAACATCATCCTTCATAAGTTCAAGTTTTTAAATATTTTTTCCTCAATCCACCAACTCAACATTTTTTACACCAAAGCAATATTACAATCTTATACCATCTGGTAATTTTAAATAGTCTAAAATAACATTGATTTAATATAACTGACATATAATGTAGTTTCTCTATTTTGATTTTTTGATTAAATCTATGTTAGCTTTAACTTTGTTTCAGATCAATGATTACTATCCTTTCTTTTTTTCCTAATAAATCCTACTTTTGATCCAAACATTATTACTATGTTTGTGTGTATCTCTTCTTATCCCTGCTGACTACTCTGCTTTACTTTCGTCTATTACCTTGCTTTGCTTATTAATTGACCTACCAGCCCTGAAAGGATCCCTTCTTTAAGCTCTCCTCCCAGCCTTTCCGTCCCTCTTTTTTTTTTTTTTTGCATTTAATAGTATTTTTCCAAGTACATGAAATATAGTCATCAACATTCATTTTAATAAGATTTTTAATTCCAAATTTTTTCTCCCTTTCTTACCTCCTCCCGTCTTCCCCAAGAAAGCAAATAATATAGTGAGTTAAACATGTACAACATTTTATACATATTTCCATATTAATCATATTATAAAAAAAATTAAAACAAAAGAGAAAAAACATGAGAAAGAAAAAAGGGGGAAATAGTAATGCTTTGATCCGCATTCAGTTTTCATAGTTCTTTCTCTAGATGTGAATAGCATTTTCCATCATGAGTCTTTTTAAATTGTCTTAAATCATTATATTTCTGAGAACAGCTAACGCTATCAAAATTGATCATGACATAATGTTGTTACTATGTATAATTTTGTCTTTATTCTGCTCAATTTATTCAGCATCAGTTCATGTAACTCTTTCCAGGGTTTTCTGAAACCTTCCTGCTTGTCATTTTTTATAGCATGATAGTATTCCATTACATTCATATACCACAATTTGTTTAGTCATTTGCCAATTGACAGGCATCCCATAAATTTCCAATTTTTTGCCACTACAAAAAGAGTTGTTATAAACATTTTCATACTTGTGGGTCCCTTTACATTTTTTATGATTTCTATTCAATTTCCACTCTTATTTCTATATAAAAGTAGAAGATTTTTATACATAGACACACACACACATAATTATTTTTAGATCATTTTGCATTTTAGAACCACATCATATTCAACTCTAGCCCAATTCTTTCAAAATACTGATGACAATCTTAGATATATGGTTTACATTTCCATGTATGAAACATAGATAGTACCCTTATTGTGTCACTTAAAGTTTATCTTTGATTTTTATATCATGTTTATATCATATGTGTCAAATTTTCTATTAGTCAAGGTCTTTTTGCAACAAAATTCTGAAAGTCTGGCAATTTATTGAATATCATTTTTCCATTCAAAATTATGCTTAACTTTGCGGTGTTTGATATTTTTTTGTTCATAACCTTAGTTCTTTTGTTGTTCAATATATAGTATCACATGACCTGTGATCTTTTTATGTAGTTGCTGTACGATCTTGTTATGTCTTGTGATCATAATTTTGGCTCTGCTGTCTTTTCTTTTGGCTCATAATTTGGCTCATAACATTTTCTCCTTAACCTGTGGATTTTGAAATTTGATTATGAAGTTCCTGCAAGTTGTCATCATAAGATCTCTTTTAAGTTTTGATTGATGGATTTTTTTTCTATTTCTACTTTCTCCTTTTGTTCTAATACTTCAAGACAATTTTCTTTAATTATTTCTAGAATTATTTTATCAAGATTCTTCCATGGTTAATTTTTAGGGCAGTCCCAGAAAGTACTTTTAGTAATATTTAATTGGATGTGTATAAAGTAGCTGTTTAAAAATCTTATCCTAGGGTATTCTTTTCAACCCTTATTTTTTCCCACATGTTGGTCAAAGATTTTTCTATGTTCAAGGAGAAAGTTTCAAACTTGTTCAGGCTGTTTAGTCTAATATAGACATTTAGGTGGATCAACAGATGGACTTGTAGACAGGAAGAGCCAAGTGAATCCTGACTCAAACATTTACTAACTTTGTGATTCTGACCTTGTCTCTCTGCAGCCTCTTCAAATCTCTCAGTAAAGTATGTGTAAAGCAGGGATAATAATAACACCAACTTCACCAAGATGATGTGATCAAATGAAATAATATATGTGCAATGCTCTGCAAACATTAAAGTGCTATTGATTGCTGTTACTTGCCCTCCAATTTTATTTTACTGAAGGAAAATCATTGTTCCTTTCTTTAAAAAAAACAAAAAATTGTGGTGACCCTGGGCAAGTCACTTAACCCCAATTGCCTCAGCAAAAAAAGAAAAAAAACAAAGAAATTGTAAAGCTGGATTTCATCACTTGATACCACTGGTCTTCCTAAAGTCTTCCCAATAAAAAAGAATAAGTAATCATGGAAATGCTCCTATCTTCTGTAATCTGAGTAGTCATGAAAGTATGGCCTCCAAAAAGGAAGGAAGAGCTCTATCTTAAAAGATCTGTATGAATGAGATAAATAAGAGTAAAATTAAAGTATAAATCTTTGAAACAATAAGATTTAGAAAAAATAAATACTTTTATCTGTTATTCCATTAAGTGAAATTCTACAATAAGCATAACTTCTACATAGCATGCTATCAGCGTATCCTTGTGTATTTATTGAGCATCTGCTATATGTCAAACTGTCTAAATTTTACCACCAGCACAGCTTTGAGGGATTAACAGTGGCACAGATGGATGGAGGCAAAATTTGTGCTTAAACAAATTTTGGGTCATGGTGTTGTGAGCACAGATTCAACAGACCAGCTGTGTCAGTTCTATAGCCTTTTCCCATGAATTGTGACCTCTTTTAATGTAATCAGAATCATAAAATTATAGTATCTCAGAGTTGGAAGGACCTCAGAGGTTATTTGGTCTATACTATACTGGAAAGTGAATCTTTTCAAGAACATGTCCAATAAATAGTTATGTAAATTTTTCTTGATTAATACTAATAAGTGGTGACCCACTATATCTCAAGACCATCTGTGACATTTTTGCACAAGGAAAATGATCAGATAATTAACAAAGAGGTAATTATTTCTCTAGCTCATTACCCCAATCGCAATATACAATGCAGGAAAATCTGAATAAATCTCAGACATGGCTTTAATCTCTCCAAGTATAAATAATAGGGTCCATACTCTCATATGTTATTAGTCAATCAGAAAATCACTTTTCCCCTCAGTCCCACAAGCTACTAGAACCTTTGTCTTACCAGTTATTTTCCATTTCCATTTACTCTTTAAATCTTATCTACCTCATTAGAATACAAGTTCTTTGAAGGCAGGGACTATTAATTAACTTTTTATACTCTTAATGCTTAGCCTAGTGCTTGACATATAATTGGCCATTAATAAATTAAATGTTGATTGATTGACTAACTAAGCTTCTACTATGTGCCAGGCACTATGATAGGTGTTGGAGATACTGAAAATTTTAACAGTCCCTGCAGTAAAGGAGTATATATTATATCAGGAAAGATAAGTTGTTCAAGTTTAATTACATATAGAATGAGTGAAAAATTACAAGACATTTTAGAGAGTCAGAGTATTAACTAGTAGGCAAATTTAAGAAGAGGGCCATATAGAAAGTGTTGCTTGTGCTCAGTTTCAAAGGAAACCTTGGAAACTGGAAGGATAGTAGTATTCTCAACAGAAACAGGACATTTAGAAGAGGGAGGATTGGGGAGTAGGTGGAGGTCAGCTAATAAGTTGTGTTTTCATACAATTTGACCCCAAAGTGCATCCAGTTTGCAATATTCAGCAGGCAATTAATAATGAAGGATTAGACCTCACAAGAGTGACTGGAGCTGGATATAATTATGATAATTGAACCAATGGGAGCTGCTGAAGGAGCTGAGTAAGACTTTAGAGAGAGGAAGGAAAAGTTCTGGGGATAGAACCTTAGGGCACACTTCAAATTAGGGCACACTTCAAGTTAGGGATGATTTGCTAGCAAAGGAAATTTATCAGGAATAATTTGATAGATATTATGAACAAATAGGGATAATTTGATGTCTTTTTTGCCTCTGCCTATTTCGTCATTTTATTTCTCTTATTATGTTGTTGTTACTAGGATTTCTAGAACTATATTAACTAACAGTAATGAAAGGGAAAATTTTTGTTTTATTCCTATGTTTATGGACAATATTTCTAATTTTTGCTCTTGTAAATAAGATTAGATTTGTGTTAGTATTTATGTGATTTTTATACACACAAAAAATGTAGGTCTCATTAACAGACACCTACATATCATGAAATAGGCACCATTATACACACACTCACATATACACACATACCATAGTATAAAATGGTTTTAAGTGCCTATTTCTTAAAAGTATAAATTAGTACGGGAATTTTGCATATAGTTTTTCTTCATTTATATATATATATAGTTATACTTGGTAAATTTTATTTTCAATACGATTAAGGATATATTTTTTTGTTTTCCCAGTATTTAGCCCTTTGCACCCTTGGAATAAATCTAACTTCATACTTTTATATAATGTTTTTTGATATGGTTCTGTAATTTTTAAAGGAAATTATCTAAAATTTTAAGTAGATATTTAAATAAATATTATTTAAATAATATTTATTATTAAATACATAATGATATTATATAATTGAAAAAATTAATCTTAATTGAAAAATTAATAGTATCCATAAAGTAGCACAATATAAAATAAACTCACAAAAATCAATAGCATTTCCATTTAGAAATTTTAAGAATCCAGATATAAATAATAGAAAGGGAATTCCCATTCAAAATAACCACAAAATAAATACTACCAAGGTACATTTAAGACCTACCTCTATAGATATAATTACAAAGTACCCCCCCAAAAAAATTAAATAACATGACTAGATTGTGACAATATAATAAAAAAAATTTACTACTTTAAAAATTTACAGATTTTAGTGGTATACAAATCAAATTTCCAGGGAATGTTTATAAAGATAAAATAATAACAACATTTAATTGGAAAAAATCTAGAGTCCTAAGGATAATGAGAAAGGAAAAGTAATGCAACTAACTAGACAAGCACAGAAAAAAAGTACTGAACTCAATAACCTAGTTTTCAATAAACCTAGGAATACAAATCTACAAGAAAAAACGATTTAACAAGTATAGAAAAATCAGAAAGAAGTTAGATAGAAATTATTCTCAGACTAATATATTCCACCATAGACCACAATAAACTCAAAATGCTTATGCAAGTTAGATATTAAAAGTTATCTCAGAAGACAGCCAAAGAGGACCAGATCAAGTATCTTTTATAGCCATGACTCATAGCAAAAAATTTAAATAAATGAGAGATGGAGGAAAGTCCACAAATAACACAATAGATTACTTTGACTACATAAAATAAAGTTGAATAAAACAGTGTAAACAATCCACAATTTATATATCTTTTTGTTAAGATAAATAGTGAGAAGGAATGATGCTAAAAAAAAATTACAATTAAAAGCTATTCATAACCTCTCTTTTCTTCTTGCCCTTACCTATTTGTACTTTAGTCATATTGGAATACTCATTAATCAGTGAATGCATTTGGGAGCTATGGAATATAATTCCTTCCGTTAATATAATTTGTTAGCAATTTTTCATCCTTCAAATATAATGCATCAGTTCAATTTATTCATCCATAAGACCTTTCTTTTTTCAAGACATTTTACTATACAATTCTGATACAAGCATGAAAAATTATTATCAGCGACCTTATAGCTAAGTCTGGAGATATAGAAATGGATAGACAGTAAAAAAGATTAAGGATATATACAGCAAAGTAATCCAAGACAATCTGAAAATAAATAGAGCATCTTCAGCTACTAGCATAAAGAATGACTTCATAAAGAATTTAGGGAAGATGGGAGAGTAAGCCAATAAATTTCAAACTCTCCAGATTTCCCCCACAAACAGAACAAATTTGTACTTCAGGGTAAACCTAAACTGGTGAAAATCAAGAAGACTTGAAGCAGAACAGGGATTCCTCCTGGTACAACCCAGGAAAACCTAAAAGAAAGACCCCAGGCCTAGGATTAACTAGTGTTAAATGGTTAGGACCTCCAGGCTAGCTCCACTCAAACTCCAAGTGGAGACCCATGGGACTAGCAGGATTGGCTGGAGCCTCAGCAGGTGCCACAGAAACTTTCACCCACGGAGCAATGTGAGGAATCAAGGGTCTGAGTCTGGAAAGATTGAGGGAATCTCTGCTGATTAAGGCCCAGCTGTGCTGCAGAGACCAATCCTGGGTGACAAAAAACCAGCACACCAGGAGAGCAGAAGCAGTGGGGCAGGGATGCTGCTGGCTGCAGGCACTTGCAGAAGCTTTTGGTTGGGGTTTCAAATCAAAGGGAGAACTGAAGTGAAGGCAGAGGCACTGTCTCCCACTCCACAATTAGAGGTGCTTGCACTAATACTTCCCATTTTTAGAAAAATGAACAGACAAAGAAGAAAGAACCCAGCACCATGGGAATAGGAAAGACAGGGGTTCATCTTCAGAGGACGACACTGAAGTAAAAAAAAAAAAAAAAAAAAAAAGCTTTCTTCTAGCCCGGAGAGTAATGTTAAATGGCTTCCTGCCCAAAGAGAATTTATAGAACTCAAAAAAGAATTTAAAAAGCAAATGAGAGACATTGAGGAAAAACTTAAAAAATAATAACCATACCAAAAAAAAAAAAAAGGATTAAGGGAGGAAAAGAAGATACAGAGATACAATCTTAATGACTAACATAACTCTTTGAAAATTTGAATTGGGAAAGGGGAAGCCAGTAAAGCTATAAGAGACTAAAAAGTAACAAAACATAATGTAAAAAATGAAAAAATATAACAGAATGTAAAATATCTTATAACAAAAACAACGAATCTGGAGAACAGATCAAAAAGAGAAAATATAAGAATAATTGGACTATCTGAAACCTGACTAAAAAGGAACCTTGACACAATAATTCAAGAAATAACCCAAGAAAATTGTCCTAGAGTGATAGAACATAAAGAGAAAATAGAAATAGAAAAAAATCACTAACAATCACCTCAAAGAGATCCTTATCCTTAGCTGAAAACACATAGGAATGTTATTGCCAATTTTTTTGAAATCCCCAGATTTAAAAAAAAAAAAAAAACATTTTTGTAAGAAAACAAGAAAAAAAAAAACAATTCAAATATGCTGGAGCTACAATTAGAATTGCACAGGACTTAGCAAAAGCCCCAATAAAAGATCACAGGTCCTGGAATCACATAAACCTACAATCAGAAGAATTATACTTGTGGCCAAAAATATTGTAACCAGCAAAATTATCCATACTATTGAATGAAGGTGAGGGGAATGGGCATTCAGTGAACTTCCAGATTTTCAGTGTTTTCTTTCAACCAAACATGAACTCAATAGAAAATTTAACATAAAAGTCAATATCAATAATCAATTTCAAGGAACTTAACATGGAAAAATGGTTTATGTTTTTTTTTTACATGGAAATTTATACCATGTGTTTAAGACATAGCAGCAATTGAATAGCTCAAAAGAAAGATTGGGTCAGTGTTGAATATGATCTGATTCTAAAAACTGTGGAAGAAATGGTAATAATAATTATGTTATACAAATGATGTTCAGAGGAAGAATAGACACAGGTATTAAAAAGGAAGGCTCATAGTACTGAAAACCTACTCACAGTGGGAATTAATTAAATAGGCAATACTACATATAAACTATGAAGGTAAAGCACCCTCCAAAATCTATAAAAAAATGAGGGACATAGGATGGGAGGGGAGGAAAGCAAAGGGTTGATAAAGAAGACAGGGAGGAATCTATGGGTAAAGGGAGGTTAAATAATAGCAATGCAAGTTGAGGAGAGGAATGAATGGGATATAAAAACATTACTATAAGGATCAAGAGTAGAATATATTAGGACAAAAAAGTATGGCTAGTAATCACTGATTCACTGATCTTAGACAAAGTCAAAATTTAAAGATTCAGTCAAGAGAGAAATCTACATTATATGTCACCCATACTAATATTGTTTCAGATGCATGTTTACATATGGGTAAATATGTGTGTATATATATAATATGTATGCATGTTGCTCTATATATGTATGTATACGATATATATATATATACATATATAGGGTAGTATAAATGTATATGTATATGTATGTATGTGTGTGCATGTGTATTTGTATTGGGGGGTATGCAGGAGTGCAGGGGGGGGTGTATGTATATATCTATATATGTATACATAAATGTATCTGTGCTTAACCATAGTTGGCTTGGAGGAGGTGAGGGAGGGATAAAAGGTGGGGGGGAGAATAAAGTAAAAAAGTATGCAGCAGAGAACAACCAGCAAACAAAGAAAAGATGGACATTCATAAATATAATTTCTTCTACTATTCTATATCCTTTCTTTACTTGGTAATTTGTTGTTATATATTTTGAATCTCCCCTGATGCTCTACTGGGCACACGACAAATTTTTGTTTGTTATATTTTGTTTTGTTTTCTGCTGAGCACATGAAAATGTTCTGTTTGGTTCTGTTTTGTCTTGTTTTCCTTTTCTGTCTTTTTTTTTTCTTATTTAACAAAATGAAATTTTAAAAAAAGAATGCATCTTAAAAAAAAAAAAAAAGAGACCACGATTAAGTACAGGAAACAGTATTCCAACATTGATTCGTTAGTGAAGTATGAAAAAAGAGTTGAAAAAATGGGTTTGGAGGAGATTATGAAAGATTTTAAATATCACGCTAAATTTTATCCCATATTTGAAGTTAGACAATTATTTTTAAGAAGGTCAATAATGTGTTTGGATCTGGGGGGTAGTGATAATAATTTGCCAGTTCTCTTAAGGATAAATTAGAAAAGTAAAATACTAGTTTAATAGATCAATTTAGAGGAATGGCAAAGGCATAGCTAGCAATCAGAGTATTCTGACATGTAATCTGGGATAATTCTTTTTTCTTTAAAGGTCTTGAAACTCTCCTGGAGAATTGGGTACTACTGGGCCATTAATGTATCTTCTTGATCACATGTCCACAAAAAAATACCAAAGGTTTGAGGATCTTTAAGCATTCTCTATGCCTTCTAAATGATAGACTATCAGGGACATACCAAAGGCATGGAAGCAGTACCGAACTCAATCAAGGCTACATCCTCTAGCCACATCCTTTCACTCCTTTCTGGCTATGTAAGCTTCCTTTGTTAACTGTGAAATGTTTCATGAGTCAGCAATAATAAGCACTAATTAAATGCCTACAGTGTGCCAGAAACATGAGTGTCTCACTTCATTTCATTCTTGAACCTGAGGTACCTTTAGCCTTATCAGACTGGGCTAACTACAAGAGTTCAGTTAAGAACTGATGAGTCTCTAAACTGTGATGACAGTATGACAACTGGAAAGCGTTCTAATGTTATTAATAGAATTATGGAAGCTGAAGAATGAATAAGCTTAGGGAGATGATGAGTTGAATCTTCTAGCTATATCCAAAAAGAAAGAAAAAAAAAAAAAGAATGGAATAAAAAAGTCACGATTAACTACTAATCTTTACTATGTAAAATAATTTTTATCACTCTTAATACATAGTATTCTTAAGTACTATAGATTTGTCACACATTTTTTCTTTTAAAAATCTTAAGCCCTTTAAATAATTTGTGTTGCCTAATTCCTAAAAATTGAAGTATATGACTAATAACTTCCTTTATAATTCCTAATAGCTAAATTACTATTATTATGCAAAGACCTACAATAAATGGTTACATGGATTGTTAAATGACTGCTTTTTTGCAAACCATAATCATTTTCCTTTATTAGATGAAAGATTTCATAATTTAAGGAAAATGAGAAACCTATAAGTCATGCTTTCAAATAAAGAACATGGATATTGGAAACATTAAATCCCCACATAAAAATGTTAAGGCATCATTAAATTAGATGCAGATTAATACTACCCAGTCAACTCTAGACAGATATCTTCTACAGAAAGTTGAAACAATAACTAGTGATCTAAAATGTTAAGGATTCTACTACAGTGAATTTATAAACCTACAAAACAGAAATCTATCATTCAAAGCCTTTATTAACAGTGCGTGCTTTAGGAGAAAGCAAGCCTATTTTAAAATATCCTCCCCTTTATCCCTTTGCTTTGATGTTGTCTATCATTAAATCTGTACTTTCACTTTAAGTTGACCCAAGTGAATAACAAATCCTTTTCGGTTAAAGCAGGATGTGAAATTTCTGGTTTAGGTACCATTTTGTAGTTGCATGAAAAAAGCATACATAAAATTAACAGGCAAACTCTCATGACAGTTCTGTAGCAAAAAATCGATATTTTAAAAATCACTATTTAAATATTCATTTTGAAAAGTTGAAAAGTTAATTTCAAGATTTTATAAACCTCCCTAATGTTTGCATTGAACAGTCACTTTTGTTTAGAAAAGGATTTCAAGAAAATTTTCTATTCCAGAAAGTTATACCATTTTCCCTTAACACAAAAGAATAATTCTGTTTTTTTTTTCTAAAGTTATTGTGATTTAAAGTTAATCACTCAATGAAAATGTTTAAATAGAGATTTTTTTTTTAAACTAGTAACAGATTTGAACCTGGGAAACTACTTCACAGAAAGCTTTTTTCTCAGGTCAAGAAAAGTCCACAAGCATTTAGTAAGAGCTACTGTTTACCAGCATTATGCTAAATGCTAGTGATACCCTCCCAAAAAAGTAAAAACAATCCTTGCCCTCAAGGAGCTTACAATCTAATGGGTATTAAATAATATATCAAAATAACATAATATTAATTTGTTATCTAATGTGAAAATAACAACATTCTCAGAAGATAAATAAGGTAAAGTGGAGATAATCACAGGATAAAGGCATTAACATTAAGGAGAACCATGAAAGACCTCTTGCAAAAGTAAGAACTTTATGTTCCTTGAAGATATCTGGAAATTCATGAGGCAAAAAATAGGAAGGACAATCTTCCTGGTAGGAGAGACAACCAATGAAAATGTTTGTGATTGGGAAGTGAAGTATCTCAGAGGCAGATAGATGGGGCACTGTCCCTGGAATCAGAAGGACCTGAGTTCAAATCCAAATTCATTAATCTACTTACTAGCTATGTGACTCGTTTTTTTTTAAGCAAAAATAACTGGGGGCAAAGAAATCATCACTGTCTATAGAGATCTAAGATGGATTTATGAAATGAGTGGCCATTGAATTGAAATTAGAGATAAAGACATTAAGGAAGTCACTTAACCCAAATGCCTCACCAGAAAAAAAAATAATAGCATGAGAAAGGAAGTATCATGTTCCAGTAGCAGCAAGGAAGCCAGTGTCCTTAAATTATATGGTATGTTGTGGGAAGTAAGGTATAAATAGTCCTGGAAAATTAGGAAGTGGTCATTCTATGAAATGCTTTGAAAGTCAAATAGGATTTTATATTTGATACTAGGGAGAATGAGAATTATCTTGAATAGAAAGTTGATATTTTGAGATCAATTTAACAGCTAAAAAGAAGATGAATTGGAGTAGGGAGAGAATTGTGTCAGGGATGTCAGCTGTCAGACTATTGCAATAGTTCCGACATGAAGAAATGGGGACTGATCAAGGTGGTAGCAATATCTGAGGAGAAAAAAAAAAAAGAGTCATATGTGAAAGATATTACAAAGGTAGACTCAATAGATTGGCACATATTGGATATACACACTAAGAGAGAATGAAGACTAAAGAAAAGGCAAACTAATATTGTAACATTGTTCTGCAGTAAATTGAGAGAAAGTAGTAATCCAAGTAGTATGTAAGTCATAATCTTACTAAAATCTTTATACTATTTTTGCATTTAAAGTTTCAATATACCTAATGAAACAGCATGATAGTAAGGACATCAAATGGATTCATTAATTTAATAAAATGGAAAGTATTTTAGCAATTTATAGAATGCAACAGTTATGCATGAATGGAAAATTTAATTTTTACTAAATGATTCCTCTTTCCCAGGAAAAGATCATCAAAAAATCTGATCAAAATATTTAGAATTAGAAAAAATAATGGAATAAGCATATAACAGGCAAGTTAAACATTTTATTCATTAATAAGTTCAACAAATACTTATTAAATATATAGAATGAATACAGCAAAGCAGAGTTTTAACTAAGGTATAGTGACCAGACCTTTGCCCATGGTACCAAATTCAGAAGAAACTGTTACCATGTGCAGTCGGTCAGCAGCACAGAATTCATAAAGCTTAATTCCTTTTTTAGAAAAGATAACTGAGTACAAAAGAATCATCACTCACCATAGAGGTCAAAGATAAATTTGTGAAATGGGTGACCATTGAACTGAAATCAGAGATAAAGATTGTAAGCTTAATATTCTAAAGCCAATACTGTAAAAAAAAAAAAAAAAAAAAACAAAGTTTACAACCTCACTCTTCTCACATCCCAATAAAAATGCTATAAAGTTGAAGAAAATAAAATTATAAATTCCATCACATTTCTAGTCATTCAGTAGATGTAATGCTAGTTCTAGAGTCAAGAAGACCTGTTGTGTATTTGTATGACCCCAGTCAAAATACTTAATTTCTGATTAAATTCTCCAATCTCAAATGTCAAATGTCTCAGTTTCCTCATATGTAAAATTGAGTTAATAACAGTATCTATTTATCTTCTTCCTGATTTCCCCTTTACTGTCAAAAGTTAAATCTTTGGCTTCAAAAATTCTTTATAAACTGGACCCTTTTTACTTTTCCAGCCTTCTTACACCCTTCACAAATTCTATGATTCAAGGACACTGGACTCTTTGTTATTCCTGGAATGTGATACTCCACCTCCTGATCTCATTCATTTTCAGTGACTATCCTTTATGCCTGGAGTGCTCTTCCTCTTCATCTCCACCTATTGAATTATGATTTCCTTCAAATCTCTGCTAATGTCCCACTAAAGCTTTCTGTAAGAAGCTTTTGTGGTCCTCTTTATGCTTGTGTCATCCTTCTCTCACTAGATCCAACTTATCTGGTCTATAATATTGTTTTATGTTGGTATTTACATACTGTCTGCTCTGTTAGACTTAACATTTCCTTAACAGCAAGGACTATTTTCTTTTATGTTTTACACAGTGCCTGGTACATAGTTAGGTGTTTAATAAATACTAATTGACTGACTGGCTACCTTCCATGTTTGTTGGGAGGATAAAATTAGATAATATTACTAAAGTTGTTTGCAGCAGTAAGCCTGTAATTAATTAACAACTGCTCTTCAAAAAATAAAACTTTTGAGTTTCACCAGCAATATTAATTTTTCTTCCATAACTTTCTTAATTTGAGATAATCAAAAAAAAGTAATTAAGCCTTTCTTTGTAGCATTTGTCAAATTTCCAAAAAAAAAAATTATAGAAAATTTAACAATTGATCCTCCTGAGCCTGTTCAAACTGGCTTCAGTGTTCTCCTAGAGTTTTGAAAACCTTAAAGAAAAATATTAAAAAAAACTATATTTGAAAAGAAAATTATATTTGATGTAAACAAAAATTCTTTGGAACGTAGGATTTATGTTATAGTGTTGTTGTTGTTAAACAAAAGTATGGTTAGAGAATGATGTATATTGGCTGAATAAGATATTCTAAGTAAGTATGTGTCAATGTAACTCTTACTGTGACTCTAATGATGCCTTCAAGGCTATATGTATTCTATGTGTATGCTAAACAACATTGACTCTATTCCTTTCCCTGTGATTTATGGGCTTCTAAGTGCATTTCCCATTAAAAAGTTGTTGAATTGGAACTGGAAAGGGATCTCAAATGTCAAAGACAAATGCTCTTTGATAATTGTATTTGCTGCTTTATATAATCTGATCTCACAGATCATCATTGAGACATGAGTCAATCCTTTATTCTTTCTAGTACATATTCTTCACTCAACTTCACTCATGCACTCCTTCATCAAACTAGTTCCTACTCCCTAGATTCTGATCAAGAGCTTCACAATTTTAGAATGCAATGGTAGAAATTTCCAAATTTCCAAATACGTGAGCAATTTCTTTTAAGGTCAAACTCTAAACTCAGAACTGGGAAATCTGAGAAGAAGCCTGGGCTACATTGAAAATCTTTATTACTCTTTATTTGAAATACTATGTGGTAGGGTTTTAAAGATCTAGGATTTGTATAATGCTCTAAAAATCATCATGTTTTGTGTACATGATCCTAAGTATGGAGGCTCAAAAGTTATATTAGAAAATAATATTGATTTAAGCATATAACTTCCAGACAAAGATTTTTAAAATATGTACAAGATGATAGACTAAATTTGTGTGTTTCAGAATCTATCCTCTGTGATGCTTTTTCACCACACAAATATTGTCTTTCCAAGTGCACCATTCAGTCATTTTTCCATCATATCTGACTTTTTCTGATCCCCTTTGGAATCTTCTTGAAAAGATATTGTGATGACCGCATATTTTAAAATCAGCCGGAGTCAGGAATTCAGGTTAGGGGAAAATTGTCAATCTTTATTCTCAGTGAAGAAAGATAGGAGGTGGAAGAGAATAGGCAATAGCAGTGTGTGCAGCTGAGTCAAGAAGCTAGCTAGAACAGAAACCATGAGACCAGCACCACCAGAGTGAACCCAGGCCCAATCTCTCCCAGCCTCTCTCCCTGCCCCCTCTGCCTCCACCCACCAAAATCGTCATTTCCTATACAACACATCAGGACTTGCACAGAGAGTGGTCAGGGACCATTCTTTATCCAATCATGTATATTAATAGAGTATAGTCCAATTACTATTTAGCCTCATGTGCTTGGGACCTCAGTGCGTCAACTCAAGTCTCAGCCCATTACAAGATATTGGAATGGTTTGCTGCTTCCTTCATTTTATAAATGAGGAAACCAAAGCTAATAAGGTTAAATGTCTTGTCCAGGGTTACTCACCTAGCAAGGATCTAAGTCTGGATTTGCCCTCAGGAAGATGAATCTTCCTGGCTCTCAGAGCCAGGAATGATTTGGAGCACCTTTTCATCTGGCTACAAATAGCTTCAATTTCTTCATCTGAAATTTGCCTGTTCATATCCTTTGACCATTTATCGAGAAGAATGGCTTGAAATCTTATAAATTTGAGTCAATTCTCTATATATTTTAGAAATGAAGTCTTTATCAGATGGTGGTTCCCTCTTAAATTTAGCTTCAAATATAAACTTCTTTATTTGTCATTTAAACTCCTTCATTAATTAGTACCAATTTACCTTTCTGATTGTATTTAATATCAGCGTTCTTGGCACATTCTGCAATCCTGTTAATTTTGCCTTCTTAGATTCCTTATTCTATGCCTCTGTGTCTTTTCATTTGCCATCTCTCAAGCCTAGTACATTCTTCCTTCTTCCCTCTGCCTCTTAGCATCCCAAGTTTTTCTGTGATATTTAGCTCATGTATCACTGTCCATATGAAATCTTTCCTTATTTTTACATGTACTAGTACCTTCCCCCATCAACCAGCATTTACTCTACAAATACATATATAAATATTGTATAGTGCATTTGTGTCTTTAAAGATGTATATATATATATATATATATATATATATATATATATAGCCATATACATATGTCTGCATGTGTATTTGGTTGGTTATCTATTTACTTATTGCAGAGCTTCAAATTAGAAAATATATTTATTGAGAACAGGGAAGTTTTACTTTTATATCTCCAGCAAACTAGAACATTACTTGGAACATAGTAGGCACTTGGTTAATACTTATTGATTGATATGTCAACTTCATCCTGTGGAAATCTTATGTTATGGTAGTGAGAAACTGAATCTTCCAACTTGGGTTGAGGGATATTCATATCTATACCCACTTGTGCATTAAAATTTTTGTGGGTCAAACTAATTTCACAGAATTGTCTTACCTCTTTACTAACTGCAACAAATATTTCATAAGTTATATTAATTTCAGTGTAGTTGATTTTCAAATATTATGAGCTAAGAAGACCATATTTCCCATGAAATGAAATTTCCTGCTGCCTTTGAACACAGGAAAATACAACTCTATCAACTCCTTCATTTGCAGATGGAAAAGTTCCAAAGTCCTTAAAGTGTTGCAGTAAAGTAAATGATAGTACAGTTTCTTCAATATAATTTCCATTGATAAAAGCCATAAACATTGTGTTACAATCTATTTAAAATTGCCAAAATCTTTGGTGATAATAATTTTCTTTTCTGAATCTTCAGTAGCTAAATCTACTAAAAAGACAGGGGCTATATATCCTGAAGAAGCAGTGACTCAGTCACACATTCACAAGGAGTGACTCCCCTAGATGATGGCTCCTGGGGCTTCATTGCTAACAAGGCAGGTGGTCTGTGGGACATGGCAATTCACAAGCTCTTAATCTCAGAATCAGGGTCTGTCTCCATAAAGGGAGGTAATAGGTGAGATGGCATTGGTGATTTGACTTTCCCAGAACTGTTGTTACATCATGATACTTGTTGAATCAGTTGTTCTGGGTTGTCTTCCCTGTGAATTGCAACTGGATGGTAGTTGGTAAGAATGGGTAATCTCTTCTCTATAAGGAGTTATTCTCCTGGGTGATCACTGCATAGCCTAAATTTAAAGCAGGGTTTTGATTTTAATTCTGGAGAAGTTAGTATTTCCTTACTCAGAAGGAAGAAATTTCAATTGAAAATTAAAGGTCATTCAGACAAATCAATAAGAAAAATACTAAAATCATAAGGAATGACATCTAAAATATTGCAAAATAGATGAAATTGAACCAATTACTGATGAAATATGTGAATCTATATCAGGAAGCCCTTGCAAGGGAGAGCACAAGATATTGTGCAAAGAAGTTTACTAAAGTGAAGGACAATATACAGCAAGAGAAGCAAAAATAATAATGTTAAAGTAACAAATGATCTCTATACACACAAAACTCATTGATCTCAAAAACTAACATAAAGAAACAATTTAAGGATTATAGACTTCCCAGAAGAACATTTTTTAAAAAAATATCTAATCTACCATAATGGAAGAAATAATACAAGGAAATTGCCAAGAACTTCTAAATAAGGCAAACAAAATCCCAATAGAAAAAAATCATAGTTCATCTCCAGAAAACAAGCAAGCCAACCAAAAACCTATGCTTCAAACACAAAAGTCACATAGCAGTTACATTGAATAATTTCAACATCAAGCAACAAACTCTGCTTCCAAAAAATTCGAAATTCAACAATAGAATGAGAAATAGCATTCAAAATAACTATAAGGGCAGTATTCTGGGAAAATGGCAAAGTAGGTTAGAAAATTTCAAGCTATCTATATATGTAGAAATAAATAATATACATAATATTTCGTGATATACCATAATGTCTCATATATATGTAAATATATTGGTTTGTAACTGTGGCCTGCTTGGGGAAGGTGAGGGTGAGAGGTGAAAGGGGAAAAAAAGAATAAAGTAAAAGATTTACCACAGAGAACAAAAGAATTACCTACAAAGAAGTAAAGATCGAAAGTTACAAATATAATAACTTCTATTATTATATATATTTTCTTGAAATAGAAATTTATTGTTACATATATCAAATCCTCCTGAATGTTTTGCTGCACATATGACAATATTTTGGGGGTTTTGTTGTTTTTATTTTCCTTTTCTGTCTTTTTTTCCATTTTTTTTTCTTATTTTATATTTAGTTCAACAAAAAGCTATAAAATTCATAAAACTCAGTCAATAATTTTGTTAACTCAATCACAAAGAGTTCTTTAAATAAAAAATTTAAATAGCTACAGGATCTCTGAGCCCTGTTGATATAATAAAAATAACAATACCAAAAGTTAATTTACAGTTTAAATGCTAGACAGATCAAAGAGAGAACTTTCAGAACAAATAAAATAAAAAGAAATAAAAGATAAAGGCAATAATAGAACATTTAAAAATTGATTACATGAAAACTACTAAACAAAATTAATTCATCTGCAATAAGGAAAATGATCAAATGCAGTGGGAGGTTAGAATCTTTGAATCAAATTTGTCATACAAGACTTTAGCCTCAAAGAAGAGATATAAATAGACAACTTCCCTCACACCTTAGTAGAGGTGAGGGATCCAAGGTTATGAATATATTGACTAGTTTGGGGTTGGGGGGATAATTTGTTTGTTTATTTGTTTTTTTGTCAGTGATATATTTTGTTATGTAATTATTTTTCTTCTTCCTCTTTTTCTCTTTTCCAGTGAAAAAGTAGGATAGCACAGTGGGATGAGGAGAAATATAGATTATGCAAAAACAAAAGATATGAAGAAAATGAATGCAAAAAATGATTACACAAGGTAGCATTGGCTTGGGACTTTGAGACAAATTTATAAAATATGGCCAGCATTCATAACAATTCTTTTAATGAAGGGCAGTTATAAAATAGCTTGTGTTTATACTGTAATTAGAACAATTCTTCAACAATGTGCAAGAAATTGATCTCCACTCCATTCTTGTATTAGGAAAGGCTCCTCTCTCCTATGTAGTTCTCATTATGCCTTTATTCTGCAAACAAAAGAACATCAGTCAAAATAAGAACAGTTTTGACCACAAGTGTTAATAAAAAAAACATTAAACCCAGAGATACCTTCAAAATACTTTAATTGGATTCCACTGCTTTCATGCTCAGAACTCTTCTCTTCCTCTGACAACTCTGCAAGAGATTCTGTTAAGAGACATTGCTGTAAAGAGATTGACTTTAAGTCTTCTCCCATCTGAGGTCTATATATAATATTTTATCACACTAATAGTTGTAGGAGAAATGGTGTCAATGAGTCTTTGTTTTTTTAAAGAAAATATTCTTAAGTAAATGAGTTCTGAATATTTGGAAATATTAGAGTTCATCAATAAGAGCAAAAGTCATACTACCTTAACCTCATTTCCAAGTTCAAAGAGACAAGGGAACCAATTTGTGAGACCTAGCAGAGAAATTTTGTCTTAGAATACCTAAATTTCAATAAAATACTTGGTAATTGGGGCTAACTAAAGAGCTGGTATATATCAGATGGGTGGATTTGGGACTGATTGATTTATTAGATCTTAATAGACACCATTCATGTTAAGTTGCAAGGCAATAGAATGTCTTCATTGTCCCTGTACTTCTTACTCTTTTTATCAGTGAATGAGATGAAGAATTAGGTAATATGTATCTGAAGCTAATATAGATCCCAAAGTTCCAGGGTTAGATAATAACATAACATAGCATAACATCAGTATCTTAAAAAAAAATATGATAAGATTAAAGATAGAATTTGTTGAATAATATTACATGATGGATTGTTTGGGTTTTTTTAATTTTACTCAAAAATTTTTTATACAAGTACTGAATGAGGAAGGCTAACTATACAACAATTTGCAAAATAAATAAATAAATAATAACCTAGAGTTTTAGGGGCATGTTAACTCAATTGAAATGAATAGTAGGAGAAGAAGCATGTATAGAATAAGTAAAGTTATAATCTCATTTAATTCTGCCTATTTCACAGGGAAGGAACGAGAGAGTGAGAGACCAAAAGAGCAAGAGAGAGACACAAAGAGAGACAGAGAGACAGAGAAAGTTTCTAAAGAAACATTTCAAAAGAATATTGATAACTAAAGCAATTCCCAAGAGATGATAGTCATATTTTAACATTAATTTTAAATAGGGTAGAGTAACTTTATACACATACACACACACACTCACACAGGCACATAAATATACACAAACTTTTAAAAGAAAAAAAAGCACACAGACAGCTAGCGTATATCATTGTTATGCATTAAATATATATATATATATATATAAATATCTAATATGCTAAATGAGTCATTTGTCTAACATTATGGAAGAACGTGAAAAAGAATCATATGGAATAGCATGGGTGTTGTAAAATATAGAGATGGAGCGAGTTCCTATATCAATATAATGAGACACATTGAAGTACTAAAGAAAAATTCATTAAAAATTTCTCCAACAATTTTAGTGCAACAAATTTTTGGATTCTGATTTGTTAGCCAGTGAAATCTATCTCTCTATCTTTATCATCTTTAAATCTCCTAAGCATGCTATTTATGTCCTCATTGATTAAATTTGGAGACTAGAAGAGGATCGTGAATCCTTAAGTATTCCCAATGGTGTCCACCAGGTAGGTCGACATTAATCCTTCAATGACACTGATATTAAATTCAATCCCTATTTCAGAGCAAAGTTCCAGAGGATTCTGGTCTCTAAAGAGAGGAATCTTGAATCCTCACTTCTCACACTCTGGATCTTCTTCCTACAGCCCTGGAAATGTCACCTAAAATTTAGATATGAAACAGTATAGGGAATCCCCCCCAAAAAACTTCTAGGAATGCATTCAATATACAAAGTAAATAAGATATAGATAAGCTATTTACTTCCACAAAACACAAAAGAAAGGCTGCATAAGCATACATTAATAAAAAAAACTTTAAAAATGAAACAGTAATGCAGAACTTCTTTTTATATGGAAGCTGATACTTACTATAATACATATAGGTTGAGTCTCACATATTCAAGTTGTGACTCTGCATCCACTAAAGTCTCAACTGACAAATGTTCTTTGACATACTTGCCTTTGACAGTTATCAATAGATTATAGTTATTTTCAAGCAAAGGCAGCTATTAATCAAATAGCAGCAGAATAAGCAATAAAATATTTTCCCCATAAATTGGCAATCTTCCACAAATAAACTCACCATCAATAGGAAAAATTGATATGCATAGAGAACATATATGAAGAAGCACAAAGATAGAACCCATATATGACCAGAGTGCTTAAAAGACCAATTCACATTTTCATCTCTGCAGGGCTATTGATGTGCTCTGCCACTACTCGTGTGATATTCCCACCCATCTCCATTAGATGGACATAATATTTATTCATTTAAATACAATATCTACTCATAGAAAACAAGTAGGTTGGCACAATGGATAGCATACTGGACCTGGAACCAGGAAGATCCAAGTTTAAATCTTTTAGCAAGATTTAAGTTCCATCACAATCATATGCTACAATTTACTTAGCCGTTCCCCAATTGATGAGCATTCCCCTCAAATGCCAATTCTTTGCCACCACAAAAAGAGTTGCTATAAATGGATTTGGAATTCTTAATATAAATATTATAGGGTTTATGAAGACATTAAACATGCTGTATTTTCAGCATATATGGTAAGGCTCACAATGTAAGCCCTTTACCTTCATCCCATTACCAGGATTGTGACGAGAGAGAAATCACAGAATGTTTTCTTCAAAAGAAAAATTTAGAAACTTTTTAGCTAAAGTTTATTTCAATAAGCATTTATTGATCACTTGTGACAGCATGCACTATGCTGAGCACTAAAGACAACTAATATTTATGAGGAGCTTTCAAGTCTGCAAAACATTTTATATCTATTAGTTTGTTTGAGTTTCATGAAAACCTTGTGCAGTATGTATAAAAAATGTTTTTGTTCCCATTTTATCTCCCAAGAAACTGAGGATCAGAGAAATGAAGTGATTTGCCATAGTCACAGCACTAACTAGTATTAGAGGCAAGATTTGAATTTCCATCTTGCCAACTACAAGGGCAACACTATCCACTGTGTTATAATGTGTAAAGACTTCTGTTTTTACAAATTAGATTGTGAAGAGGGTTAAATGCCAGTTTGCATTTATTCAATAAAAATGGGGAGCCAATGAAAGCATTATAGAGGAGGAGTCTATAGTAGACCTCTGTACTAGCTATCAGTTTTAGTGACCAATTAACTGAAAAAACTTATTGTGAATTTTTCCCTCTTTTCTCCTTTCTCTGGACCATAATTGTCCTCTGACAAAATTGTCGGTTCTCATGTTCATTCTTTTCATCTTTTATGTTGTTCATTAAAATGTTACATTTTATGCTCAATATTGTTCACACTCTACAAGGTTTTTTATCACTTAGATAAAAGCAATCTACTTGATGCACAGCTGGTCTGCAGGATGATATAATTGCTTTTGTGATATATCTCAGACACCTAATGCCACACACAGCCCTGGTAAGCTTTTTCAAATAAGTAAATTAAATTACTTGCAGATGAACTTGTTTTATAACATATATCTGAAAAGAGTTTCAGCTCATTTAGTGAGCTGTCTAACATCAAATTCAATTGAAAATGTGCCTGAAATCTCTATATGCTTTCCAAAGTGTACCACAAAGCTCTCTATATATTGGCTTCTTATAACACCATAACTTTCATTTTATGAATGCTGCTATCTTAAAACTCACCAACACATTTTTCTACCTTTTGTTGAATGATTGAGCATTTTTGTCTTGAAATCAAGACACACTTTTAGATGTTACTTTTCTTTAAACCTATAACTGAGGCTTATTATGATTTTATTGTTATGCTTTATGTTGTTTTAAATTCCTAGGAAATATTTATTAGTAAGCATGTATACATCTGAAATTGTATGTATAAGGATATTTCTTAGTTTTATACTTCTCCATAAGTTTTAATAACATGCTTCTATTCTTTAAAATTAAAAATTTAAGAAGGGAGGTATTTAGAGAGTCTTCAGATCAGTTACCAAAACTAAACTCATACTAAAACACAGATACATGCTTGTATATGTGAGGATTTTGCCCAGATCACTAAGATACAATTATTTTATTCAGCATGTTCATTATTCTTCATTTTTAAAAAATACTATATCACAAGTATATATAATAAGTAATTCCAAAGCCTAAAAGAAATTAGGGAGGATTGAATTATTAAACTTAAAAGTAATGAAAATTAGGCAATACAACAAGAAATGAAATACATTGTATTCTGCCTCTCTTTTATTTTATTTTTTTAATCTCCTGGGAATCAGGGATTCTAATGAAATACTCAATGTATTTGCTGCAGGCAAATGTGTGTTTTTTTCTTAACTTAACAATGCTAGGCATGGGAATCAGGGAAAAAACTCATACGAACTGACCACTTGGGTCCACATGATTAGTTATTGACATTTTGCAAAATAAAAGTACTGAAGGTTTTTTTAGATACTATTTCTGAAAATTATGTTTCTCAAGTATGTTAGTATGAGTATAAATTAAAAATAAAATTAAGTATTAGTTAAGCAAGAAAAACATTCAACTAAGACAAGTATTTTAATGGAAGCTAAAACAAACACATAGTAGACAACTTCTATATTTTGATAGTGTTTTGTACTACTTTCAGTTCCACAATCGAGTTTTTCTTGCTTTTGAAAATGAAATTATAGCTATAAATTCAGAAAAATATCAGAAGACATATAAATTTTTCAAATAATTAGGGAAATAAGCAAATATATCTTCAACAATGTATATAGAATATATATGGAAATGAATGTAGAAAGAATATATATAGAAAAGATGAGAAAATCCAAATAAACATTGTGTCAATGTAATGAACAAGCCTGAAAAGAGATGAAAAAAAAGTAGATCCTGCTCCTTTTACTAAAGAGATAGAGGATTATGAATTTGTAACATTGCATATGGGGTCAGAAATAGTTGGTATGTTGACTGGTTTTGTTATACTCTGTGTGTGTGTGTGTGTGTGTGTGTGTGTGTGTGTGTGTTGTGTGTTTTGATTGTGATTGTAATATCACTAGTTAGGTAATGGGAGAGGCACATTCAGAAATGAATGTGATGCCAAAGGCATCAATAAAACTATTTTAGAAAGAGAAAAGAAAGCTATGAATACATATTGCCCAATATACAAAGATAGAAAATTATATTATAGCATCAAGCCTATTCATATTAAATTACTCTATCAATCTTTTTTAAAAAGTAAACTGAAAGCAAAAACCCAAAGCCACTAAACAGTATGTTGATCTAAATTTCAATCTTTTATGACTCTTTAATGGCCATATATATTGTGTCTTCTCTTATATATCATCTATATGCTTTGAATATGAGTAAAGAAATTATATACTCTTTTTCTTCTTGATGAGTTTTAATTGTTTATGATATAAAACAATTCTTTTCTCTCTCACCTCTTTGAAAATGACTCAAGACAATATTATTGTGACTGATCTTTCTGAATAAGGTCACAAATAATGATAATTATCAAATATGTTTATGCAAGTAAACATATTTTAATATGAAAGAGTGTTTGTGACTTTTGTTAACCTGGACTTTAGGATGGTTTTGTGCTTCCATTTTTCTTATTGTTGTTATTTCCAGATACAGCAACCTGGAGGCTAGAGTCCAGAAACACTTTGCTTCTAAAGGACAAAAAGTTTTGTTAGCAGAAGGCCACCATGGAGAGCAAAAACAAAACTGGGATAAGATCTTGAGTTATATTTGAGAGAGTTCATACTGAAAATTGGCTTTTATTTTTTTTAACTTAAACTAATGTCTTTAATCTACAAAATCTTACTGTGATGTCTTATTATGACATGAAGTTTAAATTAAGTTCAAGTATGTGTGTTGTGTGTATTTTGTTTTAATTATTGACTTTTTTCCTTAATTTTCTTTTTTAGTATAAACACAGTAAAACAACAAATATCAAAATTTAAATATGTAAAATGAATAGAACGATTGATTATACATGAAATCATGAACTATTACTTACAATGCGTGTCTATTTTAGCCAGGTTGATAGTTGACTAAATAAATGCTTTTTCTTTGTGTCTGAAGATGTCTCTGATTAGTTAATTTGGGAAAGGGGTCAAGGGCCTGTCTCACACACCTTTATTTAATATCCTTCTGCTATGGCTAAGTAAATCTCTCAATCATATTCAATGTCTCACAATGTCTAATGTAGATATAAAGAATAACTTCAAAACTGCCTGCCATCTAGGGGAAGGGGTGGAGGAAGGGAAGGGAAAAGTTGGAACAGAAGTGAGTGCAAGGCATAATGTTGTAAAAAAACTACCCATACATATGTTCTGTCAATAATAAAGCTATAATTTAAAAAAATAAAATATAATATAAAAAAGAATAACTTCAGGATTATTATATGTTACATTTCTCTAATTATTAATGATTTAGAGCATTTTTCACATTAGTAAAAAGCTTCCATCTTTTTTTTTTTGAGAAGAGCTTATTTATGTAATTTTACAATTATGTATTAGAAAATGTTCTGTCACATTTGTATGGATTCACTACATATTTTGTATATCAAGTTTTTAAAAAAATAATATCCTTGAAAAGATTTTTTCCAGCTAACTTTCATCTTAATTATAAATATATTTTATGAAGTCTTTAAAATTTTATTTAAAGAAATTTTCTATTTCATTTTCTGTCATTTCTATCCTTTTTTATCAATACTTTGCCCTTTACACCATTATGAAAAGTATCTTTGTGCCTTTTCTTACATTTTTATTTGTTATGTGAACTTTTGTACTAGTCATTTATTTTGTATGTGATACTACAGTGAAAATAAGTTTGTTGCTCTGAAACAACTGCTTCTATTTTGTATTAAGCCATCATTTTGTGAAAAGAAGTTTTCGTGTTTATTTTTCAGGGTTAAACCAAGTAGTACTTTTTGGCAAACTGTATGTGTAATTATAGAAATGTATGACAAACATACATGACCTCAAGACAGGACAGAGCACCAATGGTAAAATTTGGTTTAAAGACTCATCATTAACTTACACCATTAGGTATCAATGACATTTGGAGAATGAAATAGGAAACCACTACAGTATCTTTGCCAAGAAAACCTAAATAGGTTCACATAGAGTCAGAAAAACTGTAATGAATGAACAACAATGGATTGGTATCATTCAAATTAACTTGTGAACAAATCGCACCACTGACCACCAAATCAGAATTTGAGTTTAATTAATTCATGCCTATAACTAGAATTATAAGAAACTTTTCAGCCTGATTCTGAGTTTTGACTAGATTATTTTCTGTATTTTAAAAACACACCAGACACTTTTTTTTTTTTGCTTAAATGTAAGCTTTGACTGATGGAGATTTGCCAATTTACCAGGCAACCACCTAAAAAGGAAACACACAACTTCCAGGTTAGCAGAGGTGAAATCTTATTATTCAGGACTCATACAAAACACTTTTACTTGGAAGCCATAAGAAATTATTTTGGTTGTTTATTGAGAGTAGAACTGATGTTTGTGTTCACATGTACTTGATTATTAAAGTTTGGTTGCATGGATTAAGAAATGAAAGTCCCTATTATATCTATCAACATCCCATTCCAGAGGTTAATTCAGATCATCCTTTAGAGTCCTAGATCTTACTCATGGAGAAGTTCCCAAAGTTTCTGTTATAGGAAGAGGGGGATAGTACATGATAGAGATATGTTCCTCTCATCAGCTTCTACCTGGAGTCTTATTTAACAATCTAAATTGGCATTTGTCATTGTCCATTAAAACAAATGATTGAGCTACACCAATGATGAGAGATTCTTATATAAATGAGCTTGGGAACTTATACTGTTTTATTACACAGTTTGAAATCTGGCACTAGTTCTATAAAGTATCACTTTGGTTTTTTATTAATATGGCACAAAAATTAGAGATTATGTTTGGTAGTATTAACATTTGAATTATATTAAAACTGCCTAACCACATACAATTAATACCTCTCTAATTATTTGTCTTTGATCTTTTATTTTACTAAAGAGATTTTTGGGGAGAACTCTGAGAAGATGACAGAATAGATCATATATCCCCCACAAATAAAATAAAATTGTACCTCAGGGTGATCATAGACCAGTGAAAAACAAATGATACTTGAGGAACAATAGGAACCTATGATAACCTGAGAAGAACTGAGGAAAAACAGTGTGAATTGCAAGGATCTCTGCAAAAACTCTACAAGCTAGCTTTGCAGAAACATCAACCAAGGAGGTGAGATGAGAAGGGAGGAGTTCTGGAGACAAAAAATAAAAATATTACTTTCCCTGACCTCAGCAAGCTTCCACAAACATAAATAACTCACTGATAAATCTGGTCCCCATATAGAAAGGCTACATTTTTCTTCAGTGTTCTACAGCTAGTGCTGAAGAATTTAGTTGATGGTGATGTGATAGTGTTTTTTCCTAATGCTGTATAGCTCATGAGTTATGATATCTCCAATCATGCTGATCTGTGTCACTAGAGGAAGATGGCTTTGGAGAAAAGAGTGAGACTGGTCACTTTACACAGCCCTGGCTCACTTAAATCCAATTCATCTTCCTCATGTCATTGGCCCTCTTCTACAGTGAAGGACAAACAGCAATTTATGAGTAGAAATAGCTGCCCAGCTGAGAATCCAACAGACCAGCTCCAGATGGTCTGCTCCTTCCTCCCTTTCTTCCTCCTTCTACCCTCTCTTCCTTTCTTTTCTCCCTCTCTCCACATTAGCAGTCATAAACTTACCTGTGGGTGCTCTGCCCGAAAGGAATATAAATTCCTAAATCTGGCAAGATATTTTGGGATTTATGATCTACATTCCTTTTCTCTTCCCCACTTATTTATTCTATCATTTAAAAAAAATTAAAACTGGGACAATTCACTCTTTTGCCCCATGTAGTTTCATTTATGATTTCTTGAAATACAGCACTAAAAAAAGAAAAATCAAAACAAAACAAAACAAAACAAAATAGGTTTTGATGAAGTCTATTTAAATGAAGCTACTTGATGAAGCCTTTAATCCAAATCACTCTGGTATTCACTGGTTGGTCAACAATAGGTCCCAGCCCAAGTAATCATTTGATTTTTGTTTGGATTTTGCTTGCTCAGAGTGAGAGTAAATATCAATTATTTCTTTTCTGGCCAAAAAACCTAAGGGTTTCCCCTCCCATATTTATTTCATTTTTGAGTAAATGAAAGAGGCTCCTTTTTGCCTCATTTCTAACCCATCCTTAATCACTGATCGGATGTTTCCTCTCCCACAGAGACATGAGAAAGAACAAAATCGTTAAAAAGGCTAAGGTCCCTCACTGAATGTTGAGCCATCTTCAGTCCTGCTGATCTTTATCTTGCCACTGGCCCCAGATAGCTGGGGAAGGTAGAGTAAAGCTGATGATTTTGTACATCTCACCCTCACTTAAATCAAATACACTTGCAAGTCAAGATAATCACCTTCTTGATGTCATTGGTCCTTTTCCAGAATGAGTAACAAAACAAGAGCAATAAAGCTCGAGCCCCACTGTTTTGCTTCCTTCCATGCTTTTCACTTGATTATTTGTCAGATGCCAGAATTATTTAGCTTTCAGAAAAAGATGGCTATTAACATGATATGGTACAAACAATTGATGTATCTATTTGATTTCAAAATTTTTATTTTCTATTTCATTTCAACTTCCAAGTCTTTTAAAGATTTCAATTCTTAACTTCTTGTTTATTTCCAAATAATTAAATTTAACTTTATCTTTCTTTGACCATGTCTATGTCTAACTAATCTATTTTAACTGTACTATTCATTTCAACTGATTATCTCTTACACATTGTATAATAAAGACATAATAAAGTTTCAGTTTTCAAATGATGACAGTGGAGTAAAATTTTGCCCACCTGATGTCAGGCTAGCTATAAGTGTCTACCATACAACAGAATAAAGTCTTATAGGCCCAGAAGAAAGAAATAGCTGTGATTAGAAGAGTCTCACTCAAATAGTGACCTACATGGGTCTAACAAAATAGAATTAGTGGTAGGGTGCCGATCTAAGAAGCCATGGGAAGAAGATATATAAATCAGAAACAAGTATAATTATCAGGATAAAATCAGTTCACAAAGTAAACCAAAAGGCATGGTTTAGGTGTATAATTGAAAAGTTTAAAAACAAAATCATAAGGAGGGTCTGAACTATATTGAGTTTACAATTTTCTGCAGACATATATGGTTCCTATTGCCAACCATATATGATCAACCCTGCCTTACAGCCTATTCTAAATTAGTTGCAATGGAAAGCTTCTGCCACTGCCTGTATTGCCCTCTAAGGATTTGACTAAGTGTTAATGCATAATTAATTAACTTAATTTTAATTTTATGGTTCCAGCCAGCAATGTTTGAAGCCTGACTTTTTTTTTTCTTCAAATGAATGTTTGCTGTAAAATCACTAATATATTAATAGAACAAAGCTTGGAAAAGTTGAAGGGGAAAAGCAAAGACTTTCTTCTTATGCCATAAGAGATACAGGGACATAGGCTGGGGCAGGAAATACCTTGTTCTGAAGCAAGTATAAGTCATACCTGCCTTGCATATATACTATTGTGTCTCTTATATGTGCTGACTTAAGCCAACACTCCAGGGACTAGTGGAAATTGGTAGTCTAGTAAAAATGCTCTTTAGCTAAAGGTCAAGTGAAATTGTACTGGAAACCTTAGGGATACTTTAAAATGCACTGACTAAGGTGGGATGCTTATTAGAGGTGGTACTTAAGTACCAGTTTCATTATATAGGAACAATTGTTCATTTGTGTGAATATTTGACCTCTGTCAGACTGCCAAGTAGAATGAACCCAGAGGTGATTCCTGGCTCATATATACTCACAGAAGTTAAAGCTATCTTGGGATTACATTCAAACGACATTATCAAGGTTAGAAGACCCAAAAATTGACCTTTCGTTTCTTTCTTTCCCTTTATATCTAATTGTAAAGTTCACTTGGCTCTTTTCCCCCAAAATAGAAAGTGCTTCAAATCCAATAAAATGATTTCTTTAATGGGAAAAGAATGAGGATATAGCGAATAGGGGATGGGGAGGGATTGAAGTCAAAAGGTTTGGAGAGCTGGCTATATGAGGAAAGTGTAATTCTAATATAAGTAACAATTAAAATATCTCAATGTGTGAAACCTTTTCAGAATAATTTCTTAATGGCATTCCTGCTATATACTTGATGATCAATATTATTATAAAGGTGTTGGTACTGAAAATAATTCAGAATTTAGGAATTCTTGAGTCTAATCTTAGTTACCAAAATGAAAGCTATAGAGAAAAAGAGAAAAATGCACAATATCAAAATAAGATGTATATATTTACATAAATTAAACAGAAAACTTTATCACAAGGGCTACAACAAATACTGCATTTAGCCAAATAAAAACTTTGTAATTGAACCAAAAAAATCAATTAAAATTGTTAATAAATACAAACTATGGTATTGTCATTGCTCTTAGGGAACTTAAAATAAATTGAGGGCCCATACATACATATAAGTAATAATAATACTATATTAGTAGGTGATAACTATATGAGTTCTATGACCAAAAAGATCTACTCACAGGGACCATCAAAGATGGCTTTCCTAGGCAACTGGTAGCAAGATGATACTGTGAATAGAACACTGATATTAAAGTCAAAGAACCTGGTTTCAAATTTACTTATATGACATTGAATAATTAATTTATTTTCTTTGGGATTCAGCTTTTTCTCTTGTACAGTGAGGGGTTGAGTAGCTAGCCTACAAAACCCATTCTAGCTTTGCATTTATAATTCTATGGTAGGAAATTTATGAGTAGGGGATGAGGTAGTATTCCAGATATAAGGAATAGTATGAGGAAAGGTAGAGAGTGGGGAAATATAGGAAAGGTTCATCAAATAGTCTAACTGAGCTAAAGTATAAAGTATGTATAGAAGAAGGTATAATTAGATGAAGTAAAGAAGATTGGGTAATACAAATTTGTGGAGAACCTTGAATGTCAAAAAATTGTAATAATTTTATATGTTATTCAGTAGGGATCTATTAAAGTTTCCCAAGATGCAACAGGTCTCAGAACTATTAAAGGTACAAAGAAGGAAAATAACTGATAACAATTCCAAAAAGAGTAGTTAGAGGTTCTAATAAGTAATAATTATAAAAATAGTTAATACTTGTATAATGCTTTAAAGTTTCCAAAGTTCTAGTATTATTTCATCTGATCCAGAATAAATAAATAGGCAGATTGCTAGCATTTGTAAGACCATTCTAGGAATAGAGAGTGTTCACTGATACTATGAAAGCTAGGGGTATCTTTCTGTATTTTGTACACACAGAGTTTTCTAATTCTGGGAAAGAATAGAATCAATTGGGAAATGTGGTAGTAGTACAGTTGCCTCATATTCTCTCCTATTTTTTTTTCTAATGTCTATTGTGGCAGAAGCTATTTGTCTGGAGGTGTGGCTTGGTTGCTCTTATGAATTCAAATGCTATATAGGAGTGCACAAATAAGAGCCATGAGAATCAGATTCTGTCTAGTACAATTTGTTGGAATCATTCAGTATGTTTGAGTTTGTTTCTTGGATGAAGGGAGGAAAGGAAAGAGAAAATACCAAGTGATCTAACAAGAACAAAATAGAAAATTTGATAGATGTGGCTATAAGGTTAAAAGAGAATCAAAACTCTTGCTTCTAAGTCTCTCTCTTTTCTTTTAATTGAATAGAAAAAATCCCTCAAAAATTAATATGTAGAGAAAGAAAAGAAGAGAAATGACCAAATGAATATCAAAAGTTAATATTCTCGCATAAAGAATGAAATCATTAATAAATTAGAGGAACATAGGATAGTTTACATCTCAGACCTGTGGAAGGGAAGGTCTTTATGACCAAAGCAGAACTAGAGATCATTACTGATCACAAAATAGAAAATTTTGATTATACCAAACTGAAAAGTTTTTGTACAAACAAACTAATGCAGACAAGATTAGAAGGGAAGCAATAAACTGGGAAAATATTTTTACAGTCAAAGTAAGTTCTGATAAAGGCCTCATTTCCAAAATATATAGAGAATTAACTCTAATTTATAAAAAATCAAGCCATTCTCAAATTGAAAAATGGTCAAAGGATATGAACAGACAATTCTCAGATGAAGAAATTGAAACTATTTCTAGTCATATGAAAAGATGTCTAAGTCATTATTAATCAGAGAAATGCAAAATTAAGACAATCTAAGAATACCACACACCTGTCAGATTGAAGCTAAGATGACAGGAAAAAAAATATGATTGTTGAGGGGATGTGGGAAAACTGGGACATTGATTCATTGTTGGTGGAGTTGTGAACGAATCCAACCATTTTGGAGAGTAGTTTGGAACTATGCTCAAAAAGTTATCAAACTGATGCATACCCTTTGATCCAAAGTGCAGTACTACTGGGATTATATCCCAAAGAGATTATAAGAAGGAAAGGGATCTGTATGTGCACGAATGTTTGTGGCAGCCCTTTTGTAGTGGCTGAAACTGGAAACTGAATGGATGTCCATCAGTTGGAGAATGGCTGAATAAATTGTGGTATATGAAAATTATGGAATATTACTGTTATGTAAGAAATGACCAACAGGATGATTTCAGAAAGGCCTGGAGAGACTTACACAGAACTGATGCTGAGTGAAATGAGCAGGACCAGGAGATCATTATATACTCAACAAAATACAGATGATGACCAGTTCTGATGGATCAGGCCATCCTCAGCAACGAGATCAACCAAATCATTTCTAATGGAGCAGTAATGAACTGAACCAGCTATACCCAGAAAAAGAACTCTGGGAGATGACTAAAAACCATTACATTGAATTCCAATCCCTATATTTATGCACACCTGCATTTTTGATTTCCTTCACAAGCTAATTGTACAATAATTCAGAGTCTGATTCTTTTTGTACAGCAAAATAATGTTTTGGTCATGTATACTTATTATGTATCTAAGTTATATTTTAATATATTTAACATCTACTGGTCATCCTGCCATTTAGGGAGAGGGTGGGGGTAAGAGGTGAAAAAATTGGAACAAGAGGTTTGGCAATTGTTAATGCTGTAAAGTTACCCATGTATATATCCTGTAAATAAAAGGCTATTAAATTAAAAAAAAAAAAAAGTTAATATTCTCTTTAAAAAAGATAAGGGAAACTCTTTGCAGATGATATGATGGTATACTTAGAGAACCCCAAAAGCTATTAGAAATAATCCATAACTTTAGCAAAATTGCAGGTTATAAAATAAATCCCCATAAATCCTCAGCATTTTTATACATCACCAACAAAATCCAACAGCAAGAGATACAAAGAGAAATTCCATTCAGAATAACTGTCGACAGCATAAAATATTTGGGAATCCATCTACCAAAGGAAAGTCAGGAATTATATGAGCAAAATTACAAAAAATTTTCCACACAAATAAAGTCAGACTTAAACAATTGGAAAAATATTAAGTGCTCCTGGATAGGTCGAGCGAATATAATAAAGATGACAATACTCCCTAAACTAATCTATTTATTTAGTGCTATACCAATCAGACTTCCAAGAAAATATTTTAATGATCTAGAAAAAATAACAACAAAATTCATATGGAATAATAAAAGGTCAAGAATCTCAAAAGAATTAATGAAAAAAAATCAAATGAAGGTGGCCTAGCTGAACCTGTTCTAAAACTATATTATAAAGCAGCAGTCACCAAAACCATTTGGTATTGGCTAAGAAACAGATTAGTTAATTAGTGGAACAGGTTAGGCTCACAAGACAGAATAGTCAACTATAGCAATCTAGTGTTTGACAAACCCAAAGATCCTAACTTTTGGGATAAGAATTCATTATTTGACAAAAACTGCTGGGATAACTGGAAATTAGTATGGCAGAAATTAGGCATGGACCCACACTTAACACTGTATACCAAGATAAGATCAAAATGGGTCCATGATTTAGGCATAAAGAACAAGATTATAAACAAATTGGAGGAACATAGGATAGTTTATCTCTCAGACCTGTGGAGGAGGAAGAAATTTGTGACTAAAGACGAACTAGAGACCATTATTGATCACAAAATAGAAAATTTTGATTACATCAAATTAAAAAGCTTCTGTAAACAAAACTAATGCAGACAAGATTAGAAGGGAAGCAACAAACTGGGAAAACATCTTCACAGTTAAAGGTTCTGATAAAGGCCTCATTTCCAAAATATATAGAGAACTGACTCTAATTTATAAGAAACCAAGCCATTCTCCAATTGATAAATGGTCAAAGGATATGAACAGACAATTTTCAGATGATGAAATTGAAATCATTACCACTCATATGAAAGAGTGTTCCAAATCATTATTAATCAGAGAAATGCAAATTAAGACAACTCTGAGATACCACTACACACCTGTCAGATTGGCTAAGATGACAGGAAAAAATAATGATGATTGTTGGAGGGGATACAGGAAAACTGGGACACTGATACATTGTTGGTAGAGTTGTGAACGAACCAACCATTCTGGAGAGCAGTTTGGAACTATGCCCAAAAAGTTATCAAACTGTGCATACCCTTTGATCCAGCAGTGTTTCTGCTGGGCTTATATCCCAAAGAGATCAATAAAGAAGGGAAAGGGACCTGTATGTGCCAAAATGTTTGTGGCAGCCTTGTTTGTAATGGCTAGAAACTGGAAAATGAATGGATGTCCATCAATTGGAGAATGGTTGGGTAAATTGTGGTATATGAATGTGATGGAATATTATTATTCTGTAAGAAATGACCAGCAGGATGAATACAGAGAGGCTTGGAGAGAATTACATGAACTGATGCTAAGTGAAATGAACAGAACCAAGAGATTATTATATACGTCAACAACGATACTGTATGAAGATGTAATCTGATGGAAGTGAATTTCTCTGACAAAGAGACCTAATTCAGTTTCAATTGATCAAGGATGGACAGAAGCAGCTACACCCAAAGAAAAAACACTGGGAAATGAATGTAAACTGTTTGCATTTTTGTTTTTCTTCCCGGGTTATTTTTACCTTTTGAATCCAATTCTCCCTGTGCAACAAGAAAACTGTTTGGATCTGCACACATACATTGTATCTAGGATATACTACGATATATTCAACATATATAGGACTGCTTGCCATCTAGGGAGGGTGGAGGGTGGAAGGAAAAATCGGAACAGAAGTGAGTGCAAGGGATAATGTTGTAAAAAAAATTGCCCTGGCATGGGTTCTGTCAATAAAAAAAAAAAAAAAAGATAAGGAAAATAATTAATAGCAAAAAAAAAAAAAAAAAAGTCCAACAAAATAAACAAATATAAATTTTGAGGTCAACTGAAAAAAAATAAAAACAACAAATTAAATTTAACAATAACCCCCCCCAAAAAAATTAAAATGAGCTTTCTCAAAACACATGAGAAGGAAGCAAAAAACTACATTTTACCCTGCTTTTGATTATATTAAATGAATAATTCTGTATAATTTTAATTGAAATATCTCTATAAGTCACAATTATTTTCTTCTTAGTTACTGGATAAATCTCTTGATTGATGAATTTCTGAAATTTGATGACAATATATCTTTAGGTGACCTGAATCTTAAGACAAATGAAAAACCAGAGAGACAGCTTCTGGAAAATAAATAATCAATTTATTAATTAGGTTAGCAAATAATTATTAAGTTGGTCAGTGGTTTTCAACCTTGGAGATCATTGAATGCTTAAATATCTCTGGAAAATTGGATGTCCCTGAGAAACAGTTTTCAACTTTGACTGGTGAACAGTCAGTGAAGGGATGGATGAGGAGGTGAGCTAAAAGCCTAAGAGAACGGGGCTTGATGACAAAAGAATCTGTGTCCACCTAGACCACTCAAATTGGGCAGTGAGATTTCCAAAATGTGAGTTTAAGGCATTTAGGAGCAGAATTCACCCATATTAGATTCTCTTTATATTTTTTTATACTGAATGTTATTTATTTATTTATTTAGCTGAGGCAATTGGGATTAAGTGACTTGCCTAGGATCACACAGGAAGTGTTAAGTGTCTGAGAACAAATTTGAACTCAGGTCCTCCTGACTTCAGGGCACACACTCTATCCACTGCACCATCTAGCTGCCCCTCTCTTTATATTTTAATCAGAAATCAGCTTTCCTAATTGGATAAGGTCCTGCCCAGAACTGAGAATTAAGTGCCAAAAGGTTAGACCAATCTTACTGTGGAAAGACCACAAACAATAAAAAGCAAATAAACTTATTTTTCCAAGCCAATGGGAAACAGGAAACAGTTCAGTTTATATATGTATTTGTGTTTCTCCAATTTTGAACCTAAACAATTAATACCTGAGTCAGGTATGTACATATTGCATGCATATGCTTGTGTGTGTATATGAGCAATGCATATGCACATATATACATACATGCATACATTTGTGTATATTTGCATTTAAATATTTTCCTAATCATATATTTGCAACACTGGTCATTAGCCCATAAGGGTTCAACTATCACTTAAGTTCCCTTTGTTCTAAATGATGCATGTAGACCACATTAAGCACTGGGATACCCTGATACTAAAGAAAAGGATCATTTTCTCTTTTTCAACTTTTTGTCTTTACATTTCTACCCCTGAACCCCAAGAAAAATCAGTTAAAGCTTAGGTTTTTTGTTCATGCTTTTGGTTCATCCCAAAAGTTGGACAGTAAAAATGTTTTTAATATATAATGCAAATTAAGCATAGAGTAGCTATTTATTTCTTCCACTCTAAAGAAATGCTTAATATAGGTGACTTAGAAATGGACACAAGAATTGAAGCAAGAAATAGCATTACTTATAACTACAACTATACTCTCCTGTGAGTATGAGGTTTAAAATGTCAGAATCTGAAACATTTTGCAATATTACTCAATCTGTATTTCACTTTCTTCTCTAGTCTGCACTGTTCAAACACTTTTCTCCAGCTCCATGTCTTCTTTTAGTAAAGCCAGACCAAGAGTTACATTCCTTCTCTTGCCAGGTCTCATCTTCTTCAAGGAGCTTTATCAGTTCCCAAGACTCCTTTCAAAATACATCTACAACTAATGAAGAATCCAGTAGCTCCTAAACTCTTGAAATCACAAGATTGCTGCCAGCGTGGAAATATCCATTGTAGCATCACTGCTCAGTGGTAATGCCCAAGAAGGGAACAAAACTAAAGAGGCAACCCAAACCCTGGCTTAGGCTGACTCCCATCACACATTCTCTCTTCTAAATTAATTGGTCTCATTGCTCAATTGTATAAAAATTCATCCTTTCCATACTTGAACAGAGACTAGCTCCATATCTGGAATACAATGTTTCAAAGAACATCTTAGGTGTAGGAAAAGGCTAAAAAACTTAAAATCTTTAAAAAATTTTTTTAAAAAACATAAAACAGAGTTTGAAGAAATAAAATAAGAATCATAGGATCACATTGATGGGATAAGCCTTAGAGAAGAATTAGTTAAACCCCACGTTTTGCCAAGGCAAAAACAGAGCTGGAGAATCCATATTGGTATACAGTAGCTCCAAACCTTTAATTAATTGTTTCTTCAGTTTTGCTTCATAAAACCCCCAGTTTCCTACAAAACTCATATCAAGTACCACTTTTCATAAAAGGTATTTTCTAATTCTCCCCTTTCTCTTAATGTGGGAGTGAATTAATTCCTTAATTTTTTTTAAAAAACTATAAAAAACTTTTTTTTAACTATAAAGCCACATCAACACAGTCAACATTAATTCTTTGAAACAATTAAATCTCAAGGATATTTCAATTTTTTTTTTTTTTTGGCTGGGGCAATTGGGGTAAGTGACTTGCTCAGAGTCACACAGCTGGGAAGTAATAAGTGTCTGAGGTCACATTTGAATTCAGGTCCTCCTGATTTCAGGGCCAGAACTCTATCCACTGCACTATCTAGATGCTCCCTTCAATACCTTTTAAAGTAAAAAGTAGTTTCATGTACTTGAAGGAGTAAGTCTAGATTGGCAGAGAGAATGCTGGGTTCAACACTGAATATTTGTGTAAAGGATTTACTGATTTCAGAAGTGAGATAATGGTTCTAGAAACTCTTTGGGAGATAGATTTATGGAAACAGTAAAATACTTTAGAAGTTATAGATATGTAGTTAACAAACTCAAGTACTTCAACAAGTCCCTGATTTACAGCTTTTCTCATTAAAAACTGAAAAACAGATTTCCTTGGAAAAACTGGACATCTTTTAGTTTGAGCTGAAGTTTCATTCCAATCCCAGCTAAAGATTCATTCACTCATATATTCTTTGTTTGTATTTTTTTTCTGATTTCTATTTGTTATTTATTTGGATAAATGGGTTGACTCACTATTAGATATTTATATTGATCTTTTGTACAATCAGTATTTGATGGAAAAGAATTTAGGTGGTAAAAGTAAGCTATGACCCACTCTCCCCCTAAGGGGCCACAGGTTCTCTTAATGTTTCCGTATTTCTAAACCTAGATTATCAATAGTTGAAGAGGCATTATTCTAGCACAATATTCCTCTTGCAGACAGATAAGGGAAGACACAAGTATATAGCTAAGGCCCTTCCTTTCTCCCCTCATGACAAAAATTGAAATCTCTTTTAGTATGGGATAAATTCCAATTCAATGTCTCAGGATAGATATATCTATTTCTAATAGCCCATGAGCTAAGTCTATACATGTATGAGCATATTATCTTACTTGGATGGCAATTACATGGAGTCAAGAAGACTCATCTTCCTGAGTTCAGATCTTATCTCAGACATTTACTAGCTGTATGACCCTGAGCAAGTCACCTAACCATATTTGCCTCAGTTCCTTCATTTATAAAATAATCTAGAACAGAAAATGTCAAAGCACTCTAGCATCTTTGGGAAGAAAACCTTAAAGGGGGCACAAGAGTTGGACACATCTGAGAAATGACACACAAAAAAATCTTATTTAAGTTTTAAAAGGAAAATTCTTTGTTCAAGTTTTTGCCCTGATTAATGAGTCAAACCTCAGAATAAAAAGAATTAAAAGTTTATTTAAAAACATCAAGAGAGTAACAGATTGATGATCAGTAAGGGATTCAAGATGGAGCCAGTTTTTATTGGGAACTTTCATAATGAGATTGTTGTTTCTTGTTGCTGATTTTTCATTCTCAAAGAGGACCAATTATATCAAGAGTCTGACGTTTTACTTGCCCGTGAATTGCATTTAAATGAGAGCTGTACAAAATCATCAGTCTCACTTTCCCTTCCAGGGTCATCTAAGTCCAATGCAGGACAAAAATCAAGATAACTGGCAATGGCCTGGGATGCAAGGGCTACCTTTGTCATCTTCCACCAATTTCTGCATACTCCACAGTGCCTGCTGTAGTCACCTTGATAGCCATTAGAACAGATTATTCTCATCTGCTCCTTCTGCCAAGTAAAGTCTTCACATGCTTGGGAAAGACACCTCTCTAATTTACCAACAGGTTTGAAGCCTATTAGTTTATTTTAAAAAATGATAATAAAGCATGTATATAGCACCTACTGTGTGTCAGGCACTGTGCTAAGTGCTCTACAAGTGTTATCTGATTTAAGTATCACAACAACCCTATAAACGAATAGTTACTGTTATACCCAATTTATGGTTGAGGAAACCAGCAGAGGTTAAGTGTCTTTCCTAGGATAATATAAATATTAAGTATCTGAGACTGGATTTGAACTTGCGTCTTCCTGACTCCAGATAGAGCTCTATTACCACATCACCTAACTACTCTGACACAGGTTATCATCTTCCAAAGAATAGAGGACATGTTCAGTAGTCTGCAAGAAGAACACACACACACACACACACACACACACACACACACCAGCTGCATTAATTTAGAAGGTAAGATTAATATCAGACTGATTGTGTGTGCTTAATAAAACAGATTTATATAAATCTAAGGTTAAGTTGGGATATATGTAATGAAGAAAATAAAAGTAAGATTTGATCACAGAAAAACAATGAAGTTCTTACATTTTACTGATAAGAAAAAATATATCTGAATTCATAAGGGACAAAGGTGACTGTAATTTATCTTGGTTCACCAATAAAAAGGAAATGAATTTAAAATTGATAAGAAAAAAAAATCCTTAAAATATACTGCCTATAGGAAATACCTAGGACTGAAGCATGCTTTCAAGTTTAAAATGCAATGTTAAAAAATAATAGCCATGCATTAAGTAAGTTTAGAAAACAGGAGTTATAGTCATGATTTCAGACAAATCTAATTTCAAATTAGATAATAGAGAAAAATATGGCAAGTATATCATCTTGAAAGGAAAACTTGTCATTAAATTAGATTCATATTAAATGTAGAAGTACATAACAGCAATAGTCACTATATTTTAAAAAGGAAAATGTAACCAAATTACAAAAGAAGCCACACATAAAGGCATTAATGCTGGGTATTCCTACATTCCCTTTTAGAAATAAAATAAATTCTTAGATCTGACAGCCGAAATGCAATGTTGCTGAGATGCCAGTGGGAGTATTCTAAGTTAAACACTAAGAAGGTGGCATTAGGAACATAAATCTAAAATAAAAAGGTAGCCATCTAATCCAACACTCTCCTTTTGCACTTGAAGAAACTATGAGGCACAAGGAGAATAATTTGGGCCAAGTCACATGAGTAATAAAAGTCAAAGATTTGGCTTGAACACAAGTTCTCTTATTTCAGAATCAATGTTCTTCCTATTTTGTTCTATTCCATTTCCAATTTGGAAACTAACTTCAGAACCTTGCGAAGGCTGCATCTGATAAACTACAATCCCTTAATATCACTGAATGTTGTGACTAACTTATAGTTGCCAGGCTGCACAAAAGACCAGATCCTGAGATTCTAGGCTCCTCATTACTTCACATGAGGTAGCATCTCAGTCACCAGGATAGAGCAGGAGTCCATCACACCTACATGCTATCTCCAGGCTATACATCATCTTCTACCATTTTGGGAATAAACAAAGAAATTGTCACTTAAAATGAATCCATTCAGAACTCTGAGAAGACAATCATCTGGTATTTATTGACCAAGAAGCCTACTCAATCTCTCTTGTTCCTATCAATTTTGGAAAAAAATAATAGGTGCAATTTTTTATAATCAAAAGGACCCATGGGGAAGATGGGGGTCCTCAGTCTACTGGTACTTTCCCTTACTTTTGCTACCAAACTCTCACCTTTTCCTCCCCATAATCCAATAATTTAATAACTATCTCTCTATGTGGAAACTTCCTCCTTCTTCTGTAAAGTATCTCTCCACAGGCAGCTAAATGATACAGTAGATAGAGCACTGGCCTTTGAGTAAGGAAGACTGGAATTCAGCAACGATCTTAGGCAAGTCACTTAATATCAATGAATTGATAATTAAGAAATTATAAAATGGGGGCAGGCATGCCAGTTTTGGGGATACTCACTGGGAAAGACCACTATGGCAATCTGTAATCACACATTAATAACCACAGAAGATATAAGCACAGAAAGGTCAGAGACAAATAACAAAAGAGGTGTACAGGCTAATGGAGTGGGGACAGAAGATGGGATAGGGAAGGAAGGCAGGAAAAGTGAGGAAGAGGATGGGAAGGGGGAGAGATGGAGTATCATTCATGTAAACATGAATCAGAATTGGGAGCAATAAGTAGCATGGATCTAGGGGAATTGAAAGAGTGCTGGAAAGATAGAAGTTTAAAGCCTTATTTTTATAGTTTTTTTTTAGGATAGTATACTAACTCTTATTTGTGTCAACTTAGAGTTAGTTCATTAACATGCTCAAATTGTTTCAAAGTGGTCAGAAAAATTTTGAAGACAATATGTCTATGTTATCTGAAAATGATCAGCTTCATTAGGTGATCTACTAGTCTTTGCCATGGAGATCTGGAATTTGTCTGGGATTTGCATATCATAAGATCAAAAGGTCCAATAGCAAGACTCAGATGGTTTCCCTTGATTCAGCACATAATACCAGATTTAATTTTTGGTTAATATAGTTGATCTTTGGGACACTGATCTCTAGGTTCTGCTTTGTAATCTCACTTCCTGTTATTGCCCCTTTATACTAACTCCTTATAAACTTTATTATTATATTGACTAAGAATAGGGATGGGAAGAAGTAATCAGGGGGACTAAAGCAAGATACAATTTTAACATACTCAGTTTCATTAACTATAAAATGGGGATAATAACATCTGCTTCTAAAAGTTACTGGAGGATCAATTCAGATATTTGTAAAAAATTTAGCATGGTGCCTGATGCATAGGAGATCTTTAATACATGCTTATTTCCTTCCTTCTTTCCTCTTTCTCATCATCATCAATCTCATCTCTATCTTTCCTTTGCCCCCATGCTATTCTTTCTCCCACCTCCATTATGCCATTCTGGGTGCATCTTATTTTATTCCTTCCCCCTCACTAACACACTGGTTTGTTGATGGAGAGGAGACATAATACTTTCTTGTTACTGCTACTTCTAGACTCTCCCTCCACTGATTTCATTCACTAACCTCTCTTCCTTTTATACCTACTCCATGATTTTATATGACCTATAAATATCCTGATTTTATTCTATACCTCAGGTTATTCTTCCTTTTTTACAAAGTTCAGTACCTCCCTGAATTTTTCTCTACTCCAATTCTTATAGTTAAAGACAGCCCTTTCCAAAAGTGTTATATATACTTATACACACATATGTATGTATATATCTTATATATATATATATATATATATATATATATAAGATATACACGATATGCACATATACGTAGATATGCTCACTCCATTCATTACTCAACCAATAAATATTTGTTGACTGCCTATAACACTGTTCTAGTCCTTGGGAATGTAAAGACAAAAATAAACTGAGCAACTAGGTTGCACAATGGATAGAGTACTAGGGCTGTAGTCAGGAAGATTCCTCTTCAAATCCTTCCTCAGACACTTACTAGCTATATGATTCTTGGAAAGGTATATCACCCTATTTGCCTCAGTTTCCTCATCTGTAAAAAGAGCTAGAAAAGAAAATGACAAACTATTCTGGTATTGTTGCCAAGGAAACCCCAAATGGACATAACCAAAAAACGACAAAATAGCCTAGTTGTGCCACAGTTCTCTTTTATTATCCTGACTCAGTTTCCCTAATTATCCTGACTCAGTTTCCCTAAATTGTCCTGCCTCATTTTTTCTGAATTATTCTGCTCAACCACTCCTCCCTCCTAATCATCATGATCCAGATAAGGAGAAAGACCTTCTATCTTAGGCATCATCAGAATGCCTCTCCCCATTCTGTAATTTTTCAGATGTCCCCCATACCTCCCCCCACCCTGTCAGAACTAGATTGATAGTGCCTTCTTGCTCTCAGCACTCTGACTCCACCCCTACCTCAGTCTACCCCTTATCTGAGCCATATATATATATATATATATATATATATATATATATATATATCATTGAGAACTCACATTGTTTGCTGGATTCTTGGAGACAATAGTCTCATTCAGCTCTGGGACCAAACCATGGATCCATTTGGTCCCAGTAAATCTCTCCCTTTCAAATAAATTATTAAATACTCTCTAATCTCTATCTTGCCTCAGTTTCTCCGGCATTACATTTTGGAGGCTCCAGCGAGATATTAGAAAATGAGCAGAATTAGATACTAGAGACCTTTGAGTCTCGGAGTGTTTGGGGATCTTGGTTCTTGGCCTGGAGAGTCCGGCCCCCTCTGGATTTTTTTTTTTCCAGGGTCTCTGGGAAAGAGCAGTTTTCAACCACAGCCCAATCAATGGTGGACACTCCATTTTGGCCATGGGAGAGTAACTCTGGATGTCTTAGGACCTGTTCTGTTCTGTCTATCTGTGCTAGCATCTGGATTCTCAGAATAATAAAATGCTGACGGGTATTAAATTCTGAGAAGGGTGTCTATCATTCCAGGACACTGGATAATGCCCTCTGGTTTGGTTGTCTTCTAAGACACATCTGGTCTGATCTGACTCTGAGCGCCTTTTTTGGGCACTCTCTGGTTATGTGTGTTAAATGTTTTGTTTCATGTTGTAATTGTGCAGTCTATGTGTGATCTGTCTTTTGGGTGATTTGTCTGTTTTGTTAATTTAAGAGCTCTGTTAAGTTTTAAGAACAATGATTAAGAAATTTGGGAATTGATTATTTCTATGTGCTTAGTATAAGCACTGTGTGCTTAGTATAAAAATTTGCTTGTGATTTTAAACTTTTTAACTTGTTAAGACTGGGAGAAACAGTTTTCAAAGCCGGCTAATAGGGTTTCTAGGGAAAGAGCAATAAAAACTTCCCTGATTCAAATTCAAGCCTGGCCTAGGCTGGGCTGGGCAGATAGGGCCTCTGGAGGACAAAGGAGTTTATGCTAATTGCTTTGAAACTCCGACAGGAGAAAACATTTGATTAGGAATTTTGGGATGATTCTGAAATTGTGGGAAATAATTTTACTGTTGCCTTTGCATGCCATATTTGTTCTGAGTATTCTTTTGGACAGTTTTAAAATTTGTGGGAAATAATTTTACTGTTACCTATTCAGTCTATATTTGGTTATCTTTGAGTATAAGATCTTAATAACAATGGCTTGTTAAAGAGAAGTTCTGTTAACTTGCCTGAAAGGGGTCACGTGCCTCTAATTAGGTAAAGTATGTTACTTTTGGGGAATTTGTTAACATTATAAGTTATGTTTTAAATGCAGCTCTGCTGGACATGTGGGTTTTATGGAGTCATTTAGCTAGCCACTGTATTGTGAATCTTAAATTTTAAAGGTGATTTAGGAGAGACTAGAAGGAAAATTTGCATGTGGAGAAAGGTTGGGTGGGGTAGAGAGAAACGGGATCTTTTATCTTCAAAGGTGAAGATTAAACTCACCACCCCACTGCTTTCTGCTTCTTTAAAGATTGTGGGGTTGGGAATTGGTTAAAGTATGTAGCAAGAGGGAAAGAGGAAATTGAGTAGAGGGTCAGGAAGCATGGTGGAATTAGGAGAAATGTCACATGGAATAGGGGAAGGGCAGAAGGGAGGCCATGTGAAATCCCCTTCCCCCAATTAAGCCAAATATAGAAGGGTGGCCACATGGAATACTCTCCTCTTCCCCCAAGAATGTTCCAAATTGGCTTTGGCAAATGATTTCAAGAGATAGGCCCACTTTTATGTTAGTTGACTGAATGTTTGTTTCTTTTGATACATAATGGTCTCCTTGGTTAAGTAATATGGTCATAAATGTGATCCATAATTTGGTAGGATTATTTCTAAAAGTTTAATATTTTTAAGAAACTCTTGGGTTCTTTTATGTGGCATTAGGATATTCTGTATAGGATATTCTATCTTAGTTTTAATTGATTATATTGGTCATCCTGAGGTCATTTAAAGGGCCTCTGAAAATAATAGTTTTTTTTTACTTTGTCCTTTTGAAAATGTTTCTGTTATGGACAATATGCAATTTGGGATATTTGTCTATGTATTGGATATTTTAAAAGCAGAACTGATTTATATGTATATTGTTCATTTATGAAACTGTCTACTTTGATATGAAAGAAGTGAATTTACTGAGACAAATTTCTTACTGTTATCAATATAAGGTTATGGTAAATATCTTTTTAGGATTTATCTGATTTATCTTTGGTTAATGGGACAAATGGAAATAAAATTTCTTGGGCTTATAGTTAATGATATTTGGGAGTTTTAAAGCTCCACCCTCTGACAGTTAGTGGGACAATTAACTGGAGCAAAAATGAATTAAAGCCATTTTATCCTGTATGTGCTGAAGGTTGAGTTTTAACTGCTTATGTTATGTTATGTCCCTGCATTTTTTTTCCTGTGACTGATCAGAGACAAAGGTCAATAAGAACTATTAATGCAATTCAATTATGTCATACATTGCTATTTTCAGTCTGATTGTGTGTAATCATTATATCCTAAATACTCAGGCAAATGAGTATTTACCTTGGTCATCTATCTGTTACTGAATATTTGTATCTGTGGATATTCAGGTTTTTAAAGGTCTCTAAATAATGAGAGGACAATTAGCACAATGAGATCTAACTGCTATTTATTTGGGACTATAGCTGACAAACATTTGCCTGCCCTTTTAAGCAAACTCATCTCTTCACATAGGAAGCTTCTGGCTCTTCACATTTTGCAGCAGTCTTGTGAACCAAGTCTTTCTATCTCAGACTGTTCTAACCTTTATTTGTTAGATTTGTGGTTTTTTGTTGTTGTTGTTCTAGATTTTGGTCAAATTATAGATTATTGAACCACTTCTGAGACATGGATCAGCCCATCTGAAGCTTTGGTAACTGTCAGCACACTACATCCATCCCCTCCCTGGACTGAGCAGTTCACCCCATCCTCAGCATGAAACAAGTTTTGAGAGACCATTGTCCCTGTTCCTAGTGTGTTTTGGACTCATATGGGGAATTTGGGGACCCTGATTGGGTCATCTATTACTGTGTATTTAACATTTGGGATGGAAATTATTAAAACTGTGTAGCTATTGCTATTATGTTTGAGGAATGTTTAGGAAACTTACTGTACTAGTCTGTTATGTATGGAATTTTGATTCACTCTTGGGATTTATATGTGGGATGGATATTTGGTAATTCCTTTCCGTGAGGACAAAAAAAAGGAGAGAAAGAGATAGGAAATTGGAGAAAGTGGTGTATTTTTCTCAAAATACCTGAAAGAATGGGAATCCTATTCACTTTGCCTTAGGCACTTCTGCCCTGCCCCCTATCTCACTAGTTCAGATTGAGTTGGAAATCCTTTAAACAGTCATTTTCGTTTTTACTCCTTGCTAAAATTTACTGGACTATGACTTGCTGGGTATGCTTTAACTTTGGAATCCCTTCTTCTGTTGGAATTGCCCTGGCAGAATGAGTTTTGGGGGATTATTTTTTAGAAACAACCAGAAATCACTCACCTGTCTTGGGACTGGCAGTCTCCCTAATTTGTTTCTCCACTCCTGTTACCCCAGTTCTTTAATTAGTATTTCAGCATTCTCAAAGGACATTGCAGCAGTTTGGTTTCATACGTCTAAAAGTTTGGGGTTTGCCTGCCTTGGTTTAACTGTGCATAATCTGCTCAGAAATCTGGTCCTTTCAGAAGCTCTGCCTATTCCTCTGGGCAGGGACAGATGGAGCTACTCCAAGCTTCACCCTTCTCCCCTGGAGAAAGCTGCCCCTCTGAATGGGCCCAGCATGATTATCTTGAGCCCTGCTGCTCTATAAGCAGAGGCTGAGTTAAATGCACAAATGACTGCAGACCGACTAACTCACAGTGCACTATCTATCTCAAACTGGATTCTCTGGCTGAGATGCTCCCCAACTTCAGAGGACCTGACATGCTTGTAACAGGGAGTCTTTGTATTGCTGATTAAATCTGGGATTATCAGGAAGAGACTTGTCCTTGTCATAAGTCCTTGTATTTTTCTAGTTTTATTTTGGTTTATTTGCTTCATATAAAGTTGGTCAAAATTATGGTGCTAAATATTATCTAGAGGAAGGTAATTCAATGATTTGAGTATTCATAAGAGAGAGTGTGTGGAATATTGTGCCACTGTTCTCTTTTATTATCCTGACTCAGTTTCCCTAATTATCCTGACTCAGTTTTCCTAACTTGTCCTGCCTCAGTTTCCCTGAATTGTTCTGTCTCAGTTTCCCTGAATTGTTCTGTCTCAGTTCCTAATTGTTCTGGTCAATCTTGCAACACCATCCCTCCCTCCTAATCATGATGGTCCAAATAAGGAGAAAGACCTTCTATCTAAGACATCATCAGAACTTTGGGTGCTTCTCCCCATTCTGCAATCCCAATTTATCAGATGTCTCCCATACTTCCCCCAACCCTGTCAGAGCCGATTGTTAGTCCCTTCCTGCTCTCAGTGCTCTGACTCTGCCCCTGCCTCAGTCTACCCCCTCATATCTTGTATTTATGTCATTGAGAACTCACATTGGCTGCTGGATTCTTGGAGACGATAATCTCATTCAGCCCTGGGACCAAACCATGGATCCATCTGATTCTAGTATATCTCTCCCTTTCAAATAAATTATTAAAAACTCTCTAATCTCTATCTTGCCCCAGTTTCTCCAGAATTACAGACTTTGCTCTCAAAGAGCTTACATTCACTAACCTATTAAATGATCATTGCTTATAGCTTTACTCTAATTAAGTCACCTGTAAAAATGGCCATACCCTAGGTCTCACCGTCATCCATAATTCTTCTACTTTCATAATTCTGAAGTCTGAAATTCCCCTGTGAACATAATCTATTTTGCATCTTTTTTTTCTTCTGCCTCACTGCTCTTAAATTTATTCTTTATCAACACCAAAACCTTCATGCCCTTCATCTCTTCCTGATTTTCCAGTCTATCATCATCCCTATTTTAGCCTTATTTCTCTCCCTTTGAAGTTTTAAAAACCTATAGTAGATGAGTTTAAATATATACTAGCCTTATCCTTGAATCTCTTGCCCCACTCTCCTAATGTTGGGGTTCAAAAGAGAGCCTAAAAGGTTGAAATTTCAGACCAGTATCATGAGGTGTCTCAAAAGAATTTGCAAGCTCCAACCCATCTCCAAGTCAAGGGGCAAAGTTTGTTATAATTGTAATGCCAATTGAAGTGGGCTAAGTTCCAAGGGAATTTAGTACAAAGCCAGAAGCAAGAAGATAATTTTATATGAAAGAGAAACAAAGATCAAGTTTGAGTATTGATGTGCTAATTTTATGGCTTAGAGGTACAATCAGGGAGTGGTAGGGGTTGGGTTGCACCTATTATTGAATTCTATGGCTTCTATGGCTTACTGACTTAACATATTGTTCTCTGACAGCCAGCATTGTTTGTGGCACTCCCAAAGCTGGATAGCCTTAGGGTTTCTTGGAAATTGCTACATTCTCCCTATATCTCAATACTATTGCCATTTATTATTTTTTATATACCAACTTGACTGGTTTACCCTGACCATTACTTTCCCACTTACTGTAGTCTGCCAATATTGACCAAAAAAAATTACAATATTGTAGTGACTGTGTCTGTTACACATGCATAGTAGTTAATTTCAGTTAAGTCTTTCAGTTGTTTTAATCATGATCTTATTTGGAGTTTTCTTGGCAAAGGTACCAGAGTGGTTTGCCATTTCTTTCTCCAGCTGATTTTACAAATGAGGAAACTGAGGCAAACAGAAATAAGTGACTTTCCCAGAGTAAAAGACTCAGACTAGATTTGAATTTAGGAAGATGAGACTTCCTCAGCCACAGCACTCCATCCACTGCACTACCTATCTACTCTCAATCACTCATTGCTACATCATAATCTTTTTATACTCTTATGATTGCCTCTCTATTATACTTTTGACATTTAATGTTCAGGTGTAGAACTCTTAACTCCTCTCTCCAAGTCTTCTTTATTATTGCTTCATCTAACCAATTACCTAGATTACTATTTTGCTGAGCAGAAGTCATTTGTCATGTCTATTCTACTTTTATTTATTTATCTATTAGTGAGGCAATCCCCAATGCTAGCCTTACATCTTAAATCTCTTGCCTCGCTGCCCTAATGTTGGGGTTCAAAGTGATGGAATATAGTTTCTAGGGGAGTCAGCAGTAAGGAGGTCCTCTCCAATCTTAGAGTGCTTCTGTTCTAACAATCTGTAAGTGATTCTAAAGTCTTATGGATTTAGAATCAGAGATTCTGAGGTCCCTCTGACCTTAGAGTGCTATTGTTCTAACAATCTGTCTATGATTCTAAAGTCTTCTGGCCTAGGAATATAATAATATTTCTTCTCTGAAACTTTAGAGAAGATATATTAGTGATCTTGAGACTCTCTACTCTTAGAGTGCTATTGTTCTGACAATCTGTCAATGATTCTAAAGTCTTCCAGCCTTAAGATAGTCCTAGATCTGCTGGTCAGTGATAACTAAATTCCTGAGACTGGTCCTCAGTTCTGCCTCTGGGCATAAAATTAGAATATCAATGACATGAACTGGATAAATGTGTCTCTCGGCTCCTGATTCTTTGCTAAATTCTTTTGGGACTTAGCCCCCTCCAATTGATGTTATAATTACAATATAGGTTCAAGCCTGCAAATTCTTTTGGGACACTTAATAACACCAGTCTATGACCCCAACCTTTTGGGGTGTCTTCCCAACCTCAACAAAAAGAGTAGAGATTTCAGACTAGTGTGTCTCAAAAAAATTTGCGGGCTCCCACCCATCTCTTGTAATGCTTCAGTTTCCTCAAATTATTCTGCCTCAGTTTCTCTGAATTATTATGCTCTGACTGGCTACCCCTTTCCTGGTTATTAGGACCTCAAAGCTCTGGCTAGTCTCACATTGCAAAGACTCATAAAACTCCAGATGACTTACCTCAAATGCCTGGTTATCTCGTGGTCTCAGATTTCTGTCACTTGCTCAACCAACTTCTTGACCCCCAACCTGTCAGAAATAAAAAGTTTCGGTACTTCTTGGAATTTCTACTCACCCAGTGCTCTTCTCCCCACCCCCTTGCCTTTGTTTTCCTGATAGCTGGAGCCCTATAAAAGTCTCTGGAATTACTTGCTGTATACTGGATACTTTGAGACAAGAGTCCCCTCCAGCCAGCCGGGGGTTGGACATGGGTCCTATTCTGTCACTAGTCCAAATTCTCCACTATTAAATTATTAAAAACTTAATCTCTGTCTTACCTCAGTTTCTCCAGCATTACACTCCAAGTCAAGGGGCAAAGTTTATTATAATTGTATTCCAATTGAAATGGGTTAAGTTCCAAGGGAATTTAGCAAAAAGCCAGTAACAAAAAGATAAGATCACATAGACAAGTTTTAAGTATCTGAGTCTCATTTGAACTCAGTTCCTGCAGATTTCAGGACAGGCCCTCTATCCACTGCATTATCTAGCTGCCCCATAAGCCCCATTTTTGTTGTTCAGACTTTTCACTTATCTTTGACTCTTCCTGGGATTTTTTTTCATCAAATATATGGCCATGGTTTGCCATTTCCTTCTCCAGTTCATTCTGTAGATGAGGAAACAGGAAAATAGGGTGAAGTGATCTTCCCAAAGTCAGGCAGCTAGAAAGTATTTGATGTCAAATTTGAATGCAGATCTTCCAGATTCCAGGGCCAGAGCACTGTGCAAAGTGCTGTCCTTTTCTATACTTTTCAGGGGTCCTCAAACTACGGCCCGCAGGCCAGATGCAGCAGCTGAGGACATTTATCCCCCTCACCCCAGGGATATGAAGTTTCTTTATTTAAAGGCCCACAAAACAAAGTTTTTGTTTTTGCTATGGTCTGGCCCTCCAACAGTCTGAGGGACAGTGAACTGGCCCCCTATTTAAAAAGTTTGAGGACCCCTGCTTAGATCAGCCTAAATAATTTCTATTCTGTCCAATTTGCCTCTGAATCTGATATAAGTGGGACCCTTATCAAAAAACAACCATTCTACTTGTATTATTATTATTATTTTCTTAAATATAATCAAGACTTATATGGTTTAGGTGACTGAAGGTTCATTCCTTAAAACAGAAAGAGCCAGGAATAGAAGAATTCAGAACAATTGTAAATTGTGCAATCCCTCTTTTGACTTCCTCTATTTTTTTTTTTTCCTTTCACTACCAGGCTTATAAAGTATACCTTAGAATGAAAGCAACTAGAAATGAAAGCAAGTTCAAATATAAAACTCTGGTTTTTATTTACTTCTCCTGTTTATAACTTTGGCTGGCTTAAAACTCAGGGGGTCCAAGTACTCCAGATGGCTCATTGTTCCCTCTACTGCTTTTGCCCTAGGGAAGGAGCACTCAGTAAATCTATTATATTCCTTTCACACCAATTCTATCACTCCCCAAACCTTCAGTACACAAAAGACAATCACAGGTAGCAAGCAAGAATATTTATCAAAGCAAACAGTGAACCCAAAACCAAAGAAGTCATAGCGATTAGTGTAGGAAATAAAAATCACAACAGTAAATTTCAACTTGGAAATATGAGGAAATCTAAGTTTAACCAAGGAGTTTTTACCCAAAAAGTTCATTTTAGCAGTCTTTGAGATTACAAGCATTCATCAGGGAATTCTCTAGTCTGTCTTTCAAAGGTCACACTTTGTTCTCTACTTTCTCCCTTCCTTACTTAGTGTTTTTGCTCATCCAAAGTCACATTCCCTATACATACACAAAACTGTAGCCTTAGAAGACTCCCATACAATAAAGAGTCATGTTCCTATGTATGTATGTGGTTGTCCTTCAGGGAACCACCTAGACAAACCTGGAGTGGGGAATTAAAAAGAAAATCTTATTGTCATGTATGTTTTTTATTTTAATATCACATTCACTTTCCAAATATATCTGCCTGCCATTCCTCTACTACCTACCAAGCCATCTCTGCAACCAAAGTTTTAAAAAGAGAGAGAAAAATCAGGTCATGAAAGATAACCAACATATCAAACACCTTTCACACCACCATTCAAATATCTTGAGACTCCACTCTGGTGATTCCTTCCCTTAGACTAAGTACCACGTCACAAAGCTAAATTTGTTGTTGTTATTGAATAATTTTTAGTAGCATCTGATTCTTCTGACCTCTTTTGGGATTTTTTTTTATCAAAGGTACTGGAGTAATTCACCATTTCCTTCTCCAGCCCATTTTAAAGCTGAGGAACTAAAACAACCAGTGTTAAGTGTTTTGCCCAGGGTCAGACAGCTGGTAAGCATCTAATACTGCATTTAAATTCATAAAGACCAGTCTTCCTGATTCCAAGCCCAATCCTCTATCCATTATCATTTAGCTGCCCATGACTAAAATATATAGAAAAAAAATTTACTATGATGAATGAGATTTATGCCAGGGTGCAAGAATGGTTAAATACTAGGGAAATTGTCAGCATATAGACAACAACAATTTATATCATTATTCAGACACAAATATATCTAAATTTACATTTCTCTTATTGTTAATGATATTGAAATTAGATTTTACGTAATTGTTGAACATTTGAAAACCTTATTTTGGATGCACAGTTCCCTTGACCCCTTGTCTACTAGAGATTGGTAATTTATAATCGATATAATCACTTTTGGATTTAGTTTCATTGAAATTTTCTATTTTATCTCTTATAACTGTGTATATCCCTTGTTTGGTTAAGAATTTTCTCCCTAGTCATACTTGTGAAAGTTGTCTCATTCTGATGTCTATTTTTTTTAAATGATGTGACCTTTTATATTTATATCTTATATCAATTTGGAACTTATTGTGGTAAACTGCCTGCTTAGACAAGTTTTCCTCAGATTCTTCAGTTATTATTTCCATCAGGAAGGCACAAAGGAAAAAGAAATGTCTCATATACTTAATCTCATTAGTTAATTTAAAGAGAATGGGGTGTGGAGAGTCAGTGTTATATGTCATGCTGGTGAGGAAGAAGACACCCCAACAAGATTAGGTTCCCCCTTGCTCAAGGGTGGATTTGGTAAAAGAATCCATACATACAGTTTGTCTTCAAGTTAAGGGGACAGAGATTTATTATGCTGCTTTAAACAGGCAAATTCTAAGGGAATTTAGCAAAGAATCAGAATCTAGGAGGTAATTTTGTGGGAAAGAGAAACAAAGATTAAGTTGATATGCTAACATTATAGCTTAGAGGTATACTTGAGGGGTGATAAGGGTGGGGTAGTTCCCATCATTGAATTCTATAGCTTACTAACCATTAGAATCAGTATTAAATTACTACTATTGGCCAGCATTGTTTGTGGCTCTCCAAAGGCCAGGTATCCTTAGAGTTCCCTTAAGGTATTGCAACTTTCTCACATTCATCAATGACATAGCTTCACACTAATATAAAACAAAGTGCACTAATATAGAAGTTCAGAGAGTGATGTTTGAGAAGCTGGTTTTACAGACATACAGTGCACAAAGGGATTCTCAAATGACTTCATGAAAGATCCCAGGTAGAAACAATTTATGGTGATGTTGGAGATATAAGGAGTGTTGTATCATTAGGAGCAAAAAGTGTTTACCTGATGACTGACCAGAAAGTGATTATTCTCTCTGTAGCTGTTAGACACACACTAAGATTCTTCTTTTCCCCTAAGTATGACTTTTATAGGATTCAGCAATCATTTAGTCAATCAGTAAGCATTTATACTTACTGTGTGGCCAGATGCTGTGAATAGACAAAATAAAGCTGTCCTTCCTCTCAAGCAGCTTTTGTTCCAATAGAGGAGACAATTTATGCACACTTTACTATAGGGAGACCACCTTTCCCAGCACTGTATCCTCCGTTTTTATTGTATACTAGATTCATTGCTCTAGGGCTAAATTCTCAGCTGGAGAAAAACACTCTTCAATTCTCAGGTTTACTAATTAACACTCCTACTTTGGCTACTTTTTAAAAAGTTGCTACTTAATGAGATGCTAATTATAAAAATGATTGTAGTCTCAAAGCCTGGGATTTCTTCCACAAAGACATATCCTAAGTAAGTAAAAACACCAATCAGATTTGGAGCAAGCAGTTTATTCCCATACAAAAAAGGGAATATTAAGTAATAAAAAATCACAAAATGATAAGAACAGAATACAACTACTTATCACTACAAGTATAATCATTTGGAAGACTAATGTCTTCCTTGCCTTGCTGAAATACAATGTCTGCAAGTGTCCTAATTAGTAATTTTACTTTTCTCCCCTGTGTTTGCATTGTTCCATGTAATAGCAAAATAAGATCCAATTTGGTTATTTTTCGGAGATACTTATGCTCTGATACTTCTATGTTCAAAACCTCATTCTACTACTTTTATTACTGAAATAGCAATAAGTAATTGCATACCAATAATAATGGCTGGCATTTTTATAGTACTTACTATATGGCAAGTATTGTACTAAGTATTTTACAAAAATTATCTCAATTGATCCTTGCAACAAACCTGGGAGGTAGGTGCTATTTTCCCTTTTTATAGTTGAAGAAACTGTAGCAAGCAAATAATAATTAGCCCAAGGTCACACAGCTAGAATCTGAGGTTGGACTTGAACTTAAGTCTTCCTTACTCCAGAACCACCACTCTATCCACTATGCCCATTTTTCTACCAAAGTAGCTCCAGACACTGCCCTTGTTGCCTTCTCATAAATACTTTCTAGAAAAGGAAACAAAAACAAAAGAAAAATAAAACAAAATAATAACATGGGAAATCGTGGTAGCCATGACCTTTTGGCACAGGCCCAATTAATTGAATCTCCAGACTAGTTATTATGTCCAAGTTGGGAAGGACCTTTCTTTACTTCACTCTCCAATTGAATCTACATCTTTACTTCTTGAAAGCCATGTTTAAGGGACTTAGCTGAAAGATATCACTTTTTTCTCTGTATTCTGCACCATCACCTTTTCTGGCTCAACAATCAAGCAAGGAATCTCAAGTCAGTTGGAATCAAGCAAAAGATTACTACACATACTCAAATTTCTAATCCCCTGGGAGTAGGCAGAAATTATCTGTGCATGCTATAATAGAGCAAAGAAATCCATATGGTTGATTGGAATTTCAACTGGACTTATACTAAAGGTAGAAGAACTACTAGAAAATGTCACAAAATAAAAATAAAAAAGGAAGCATTAGCAACTTGGAGGGTAGGAAAAGCTTCGTGATAATGGTTGTGTAGAGCTGAATAATGAAGAGAATCCAAAAGGTAAAGATAAGGAAGAAAGAAAGAAATGATTTCAGGTAATGTAAGAGAATTAAGAGATGAGGGAGATGAATTTGATGTGGGAAAGATTCCTATCTTTGATTCCCAAAACCGTCTAGTTAATGTAATTACCCTTTGACTCACAAATCCCAGTCCCTTTGAATTCCAGTAGACGATCCAGATCCAGACCCATCCGGATCTGAGCCAACTTTGGGGCTACACCCAAAAGCCCCTCGAGCTAAGTCTTCTATTATAAAAGGGCTATGCTGGGAACCCCTCTTTGCAGAGATTCCAAACATGCTAGCCATGTGAGGTCCCTCTGTCCACTGGACCCTCTGTCCGGTGTTCGTTTCATCAGGGAATCAAATGTTGAGGTTTAGATTTGGGGTACCTAAATGAGATTAGGGTTTAGTTGAGGTCTAGTGGCAGGTTTGGGGTACAGGGAGTCAAACAGAGTTTCCCTGCAACCCCCTTGGATTCGGCGCAAGGATATGGCGGTAAATGAGGCCTAGTAGCGGCAAGAGTTCCCAATAAAGGAATTTATTAGCCCAGAGAGCTAGATTGATAAAAGAGGTTTATTATTGGGTTTGGAAGTAAGGAGATAGGTGAAGGTAGAGATAAGGAGGGCACCGGACAGAGGGTCCAGTGGACAGAGGGTCCTCACATGGCTGCCATGTTTGGTCAGGCCAGGTTGGGACAGGTCTGGATCTTCTATTGGAATTCAAAGGGACCAGGATTGAGTTAAAGGATAATTTATATTATTAACTATGAGGGGGTGGGTTAACTAGAGGGATTTGGGAATCAAAGATAGGAATCTTTCTCACATCAAATTGACAGGTGAGTAAAAGAAAGAATTCTCTTTTTTTTTTTTTACTGTAAAATATGAGATGAGAGCTTCGTTAGAGTAGCTAGGAGGAGGGATGCTATAGGAGAATTGAAGAAAAAATTGAACATCCATTGAGGGCAGTGCAATAGAAAATCTATTAGCAGAGTCTTAAGGATTGCTTTATTCCTGTAATGGCTCAGTGAGTTTTAATAATATAAATTTATCACATGACTTTGGGTAGCAATGAAGTAGATAAAAAAGATTAATGTGATGGGAGTAATCAAGGATTTAGGTTCATCAACATGTAAGTGACCACATGGGAGCAAAGGATTTGAGATGAAAGTTGATGATTCCCTAGGAGATAAGAGATTAAGAGGAAAGGAGAATGTAGTTAGAAAAAGGTAGATGGAATGACAAAATAATGAGGGGTACAAATTGTAGAACAATAGTTAGAAGGGGGAGAAGAACCAAGATGGCAGAGAAAAGCCATGAAGTTACATGAGCTTTCCCTAGTTTCTTTAGAAAATAATGTTAAAAACAAACCTCTAACTAGATTCTGGAGAAATAGAACCTACAAAAAGACAATGAAACAATTTTCTAGCTTCAGATAACTTGGAGGGATTTTAGAAGAGATCTATCTGACTTGGGTACTGTAGAATTAACCTAAGTTCAGAGGATTTCACATTGAATAGGCACAGGCTTAAAAGGGGGAAATATAGAAGTTTATTACTGCTCAAAATCTTGATTTAACAATATATGAGAAAAGAAGAAATTTATAACATAAAAGTAACGTGCAATAACAACACAGTGATCACCAAGACAATATAAGAAATAAACCAACAGATAACATACAACATACATCATCACTACTACAAGAAATCACCAACATCTGAATTCCTTGCCTGGAAGAATCTGTGGTCACAACTATTCAAAGTCTAGAGTTGTACAAGCAAGTTGTACAAGACTTCCTAACTAAATTCTCAAATTCCCTTTCCACTAAAGAGTTTTTAATAGGCTGAGAATAAAGATGGTACTATGCTAAATATTCTCTTTTTTTTTTTTTTTTTTTTTTTTTTTTTTTTTTTTTTTTTTTATTTAATAGCCTTTAATTTACAGGACATATACATGGGTAACTCCACAGCACCAACAATTGCCAAACCTCTTGTTCCAATTTTTCACCTCTTACCCCCCCCACCCCCTCCCCTAAATGGCAGGATGACCAGTAGATGTTAAATATATTAAAATATAACTTAGATACACAATAAGTATACATGACCAAAACATTATTTTGCTGTACAAAAAGAATCAGACTCTGAATTATTGTACAATTAGCTTGTGAAGGAAATCAAAGATGCAGGTGTGACTATGCTAAATATTCTCACTTGATATGTGACAGTTGAGACAGAGCAGTCCCCTAAGGTATAGGATGTGCCAGCACAAGAGGCTCCCCCAAGGAGAACATTTGTTCATTCCTTTAGGAGAATTATGCTTACTTCAGGAACTGTCCAAGTTTCTGGGGTAAACACAGGCCTGCCATAAAGAATACTCATTAATTAAGGCACCAAAAGGGTAATCAACTCTTCTTGTGATTCCTGAGATTCTATCAGATAACTGCAAGGACATTTCAAAGTTCTCAGTAAACAAATTTACACAAAGGCATGCCCAAGACTCACTAGGATTCCTTACAGATATCAGTGGAAATGATACAATAAATGACTAGAAATAAATGATTTAGTAATCTACTATTTGATAAACCCAGATTCCAAATTTTGGATAAGAGCTCATTATTTGACAGCTCATTATTTGTCCAATTGATATCAGTGCCCAATTGATAAATGGTCAAAGTATATGAACAGTTTTCAGATGAAGAAATTAAAAATTCCTATAATCATATGAAAAAAAAGTTCTCTAAATCACTATTGATTAGAGAATGCAAATTAAAACAACTCTGAGGTTCCACTTCACATTTACTTGATTGACTGATATAACAGAAAAGAAAATCAAGAAATGTTGGGGAAAATATGGGGAAATTTATGCATTGTTGGTGGAGTTCTATATTGATCCAAATCATTTTGGAAGCAATTTGGAACCATGCCTAAAAGATTATAAAACCGTGCATACCTTTTGAGTCAACTTTATCACTCCAGATTTATATTCCAAAGAGATCATAAAAATGTAAAAGGACCCACATGTATAAAAATATTTATAGCAGCTCTTTTTGTGGCAGCAAAGAATTGGAAATTGAGGAGGATACCCATCAGTTGAGAAATTGCTAAACAAGTTGTGAATGTAACATATGAATGTAATGGAATGTTATTGTAGTATAAGAAATAATGATCAAGAGGATTTCAGAGGAAACTTTATAAAGAGTGAAGTGAGCAGAACCAGGTGAACACTGTACACTGTAACAGCAACACTGTAGATGATCAACTATGATAGACTTAGCTCTTCTCAGCAATGCAATAACACAAAAAGACTCATGATACAAAATGCTATCCAGATCCAGAGAAAGAACTATGAAGTATGAATGGCAGATCATTTTTACTTTATTTTTTTCTTTCTTATAGTTTTCTCTTTTTCTTCTTATTCTTTCCCAACATGACTAATGTGGAGATACATTTAATATGATAGTATATATATATATATATACTATCATATATATATCATATATATGCATATATATACATATTATCTATATCTGCTTGCTTGTTTACCTAGGGAGGAACAAGGAGAGGATAGGAGAAAAATCTGAAGCTGAAAATTGTATAAAGTGAAAGTAATTGGGGAAAAAAATGTAAAATACTATTAAGTGTAAAAAAGAAGAGTTAGAAGGGACCTCAGAGATTAAATAATTCAACATACTTATTTTACAGAGAAAGCTAAACTGAAATCCAGAGAAGTTAAATGGCCAGAGATTATACAGGTGGTATAGAACTAAGAAAGGAAGGTGGATACTCTGATTCCAGATCCCAGCACTTTTCTCTACACCAAACTGTTCTTGGGGTATTCCTAATAACTGTCATTTATCAATAACCTGTGGGTACAACTATATTCTTGGTGAAAGTGAACATGAAAACTAAGATTTTCCTGGGAACATCTATAACCATTAATAGATTGGAAGTTAAGAATTTACCAGAAGTAATGGATTACTGGGCTCATGAAGTTTAATTTTGTGTTTTATTTGTAATCTTGTTCATTAATGCTCTTTAATTTATATTATGAATATGTAATCCTTTTTTTGTATTATGAGAAGTTGGAAAGAACATAAGGATCATATTGGGTGGGGATGAATACACCTAATATTTTTTATATATTTTGAACACCAGGCAAAATATAACAAGTTAGAAACTAGAGAGACACTAAAAGAAAGACTCAAAAGAGGAGAGGGATTTAGTTGGTCACTTTATGCCATTAGTGCAGAGGTCAAGACAGAAAGTCTACATTTGAATGTGCAAGAAGGATTTGGAGCAGTTTGAGCTTGGAGTACCACCTGGTGGCAACTACAGAGATTGCAGTCTGAAAAATAAATCTCAGGGGCCCATAGAAAGTAAATGTTTCTAACTGTTAAAAGAATTAATTACAACTCCACAATAGTATAAAGTGTAACATATTGGTCGAAATATAATTTTTGTCATAGTTTTCCAACATCTAGGAGTTCTTTTCAAATAGTAAAATAGTAAAATTGTAGTTTTTATATCAAAGGAAAGATTCAAAACTAGTTCTTCCTGATTCTAATTCATGCTATGCTGTGTTATAATTTTGGGGGAAAAGGAATCATGTTTTACTCCTAAACTTAGTAATAAATGGATAAGCAATTTAAATTTAAAAAACAAAAAAAACTATCAAAGAATTAAGCATCATATTTAAGAATTATGGCTAGGAGGAAATTTTGTGAATGTTTTAGTGAAGCTGTCAAATAATTAGTATCACCTCCCAACAAAACCCCTTCCCCTGTATACACATAATATAACCCTATATTGCCATAATTGAATCAAGTACCACAAGTCAATACATTGACCATGTTTGAAAGTATAGTCTATACCTTTAGATCTCCAGCCCACTGCCAAGAAATGAGAGTAATGATTTATTATTAATCATCTGAAGTCATGATGATATTGATATGAATTCTGAAATTTTTTTCCTTTAAATTATAAAGATTACTGTGCAAATTTTTGTCCTGTTCCTGCATATTTTGTGCTGTATTCTTTTATATAAGACTATTTGATTCTTAATCAAATAAGGAATTCAGGAGATGTTAAAATTCTATTATAAAAAAAAAGTTGAAAAGCTTTTGAACAAATCAGTTCAGCTGGATTGAAGAAAGACTCTCAAGTGGGAAAAATACTTGTATCAAATAATTAAATGGTTAAGAGAAACAATTTTCCAATAACTGTAATTCCAAGGAAATACCTATTTACAACATTATTCCTTCTATTGAAGAAGGATCTGAAAACTAAAATAGTAGAGTACATAATGGTGGGCTTTGAAGAGGTTCCCTATCTGTCTCAATACTAAGTGTTAAATAGTATACCTCATGTCAGCTCAGAATAATCCCAATCCCTAAACCTTCAAAGTCCTATAAAAAAAAAAGAATGTCAACTCTGAAAGGAAATTCTAAATCATCTCATACTTTAATTTTCAGAACAAGGTAATAGGAGACAATTACTCTCTGTGGTCTTCCAGTGGACAGGTACAGAGTCAGTGGAATCTCTCAGTACCTCTTAATTTCTAAGGTCAAACACTTATAATTCTGAGATGGCAGTGACAGAAAAAATAAAAATAAGATTGTGATCAGGTAACTGGAATCTAGAAAGAATTCACCTTAGAACCTATCCTGGAGTTTCAAATCCAAAGTAGCAGAGGATAAGGCATGTACAGGGAGCAGATATTGGGTAAAACAATTTAGCTCCAAATCTCTGAGTCTGCAGAAGCAAAAGAAATCCTATCCTCATTTCTCTAAATGTCATCAAAGAATTGAAGCTAAACATCTGAAATTGTTTAGAGTCCCATTGTCCCCATGCAATAGTTGGTATCTACTGAGGTGAAAATCTCTGTTCGTTCATCCCTTTCTACGTTACCCTTATCCTTTCACAATCCATATTATCCTCTGTACTCCCATTCAATTATACCCCATAGAGTCCTTGTTTTATTGTGATAAATTCCCCATTATCCTAGAGCTTTTTATTTCACAACAATCTGGCCTCCATTTTTATCAATACTTTAAACGCCCACAATCCTTTTTCCCCCTTCAGACCTTGCAACTTTATTATTTGAAACTGTGAAATTACTTTCTTTGAACAGTCTCCTGACCTTCAGTATCTCCTCCTGCTTCCTCTTTCCAAAACTTATTCTTCATCTTCATTTGTAATCTCCAATTCTTTCTCTCCTTGTACTCTCAATTTCACCCCTGCTCTGGGCTCTTTCGACTTCTTCTCCTATTTCTATATATACCTCATCAAACCCAATCTTAAATCACCTCATCCTCATGTTCCACTCCTACTCAAATGCTCATAAAGTCTATTTACAGAGTTGATTTCACTTTTCTAATCTAATATTATCTGAATCATTTCTATTTATCAGCCTTTTTTTTTTATTCTGCTATTTATTCTGTATTACACTCTCTACATTGGCTATTTTAAATCATTTCCTCTTTCTTTAGACATCTTAAACCATATCTTCCTCCTTTCTTTTTCAGAAGAAAAACTCGCCTCCTACTTTATCAAGAAATTAAAAACTATTCAATATAAGTTTTCTCTTCTACTCCATTTCATACCTTAAAATCACATCTTACTCATTCTCTATTCTCTCCTCCTATAACATATCTCATGAAAGAAAAGATTGATATCTTCTTAATAAGGTCAACCACTCAACTTATGCTTTTGATCCTCTTCCTTCCCATTTCAGCTGGTAGTTTGCCCCTACAATTCCCTCTTACTTTCAATATCTCTTTATTTATTGGCTCCTTCCCTGCTGTATACAAATGTATTCATGTCTCCCCTAACCTTAAAAACTCTTTTTTCCCCCTATTATTTCCTATTTTGGAGAACAAGGAAGGATAACTCCTGGACTACATATTATTTGGGGAACAAAGACAGTGAGTTTCTCAGACTGTATAGGTCTGATTAAAATTAAAATTGATTTTTTTCTCAAAATTAATTTATTCTTGAAGATTGTTAAATATAAGGACAGTATATATTGATAATTTCTAGAAAGATGAGTCCAGACTCTTTTTTTAATCATGTATTTTAAGTACATGATCAAATTTTTAAATTTGATTTTTAAATTATCTCTCCTGGATCTATTTTCCAGGTCAATTGTTTTTTTCCAAAGAGGTATTTCACATTATCTTATATTTCACATTGTCTTCTATTTTTTCATTCCTTTGGTTTTGTTTTATTGTTTCTTAATTTCTCATAAAATCATTAACTTCCATTTGTTCAATTCTAATTTTTAAGGAGTTTTTTTGTCCTTTAGTGAATTTTTGTGCCTCTCTTTTCATTTGGTTAATTCTGCTTTTTGAGGTGTTACTCAGAATTTTTTGTGTCCTCCTTAACCAAACTGTTGACTCATTTTTCATTATTTTCTTGTATCATTCATTTTTCTTCCCATTTTTCCTCTACTTCTCATTTAATTTTCAAAATCTTTCTTGAGCTCTTTTATGGCCTGAGACCAACTCATATTTTTCTTGGAGTCACTGCCAACTCACTGCCTTTAACTTCATCATCTTGGCTTCACATCCCCTCTTTAATTATTTTTATCCTGTTATTTCCCTCACACAGATCATTCACCTTGGTAGGAAGCAATATAAAAAAATCAGGGAGCTTTGTCTTTTCTCTCTTGTTGGTTATTGTTGTCCTATTTTCTTCTAAGTTTCTATCCTTTTATTAAACCTACTCCCTATATAGCAAGCTACTTTTTTTTTTGCCCGTACTTCCTTTTCTATCCTCTGCTAATTCAGAGTTTTCATACTTCTGACATTATTTTATGTTGCTCCTCCAAGCTTACACTTGCTTCCATTTACTATATACAGATACATATAATCTAGAATATACTTTATTTTTTACTATTTACAGAAATCAAAGCAAATTATTGCTTTGTGCATCTATAATGGTCTTTAGGTGGCTCCTATTTTTTTCTTCCTATTGGATGTTTCCCTTTCTGTTTTCAGAATATTATTCTTGGGATCTACTCATATTTTGGGAGCTATCTTCCTCTTAAATTTTAGTCCATATGTCTCTATCCATCCTTCTTACAAATCCTTTCACATGTACTGTACCAAAAACCTAGGCCACATATCACACAATGCCAAATTTTCTCCTTCTCCACCCTCAATTCTAGGAAGATATATTTCATTACCAAAAGATTCTGATAATTTCTACTCCATCAATTAATAAATATTAATAAATAATAAATTACCATTAAACAAAACCAGAGAGTTGTCAAGTTATTCTGTTTTTAGAAGAGGGAGTTTTGGCAGATATCTGGATCACTGAAGTTGCCCAACACTATCACATTTCTATGCCAGACTTGTGTTCTATTTTCCCATTTCTCATTTATGTCCTCTATTTGTCTAGATAATTTTTCATATCCTCTAAAGACAAAACTACTTCTTTCTCTTTATTTTTCTTTGTGTTCACCACTATGAATTAAACCTCTGATTCTTGGATTTTGTTACTTGAGTACGCCATACCACATAATGGTACAAACAAACTTGGGTTTCATCCCACCAAATATTAGCAAAAAGCATGAAGTCATATTTACTCTATGTTTTTGTATCTCCAATTCTTTTGTTGTTGTTGCCTTAAACTATATATATACATACATATATATGTATATGCATAATAAACTATATATAATAAACTATATATATACATACATACACACACACATATATATATAATTGTAGATAATTGAGGTCATATGTTTTAGTACTAGTCATTTTCTTAGAGTTTGTCTTTTATAAATTTATGGGAATATCAATCTTTAATTTTTTTTCCCTTAAATGTATTTATTCTTTATAGTATCTAGCTTGGTGGATATAGATAAGAAATTTCCCCTTTCCCCCAAATATCATGAAGTCCTTTTTGATAAGGTCTTCAGTGTTGAGTGTGGTTAGCAGAGGAATAAATAAAAATTAATCCTTGAGACAGGCAAGGAGAAGGAATTTAGAGGGGGCAGTTTAGCATCCTGGCCCAACCCTCTGGGGAGGTTCTCCAGTCAGGAAGCCAAGTATATCAAACCCCTGAGGTCCACCCTCTTTAGGAGTCTTGAGCAACCTCACCTTGCCATTCCCTGTCAAAACTCAGACTCATGTTTCTGAGGTTAAATTTTCCCTATAAAATCTTCTTATGGGCCATGGCATCCCTACTGCCTTCCTTTGAGTCAGTCCCCCAGAGCACTCTGCCTCCTAGTGTCTTTCACCTTACCCCTTCTCATGCCCCATGATTTCCCCTAACCCTACCATGTCTTGTGGGTCTCTCCTGACCCCACTTTTCCTCCTTAGAGCTAATTAACTCTTCTAGGGTACTAAGTCTCTTTCAGGATTTAGCCTGGAAGCTAAGGGCATGCCCCAATCTTATGAGGTGTTTCCTTTCTCCCTGGTAAAATTCCTTTCTATGCTCTCCCACTCTACTTCATATTTATCATTCCTGGTGTCTATTGTATCCCTTCTTTTTTTCTGTAAACTATTCCCTTACATAAATCTACCTTTTTGCAAAGAGAATGGCCATTGTGAATTTGTTTCATGTTTATTTCGAACTAGGTATTTCTACCCCAGTCACATCATTTTGATTCAATTAGAAACAGAGAATATACCACAAACCTGGAAAAATGCAAATATGTACCAATTTTTAAATAAAGAAAACAGAATTTGCATGCTGTAAATAAATGTATTTGACTCTAATTTTTGACAAAATTCTAGGTTCCATCATTAAAATGAAGATGAACATATTGGGAGAGAAAAGTGCTGTTATAAAGAGCCAAAATGGCTTCAGCAAGAATAGGACATTTCATACTAACCTTATTTCCTTTGTGGACAATGAAGGAATACAGCTTCTAGGGGAAACAGCAGTAAGGAGGATTCCTCCAACCTTAGAATGCTTCTAGTCTAACAATCTGTCAATGATTCTAAAGTCTTCTGGCTTTTGTTCTATTGTTCTGACAATCTGTTTATCAATGATTCAAAGTATTCTGGCTTTAGGATAGTCCTAAATCTGCTGGTCAGTGAGAGCCAAATTCCTGAGACCACTCCTCAGTTCTACCTCTAGGCCATAAAATTAGTATATCAATGACATGAAGAACTGGAGTCTCCCAGCTCCTGGTTCTTTGCTAAAATCTTTTGGAACTTAGCCCCCTTCAATTGGTGCTACAATTACAATAAACTTTGCCCCTTGATTTGGATATGAGTTTAAACCTGAGAATTCTTTTGGGACATTTTGTGACCTTTTGGGGTCTTTTCTGAATCTCAACAGCAGGATTACCATTAGGGTTTCTAGACTACAATGCTATAGATATCATCTATATTGTGTCACAGTTCCCTTTTATTGTTTTGCCTCAGTTTCCCTAATTGTCCTGCTTTAGTTTCCCTAAATTATCCTGCCACAATTCCCTTTTATTGTTCTACCTTAGTTTCCCTAAATTGTCCTGCCTCAGTTCCTTGAATTGTTCTGCCTCAATCCCCCTGGTTGCAACCCCCCTCTTGACCATTAGGACTGATAAAACTTAGGGCTGGCTACTCTAAGGTTATAAATTGTAAATGTGTAATCTCAAAATAAGGAAAAGTTTAGACTTCCTGGCTTCTAAGTCCTCCTAAATTATCAATAATTTATGGTCCTCACCCCCCTGTCAGAACCAGATTGATGGTCCGTTTCTGGAAATTCCCACACTCACCAATGCTCTGACTCCACCTCTATGCCTTTGTCTATCCTGATTCTTAGAGCCACATATAAAAACCATTGGAATCTCACATTCAACGCTGATGGTGCTGCTGAATGCTTTGAGACATCAGCTCTGGAACCAAAATGGATCCTTTGGTCCCAGAAAATTTCTCCCTCTCAGAAATCCAAATAAAATATTAAAAACTCTCTAATCTCTATCTTGCCTCAGTTTTTCAGGCATTAGAAAAGCATTTGATAAAGTATTTTGTAGTATTCTTGTGGAAAAGATGAAAGATGTGATCTATGTCAGAGGCATTAAATATACAACCTCCAACTGCATGCTTCAGGAAATGCTCCTGTAGTACAAGCGAGATTCAAATATAATTGGGAAATATTTTTTTAAAAATAAAATATAATAGAAACTCAATATGCAGACCCTGGGATTCTTACCTTTGGTTTTGTGGGCTTCATTTCTATTTAAATTTCAGTCCACTCCATTAGACAATATTATATTTTCAGTCTCTCTTTCTCCATCATCTACTTCCCTACTGTAAACTTGGAAGGTAGTCTCAAGTGGAGTACCCCACAGAGGCATCTATACTTGACTCTCTGCTATTTAACATTTTTATCAATGGTTTGGATAAAGACTTGGATGATATTATGAAAGACATCAAATTGTAATGCCAAAGAAACTGAGCAAGACAGAGATTAGAGACCAATTCAATAGTTTATTAAATGGAGAGAAATACTGGGACCAATGGATACCATGGTTGATCCCAGGGCTAGACGAGACTATCTTCTCAAAGAGTCTAGCCCCGAATAACAGGGCAGCAAGCTTTTTATGGAATAACAAGAACAATGACATAATAGAAGTACCTAGGTGAGGATAACCTAATGGAGGGAGGTTACTGATATTCTAATGACATCTAAAATGGATAAACCTTTATCTTGTCAAACATTAAGAAGGAATGCCTATAAAACCTTTAACTCAAACATTAAAAGGGAAAGGTTATAACCTGAGGCAGAATAACTAAACAGGACAATTGGAGAAACTGGGTCATGACATTAAAAAGGGAACTTTGGCACAATAAAATTAGAAGGGAAAACTAACATACTAAATGGCATAGACAGAAATCCCAAATTTCTAAATTATTGTACTAATCCAGATGAAATGAAATTCAATAAGGCTAACATTTTACACTTGCATTCAAAAAATTAGTTTCACAAACATAGTATTGGAGAGACACCATTATCCTGAAGTTTTAAAAGAATATAAGAATTTTAGTGGATTGTAAACTCTAAAAAATGAATTTTTCTCTCATATTTAATAACTAGTTATTGTATTAGAGCCCAGGTTTTTCCCCTTTTCTACTTCCTTGTCCAGAAACCAAGACTGTGGGAAATCTCTCCAAAGAGATCAGACTGTAAAAGAAATTCTAAATTTAGGCTAATGGAAATATCCCTGCTCATTGTATTTGCTCAGGCAGGTGGGAGAGAGGAAGAAGGTTGATTCTCCCTATTATCAAGACAGGTGATATGGAAATTGATGTTTCTTTGATCAAGATTTAAATGACTTAAGTTACATACCTTAAGACCTTCATTTTAAATAGTCCACACCTGTCTTTGTGTTAACTAATTCAAGTTGATTGTCACCCCACAGGAAAAACTCCTCTTCAAAGGACATTTAAAAGTTTGAGAGGCTTAGTTTCTGGTTAATTTAATCATTTTATACACCCTAGAACTGGACCTAGGAATATGAATCAGATTCAGTCCTTATGTATCTATTCTCTGAAAAGTGGGGACAAAGTTTGTTTTCTTGAATTTTCTGACTCTTTACACCCTTATTCCCAGAGACTGAATGTGTGTGGGGGATCATTTAAGCTTAAGTTTAGCTCATATCTAAGTTTCATCAATAGTGGGGAAGTCATATGTATAGAACAGCTATATATTTCCTCCACACAGAAGAATTAGTAAACACAAAATACTCACAAGTGCCCAATTGACACAATTTAACCAAACAATAGCAGTAGCTCATAATTACCATTATATTTTTTCTGGGTATTTTCAAACTCATAAAAACATGAAACACTTTATAAAACTGTTAGTTTGACATTTTACCTTTACCATGACTTTGCACTGTCAAACAATTCATTTTAAATTCATGTTTCCTGGCAAACCAGTGGGAAATTTGACTTATTCTCCTGGTACCAATCATTCTATCTAAAGTTAAAATTTCCTTTTTTGCTTGCCAATCAAAGGACTCAGGAACTCCCTCCAATTTTTAGAATTTATTGGACTATTTCTAGGATAGAAACATCCATTTTAGGATAATTGTTCAATCACCTGTACCCGTGGAAGAGTCAGAGAAGAAGCATCCTGGGAAGAAGCATACTAAGATCTAGCTCAGATTGGCCTAAAGAAATCCATGTTCTACAGCTGCCATGCTTCTTCATGTCTGCAAGGGACTGAGGAAGCTCAGGAAAAAAAAAATCTATTAGCTAAATTTTCTAGGAAGTCATTGGAAGAGAGAAAGCAAAAAAATATCAACAAGAATTTCCTCATCTCTTCTCCTTTACATCTAAGAGATGCTTTCTACTACTATCTCTTCCTTAACTCCTGCTTCACATGAAAATGTAATTCTTCTCCTTTACAAGGCCAACCATTATGTATGCACGAGTGATCACAATCCATTTTTTTCTCTCATTGTCTTCTTAACTCTCTATACTCTGGCTTCCAAGCTCACCATTTAACCAAAATCAGTCTTTCCAAAGTTACTAATGATCTTTTTATTGACAAATACAATGAATGGCCTTCTCTCGCTCAATTCTTCTTGTCTTCTCTAAAGCCTTTGACACTTTTAATCAATCTCTTCTCTGTGATATTCTCTTCTCTCTAGTTTTCCATGACACCACTGGTTCCTGGTTCTCCTCCTACCTATCTGACTATTCCTTAGTCCCATAATTGTGGGTGTCCCATGGGGTTTTGGTCTTCTTTTATTCTTCCTCTATACTATTTCACTCTCATTAGCTCCCAATGATCAATTATCATCTCTGTACCAATGATTCTCAAATTTACTAATCCAACCATCTCTGTTGTCTTCTAGGCAAGTGTCTCTGCCTATTTTTATACTCAACGTTGATTTCTATATATATTTTGAACTCAATAAATCCAAAACTAAATTATCTTTCTCAAAAAATTCATTTTTTGCCCCATTTCCCTACTAGAATTACCATTTGCCCAGTCACCCAAGTTCATACCCTAGCTATCCTTTTCAACTTATCACTATCTCTCACCCCCTTAACCAATCTGTTGCCAAAGCCTGACAATTTTATCTCTATAATATAGCTATTATCTATCTATCTATTTATCTATATCTCTATAATATGCGTGCTCCCCTCCTATGCATCTGTTATCCTAAACAAGGTCCTTAATAAACTCATTCCTGGACTACCCACCACAAAACTCTCCCTGCGCCAATGTGTCTTAACCATCAGCTGTCAAAGTAATTTTCCCAAAGTAAAAATTTTATGATGTCACCACAATGACCCCTTCTACTAAATAAAATCTAGTAGCTCCCTATCACTTCTAGGAGCAAATATAAAATCCTCTATTTGGCATTCAAAGCCTTTAATGATCTATTCACCATCCACCTTTCCAATCTTTTTACAACTTATACCACCAGTTCCCCATGTACTATTTGCTCTGATGACACTGGTCTCTTTGCTGTTCCTCAAACAAAACATTGTTTCTCCTGAAAGAGCATTTTCACTGATTGGCCCTTATGCAGGAAAAGCTTTTATCTTCAACTTCATCTCCTGACTTTCTGGGCTTCCTTCAAATCCCAACTAAAATCCTACCATCTACAGGAAGAATTTCTTTATCCTCTTGATCCCTCACAGGGGTCCTCAAACTTTTTAAACAGGGGGCCAGTTCACTGTCCCTCAGACTGTTGGAGGGCCAGACTATAGTAAAAACAAAAACTTTGTTTTGTGGGCCTTTAAATAAAGAAACTTCATAGCCCTGGGTGAAGGGGATAAACACCCTCAGCTGCTACATCTAGCCCGCCAGCTGTAGTTTGAGGACCCCTGCTTAGTTACAATTCTTCCTGTGTATAGCATTTGCATGTTGTCTCTCCCACTAGACCTCAAGAGCAGGGATTTTCTTTTATCCTTCTTTGTATCCCTAATGATTCATATAGTGCCCAGAACATAGTAGGTGCTTAATAAATGTTTATTTACCAACTTAGTGAAGTTGTTTCTTATTTTGAACTTATTCAGTGCCCTGCCCCCTGCTTCTTCCTCAAGTTAAGGGAAAACCCAGGAACCATCTAGGAACAAAATTATATTAGTTTTGTAAAACTAAAGCAAAATAAAAAAAAATCAAATGATTCTTTTTCCTCTTCTATCTCTTATTATATTCTCCTATGGCTTGGTTCATGTTCATTTGCTTTCCTCTATTTACATGAGCTTTTTCTTTGAAAAACATCATTAAAATCATAGGATCACAGAATGTAAGAACTAGAAATTAACTCAAAAGCAAATAAGATCAGTCCTTATCCAAAAAAAATTCCTTCTTTAGGATTCTCCCCAAATGAATGACTTTAGCCTTCATTCAAATATATCCACTGAAGGGGAAGTCAGTAGAATATAAACTTCCAGAAGTAGGAATTATTTTTATTTTGCTTTCATCATCTAGCAAAATGTCCTAAACATGATTAAATCTAATAAATATTTCTTAAATTGAGCTGCTTAAATAAGCCCAACATGATCTAAGGTAACATATTTGATTCTTTGATAGCTAGGACATTTTTCATTAAATTAAACTTAATCTGCCATCATACAAATCTTAGTTTGACCCTTTAGGAGCCAAGTAGAAAAAGTGCAATTGAACTTCCATATGTGTATATTTATGTGATTAGCATATTCCCTATGAATCTTCTTTTTAAATGGCTTAATATCCCCGGTTTCTTATATTAGTGACATGTTCTCCAGTAGAGACCCCAGAAATTGTGGTTTGGAATGTGTTAGTTTTTAATATGGTTAATTAGGTTGATTATATTCCTAAAGTTGAACCATCCTTGCCTCTTCAGTATAAATCTCATTTGGTCATAATGAATGATTTCTTTGATGAATTATTGTAGTCTATTTGAAAGGATTTTATTTAAAATTTTAAATCAATGTTCTTTAATGATTTATCTGTAATTTTCTTTCTTTGTTTTATCTCTTCCTGTTTTAAGTGTTATTAGAACTATATTTGTCACATCAATGTCGGAAAAGCATTGTTTGGGTCCTGATTGGCTCAGAGTGAATGTAAATAACAGTTGTTTCTGTTTTGATCTGAAACTCTGAGGGTCTTCTCCTCCTAGACGGATTTTTTTTTTTTTGACTAGATAAAAGAGGCCATTCTCTGCCTCATTTTTTATTTAGTCTTAATCACTGAATGAACATTACTCCATGTCAAATTGAGACCTGTTAAAGATCTTTAATTTTAAAAAAGCCAAGGTCTCCCACTGCATCAGGGGATTTCTTTTCTTTTCTTTCTTTCTTTCTTTTTTTGTTTTCCTGAGGCATTTGGGGTTAAGTGACTTACCCAGGGTCACACACTTAGGAAGTGTTAAATGTCTGAGGCCAGATTTGAAGTCAGGTCCTCCTGACTTCAGAGCTGGTACTCTATCAACTGTGCTACTTAGCTGCCCCAGTGGACTATATCTTTATCATTGGACCCAGATTCTCTGGAGGAGAAAGTGGGATTGGTGATTTTGCACAGCCTTTCAGTTAAATTTAATTCATTTGAGTTCTTTTAGCAAAGGTTGGATGAATATGTTTGGAGCTTACAAATGTTTTTCTATGATTTTGATCTTTGACTTGCTCATTATTTAAGATTTTATTGTTTCCATTCAGGTCTGTGTCTTTTGTTTATGCTGAATGAATTTATTATTCCTATTATTGCATTATAGATCTATTCAAATGTTTACCATTTCTGTCTTTTAACATTTATTTTCAATACCTTTGTGTACTTATATTTGGTCAGTTTTAAACAAAAAAAAGTTGCGATTTTTAAAAATACACGTACCCTTTAGCAATTTCATTTAGAATATGTCATATGTCTTGTAACTCTAGTTTTTCCAATACTTTGTTCAACTATATACTTTTCCTTTTGCTTAAATGGGTGTCCAATTTGGGAGAGGTACAATGAAGAGCCCCATTATTATCATATTATTTTCTACAATGCTGTCTATGTTAAATACTGTTTTATTAATTTAATTGTAAAGCACTTAGAACATATAAATTTAATATCAATATTGGTTTATTGTCTATATTTTAAGCTTGACATAGTTTTCTTATTTTAATTCTTCATATACAGTGAATTTTTAAATTAACTTTCTATATTACCGTGATTTATTTTATGGGTTCATCTGAGCCATAGTACATTTTGTTACAATCCATTATTTTTATTTTTAAAAAATATTTTTCACTTTATTTATTTGCAACTTTTAAAAAATTTAATTCCAGATTCTACCACTCCCTCCTACACCCTGTCACATTTACTGAGTCAGCAAGCAATATTATACCAATTATATATGTGAAATCATGCAAAAATCTATTATCATATTAGTCATATTTTTTAAAAAGCAAGAAAAATAAAGTAAGGAAATTATGCTTCAACTTTCATTCGTTGATCAGGATAGCCAAATCTTTCAGAGCTGATCATCATTACAAAATTGGCATTATTGTGCACAATGATTTCCCAGTTTTTTTTCCATTTAAATTTGCTTCAGTTCATACAAATCTGGCCATATTTTTCTAACAACTTTCACTTCATTATTTCTTAAAACATAATGATGCTCCATCATAATCATATGCCACAATTTCTTCAACCATTCTCCAATTTGTAAACATCCCCCTGATTTCCAATTCTTTGCAACCAAAAAAAAAATGGTGATAAAAATATTTTTGTATATATTGGCGCTTTTCCTTTTTCTTTGATGTCTTTGGGATAGAGATCTATTAGTGATATTGCTGGGTCACTGAATATGGACAAATTTACAGCCTTTTAGCTTCAAATTGTTCTCCAGAATGGTTGGACCACTTCACTACTCCATTAATAGTTCACTAGTGTACCTGTTTTTCCCATATCCCCTCTAGCATATATCATATCTAGTGGTATGTCAGAGTTTTTTTAGTTTGTCTTTAATAATGATTTAGTGCTTGTATGTGTGTGTGTGTATAATTATAAGTAATTCTGATTTTTTCTTAAAACTGTTTATATTCTTTGACCATTTATCAATTGGGAAATGTTTCTTATTTTTTATGAATTTGGCTTAGTTCTATACTCAGTATATATTTGAGAAATGAGGTCTTTATCAGTCAAACTTACTGTAAAAATTTTTGATATTATTTCATTGTCTATCATTTTTGTTATTTTTCAGTGGCTCATTTGTGTCTGACTGTGATCCTATGGATCATAGCACTGCTAAAGAGTACATGTATTTTTCAAAATCACTACTTTTTTTGTCTAAAACTGTCCAAATACAAGTACATAAAGGTATTGAAAATAAATGTTAAAAGACAGAAATGGTAAAAATGTGAATAAATTTATAATGCAATAATAGGAACAATAGGCCTTTCTATCTTCCATTATCTCTCAAAGTCTGTACAAGTTTATTTTTATTGTTTTAATGCTACTATTTGTCCATTTTCTCTTCTGCCCTCCCTTTTTTCCTTTTGCCTTTAGTCTTTCCCATCAAGGTCTTTCCCATTGACTCCTATCTTCTCATTATGTGGCCAAAATATTGAAGCTTTAACTTTAATACTTGATCTTCAAATAAATAGCTTGAATTTATTTAAGTATTAACTGATTTGACCTTCTTAAAGTTTCAAAGTTTTTTTCAGTCCCACAATTCAAAAGCATCAATTCTATAGTGCTCAGCTTTCCTTATAGCCCAACTCTCACAGCCAATCACTGTTACTGAAAATATTACAGCTTGGACATTAATTAGCATGGTGATGTTTGGTGCTTAGTGCTGTCCAGATATGTCATAGCTTCCTTCTAAGGAACAAGTATCTTTTACTTTCATATTTGTAGTCACCATCCACAGTATCCTTAAACCCAAGTTATAAAATCTCACCCTGTTTCTATTTCTTCTCCCTCTATTTGCCAGGAACTTATGAAATCTATTGACAAGATTTTCTTTCTTTCTTTTTTTTTTTTTAAGGTTAAACTTCAAGCCACCTTTTACATTCTTATCTTACTCTTATCAAGAAGATTCTTAATTCTTCTTAACTTTTGGCCATCAGAATGTTTTTATCTACATACCTGAGATTGTTGCTATTTCTTGTGGACAATCTGTATTTCAGCATTTGATTCATCCAGTCTAGCATTTATAAATTAAATAAATAAGGTGACAATATATAGTCTTGTTGTACCCTTTCCAAGCTTAAACAAATCAGTTGTTTTATGTTTGGTTCTAACTGTTGCTGCTTGGTTTGCATATAAGTCAGCTACTGAAGAGACAAATTAAATGATCTGATATTCCATCCCTTTGAGGACTTGCGACATTTTGTCGTGATCCACAAAGGTAAAGTTTTAGTGTTGTTAATGAAGAAGTAGATGTCTTTTTCTGGAGCTGTCTTGCTTTTCCCATAATCCAGCTAATGTTAGCATTTTGGTCTCTAGTTCCCCTGCCTCTTTGAAGATCAGGCTATTCTTCTAGTAATTCTCAATTTATACATTACTGAGAATCTTACTTACAGAATCTTAAGGATAACCTTGCTGGTATAAAAAAAATGTTCAGTAATATGAACATTTCTCTGCATTGCCAAAGGTTATTAGATGAGGCTATAAACTGATCTTTTCCAATCCAGTGGCCACTGTTATGTTTTCCAAATTTGCTGAAATATTGAATGCAACACTTTAACAGCATCATCTTTTAGGATTTTAAATAACTCAACTACAATTCCATCACCTCCATTAGCCTTTTGTTAGCAATTCTTCCTAAGGCCTACCTGATTCCAGTATATCTAACTTTATTTCAGTAACCAGACATAGTTATCAATGATTTTAGGATTTTTCTTGTAAAGAAAAGGCAGAGAAAAGGAAGAAATTCATCTGAGCTTTCCCCCCAATCCCTTCAAACAACTTTAAATAATTCCTCAAAACAAATTCATGAGTGGCAGAACCCACAAAATGACAGCGTGAAACAATTTTCCAGCCTAAAACAATCTAAAAGTTCTGCAGCAATAACTAAGATAAGTGTAAAAATGGAGTATACTTCAGCCTGTCACACCTTACAAAACTAGCAGTAGACTTTGGAGATGACTGCATCAGTGGTAGCAATACCTCCTCTAGATCTCTCAGCCCACAGAGAATAATAATAATAAATATAATTATATGCAATATAATAAATTAATAAATAATAAATAAATAAGACAATTGATCAGAAGAAGATGCAGGGGTCCCTTTGATGGCACCAGGGGTAGAATTCTGTTGCATTTCTATATTGGATCTGAATTATAAGCTTACAAGTCCCCAGATTTATTTCTGGAAACAGCTACACAAAAAGAACCCTGAAGCTTGGGACAGTGACTCCTTCATTCAGGAAGCAGAGCCCTATTTTAGCATATAGTTATAAATCAAGATGGAAAAATTCACTAAGAGCAGAAAAATATTGTCTATAGAAACTCTCTATGGTGACAGGAAGATCAAAATCCAAACTCAGAAGAAAGTAACAAAGTCAAAACTCCTACATCCAAAGTTTCAAAATTATTGAATGATCTGAAAGCCATATCAACAACAACAACAAAAAGGCTAGATATTATATTTCAAGAAATTATTAAGGAAAACTGACCAATACCTTACATGCAGAGGGTAAAACAGAAATTGAAAAAATCCTCTGACCACTTCCTTAAAGATAGTCCAAAGTGAAAATTCTAGGAATAAAATAAAATCCCAGGACTCTCAGATCAAGGAAAAACTATTGCAAGCTGCCAAAAAAGAAATAATTCAAGTATCATGTAGCCATGTGAGGGTATCACAAGATCTTCTAGTTTTTACATTAAAGGAGTAGAGGACTTGGATTATGACAGTCTGGAGAGCAAAAGAGCTAGTTTTACATGTTATAAATACATTTTTAGGAAATTAAATTAAAAAATCAGAAAGAGGAATACATTGGGAGAAGGAAAAATGAGAAGGTAGAATAGGGTAAATTATCTGACATAAAAGAATGTGAAAGAACATTTGATTTTTTGTTTGTTTTAGTAAGTTTATTTTTAATACATATTGCTTTATGAATAATATTAGGACAGAAAAATCACAGCAAAAGGGAAAAACATAGAAGAGATTAAATAAAAAAACAGAAAAAAGTGAACATTGCATCTGTTGATTTACATTCAGTCTCCTTAGATCTTTTTTCTGGATGCAGATGGCATTTTTTTTCCAAAATCTATTGGGATTGCTTCAGACCACAGAAATGCTGAGAAAAACCAAGCCTTTCATAGTTGATCATTGGACATAGTTGATTATTGTGTACAGTGTATTCTTGGTTCTGCTTGTTTTGCTCAGCATCAGTTCATGTAAATCTTTCCAGGCCTGTGAAAGAGCTTTTAAAGTGAAGGGGAAGATGGGAAAATAGGAGGAAGCACTTACTCTCATCAAAATTGGCTCAAAGAGGGAATGACATGCACTCAGTTAGACATAAGAATCTATTTTAGTTTAGAGGAAAGTAAAAGATGAAGGGTGTGAAAGGTTGATAGAATAGAGACTTGTTTGAGGGAAATCCGATTCAGAAGCAAAACACTTTTGAGAATGGATGAGGCAAAGAAAAAGAGGAGTAGGATAAACAGGGAAAATAGATTGGAGGGAAATGCCTAATAATCGTAACTGTGAAAAAAAAATTTACAGAAAATTTCTCTGATAAAGACCTCATTTCTCCAATTTATTGAGAACTGAGTCAAATGATATAAGAGATATAACAGTTGATAAAGGGCAAAGGATAGAACAGACAGTTTTCAGATGAAGTAATCAGATTTATCTATAATCATATGAAAAAATGCTTGTGAGCCTCTTTGCCCTGGGACTATAACCCAGAACTCCACATGAACAATAGAGTTGCCAATTAATACCAACTGTACCCAATGCCAGCAAACAAATTATCTGATCCTTTTACCATCTCTAAGCTGAGAACTCCCCTGAAGCTACTGCTGCATGTGTTGACTCTGGACAGATTTCCACTCCATTGTCACAAGGTTCTCTTTCAATCCCCTAAATTTTCTTAAGCCAGAAAAATGTCTTACCTGAACTTTTGTTGGTTCTGTCAATCCAACATTTGCTTTAAGACAATATTCTAAATTTGTTAGAGAAGAATGTTGAAAGATTTTAGTTGGATGAATCTAATCACCATCTTTTCCATTATTTTTAATAGCTGTATTTCTTTGCTTCTTGTTTGTTGATTGTTCCATTTTGTTTTCTTACCTAATCTATACCTTTAATTTTTATGACATTTTATTCTATTTATATTTAAATTATTTAGAGTTAGATTTACATTTCCCTCTATTTATCTCCAGTATATTGTCTTTTTTTCTGAATTAGGCTATTTCTGCTTGCTTACTCTTTAAAAATAATCTTTTTGTCTCCAGTTATGTTTCCTTAATATACTTTAAGGCAATTCTATTCCCACAGATTCTCCTTCTTTTAACTCAAGCCTCCCCCTGCCAATTTTTTTCTTCCTTTCTCCTATTTTGGAGTTGTTGCTTTGTTGTTGTTGTTGTTTTAATTTATTATATTAACTCCTTTTTCCTTTTTTCTTTCTATTTGATTATCTCATTCTTTCCATCTTTTTCTCACTTAAATAGTCAAGAAAAAGACCCCCAATTTTTCTCCACTTTATTTTCTCTTAATAGTTTTTTTTTTCTGTGCCTTTTTCTAAAAGAATCATTCCTTTTTAATATACTTTTCATTAATTCTTTTGCCTTTCAGTATTCTGCTTCCCTTTAGGCAGCATCCTGTCTATGGAGGCACAACAATTTCTCAAGAGACAGTAGTCTCTTTATACACCAAGTCTTTGCAGATTATATCCATTATACTGTTTCCATATGCTATTATGGAATATCTCCATGCATCACCACCACCCCTACCAATGAAAATATTCCTTGATAGGGACCTGTTCTTTCTCACTTTCCCCTTTTTTTCTTCATTCCCTATGCTATCTCACTAATTCTCCAGCAATCCTTCTTTCTGAGAGACTACAGGAATTATTTTTTTTCCATTGTTTATCATTGATTTGATTAGGGGATGTATATACTCTTCTATATCTTGTTACAATCTCCTTTTTTATGTGTTTTCCCATTATGCAGTTCAATCCCACCTAAACAATAGCAAAATATTACTTTATAGGCATTGTGCTACAGGGTTTAGTCCATGGTTTTCAGGCCTGTTCTCTATCATTCAATCTTTTCCACTTTCACTCCTTTTTTTTTTTCAACTTCAAATTCAATATGCATTTATTAAGTGCATGCTACTAAATTCTCAGATACAAGAACAAACCAATTTTTGAATTCAAGGGGTTTAAATTCTACTTCATAGTAGTAATAGCTCATCTCTCTATTCCCTTTTTCTGCTTCCTTGTTCATTTTTAGATCATTTAGGGATCTCTTCTTTAGGAATTTCCATAGAGGTTGAGGAATAGGCTTTTTTCCCCCGGAGCTAAGGCTCTTTATTAATACTATTCTATAGCTATTTCCCAGTTGCCTTTAAAACAATTTTAGTATTCATTTTTAAAACTTTGAAGTCCAAATTCTTTCCCTTCTTCCCTCCTCATCCCCTCACTGAAAATGTAAAGCAATTCAATATAGGTTATACATGTGTAGCCATGCAAAACATTTCAATAATAGTCATGTTGTGAAAAAAAAGTCAAAAACCCTCAAGAAAAACAAAATTTTAAAAAATATGCTTCCAAAAAATTACCATTAGTTTTTTCTCTGGATATGGATAGCATTTTTGTTATTTTTACTTTTTTATTATCTTTTTATTTTTTTAAATTTTTTTATCATAAGTCCTTCAGAATTGTCTGGGATCACTGTAATGCTGAGAAGTTATGTTGTTCACAGTTATGTCATTGTCTTACAATATTGTTGTTACTTTGTACACATTACATTCCACTTTGCTTCAGCTCCTGGAAGTCTTTCCAGGTGCTTCTGAGAGCAACCTGCTCATCATTTCTTATGGCACAATAGTATTCCATCATGATTCCATATCACTATTTGTTTAGTTATTCTCCAATTGATGTGTATCCCTTGATTCAAAAGGCCAAGGTCTCCCACTGCAACCAGGGCCAACTCCAGTCATCCTGGTTCCATATCTGGCCACTGGACTCAGATGGCTCTGGAAGGGAAAGTGAAGCTCTGAAGGGGAAAGGGGACCTTGCTCAGCTTCCCTCACTTATATACAACTCACTTGCATTTCATGGCATCATCTTCTACCAGATGTCCTGGTCCTCTTCAATAAGGAAGGATAAACAACAAAAACAATAAGATGAGTAATTGCCTTGTGTATTATAAAAGGGACTGTTCCAAAGAGATTATAAAGAAGGGAAAGGGACCTGTATGTGCACAAATGTTTGTGGCAGCCCTTTTTGTAGTGGCTAGAAACTGGAAACTGAATGGATGTCCATCAGTTGGAGAATGGCTGAATAAATTGTGGTATATGAATATTATGGAATATTACTGTTCTGTAAGAAATGACCAACAGGATGATTTCAGAAAGGCCTAGAGAGACTTACACGAACTGATGCTGAGTGAAATGAGCAGGACCAGGAGATCATTGTATACTTCAACAACAATACTATATAATGACCAGTTCTGATGGACCTGGCCATCCTCAGCAACAAGATCAACCAAATCATTTCCAATGGAGTAGTAATGAACTGAACCAGCTATGCCCAGAGAAAGAACTCTGGGAGATGACTAAAAACCATTACATTGAATTCCCAATCCCTATATTTATGCCCACCTGCATTTTTGATTTCCTTCACAAGCTAATTGTACAATATTTCAGAGTCTGATTCTTTTTGTACAGCAAAATAACGTTTTGGTCATGTATACTTATTGTGTATCTAATTTATATTTTAATGTATTTAACATCTACTGGTCATCCTGCCATCTAGGGAGGGTGGGGGTAAGAGGTGAAAAATTGGAACAAGAGGTTTGGCAATTGTTAATGCTGTAAAGTACCATGCATATAACCTGTAAATAAAAGGCTATTAAATAAAATATATATATATATATATATATATATATATATATATATATAAAAGGGACTGTCTATTGAAATCTTTAACGATTATTATATAAGACCATGAAGATTCATTATTTACTTTTTTTTTTCCTTAGAGGTTTTGAATGTAGGAACTTTGACTTTGCTATCACCTTCTGAGTGTGTTTTGATCTTTCTTGTCACCATAATAACCTTTAATTGTCAGAAATACTTATTTGTTGTCTGCTCATTTTCCTAGCCTATTACTCTGCTTTTAACTCTCTTAAAGTAGGACTCTGTTCCAGTGTGAAGGATGTATTGTCCCAAATTTCAGGAGTTTTGTGCTGCTGTTTTCAGAAATCCTTCTAGGAATCTGACCCCAGGCACCCTTTTATGACCTGGAGTTGTTAAGTGTATCCCTGTCCCACTGGAGCTGTAAGATCAGTGTGCTGGCTGGGGCTAGGGCTCCCCTGACTCAGGCTGGGGCTCTGCTGACTAGGGCTGCACTGGAACAGCACATCAAATCCCCATCTCTTTGCCACAGACCCTTTCCCTGACCTTCTGAGTCCTCCAGGGTATTCTCAGAATGAGAGGCTCAGAAGCCTCTAGCACTTCTCTGATTCAGAGGTCCCACTTCACTGGCACTGGGGTCTGGGCAAGGCTGGGGCCAGGGCTCAGCCTATCCTGGAATTATGGGCTGGGCTTTCATTCTGGTTCTACAGACCCTTTCTGCTGACCTTCCAGATCCTCTTTGGTGTCTCTGGGCTGAGAAGTCTGGAAACCACCAGTACTTCTGCAGATTCAGAGGTCCTGCCTTACTGCTGTTAGGATCCTGCTCAGAGCTGGGGCCAGAACTGGGCCTGCCCTAGGATTATGGGCTGGGCTTTCACCCTGCTTCCACAGAACTTTCCTGTTGACCTTCTAGGTCCTCTTTGATGTCTCTGGGCTGAGAAGTCTGGAAGCCACTAGTACTTCTGCTGATCCTGAGGTCCTCCCTTGCTGATGCTGGGAACCTGCCCAGAGCTGGGACTAGGACTGGACCCGCCCTGGGATTAGGGGCTGGGCTTTCATTCTGGTTCCATAGACCTTTCCTGTTGACCTTTCAGGTCCTCTTTGTTGCCTCTGGACTGAAAGATCTGGAAGCCAACTAGTATTTCTGCTGACTAGAGGTCCTCCCTTCATGATGCTGGGATCCTGCCCAGAGCTGGGGCCAAGACTGGAACTGCCCTGGAATTGTGGGCTGGGCTTTCACTCTGGTTCTACAGAACTTTTCTGCTGACCTTCCAGGTCCTCTTTGGTGTGTCTGGACCAAGAGGTCTGGAAGCTACCAGTACTTCTGCTGATTCAGAGATCAGGCCCAGTCTGGGGTTAGGGCTGCACTAGTATGGCCTGCACTGGGACTACCTGCTGGACTCCTACCCTGGAGTCACAGACTTTTTCTGCTGAGTTTCTAAATTGCCTTCAGCTGGTAAATGTTCTTCTCTGTCTTTTTTGGTGTTCTGATGCTCTAAAATTTATTTAGAGTCATTATTTAAAGGAATTTGGACCAGTTTTGGGGGAGAGGTTGGGCAGCTTCCTGCCTTTATTCCACCCTCTTGGCTCTGCATTCTCAATATTTATTTATTTTTTTAAAATTGTTGAAGCCTCTAAAAATCACACCTCTTCTGAAGTTGAAATTTTGGCATTAAGATACATTATTTCTTCACATATTTTTGCCAGCTCCCTTATTTTCTTATGTTCTCCTACAGACAAAATCTCATGAGTCTATAAAGACTTTTACCTATTTTGTCACTCTCAAAAATTTAATTCTCCTTTAATGTTTAGAGGCCACAATTAATCAACAAGTAAAATTAAAGAACAAACTCCAATTCACAGCACTACCAAGTGGCTAATGTTAATATTAGATATGAATGTTTGGCTTATGTTCAATATTGTAAAAAAAAAAATCAATGAAATATATGTATATTAGAAAAGTTTAGGATGTTAAACCTACTTTTACATTTATATGTTACATTTGTGGTACCAATTAGATGTTGGTATTTAATGATGTTAATTTGATTGTAATATTGATGCTTAATTTTATTTGTTCTTTTCAAAATTTATCTTAAGTTGCTTTTGACATTTTCTAAATATTGGACTTTACAATATAACGTATTTATAGAGGAGAATTGTAATCTATCCTAATCAGGATATTAATCAAAATAAGTTTTATAGGAGTTGCCTTTGTGAAGTTTTTTCTTGAAATTATAATTTTTATTTTTCATTGGAAAAAAATGTCAAAATATAGCTAGATGTGCCAGGAGAAATGTGTAATATCATCAATGTATATATAAAGTGCGATAAATATTCCTCTGAGTGAGAGCTCCAACATGTGCAAACTTAGAAACAAAAAGAAAATCTCATTCTTTTCCTAGATGCTATCTTGATACAAAGGAATGATGAAAATAAGTTGCATTGATGAAGCCTAAATTAATTGCAGAGTGAATTTATTTTAAGAAAGTTAGCTGACAGAGAAGAATAGTTTAAGAGCATGATGGGTTTTTAAGATCATGAGTGAAATCTCCAATGAGGTAGAAGGTGAGAGCTGCAAGGTCTGTGGCCTGATAATCATTAGAAAAATCCTAGGGCTAAATTGGGGAGGAAAATGCCTGTTAGAGGTTACAAGTCCTATTCAAGATAAGATTTTGAATTTGGTTATATAAGGGTTTAGAAACCTAATAGCCTAGCCTAACCATATCTGCCTCAGGCTAGAAGATTAACATCTTAGTCTAATATTTACCTCAAATGAGATTAGGGTGAACTAACTTCAAGAGATAACTAAGGGCCAGTCCATAGTAAATAGTAAGAAAGTCTATCTCCTTCTGTACTTTCAAGGTAGATGAGGATCAGGTTTTAAGACATCTATATTTGGAGTTTTTGCTTTCCTTATTCATTTTGTTTCTAGGATGTTTTATTTTGAATTGACTTGATATTTCATCATTTCATAAGAAACTCACCAACTGGAAACTCCCATACCAATGCACCTGTGGAACTACTCTTCAACTTTTGTCATAAAAGAGTTGCTGAGAGGAGTGACTTATCCAGCTTCTCAAAGTGTGAGTCACTCTTTCATGATGTTATTAACAGTAAAAGCTTGAGAAACTTAATAAGGAGAACTCTGTTATTATTTCAAGGAGAGCAAGGAGGGGAAAAGTTGAAAAATCTATTCTTAGAGAAAATTGAGCCCAAAGAATTCATGATCAGAGAAGGTGGTTCCAGAAGGGAGGTTTACATTTATATTTCTCAGACTTGCATTCCAATCCCTCTAAAATCGAATGTTATTTTCTATACCTTAGACTACTCTCCTTTATTCATGCATTGTATTTTCCCAAAGTATACATTTATTCCCATTGTTCCTTCTACCTCTATTACCTTCTTTACTCCTTTTTTTACATATTGAAAATTTACTAATCCGTTTTGGGTTTTAATCCTACCTCCTTCAGTAAACACTCCCAGATATTTCTAATACAATAATGATAATGATTTCACATAGCACTTTTGTTTACACAGTTCTCAGGAAGTGTATACATGTGCACACAAAGACACAGATAGTTTTTTAAAAATTGTTATGTGTATTACAAATAAGTCTATTAGATTGCAATCTCCATAGGAGCAATGTCTATGACTTATTTAAATTTTTCATTTAACCAAATCCTTGCACATCTTGTACATGATTCAATGTTTAATAAATATTTGCTGAATTTAGTTGAATCAAGTCCTTACTTCACAGTTGAAAGTGGCCATTTGGGGAACTGGCCTAGGACTAAGACACTAGAACCTTTCCTTTTGCTACCATTCTGATCATACATACATTAAACCACCCATCCTTACACATTTAAAAACACTACCCCCAAAAAGTATTTTGCTATCACTTTTTTTAAAAAATCTATTCTTTCCCAGAAGGTGGCACTACAGGATAGCCAAAATTCCAGGTTTACTCCACTTTGAAATGAAGTAGAATTAATTTCATCAGTAGTGAAATCTACTGGATTTGGGGACACCACACATGGATTTTCAATTGAAGAAATGTTCTAGACCCTTCCCATTTGGTTAATACTTCTAATTCTAGACTGATTTAACTTATTTTTTGATCAGTAAAAATTATGTGTAGTTTTTTTGTAAAAAAATAAAATTTAAAAAGGATGACTAAGAAGCCCAATTTTATGCATGTGTGCATAATATGTAGTGTGTGTAAGTGTGTGGGTGTATATAGGAAAGAAAGAGAGAGAGAGAAAGAGAGAGAGAGAGAGAGAGAGAGAGAGAGAGAAGCCAGTTGTGTGGAAGAAAAACAAAGCCAGCAAATTGATGCATATAAGAAACATATTTAAAGAATGAATAATCATTCAAGATTCAAATGAATAGTTGGAGAAGCTTTTAGACAGCACCCAAAAAAATGAGTGACAATTAATCAGACAAGGAAATCATAAAAATACATATAACCAAAGCACAAACAGGAAGACTACATTATGATTACCATAGATTATAAAACAACATGAATATTAAATATCTATTTCAGCCTACTTATAATAGTATACACTCACGGTGGAAAGAAGGGGGGAAGAGAGAAAGCATTCTCAAAAATTCATGAAATATAAATTCAACAAATGTCATTGATGAAATTCCGAGGAAACTAAATTAGAAGAAACTTTATTGGAAGGCATTTTTTACCCATACCTATTGATTTCTTTATATTGTTTACATTGCAACTTTTCTTTATTATACCTTTTCAAAACAACTCCTTATCATTGTACTTCACATAAACCCCACCTTATATTAAAAGAGGAGTGGGGAGTAATCAAAATGTAGCAATTCATCTTTATGCCATCTTCATTTGGCATCCATCATATAACCGCTAAAATTTACCAATGAGAGGAAGAAAGAAAATCTAATTATGTCTTTTTTTTCTGAGACAGTCAGGGTTAAGTGACTTGCCCAGGGTCACATAGCTAAGAATTGTTAAGTGTCTAAGACCAAATTTGAACTCAGGTCCTCCTGACTTCAGGACTGCTCTATCCATTGTACCACCTAGCTGCCCTCTAATCGTATGTCTTATGGATATAACCTTTATCACTGAATTTAATGAGTTCTATTGCCTTGTATATTTTTCTCTAACATTATTAAAGTCATCATGTGTATTTTTCTCCTCATTCTATTTTCTTCATTCTGCATTAATTCATAAAAACTTTCCTGTATTAGACATCCTCACACTTATTATATAAAGCATGTTGAAATTGTTATTACATTACATTCATATTTCACAATTTGTTCCATGAGTTTCTACTTGATGGACTCCCACTCTCACTTTTTTTGTCAATATGAAAAGATTTGCTTTGAATTTGTGATATACAGAGAACAGAGGCTGAGCTATAATTTCTTATTGGCTAGGTAGAAATGGGACAAAGATCACTGACCTTTCCAATGTTCCACTCAAAGCTTAGCCCTTGAGCTTTGGAAAGAACAGGAGTCTGTGATGAGCCAATGTAGAAAGCAATTTCCTAACTACAGTTTTACTCAGCCCTTTTTCTATTTGGAGAAGCAAAACACCGAGATTGCTTGCATTACCTATCTACAAATGGAAGGGCATTAAGGGAGGGCAATAAGGAAGACAGAATATGAAATAAAAATATCTGACCATAAATCAGATATGAGTTAAAATGAAGGATTTAAGGAGAAAATAGAGGACAAGGAAAGTCAAATATGGATATAATTTTAGCCTGAGCATCTGTCATTTAACCAGTCTGACTAAAAGGAAATTCAAAACCAGCAATGAAAGAGCTGTAGTGCTCCCTAGATGGGAATAGATTTATTAATACAATGTTCCATCTCCATCAGATTGTAGAACTAATTAACGGAGCTGTGGTCCTCTTTCATGCAAGAGAAGTTCACTATACATAACATTATGAATTATGGGCCAGAGTTAAGGCCAATCTGATAGTTTAAGTTTGAGCTTGGAATAAAATGAAATGCTTGTGGATCATCTAAGAGTTAACAAAAGTAGGTTCACTTATCCTTAACATGGAAAGGATATAGGATTGTTCCAGATAGAGCTGATCTCTTCTCCTCTCTATATAGAAATATATCAGGTCATCAGGGTATAGTGACTCACATGGCAGTATCCAGGTGTTAGGAAAGATCTGTTTCTTTTTTTGTCCTTAAGTGACCAGGAAGATATATCAATGGCTCAAGCTTAGACTCTGACACTAAGCAAGTCTCCAAAAGAGCTTCCTAAACTTCAGGAAAACATTGATCTAACCTATGGCAGGGTTCCAGGTAAATATTATTCCTGCCATATGGTGTTATGGCTTCCACCCAGGAGCCGGTAATCCATCTTATTACTACTTATCCATCACAAAGATGCTAAGACACCATAGATGGAAAAAATAAGCAAAAGCTTTGAGGAAATATTAACATGTTTTTGCATGTATAATGAGCTTTAGAGTCTGAAAAATCTGAAAAAAATTCAAGAGAATTATGGGTGAAGTCAGAAATTTAGTTCATGAACTAACTTTTAATAGAATATTTGTTTTTTAATAGAATATTTGTTTTGCCAACTTTTTATGTGGAGAAATGAGTCTTTTGTCTCTAGAGAATTTTCTTCAGATTCCATTAAAATCCAGTAGTCAAGCATGGTGATGAATCAAATTTCCTCTCCCTTTCTTCATCTCCCACCCCATCAATGAATTATTATATTTATAGGTTTCAAAGTACGGATATCCAGTAGAGATGGTAATAGCTTACAATCCCATGAGCTACCAACTTAGAACCTTTTGGAATTGAGGAAAACTTGTTAAACTAAATTATGATATTTCAAAGATGGGATCTTTTATCTTTATAAGGGGAAAATTACAAAGTCATTTTGGTACTACATCCTCACAAACTATCATGTGGTTACCATAAGCTATCCAGGGCACTACAATAGCCATAAACAACTTAGAGTTTTACTTTTCCCCACAAGCTGATCTGACACTATAAGCAGCTGGCTTGAGAAGATTCATAGAAAATATCACCTCTAGTTATTTCTACATTTCAGCTGCTTATAAAGAACATCCTTCACTAAAACTTTATTGAGATCCATGAGTTTTGTGTATGGACATCCTTTCATTCACACATCCTCAGTGTGGCTGCTGACTTACCACAGAAATCACTCATTGAGAATAGAATAGAATGATAGAATAGATTAGAGTCATCTAGAATCACTTCTAGATAATAAGAAAATACACTCATGAAATGAATACACTCATAAAATGTGCTACACATGCCAAAGCAGTGGAAAAATACATGGATAGTGAAAATATGATTATTTTAGAAATGTCTTATGAATTCAATGTCATTTAGTTCTCCTGGGACTATTTCATGGAAGATTTTATTTTACATTTTACATTCTCATAGATTTAATTTTTAAAAACAGGGGTAGAGTTTCCAAGAATTAAAAATATATTTTGTTTAGTGTGAGGAATTTTTAGCTCAAAATATGTACATGCAAGGCTGTTCAGCAAAATGATAAGCTAATCAATTCACATGAAAATTTTAATTTAAATAGTTGCTGATAATATACCATACTAGCACAGTTGAATGATAATTTATTAAACAGTAATATCTCACTCATTTAAAGTCTCATGTCACAGAAAATGAGATATACTTGAGATGTAAGTATGTGTTTGTATGTAATGTAGAAGGTGTAACACAGAGATGGTAAGTAAAATCCACATAAGAACTGCTATTATGTCAAATCTTTACCTTTATGGAAATGAGTACTCATGATAAAGAAAGAAAAGGTGATGGAAAGGAGAGCCCTATTTCACAAAAATCGCTAGTAAAACTAGAAAATAATTTAGCAAAAAATAGGTACAGATAACCAGCTTTGGCTACATAACAAAATAAATATTAAAAACATGAAACAAAAACCCCAAACTATAGGAAAATGAAAGGTATCTTATAGATCTGTGGTTCCAGGGGAAATTAATAATCAAATAAGGAATAGAGAAGATTACAAAACAGACAGTTTTGATAATATGAAATTTGTACCAACAAAAAACAGAATAATTAGAAAAAAATTCTATTATTTTAGATTTAAATCTATTTTTATATCACATTTTGAATTAAGGTCTGATGTCTAAAATATATATGGAATTGATACATTATAAAACTCAGATTAATTTCCTAATAAATAGAAAAAGTATATGAACATTTTTTTCTTTAACACACATGCACACAAAATTTTTCCATATGCAAAGCCGACCAAAATAGAGGATTACATGTGAAACTATGAATCTCTATTCTATTCAGCTTAATTTAAAATATATGTGTATGTATAAAATAAATTCAATATGTTATTTTCAAAGCTGTTCTGCTCAGCTGTGCTTCCATCTGAATATCTGCTTTCTTCTGTACATTTAAAAATGCTTCAAGTGCCCTTTTACATTTTTTCCTTTGTTTGACATTACCATTAATATAACCAATCAAAATGATTCCACAAAGTACAATATCTAAAAATCTATTGCCTCTTTTGAGTCCATCAACTCTCTGTGGAGAATGGGTAGTATATTTCTCTTTCTCCTCTCACATCTTGATCATATGGTTCTCAAGCTTTTCAAAGTTGTTTCTTTTTACCATGTCACTGTTATTGAATGAATTCTTTTGCATCTACTCACATCTTACTGCTTCAGTTTGTACAAATCTTCTCATGGTTCTCTGAAAATATTTTTCCATCAATTTTTATGACACAACAATATATGTTTCATTTTGTTTAGTCATGGCACCTTCATTAGCTTCTTTTCCCTTCTCTTCTCTCTTTATCTCTCTTTTCCTCCCTTCTTTCCTTTACTTTTCCTTTCTCTCCTTTTCTTTTTTTTTCTTCTTTTCATCTTTCCTTCAGGGTTCACTTTCTGAAACAAGTTGATTTTGATTGAGACTATTCCTTCTCCAGTATTACCCTCCCCATCCCTATCTCCCTTCCTGTTGAGCTTAATGTGTTTCTACATCAAACTCCTAGGGAGTGTTTGAGTACCTATTGGTGTGTATTCATCAATAGTTTTTTTTAATCCAATAATAATGAGATTTATTTGATACTTCTGTCCCTGCCCTTTCTTCCATGTTTGTATACTATTCTTGTATATTCCAATTATGAAAAGTAATGACACATTCTTTCTTTTACCCTATTCCTTTTACTATTTTTTCTTCCTTAAAACCATTAGAATTGAACCAATCTGCTTCAATTCTTCTGCTTGCTTTAACTCCTACCAATTCCATAAAAGATATTAAGATTCCAGAGAAAAATAGTTCCCTTACCCTATTAGAATATTAAAACTTCATCATTTCAGGACTACTTCCAATTCTTCAAGTAAATTTACCTTCCTTGATTTTTCTGAATTTGTGCTTACATGTCAAGATTTCTTGTCAGATCTCTTCATTTTATCAAAAAGGCATGGAAGTTCTCTATTCCTTTAAGGATACTCTTCCCCACCCCTAATAAGCATTATATCCTGCTTTTCAGGATAAATTAATGTTGGTAAGTTTATATCTTTTGGCTTTTAAATTATCATATTCTAGGATCTCATTTACTCAAAACAGAAGCTGCCCAGTCTTATGCCATTCTGACTGAGTTCCTTCCTATTTGATCTGATTAATTTTGGAAGATCATGGTGTTATTTGTGTGTGCACGTGTTTTGTTTTTGTTTGTTTTTTTTTTTAATTTGACCTGAAAACTTTGTATTTTTTCTGACATTCCTGAGACTTTTGCATTTTGGATTCTCTTTTAAAACATGATCAGTGTATACTTTCTATTTTCCCTTTGCCCTCTAGTTGTGCTAGATCTAACCATTTATAATTTCTTGAAATATAGAATACATACTTTTTTTTAATTACTGTTTTCAGGAATTATGATTGTTAAATCAATAACTCCTTAAGCTGTTTCTGCCACTTATTCCATCTTTTTGGGAGATATCTTATATTTTTTCTCTTTTTTCAATCTTTTGCTTTTGTTTTAACATATTTTTGGTTTTGTAAAAGCATTGCTTTCTACTTGTTTATTTTAATCTTCAGAAAGTATACAACTTTCTGTTCTAAGCTACTCACTGTCTAATTCTTTCCTCCAAAGACTTTGTTTTCATTTTACTATCTCTTGTTTCACTTTTTCTAGGTATACATGTAGCACTTGAAAAATATTCTTGTTTTTCCCCTTTATGTCTCTAATTGATATTGCTCTAGAGTTACTCTCTCCTTGGTTGGGTTTTGGGTGGTATTTAAATGTATAGTTCTTTAGAACATTCAGTGTCTTCTTTTACTTACTCTTGTTCTTAGCTTTAGATCCTGAATTTGGGATTTGGTTATAGACCAAACTCTATCTTCTTCTCTCTTGGAGTAGAAGGTTTTGTTTGGTTTGCCCTAGGTCACATTGGGTGACTTCCACTTCCTGAGGTATACCCATGCTATGAAGGCTGGCAGATTTTAGACTCCCCCCAGAACAATATCTTTGATGATATTTACAGTGTCCCAAGACATAGTGCTACAGAACTGAGTCCTTGGCTTTGGGAATCCTGATCTAAGCACTGGTTTGACTACAGTGGAAGCTTCTGTGGCCATTTACTTTGAGAGCCCACACTGTGGGTTTCCATTTACCTTGGGATATTCTCACTCAGACCCCTTTACTCTTGATGTTCTTCAATACATAGCCTTACAGAATACAAGAGTCACCCCATGCTGATATTGGAAGTCTTTTGTCTTACTGATCTGACCCGGCACTTGTTTTGTAAGTTGGAGAATCCATTTTCCTGTTATCCATGAACTTCTGACTGAGGTTTCATTCTAAATCCAGCAAATTGGTAAATATGATAAAAGATGGAAATAATCATGTTAGAAGGATTGTAATAAGATAGGAACAATAAAATATTCTTAGTAGAATTGCAATATGTACCAGATCCTCCAGAAAACAATTTGGAACTTTGTCATTAAAATAAGTTATAAAAGTGTTTGTTGATCCAACAAAATCTCTATTGGCATAAACCCCAAGACAACAAAGACATATCAAATGGTTCAATATATGCCAAAAACAATTGAGTTCTTTGAGATAGAAAGAAATTGGAAACCCAGGGAGTTTTAATTTTGATTTGTCTTTTTTGAACTAGTATAACAGTTTATTGCCCTAGGATCTTGTTTAGGGCAATAGTCTTGAAGGTTTATATAGTCCCTTTCCTTCACTTTTTAAGGAACTTATTAATATCAATTATTAATAAAAATAATACAAGTCTTAAGCCCGAGGTAATTTCTGTAGGCTTTATGGAATTTCTTTTTTAAATTTTCCAGTTTCCAGTTTCAACTAAAAAGCAGAGGAGGAGTTGTAATATATTAATGTATTGGGGTATTATTGTTACCAAGGAAACAGTGAATGTGAGGAATTTGGATAAAATTTGGAAAATTCAATTACGTTCAGAGAAAAGTAAATTCTAAGAGAAGCTTTATAATGACTTTGATAAAATGAAAACAATAATAAAAGACATCAAAACATAAATAAATGCAAATGATTAACCTTGATACCAAAAACCTGATGATGAAACATGTCTTCCTTTTCTTAGCAGTGACTTAGTGAGCCTGAGGTACAAAATGAGGAATGCTTTCAGACATGGTCAATGTTTTATTGTATTTTTCTCTTTAACTATATATCTTTGTTACATGGGAATGTTTTATTGAGAACAGAATTAATATTTGAGAATGAAAGAGATATAAGAAAAAATAATAAAACTTTTTAAAAAATACTTAAAAGATGAGAAAGGTTACCTCTCTGAAGACCCACTAATATGAAAATGAATGTAGCCTCATGTTGTATAAATAGTTTCATGGCCTTCTGGGAATGGCAGGGGCTTTACTAGAAAAAGGCTGAAAACTTTAAAATCTGGGATAGAAAAAGAAATTCCATAAAACCAGCAGAAATTACCTGGGCTTAAGACTTGTATTATTTTTATTAATAATTGACATTAATAAGTTTTCTAAAAAGTGAAGGAAAAGGTCCACATAACCTTCAAGACTATTGCTCTAAACAAGGTCCAAGGGCAATAAACTATTATACTAGTTCAATATAGACAAATTAAAAAATTAAGATAAGCTTACCTCTTTTTCTCAAACTGTGTAGGCTGTTTTGAACACAGATACCAGAGGCAAGAGTTTCCTTCTTTTCCTCCCACTTTACTCACAGAGAAAAAAGGGGAGATTAAAGGAAAGAATGAGAGAGAGATCTGGAATTTTCATCCCTTTCCTTTTCTGTTTCAAAATATAAACCCTTCCACAACTAAATTCTATCCTTTCATAGTGCCATTTGCTGGTTACACACACATACAGGGAGAAAGAGAAAAAAGGAAAGAGAGACAGACAGACAAACAGACACAGACACAGAGACAGAGACACACACAGAGAAACAGAGACACACACAAAAAGGTATTATTAAAAAAAAGTAATAAAAACCCTGATTCTAAAATTAAAGGAAAAAGAGAGCATCTCTACAAATTAAAATCATTGAATTCACCACTTATATCAAGCTTAACTATAATGTTCTATAAGAAAAGACTTGTGTAAACATCATTAATTTTAATGTAAAGAGGCAATTTATTTTGGAATCAGAATTTATAAATATTATTTATAACATTATCTATCTATCTAATCTATCTCCTCACTGGAACAACTAGATGACATAGTGGATAGAGTGTTAGGTCTGTAGTCATGAAAGACATCTTTCTGAGTTCACATCTGGCCTCAGACACTTCTTAGCTATGTGACCCTGGGCAAGTCACTTACTCCTGTTTGCCTTAGTTTTCTCATCTATAAAATAAGCTGGAAAGGGAAATAGCAAACAACTCCAGTATCCTTGCCAAGAAAATCCCAAATAGAGTCCCAAAAAATTGGACACAACTTTCTGATATTTTTATTTCTTCTACCATGTTCCTAGTAAGCTCATCATTTGGTGATCCTATCATATTGCAAGATCCTACCACAGTTCAATTATATCTTTACCTCTCTAACTGAAAGGGGAGCCATGAATTCTTCACACTCCATTCAAGTAGGGAAGACTAGAGAAAAATGTCAAGTTCTCCTCATTTCACATCATTCTTCATTTATTTCAAATTTCCTTGATTTCTCATGCTGAAGACTGGATACTTTCTCTCCCCTTTCTCCTATTTAGTACAGTGTCTAGTACTTATTAGGCATTTAATATATGTTTATTGACTATTTATATCTAGAAACATGTTTTTTTGTATATTTTAGCCAATCATAGCACAGTATAATATCAGTTATATTTCCATTTCCTACAGCTTTCTGTTCTTTCCAAGAATTTATGACTATCAAATTTTCCTCCATCAAAAAAGGAATCAGTTTAGAGAGGTTGATATAGTATGGTACTGATGTGTGAACTAGAGAGCCTAAGTTCCATTTTCAGCTTTACTATTTACTGTGAGACAATCAATCAATACCTCCACAAATATTTACTGAATGTCTGCCTTGTGCAAGACACTGTGGTAGCAAGATAATCTTAGAAGACCTCAAGGACTCTCTGTACTTCAATTTCTCTGCCAAGAAATGAGAAACCATCTTTTTTTGTCCTCCTTTCTTAGAGGGATTCTTTAAGTACTGCATTTGTTGGGAGATTGATGGAAAGAAGAGGTTGCATCCTAATTTTTTTAAAGTAACAGAAATAATGTCACTACCTTTTTACCTTCCAGTAAATAAATGTAATGGACTCTTATTATTTTAGCGTTGAAAGGGGCTACTGAGATTATCTAATCTAAACTTTCCCATTTTACCAGAAAATAACCTAAAAGTGACATTCTGCTTTAATTATTTCTCTTTAATAATATATGAATCTTTCTATTTTTCTATATTTCTATTTTATTCAAACATTATTCTAGAGATGTACAATAATATATCAACTTCCAAAGAAAATCACAATATTGTGGAAATCCAGATTAATATTATAGCCACATACTTGAAACATAGAATACAAAATCTAGTAGAAAGGTTAGCACTCTCTTGTCCTAGTTAAACTGTTCATTTGACAGGTAAATAAACTGAGCTACAAAGCAATTAAAGGGAGCAGCACAAAATTCAGATAAAACTCTTACTTCAGTATTCATTCCATTAGATCACATTTTCAAGTAAAATGAAAGGCATCTATAATTTCTCAGGATATATGATTTCGCCTACTAGTATTAGTATCTAATAATATTATTTGGTACAATAAAACAATAACAGCATAAAATTAAAGTATTTATTTATATTTTATAAATACAACAAAAAGTGTTGATATTTAAGCTTTTGTAGAACAATTACACTTGATCTGGTATTACATAGTTTCTAAAACATCTGGCTGTGGATTTATTTTGCTTGTAGAAGAAAAAGAACAGAGACATAAATTCAGTTATTTAAAACAAAGATGGAGGGGAGGGGAGCTGTCCATGTGGTATACACATAGCTTTGTCCTTGATAATTATATAAAGATTTTCTTTGTTCTAGGTCTTAGATGCATCATTATAAGGAATTACTACAAGGATTCATAAATAAGCAAAGTTTATGGAGATTCTTGTTAGTGTATTACCTCAGCAAAATAAAAGTTAACCTCATTTTGCTCACATTTTCTTAGCAGAGTTTCAGATAGATGTGTAAATTTGCAGAGCATATGGTAATGACTTAAATGTGTGAATGTAAGTATATGTGTATGTGTATTCTCAATACTTCCTCCCAATACTCCATCAAGTAGAATGAAATTCAAATATAAATTTTATCTCTCTTTCCTTTATATACTGTCAAGAACTAAAAATGATGGAATATTGGTTTTAGTAATATTCAAATTCATTTGATATAGTAATGTTCTAAGATATGAATTAAAATCTCAATGCTGACAATATCTGTTAGTCAATTAACATCTCTGTGAAACTTTCTTCATCTATTAAAAAATAATAAAAATCTATTTTACTTACCTAATACAGTTGTTGTGAGTCTCAAATGGTATGTTAAAATACTTTTCAAAAGGTTATGTCAGCTACTGTTATAAAATATGACAATGGTAATGACTTTTAAAAGAACTAGTATCTCAAGCAATATATTTGGAGTATATTTAATACCTGGGTAAATAAGACTTTATTTTTAAAGATGATGTCTTACCATAGTAAGGGGTATTTAATAATGAAACTGAATTCTTTGTAAATTGTAAATTATAGATTTTGTACCCTCATTAATGTAATTCACCTAAGGATCATATCTAGTTTCAATAAATTGGTACAAAGCCATTTAGAGAAAAGGTGTCAACCTATTATATATTTAAAAGTCAATTCAGAAAGTTGTTCTATATATATACATATATATAATACACACAGAGAGACTCACACATAAATAGATATGCCAAATTGTAATTTGTAATACTTGATCTAGTCTGTGATTTTACTGATGTAGGCAACTCCCAGTGAGGACATTACCATAATCAATGCAAATGAAAATTGCACTCCAGGTTGGTATTGGAAGATGCCCTTTTGGAAACTAAATTTGAGCCACTAAGAATCATAGTGTTTTTCTTAGACTGTATCATTTCTCATTGACATTTATCTGGTAGCTGCTCTTGCTACCACTGACAATCAGGGGAAGGAGATTTGGTGCAGTACTTCAATATTTACTTCAGCCAATGTACTCCTACACTGGAAGGAAATGATATCCTCATTTTTGAGATGGGGAAACTGAAGCTTGTCAAACAAATATTAATCCTGTGACTTCAAATCCAATGTCTTTCTACTATACTATACTCTTTCTATTTTCTATTAATAAAAAAAGGATAAAGTAAGAGATTGACACTGGTAAGCAAATACCCCAGTGAAATTTATTTTCTCACTTATACAAAGGAAAACTCACTGATAAGAGGAGATGCATACACAGTGACCAGCTTAAATGGAAAAGAAAATTTTGAATATTTTTTTGATAGTGAAATTATGTCTTCTTTTCTGGCATGAAAATGTGAAAAGTAAAGGGAAAAATGTGATTTCCAAATGATTGTCAGTTTTATCTTTAGGACTTCCTATTACAGAAAAAAATATATATATATATATATACATATATAACCTTGAATCTCAAATAAAATTTATTTGCATTTAGCAAAATAGGGGTTGGTATGAGGATAGGATACCTTAGCACTTAGTATTATCTGATTTTCAGTTTTAATGAGAAATTATTCTTTATATATTTAAAATAGGACCATTTAAAGTGTTCCAAATTATCTGCAAGTGGTTCAGTAAGAGTAAAAAAAGTAGTAAATTCTTTCTTCCATTTTAATCTCTTCCTTTTAAACTTATCCATAAGAAAATGATGGCTCAGAAACTGTCCCTTGACATAATAAGTCTCAAAATACACAGAATAACACTTTCCTGATCCTAGGACTCCCACCCAGAAAATCAGAGGAAATCTAAGCATGGGATTTCTAACTGTTTTGAATGCAACTATCAATGTTCAGCATATTGTAGATAAAAATTTTATTAAAAAGAAGACGAATCATATAGTCAATTTTTATATAGCAAATCACTAAACCTCAAAATGTATGTAAATCCTCTGGCACTCTTACTGTTAGAATTCTCTTGCCAATAAATCAAGTCTTTTCTTATCAAAGATGGGTCAGGTCATGGCATTTTTAAAAGTGCTTCTTTTCTCTCCAGTTTTAATTGCTCTTGGATAACACCATTTCTAATAAGCATTACTTTTTAGGCAATGTAAATCACAGTTCCTTGTTCAATTTTCCTTGTGCAAGACAAGAGCAAAGCCCTCAAAATCTTTCCCTTAAAATCAGTAACCATTATTCTCTTTTTAGAAGGTATTTTCTCCTTTATTTTTCCATCCATCTCAGTTACCAAAACTGGTCATCATTGTATATACCTGGATAATATCAAATTTTACCAGTTTGTTCTTATATGAGGGGTTTGAAGACAGGAAGCACTCACTAAGTTCATTTCTCTACCGTCCTAAATACAGATCCTATCTGTAAAAAGTATGGATCATGAAGGAATAGAAAACATTTTGAACTGAATCAAGAAATCTCAGATAAAAAACTAACTAGATTTATGACCATGGGTTTTTCAACTCTTAGCTCAATCTCTTGCTATATAAAATGTTGATAATATCATCTATGACCTTATATATTTAGGTATCTTTTATGGCTCCCAATTTTATATCTGCTTGACCTATTTTACAAATTCAAGATATTTGATGTGAAGAATTATTCTTCCAACTATTGAACAAAGTCTTATGCATGTTTTGCAGAGAGATATTAATTTAGGGGAATCAGAGATTAAAGGCATTATACTGATTGCAAAAATTGATTATTGGGTCTTGCTGCTCAATAGACCATATAAAGATCCTCTCATAGAAAAAACTCCAAGCTAGAGAAAGTTTATGACTGGAGGAAGTCACAGAAAGTTGGAAAAATGGAAGTTTTGAGGAATCACTACACAAAAACATGAACAAAACCAAAATCCACAAAGGCCCCCAGGACTAAGAGAGTGGGGCTTCGAAAATTGAGCTGACAAGAGATGGATCTGGACAGAAGCTATGTTGTTAACTGTCTCCTCTTCTATCCCTTACAGACTTCAAACAGTTAACCTGCATCTCATTTACTCCAAGGACCTTCGTTAGGGGATGTTTAAAGCCTTTTCCTCTGGGCTCTGGTGAGGGCAAAGTTTACTTTTTTTGTTTTGTTTTGTTTTAAATATTTACTTTGTCTTTATAAATAGTGGTAACCATAGGAGATTGCTAGTGGGTGTTGGACTTACTGGGAATGTAACTGAGAGGAAGCAACAGAACAAAGAAATAACTCCAGAGAAGAGTTATACGTCTAACACAGAATGAGCTGTTTGTTTTCTAGAAGCACTGTATCTGGGATTAACAAAAAGACAGAGAGAATTAGAAATGCTTTGATGCTGCTGGGAGTGGAGGAGTACTTATTACCCTGAGAAAACCCATTTGGGCAGTGAGTCAGGCCAGATATAAGTCATTAATCAGTACAGATATCTCTCAAAGGAAGAAACTCTCACTGCCATTAAAGGTAGGCTTCTTTTTTGCAATGTATAATTTTAGAGTTACCTACAACATAGTTCAGTGACTTGTCCAGAGTTACACAGCTTTTATGTCTTAAAACTGTCACTTGAATCCAGGTCTTCCTGCTTCTGAAGAAAGCTCTCTATCACTTTCACATGTGACATTCTCTATTGTCTGCACAGAGATGAAAATTCAATCTTAGAGATTCCCCCAAATAACCTTAATTAAAGTTAATTAGATTAATTAAATTTGATGAAAAGGGACCAGAGCACTAGATCAATGAGAAAAAAGACATGGCAGTTAAAAAAGAGGATGTCAGTGAGAACAGTTGAATCAGGCCAAGTATATGTAGAAGAAAAAGGTACTAGAAGTGATACAATCGTAAAAACAATGAGAGAATAAATTTTAAAGGGCCCAGTAAAGGGCGAAATATCAAACAAAATGTCAATGGAGAGGATATTAGTATTATTTATTTATTCCCATTTTCTTATTACTAAAATTTCTCCGCAAAATCTACATGAGAATGATCTACAAATTTTAAAAGGGAACAGGCAGATCTTACAGATAATTTACAGCAACCTACATCTTTACAGTCATAAATAAGAATTCCAGATTTTACTATGGAAACTGTCAGACAGAAAAAAATGAATCAGTAGAGCAAAATATAAGCTAAAGCATATTCTTCAACAAGGTCCCATACTTGTGTAAAATCATCTATTGCAGAAATAATCGTGACAACCCCTTATCTGGAAATGGGGATGTGCCCCAGATCCTTGCTGAGATAATGCACCTTGGTAAGTCAGTACAACTCATCATTGGTACCTGTGAACTATGGTGACTAGTGAGTCATTCCAAAGATAACGTGGACACTGAGTAATGTGGGGAACATGTGTTATAGGGGAAAAAAATAACTTTCTCCTAAGTAGTTCATAAGAACAATAGAAAGAGCTCTTTTTGTCTTTTCGGGTTCCTGTCTTTCAGAACTGTTGGAAGAGCTTTCTTTATCTTAAACTTTCAAGGAAGACATTGGGAATTTTTCCCCTTCTCTTCCTGGCAATGGGTGCAACTGTTTAATTGAACCTTCATCCCTGATGTCTTTTTCCTTCCTTGCTGTGTTCTTTTCTTGGCATAGGAAAACAATTAATGATTCTAAGGAAATTAGTATTTCTGAGTACTTTTCTGAGTTGGCAGTTATCTTGTGAATTTGAGAGGTTTTTGATTTTTAGCAACCTAGTAGTTTTATTTCTGTAAAAACATGATTCTCATTGGAGATATACACCATTACTGGGATAAGTTTGTAGTGGGGGAAGCTAAAGAAAGCCTGAGTTGTGTTCTGGCTAGTCAGTAGATCTAAGTTTTTTTGTAAAGCTGGGTTAGTCCATTGAGGGGCATGTGGGGAACTAACCAAGAGCCTTTACCTTTTAGAGTACAATGGGATAATTGAAGTGTTTTATGTTTTCTGTATGACATGTTGATGTGGATGAAGAAATTTCTCTACTAAAGGAAATAAACCACTATTCTACAACTAATAACTAGATTATAAAAAGGAGCCTGGTTACCAGGCTAGATGCTAGATGAGATGCTAGAAAACAGCCACACCTAAGTGTCATTCAGAGATTTCAGTGATGCTCCTATGGTGTAGGGACAAATGTGTGTATGTATGTATGTATGTGTGTGTGTGTGTGTGTGTGTAAGAGAGAGAGAGAGAGAGAGAAAGAGACAGAGACAGAGAGACAGAGAGAGAGAGACATAGAGAGAGAAGAAAAAAAGGAGGAGGAGAAAAAGGAAGAGGAAGAGGAGGAGGAAAATTTATTCTACAAACACAGAACTCAAGAGAAACATAAGTAAACCAGGAAAGTGTGTGTGTGTATGTGTGTGTGTGTATAAAATTTAAAGGTTAAACTGTTTACATCCCTAGATGGGAAAACAATATCTGTAAGGATTGAGAACTTTATCTGAAAGTGAAGCAGACAAAGGCAAAAGATGGACTGAGGGTGTGGTTGTGAATGGACTCTGATGTAATGACATCAAAGAAAAAGACATTAAGGGGAGGGAAGAGGACTGTGGGGGGGAAGGGGGAAGAGGTAAGGGGAGGTATAATGGGACAAATTAGATCACAGAAAGAGGCACAAAAGGGAAAGAAGGGAGGAGGATGAGCATTGTCTGAAGCGTGATCTCATCAGTTTTGGCTGTAAGAGGGAATAACAATCATTCAGTAGGGTCTAGAAACATATCTAATGCTATAAAGAAGTTGGAGGGAAAAGAGAATAAAAGGGAGGGACTAGATAGAAGGACGGCAGAAACACTAAGGAAAAATATAAGACAAAGGGGAAGGATAATAGAAGATAAAGTAGTGAGTGGGGTGGTTATGAATGGACTCTGATGTAATGACATCAAAGAGTGGGGTGGGTTACAAAAAGCACTACTAAGGACAGGGTGAAAAGAGACAACAAAAATAAAAGGGGAGAAAATAGGATGGATGGAAATATTGAGCTGATAATCATAACTGTGAAAGTAAATGGGATGAAGTCTCCCATAAAATAGAAGCAAATAGAATGGACTAAAAAACAAGATCCTACAATTGTTCACAAGAAATATACTTGACATAGAGAGCACATACAGAATAAAAATAACAGGTTGGAACAAAAATTATTAAGCTTCAGCTGAAGTAAAAAAAAAAAAAAGCAGGGGTAGGAATTCTGATCTCAAACAAAGCAAAAGAAAAAATAGATCTAATTAAAAGAGAAAAGGAAGGAAAGTACATTTTGATAAAGGGTACTATAAACAATCAAATAGTAACTACATTAAATGTATATGCACCAAGTGGTAGAGCAGCCAAATTCCTAGAGAATATATTAAACTAGTTACAGGAAGACATAGACAGCAAAACTTAGTGGGGGACCTCAACTTTTCCCTCTTAGAATCAGAAAAATCTAACCACAGAATAAATAAGAAAAAAACTAGGGAGACTAAATAAAATCCTAGAAAACCTAGATATAATAGAAATCTAGAGAAAATTGAATAGAGACAGAAAGGAATGTATCTTTTTCTCAATAGTACATGGCACTTACACAAAAAATGACCATGTATTAGGGGATAAAAACCTCACAATCAAATGCAGAAGGGAAGAAATAATAAATGCTTCCTTTTCAGAGCACAATGCAATAAAAATTATATCCAATAAAAGAGTAGGGAAAGATAGATTTAAAACCAATTGGAAACTGAATAATTTGATTCTAAAAACTGGGTAGGTCAACCAATAAATCCTAGAAACAACCTATAACAATTAAGAGAATGACAATAATGAGACAATATACCAAAATCTATGGGACTCAGCCAATGCAATTCTTAGGGGAAATTTTATGTCTTTAAATAGCTACATGAATAAAATAGAGAAAGAGGAGATCAATGAACTAGGCATGCAACTGAAAAAGTTAGAAAAAGAGCAAATTAAAAAACCTCTAATTAAATATCAAATTAAAAATTCTGAAACTCAAAGGAGAGATCAACAAAATTGAAACTTAGAAAACTAGTTGAACTAACTAGTAAAACTAAGAGTTTGGCTTTATTAAAGTAAATAAATAAATAAACTTAGTGAATTTGCTTAGAAAAAAAGGAAAGAAAAAAAAATCATCAGCATCAAAAATGAAAAGGGTGAATTTACTACTAATGAAAAAGAAAATAAATCAATAATTAGGAGTTATTTTGCCCAATTTTATGGCAACAAATCTGATAACCTAATAGAAATGGATGAATGTTTACAAAAATATAAAATGCCCAAATTAAGTAAGAGAAAATAAATTACTTAAATAGTCCCATTTTAGAAAAAGTATTTGAACAACTCATTAATGAACTTCCTAACAAAAAACTCCAGGATCAGATGGATTCAGAAATGGATTTTATCAAACATTTCAAGAACAATTAATTCCAATACTGTGTAAAGTATTTGGAAAAATAGGTAAAGAAGGAGTGCTGCTGAATTCCTTCTATTACACAAATATGGTACTGAAACTTAAACCAGGAAAAATCAAAACAGAGAAAGAAAATTACAGACCAATCTCTCTGATGAATATTGATAATCTAATTAACATTAGAAAAGAGATTTTAGCAATTTATCAGCAAGATAGCACACTATAACCAAGTGGGATTTTATACCAGGAATGAGGGGCTGATTCAACATCAGGCAAACTATTACTATAATCAACCATATCAATAACAAAACCAATCATATGATAATCTTTATAGATGCAGAAAAAGCTTTTGACAAAATATAATACCTATTTTTACTAAAAGCACTAGTGCGCAGAGGAGTAAAGGTAGCTTACCTTAAAGTAATAAGCAATATCTATCTAAAGCATACAGCAAACATTATTTGTAATAGAGAGAAGGTAGGTGCGTTCTCAGGAAGATCAGAGGTGAAACAAAGGTGCCTATTATTAACAGTATTATGAACATTGTACCAAAATGTTGGCTTTAACAATAAGAAAAGAAAAAGAAATTAGAATAGGCAATGAGGAGATAAAACTATTACTCTTTGCAGATAATATAATGATATACTTAGAAAATCCTAGAAAATCATCCAAAAACCTACTGAAAACAATTCACAGCTTTTGAAAAGTTGAAGAATATAAAATATACCCAAAAAAAACCATGAGCATTTCTTTATACTACTGACAAAATCCATCAGCAAGAAATAGAGAAATTCCATGTGAAGTAACTGTAGACAAAATAAATTATTTGGGTATCTACCTGCCAAGACAAACCAGACACTATATAAACACAGTTTCAAAATACTTCTCACACAAATTAAGTCAAATCTAAATAGTTGGAAACATGGATTTCTCATAGATAGGCCAAGCCAATGTAATAAAAATTACGATTCTGCCTAAATTGGTCTACTTGTTTAGTGCCATACCAATCAAACTAGCAAAAAATTATTTTATAGACCTAGAAAAAATAATAACAAAATTTATCTGGAAGAACAGCCAAGAATATCAAGGAAATTTAAAAAAAAATACAAAGGATGGTGGCCTAGCAGTACCAGACTTAAAACTATATTATAAAGTAGCAGTCAACAAAACCATTTGGCCTATAGTAATCTAGTATTTGATAAACTGCCAAACTCCCACTTTGGGAATAAGACTATTTGACAAAAATTGTTGGGAAAACTGGAAAATAATATACCAGAAACTCAGCTTAGATCTACATCTTATGCTTCATGCTAAAATAAGTTCAAAAAGGGATACATGATTTGGGTATAAAGAGTGATACCATAAGCATATTAGGAAAGCAATTCTCCCTTGGAGAAGGGAAGAATTTATGACCAAAGAAGATATGGAGAATATTATGAAAGACAAAAAGAACAAGTTTGATTACATTACATTAAAAAAGGTTTTGCACACATAAACCAACAGAAACAAGATTAAAAGGAAAATACAAAGCTGGGAAAAAATCTTTACATTCAGTGTTTCTGATATTTTTAAAATATAAAAAGAATTATGTCAAACTTAAAAGAATACAAGTCATTCCCCAATTGATAAATGGTCAAAGGATATGAACAATTTTCAGATGATGAAATTAAAGTCATCTATAGTTATGTCAAGAAATGCCCTAAATCACTATTAATTAGAGAAATGCAAATTAAAAAAAAATCTGAGGTACTAACTACCTCATATCTCTCAGATTGACTAAGATGATAGGAAAAAATAATGATAAATGTTGGAAGGGATGTACAAAAACTGGGACACAAATGCATTGTTGGTGAAGCTGTGAAATGATACAACCATTCTGGAGAGCAATTTGAAATTATGCTCAAAGGGATTATCCTGGTTCACTGAGCCTTTCGCTAACCAGTGGTATTCCTGGGTCTATATCTCAATCATAAAGGATGGAAAAGGACCCACATGTGCAAAAATTTTTGTAGTAGCTCTTTTTGTGGTGACAGATACTTGGAAAATTAGTAGATGGCCATCAATTAGGGAATGTCTGAGTAGGCTGTGATATATGAATGTAATCGAATATTATTGTTCTATAAAAAATGATGAACAAACTGATTTTAGAAAGGCCAGGAAATATTTACATGAACTGATGCTAAGAGAAACAAGCAGAACCAGGAATCCATTATACATAATAACAGCAAGAATGTGAGATGATCAACTATGAAAAACTTGGCTCAATGAACCAACATAATCCCAAAAGATTTTAATGGAAAATACAGAAAAAGAACTATGAAGATTGAATAAAAATCAACAGATGTGATGTTCACTTCTTTCTTTATTTTTTCTTCTTTCCCATTATTTTTCTCTTTTGTTCTGGTTTTTCTCTCCCAACATGATTTATAAAGCAATATGTATTAAAAATAAATAAATACACAAACAGCAAAAAAGAGTACTGGAAATATCTGCCCCTCAGTGTCATCCCTGATGAGAAAGATAGTAAGCTTTCTTTTCCTCTTCAAGTAAAAAATAGAGAATTATCTTAGAAGGAATTGTTTACTATTACTCTACGACTACTAACTGAAATTGTTTGGCTTAAAACTTTTCTCCATTCAGAGTCAAATCTCTGCTTCACAAATGACAAAGATTTGAACTTCCAAAGAAAAGAGCTTTATAATGGAATAATGGTGACAGAAGAAAGGTCTAAAAGTGACAGCAGAGAGGAAGAAAGAGGTCAATTCCTCCTCCTATTCTTGTGTTCAGGGGTATTTTCAATATAGATTTTTTTTTCAGATACAAAGAGAAAGCATTTATTTAATCCCTGCAGGGACGGGTCCAAACACATCTGGCAGCCATCCCAACTCCTGCCATGTGAAATGTAGATATTTTAAAAAGAAAAAAATTCAACTTAATAATTTTTCATGGCAGATTTTATGTCAGATTTTATTCCCCTGAAAATTTCAGTCTTATGTTACTTAAGCTGTTTAGAATATTAATAAATATGTTTTGGTAACCCTAAATATCCAAAAGCTCAAAGCATTATTCAATTTTTTGTTATCTGGATTTATATATTGTGAAGTATCCACAATGACATGTTATTTTATTTTTAATAATAGCTTTTTTATTTTCAAAATATATGCAAAGAGAGTTTTCAATATTCACCTTTGCAAAACCTTGTGTTGTAAATTCTTCTCCCTTCCTTCTCCTCACCCCATCCCCTAGACAGCAATTAATCCGATATATGTTAAACATGTGAAAATCTTCCATACATATTTCCACATTTATCACACTGCACAAGAAAAACAAGATCAAAAAGGGAAAAAAATTTAGAAAGAAAACAAAATGTAAGCAAAAAACAAAAATGGTGAAAATACCATGTTGTGATCCAATCAGTTCCCACAGCCCTCTGGGTGCAGATGCTCTCCCCATCACAAATCAATTGGAATTGGCCCAAATCACCTCATTGTTGAATCCCACATCCATCAGAATTGATTATTGTATAATCTTCTTGTTTCGATGTGTAATGTTCTCTGGGTTCTACTCATTTCACTTAGTATCAGTGAATGTAAGTCTCTCCAGGCCTCTCTGAAATCATTTTCCTGATAATTTCTTATAGAAAGCAATATTCCCATAATATTCATATATCATAACTTATTCAGCCATTCCCCAACTGATGGGCATCCACTCATTTTCCAGTTTCTTGCCATTACAGAAAGGGCTGCCACAAACATTTTTGCATATGTGGGTCCTTTTCTCTTTTTTATGATCTCTTTGGGATACAGACCCAGTGCTGGATCAAAAAGTATGCAGTTTGATAGCCCAATATTTATTATTATCTTTTCCTGTCATTTTAGCCAAACTGAGAGGTGTGTAGTGGTATCTTACTTGTCTTAATTTGTATTTCTCTGATCAATAGTAATTTATTACAGTTTTTCATATAACTAGAAATGGTTTATATTTCTTCATCTGAAAATTGTCTGTTTATATACTTTGATCATTTACCAATTGGAGAATTGTCCAACGACTTGTCACAATGACATTTTACAAGAGATTTTTTTTTGCTATGGGTTCATAAATATGTGTATAAGTGAATGGACATAATTCTATTCCAGTTTTAATCTAATTAAAAAATGACAACACACTAGGAATTTTGGAATGAAGTGAAATTTCAAATATTATTTAGGAAACGCTTATCTCCAAAAAGAATAGCTATTGATTAAAAAAAAAAAAGAAAAAGAAGTGTATTTTTGGGAAAGTGCTGGTTTTAGAATCCAAGGAATAAGTTATTAATTGTATAATCTTGGACAAGTCACTTAAATTTTCTGTACCTCCATTTCCTCCTTGGCAAAATAAAGGGACTATATTAAAGGATCAAGTCCCTTCCCATTCTAAAGTGATATTACCATGAAATATTAGCTGCCACCAGAAACATTTGAAATGTAGTTTGTGATCTCAGACCTTTTATTGTCTTTACAATAAAAAGATATATTGTCTTTACAATAAAAAGATATATGTATAATCTACTCCATATCATGACTATATTTCTTAGATAATGTAGCCTATTGAGACAGCATAAATTACGGTATAGAAAACTGAACCTAAAATCAAGAAGGTCTGGGTTCAATCCTTGTCTCTGATTTTAAAAGCCATGTGATTATGGAAAAGTCACAACCTAGAGTTAATTCTTTAAAAACCTATGTTAAAGTATAGACATATTGGATGAATAGGTTCAAAACTTACATCTTTGTAGGCTATTGTATTTGTAAGGTGAAATAGCAATATCAGACAAAAGTCTTACTATTAATAATAGAAGAAAAGTCATATTTTCTCAAAAGGCACATCATATATAAGTTTCCAGTTTGGGGTAGGATTGTATTTTTTTTAATTGGTTAAATTTTGCTAAAAGGTGATACACTTCTATGACAGTGATTTCCTACCTCTATTTGAGATAATTAGGACTAAAAAAAATTAATTTCACATGGAAAAGTTTTCAAAATAGTTAATGACAGCAAATGAAGAGAAGGACAATTTTACTTTAAGTACATTTCTAATAGTACTTTTTCTCATGAAAACCGGAAAATATGCTTCTCTCTTGAGCCAAATAGCTCAAAAATATCCAAACCTAATTAAGATATCAGAAATACATCATTTGAAGGGCAATTTGGAAGATGTAATAACTCCCACTGTGCTCCTTGTGCTGCTATTTTCATGAGTCCTAAAAACACAATTTATTCCAAAAAGATGATTTCAAATCAGAGCAAAGAGCAACTTATCCCTAATTTCATTTTCTTCCGTGATTTTTTTGCATACTCTCCCTTCTTGATGCCACACATCATTTAGTGTTGAAAATGCAATTTATTATACCTTAAGATGTTTGTGCATAGCACAAGGAGTGTAATGAAGGCACATAAAACATGAGAATCTGCATAATTAAAGGAATTCTGAAAATTAAGGGGTCAGTGATTTTCTAGAGTGAGGGAAAAATGCTGATTAAGCTCAGTAATTCAAGTTATAATTATACCAGGGATGTCCTGGGACTAAAAAAAAAAAAATCGTATCTATAAAAGCACAGTAGTTGATCTTTAGGGATTTAAAATCCCTGCTTTAAGTCCAAATGTCCATCTGGGTCCACTGATGGATTATAATTCCCATTTTAGAAACAAATTTGTATAGCTGATTCACTCTTGATTCTTATATAATACTCTCTAGCCCAGAAGTCAACTCAAAAATACTCCCTTAGCAAATTATGAATAGGAGCCCTTAACTTCTAAAGTTCACAGAAAATAGCAGACATCTGTTGAACAATATTTGTTGAACAAGGCTTTCTTCCTTCAGTTAAGACATGAACATTTTAAAACATTTTATTCAACTGATGAAAAGGTTTAGGGCTTTTTCTAAAAATCTGTGAGGTAGGCATCTAGATTATATTGATATATAATCTGCCATTAATATTCACCTGTGTAACATCAGCTTCAAAACCTTTTCCCATAAATATATTGTTTTTGAAGCTTTAAGAGGTTTGGCATCTTGAAACAGTGATCAACTAAAGTTGCCTGAGTAGTCATGGGGGAGTGCGTGAGTTATAACTTTAATCTATGAAGAGTCTTTGAGAAAACAAAGAGTTTTAACTGTCATCTTTAAAGAAACTTGGCAGGTTGACTGACATTCTTGATAGACTGTTTCCTGTCATAGTTGGGAAAAAATGGCCAAAGGACAGAGAAAAACAAAACAAAATAAAAAGCTTATTCCTTAAAAAAGCTGACTTTAACCCTTTTGTTGGTTAATAAAAAAGGATTCTGAGATTTGATTTCAATCTTGAGACTTGAATGGTAGGAAAATGTGTTCCATAAGTGAGAAGTCAGAAAATTTGAGGTGATTCCAACTGTGAACTTTCTCATAGCTAAAATATTCTAAATAAATATTTATACCATGATATTATTATTGCTTATATTGTCATTAAATTATAGAATCAGTAACTTTTATCTTATTTAAACCTAAGAGATTAAGGAGAGATAGATGCATAGATATATAAATATATCTATACACACACATAGATTTGCATATGGGGGACGAAGAGAGAATGGAGAGATGAGGAAATGATCATAAAGAAAGATCATTCTTCATTTCATTAAATAAACATTATTTAATAATCTAGGATGGAAACTCAGCGATAACTGTTTAGTGAAAAAGATTTTGCAGATCTAGTAATTAATAAAGTAATAAATATTCAAACATAACCCTTGATTACTTTAGAATTTGGCAAGATGAGAATGAATATGATAATGAATCAAGTAGTAGGCTGAATTATAATCATTCTACATAGAATTCCAACTCATGGAAAATTTAGTGCACCATAGCCTGATGTAATATCTTTGAGGATCTCATAAAAATTTTTAAAAGAGTAGCAAAAGGAGAAATGCTAGGTTCAAATTATTCTGGATTTAGGGATTTTTATCCTTTTTCCTTCTTTCCTGCATAGCTTGTTAGAGTAAGGTAGGCATTCTGCAATCTGGATGAAGAAAGATTTGAGCTCTCTTGAGTACCCATGAATATGGACCTTTAAACTTTGCCTTTTTATTTTTGCTTCCTCTGCTCTTGGGTGAAAATTTTGAAGATTGAACATCCTTGTAAAACTCAAAAATTCTGTGACTGGAGATCATGATAGACTGTTGAAATACAGTGAAGTTCCAGGTCACAGATACAGGGAGACCAAAGAAAGGCTTGTATCCAAGGGTAGCATTCTGGGATAAGAAGTTCCTGGGCTATATACAGAGCAAGGAGAAAATTCTAAAGTAAGCAGTGATGGAGTGGTTCAGATCCTAGGTGAAAAGCAGGATCTCATTTCCAGCTTCTAGCTGAACCTGAAGATTACAGAGAAATAACAGCAGAAATCTTGACCTAACAGGAAGTCTACAGTTCTGTCACTCTGAAGCAGTACTACTTTCCAGCTGGATCACAGGGGCTGAGCCTAATAATAGTGTAGCCTAATTTAGGTCCAACCCAAGATCAAGAACATGCAGAACTCAGACCAAAAGGATAGCATTTCTACTTTACCCTGAATCAGTCTACTTTGGGAGCATTGTAAAGATTGCAAGTCCCCAATCTGAATTGTCTCTAAGAACTTGGAATAATACAATACAGTATCTTCAAGATAGCTATACTAGGTCCAGTCCAGATACTCACTAAAAGAGAACACAGACCTTGACCCTAAATTAAGCTCAAAGTTGGAAAGTAAACTTGAATAATACACAAATAAAAAAGAATCCTGCCATCAAAACCTGTTATGGTGACAAGGATATTCAAAACATAAACCCAAAAGAAAAGAATGACTACAAAATATCTATAAGCAAATCCTCAAAGAAAAATACTGCCTAGGCATAAATTCAACTAAAATTCCAGAAGAGGTGAAAGAAACATTTTGGCACATCTTAACAGCTTGGCAAAGAGATACAAAACTTTGCCCAAGCAACAAACTCCCTAAAATATAGAATGAACCAAAATGAAGCCAATAATTCCATGGAAAACAAATATTTTAACAATGTCAAAAGACTGGAAATAAAGGAAAATAATAATGTTGTCTTATAGCAAAAAACAAACCTGACCTGGTAAATAGATCAAGAAAAAATTAAATTGAATTTTAAAATTCAATTTAAAATTTAAATAAAAAAAATAAATTGAATGATTTCTTCAAAATCATGTCCAAAATTAGCCTAGAAATCACATTTCAAGAAATCTTAAAAGAAAATCATCCATATCTCTGAAAACCAAGGAACAATGTGGAAATAGAAAAAGAATCTTGAAAGAAACTCCAAAATGAAAATTTCCAGTATATCAGTCAGAAAGAAAGAATTCAAGTTCTCAGGAACCACAATCAGAATCATAAATGGTTCATCCTATAGAAATAAAGAAGGAATCAGAAGAACAGCTGACACTAACCACATTTTCATTTGAATTGGCCAAAGGAGGAAAAATACCTGTATGCAGAGACTTGAGCACAGAAATACATCTTCCTCAGCTGAGAAATAGAATGGAAAAAGGAGAACTTAAAGGGAAAATAGATTAAGGGAGGGATCAGACCTAAGCAAAACTAAATTTAAGGCTATGCAAAAATATCTATAGTTCTTTTTGTACTGGGAAAAGAATTGGTATCTACTGAAATACTCATCAGTTGCAGCTAGTTGAAAAAATATGATTATATAAATGTGATAGAATACTATTTTGCTGTAAGAAAAGGATGGTTTAAAAAAAAAGATCTGGAGAGATTTGTATGAACGGATGTAAGGTGAAATGAACAAAAGAACCAGTACAGTCACAATGTATAAATTCTGATCGGTGTAATGATCAAGCAAGATTTCAAAGGACAAAAGATAAAACATGTTACTCATTTAATAATGGAAAATTGAGAGACTCAAAGTGGAAAATCATATACATATATATTTTTTAAACTTAGTCACTGTTGGAATTTATTTAGCTTGCCTAAATATGTTTGTAACAAGGAGTTTGTTTTCCTTTCACCCTCAGTTATGGTGAGGATAGGATGGGAGGGGAAGGGTAGACTTTTGCTTACTGAAAAAAATAAAATTTAATTGAAAAGCAAAAAGCTTCTTTTTGTTGACAACAAACTAAAAATGCAATGATATTTTGTATTTTCTATTCTATTAGTCATTTTTATCATGGTCTGATATGGCCTTTTGTGAGATATTGTTTGTGAAATTCTATCTTTTCTCTTCAAATACTCTACAGGACATTAAGGATGCCCTTTATGCTTGTTAAATTGTTCTCAAAAAACATTTTGGATAAAATGTAAAAATAAATATATTAGTGAATTGTTGATTCTCTCTGAGTTGCCTTTATTTGTAATTGAGTCTACAAGTTTTTCCATGCCCTTTATATTTTCCTTTTTAATACGTCTCAAAACTCAATCTTTCAAAATTTCATTGGCCTTTGAGATCATATCTCATATCTATTTGATTGACAAAGTTTGATGCAAAAGGAAAGAGAAATGCTGGAAGGGATGTGGGGAAAACAGGCACATCTGACAATCAGAGTTGTCCTGGTAAATGCTTAACAACTGGCTATCTGAGAAAACAAACGACTTTATGTAAGATACACTTTAACTTTTTTCCATTAGTTCTTACATATTAATTTTTAAAAGCTCTGATTTATACTGTTTGCCAGTTTCTGAAATATAAATGCTGAAAAATTTAACAATCAGCTCTAATGAGATGGTCAACCTGGCTTTAGCATTTTCTTCAACAAATGTATTTCTCTGGATGTGGACAATGTGGGAATTTGTTTTGTTTTACTATGTAAAGTAGTTTACAAAGATTTTTGCCTTTTTTCCCCAAAAAGGGATAGAGAAATAGGGGGGAAAGAAAATATTTCTATTAACTGAATTTTATTTAAAAAGTAAAATTTTATGGCCTCAAGCAGTCTTATAAGTCCTGGTGTGTTCCAGCTGCTTTTTCCATTTTTATTGTTACAGTACTACATCTATCTCCTCTTAACATCCCATCTCAGGTGATAAAAAGAATTTGTGATAAAAACATTTACAATGTTTGTTGTTTTTCTTTCAGTTTCATACTCAAATATGCTTGTGGTAACCTTACTTTTTTGGTTCTCATTAAACTTAAAAAAAAAACTTGTTTCACCTTTTACATTTTCTCTGATTTATGAAGGAATATAGTTCATAATCTCCTCCCATATTTTTTCTTTTATTTTTTCCTGAGGCAATTGGGGTTAAGTGACTTGCCCAGGATCACACACTAAGAAGTGTTAAGTGTCTAAGGCCAAATTTGAACTCAGGTCCTTCTGACTTCAAGGCTGGTGCTCCATCCACTGAGCCACCTAGCTGCCACCTGGCTGCCCCCCACTCCCATATTTTTTCATGAGAGTTGAGAGTTTTTACCAATAAGTTTATATTCAAAATCTTTGGCAGTCTTATTTTTCTCTTTGAATAGATCATGTTTGCTGGTTGAGTTGAGTTGATTTAACTTGGTTAAACTTCAGTTTGAAAGTACTATCCATAATATGTATGTCTTTTTATCTGTTTCCCATATTTGCCCATCAATAATTAGTTTAACCAGTTCAAGATGGAACTGTTGATTCAATGTTGTATCTTTTTGTATTATTTGGATTCCATTTTTGTATTAATTTTGGTCGTTGTTCAAGCAACTTGGTATCTGGCTAAATACAAAGAACTGATTCAAAAGTGATTCCCACATCAGTAATGAGTTGTTTTCTGTTTTTTAAAATATAATTAGTTGGGGCAGCTGGGTAGTATAGTGGATAGAGAACCAAGCCTATAGTCAGGAGGACCTGAGTTCAGATCTTTTCTCCAATACTTGACACTTACTGGCTATGTGACCCCAGGCAAGTTATTTAACCTCATTTTTTTACACCTAACAATAATAATAATACAATTAGCATCACTTATTATGATATCATTTGATATTCTAGTATTGTGAATTCTTTTCTTAAAATATTTGTGAGATATGATAGATAGATACATAGATGGTTGAAAGATAGGTAGATAAATAGATGGAGATATAAAGAGAGAAGATCTGTCTTCCACAAACTTTTCATCTCTTTCATTCCTTATTACAAAATCATATTTTCCAATATATTTTTCATTTTACTCATTTATGTCTATTTTTACCTTGAAGTCAACAGTATCAAAGAATATGTTAATTGAATTTGGAGGAAGGATCTTATCAAGTGATTTGCAGTATTTTCCAGATTTTTTTTTTTTTTGGTGTATAGTAAAAATGTTTTTTTTTATTCCCATTTCTCCTTTTATTTGTTGGAAATTTTTCCATTTTTTAAAAAAATACTTTTGAAAATTGCCTATATTATTTAACCATTTATCTATTAAGTCTCCAGCCCCTTTTGATCCCTTCTCCTTAGGAAGCAGAAAATAGATTAAGCATTCTATGAGCCTATGCCTCTGATAAAGACAGAGGTACAATATTTCACATCTTTGTTTTTCTAAAAATTTATCTAAAATCCTTGGTACTTTCATGTGTGTAACACAGACACATTTAACAATAACAACAACAAATGTGGAAAATTCACCATTGTAAATCAATGAGAAGTCCAGCATAAAACTGTATTCCAGTTTCAGGCAAAATATTCCTCTTATAATCAACATGGGAACTGAGGTACCATTATCCCTCTGACTGGCACAATATTTCCCTCATATTGACATGGTATTCAGCTTAAATAGACAAACAGTAACTAAAAAGAAAAATTCAGTCTCATTTGTCAAATTAGGAAGCTAACATTATATAATGACAACAAACATGACAAAAAAATCTCAATTATACTAGAATAGATAATTCAGTTTGGGTATTATCCAGATCTCTTGTTTCTTATTTCTGCAGCATTTTAAAAAATCATTTTTCTCATGAATATGTCACAAGAGAATTATAAAGAAAAATGGTGAAAGATTAAAATTCAAATCAGTTATTTTTATTTTTACTTTGCTGTTTCAATAAATATTTTGTCAGGGAAGGAATTGAAGACAACTAAAATGACATTTTTGTATTGCTTTCATGTTTAATGTATGTGACAGTTATGTAAATGTAAAAATGACTTTCATTATTTTTATTATACTGATATACAGCTTGACATAATTGGATAAAAAAAATAGACCTCAGAGTTAGGAAGATATGAATTCAAATCCTGCCTCCAAGAAATGCTGACTATGTAAGTAACATGATCTCTAGGTGACCTGCAGTTCTACAAGAATTGCAAATTGCAGAACAGTTATGGGTCCTTTTCCCTTTATTATGATCTCTTTGGGATACAGACCTAGTACAGACACTGCTGGATCAAAAAATATGCACAGTTTGATAGCCTTTTGGGCATAGTTTCAAATTACTCCCCAGTCTTGGATCACTTCACAACCCTACCAACAATGTAACAGTGTCCCAGTTTTCCCCCATTTCCTCCAACATTTATCATTATCTTTTTCTGTCATTTTATCCTATCTGAGAGGTGTGTGGTGGGTACCTCCGAGTTGTCTTACTTTGCATTTATCTGATCAATAGTGTTTTAGAGCACTTTTTCAAATGATTAGAAATGATTTTAACTTTTTTCATCTGAAAGTTGTCTGTTCATGTCCTTTGACCATTTATCAATTGCAGAATGTCTTGAATTCTTATACATTTGAGTCAATTCTCTCTATATTTTAGAAATGATGTTTATCAGAACCATTGGATGCAAATTTTTCCCCCAATTTTCTGCTTTGCTTTTAATCTTTTCTGCATTGGTTTTGTTTGCACAAAAACTTTTTTTTTGGTAAGACAGTCCCTGTTTTTTTATTAAAGCTTTTTTTTTATTTTCAAAGCATATATATGGATAATTTTCAACATTCACCCTTGCAAAACCTTGTGTTCCAAATTTTTTTCCTCTCTTCCTTCTATCCTCTCCCCTAGATAGTAAATAATCCAATATATGTTAAACCTGTGCAATTCTTCGATACATATTTCCATAAACATCATGCTTCACAAGAAAAATCAGATCAGAAAAGGAAAAAAATGAGAAAGAAAACAAAATGCAAGTAAATAACAAAAAAGGTGAAAGTACTATGCCTTGATCTACACTCAGTTCCCAGAATTCTCTCTCTGTATACAGATGGCTCTCTTCATTATAATTCCTTTGGAACTGGCCTAAATCACCTAATTATTAAAAAGAATCACATCCATCAGAATTGATCATCATATAATCTTGCTATGACCATGAACAATGATCTCCTGGTTCTGCTCATTTCACTTAGCATCAGTTCATGTAAGTTTCTCCAGGTCTATCTGAATCATCCTACTGATCATTTCTTGTATAACAATAATATACCATAACTTATTCAGCCTTTTTCCAACTTTAGGGCATTCACTCAATTTCCAGTTTCTAGCCACTACAAGAAGGGCTGCCACAAATATTTTTGCACATGTGGGTCCCTTTCCCTCCTTTAAGATCTCTTTGAGATATAAGCCCAGTAGAAACACTGCTGGATTAAAGAGTATGAACAGTATGATAATTTTTTGAGCATAGTTCCAAGTTGCTTTCCAAATTGGTTGAATCACTACACAACTTCACCAACAATGTATTAGTGTCCCAGTTTTCCCATATCCCTCCCAACATTCATCATTATCTTTTCCTGTCATCTTACTCAATCTGAGAGATCTTTAACAAAAACTTTTGAACTTAATGTAATCAAAATTATCTATTTTGCATTTCATAATGTACTCTAGCTCTTTAACCATAAATCCCTTCCTTCTCCACAGATCTGAGAGGAAAATTATCCTAACAAAATGCAAACTTAAAACACATTATCAGACTTTCAGAGCAGCATAATTTCCCCCCTTAGTATATTCTTGATAAAGATAGTAATCTCAGTCTAGATGATATCATACATCATACCTTATAATTCAATTCTTTAAAATTGGAATCTTCTTTTACATAGACTAAATTTTAATTTCCTAACGTGTAACCATGAAATAAACAAAAATATGTTCATGTTAAGCTTTTGTGATTTTTTAAAATCATTCACTTTCTATAGCCTTGCTAGTGAAAAATAGAAAGATTTTTACAGGTGTACAAGGTATTGTGTAACCTTAAGTGACATTTGCAATTAAAACATTAAGTAAATCCAACTGAATCTAAGAAATAAATTAGAATATATTAATTTAGTTTTGCTCTATTAATATAGGAAATATATGATTGACTTGGAGTCAGGAAGTCTAAGTTTAAGGATTGCTTCTGATAAGGCCAGATAAGTTGCACAGTGCAGTGCAACTGAGGCTAGAGTCAGAAAGATTCATCTTCTTGAGTTCAAATTGGACCTCAGATACTAGCAGTGTGACCCCAAATAAGTCACTTTATCCTGTTTGCTTCAGTTTCTTCGTTGGTAAAAAGAATTAGAGAAAGAAATAGTAAACCACTCCAGTATCTTTGCCAAAACAAACACAAAAACAAATGGAATCATGAAGAGTTGAACATGACTTAAAAATGACTTAATATGAACATTCTAAACACACTCTCTGAGATACCCTAAAAAGGTGACTCAATTTCTCAATCCTCTAGGTCTCTCTAAGGCACTATCATCTTTGAGAAAAGGTACTGATTTGTATGGATCTATGGAGCTTCTTTAACCAAGAGTTTCTTATATCAATAAAATCCCAAGTGCAGTCCTTATCCCTATCAAGAAACTAATGCTATTAATTCAGTGCTACCATTTTAGTAAACTTAGAAAAAAATAATCTATCCATCATGACATTCAAAAAAGCAAAAATAACCAATTCATGCCTTAATAAACTTTATAATCTCATATGATCAACTAAATTGCTAGATTTTTTATCATAGGATTATAGATTTAAAGTTGGCAGCACCTTAGAGATTGTCAAGTTACCTCTGCCTCATTTACATACAAGGAAACTGAGCAATATGCAGGTAATGAATACCTGAGGTGAGAATTTGAACATTCCTAACTCCAACCCCAGCTATGCATCCTGATACCTGAGTAATTGGATATTCTATCAAACTGTCATGTGATTTTTTTAATTCAAATTTTCAGAATTTAAGAATTGGAAGGATCATCTAATACAGCTCATCCACAAAAGAAATCCTCACATAATATAAGCAATAAATGGTTATTCAGCTTCTGCCTGAAGACTTCCAAGGAGAGGAAACTGCTTCAAATCTCAACTCAAATATCATTTCACCAGACCTTTCTTTTTAAGTGCATCACCTCTAAATCACTACATATTTATTTTATATATAGTTTATATTTTGTTGTTCAGTCATTTTTAGCTGTGTTTGACTGTTACTGACCCCGAATGAAGTTTTCTTGGCAGAGATACTGGAGTAGTTTGCTATTCCTTCTCCAATTCATTTTACAAATGAGCAACTAAAGCAAATACAATTAATTGAGTTGTCCAGGTTCACATGGCTAGTAAGTGTCTGAAGCCAGTTGAACTCAAGAAAAGGAGTCTTCTTGACTTCAGTCTGGGAACTCTACTCAATATCCTACTTGTCTCTCTAGTCTATATTTACTCATCTGTGAACATGTTGTATGCTGTCTGCAAAATGTAAGGTCTTTGAGAGCAAGGAACCTCACTTTTGCTTTTATACCCTCTGTGCCCAGCACATGACAGGTGCTTAATAAATGTTTATTGGTTGCAAAAACTATAGTGGAATTTAAGATTTTAGATATTACTGATAACAGATAATTTCACTTATCAATGTCATGTCACTGACAAGAGGATCAAGTTGCAGATTCATTGTAATAAATGATTCATTAAAACTGTAATAATATAAAATGTTAAAAGACAAATTCAGATGAGAAAAGTTATACATTAACTACTGGCAGACTAGATCACATTATACTAGCATTATACATAGTATTTTATGTATAGTATAACTGAATTTGTATCTTATGCTCAATTTTAGATTTCTCTTTCCTAACCTCATACTATGTTCTATTAAAACTCACAAAATATTCTGGTTGGAGTATATAAACTAGGAAGCTTCTGAAATTAGGATATAGAAGTGACGTTAACTTGACATAAAGATAAAATAATTGCTCCAAAAGTACAGATTATGTAATATGTGAAAACTTTAACCAAAAGTGTTGATGTTTTTCTTCTTTAAAATATAAGAGTTCTGTCTTGGGGAGAGGGTTTCTTGGGGAAGTTTTCTGGAGGCAGCCTTAGTTTCAGTTGATTCCAACACAAAAGGACAAAATTTCCTATCCCTCTCACAGATATTTTAAATAATATTTTAAAACTGTTTTACATTTCTTTCATAGAATTAAAGAATGTTTAAGTTATAAGAGACCCTAGGAATAAGCTAGTTTGTTTCATGTTACTGGTCAGAAAATTGAGAACACTAAAAAAGGAAGGAGAAAAATTGATATTGAATAATATCAAGCATCTAAATGGGCTTATTTTGTTTTTATAAAAGAGCAAAACTAACATTAAGGGCTACTGTGAAAATTAACAAATGAAAGTTAACTTTTCATTTATACCAAAGAAATCAAAATATTTTTATAAATACACATAGACAAGTGGGGGTCTTCTTAATTTTTTAACAATAATATTTGCAAATGCAAATTAGGATTTCTGGTCTGGCTTTGCAGATTCTGAAGAAAAGCACTCCTCACACTTCTATAGCAATAATTAAAACTATTTCTCTAATATTGGGTCATGAGATTGGTTGGGATCAAAGGACTATGGCACTTTGAAAGTATGGACTTTTTTCACCTTTGAAAGGACCTTTGACGTCTAACTGTAAAGGTATGAATAACAATATAATTACTAGTAAACAGAAAGAAGAATAAATGTGAAGAGGAAAAGGGACAATAAATGGTTGGATAATTAATTCAGCAGTTATTTGGTTCAATAATGAATTCAATATAGTCTGTAGTCAATGTGACTTCATAGACAAATTAAAGTGTAATGTGACTGCTGAGCTGACCTTGAGGTAAGCATGTGGGTCTCATTTTCTTTGCTGAAGACTCTGGCTTTTTAAAATGATAAATCTATTCTCAACTATAAAAGAAACTAGCAAAGTTAAAATTTTATCTTTGTTTCTCCAATAATTAAAAGAAAAGGAAAAAACCCTTGAGGATAAGAAGCATAACTCCTATTTCTTAATAACCTTAGAACTTGGTAAATGAAAGCTTTTTATACTGAATAAATATATCATATGTGAATCAAGTTAACTATAATAGATGTAGCTTAGATAATTCCAATTTTGGAGGCAACATTTAAAGTGTTCTAGTATGAGGGAAGTAAAAAAAAAAAGTACATCCCTCTATCAGGCTACATCATTATGTTGACCTTGGCCAAAGTAATGTCATCATTGATGTGATGATGAATGAAGAAAATGTAACATATATATTCCTTTAAATTTTGTAAAGTGATTTTATCACAATTTCGTGAGATAGATTACAGAAGAATTATTTTCTTGTTTTGTAGATAAGGGATTCAGCCTGAGAGGTTGTGATTTGACTATGATGATTGACTTAGGATTTGAATCTGCACTGAACCCACTATGTCTTTTTAGATGTACAACTCAAGTCACACCACACTAATCTTTTTGTTTTCATACCAATTTCTATTTTTACAACAATCTCCCTACTTGAACAAAGATGTGGAATAATCACACATATTGTTAGGGAGTAGGGAATGACAGAAAAGTTAAAGTAATGGACTTTGGGTTCTAGAAACTAGAATTTCCTGCAATTTCCTTTCCATTCATTCTTAGATGACAGCTTTTATTTGGAGATTCTTGAGTCTCTGGAGGAAGTCTGCAATTTCTGGTCATGAAAACTGGTCTTGTAAGGTCAGTCCCACTCTGTATTTTATAAGAGGGAGTTGAGCATCTAAAGAACAAAAAGGAAGTAAGGGATCTAAATTAAAGGACAGTTTAAACCCCATGAATTTAGGACTTGTTCTTCATCAAAGTTTGAGAGGAGAGAAGAGGGCCACATGCTATGTGTTCTAGGGATGATTATAGAAAATGCCAACTACCTGGTTTAAGGATTACATAAAATAAATAGTTTCATTACATAGAATAAATAGAATAGTAGTTTCATTACTCACTCCAGAGTTATCACCCTAATTTTCATTAGCTCAACCAAAGAATATGTTGAACCAAGGGTAATAGGGGACTACAGATTTATTCTCCTATATGATGACTACAACTTTGTGTTTCAGGTTGTCCTTATCCATAAAGCCAAAAAGCCAAGAAGGGTAAAAAGGACAGAGAGTAATATAAAGTACATCTCATTTCCTGAAAATAGGAACTAAATATCAATCTGCTACTAGAATGCAAGTGGCACACTTTCCTTTTTGGGACCTGTCCTTGAATATATGTCCCCTCTTTCACAAAAAGTTGTTAGAGTTCCCTGCTAGGCAGAACACTGAATTATAAATTATTTTTTTCTCAGTACTTGATTCCATGCCCAAAAACACAAAGAAAGAAGAATAAAATCAAGAATCCTATTTTAGCCCTATATTATGTCTCACATTGAACAATAAAAAGGGAATAAATTGTAGATCCTAAATGTCTTAGGTTGTGAGCTCTGAAGGTCGGAAAAATGACCTTGGGAGATAAGGAGGCTAAACAAATATGTATCTTTGCTAGAAATCCTAGGTTGAAAAGGGCTTTTGCTGTTTGAGGATGCTCTAGAAGTAGCTGCAGGTATGTATCTATGTGGTACAGATGCTTTACTACATGTTATTTATTCCCTTTATTGATTCTTTGCAAAAGAGTAAAACTGTATATAATTTCCAAGAATAACTATTATTTGTGTGGGGAGACAATTTCCTTATGCCAAAGTTAAGTGACTTAAAGTTAATGGAATATAGAAGATTTAGGGAGAAAGTAGAGTGTCCAGTTGCTAAGGGCTTAGAGCTAATGGTGATAGGCGAATTCATACTAACCATACTCCATACTGTAAAGTCTTTCAAAAAAGATAGAAAGTATCCTATTTTCTTAAAACAAAAGAAGGGTTGGAATTTCCTCAACACTCGCCCTCAATGGAGTTGAACACAAAGTTATGAGTGAGCATGAAACTTTTGCCCAGTATTTAAGCTTTCTTGTTTAAAGAAGACTTGGACAGTACCTAAAAACATTACTTTCTTATTAAATAAGTTTTATAGAATTATTGAAATTAGAATTGTAGATACCTTATCCTCTTATTTTATAAATTAAGTATACCTTATAGAAATTATTTGCATAAAATCGTTTTAGAAGATGAGCAAGAAACCTGATCCCCTAGGCCTCTATACCAAAATGTTCCTTCCAAATATTCAAATTTTGAATATATATAATTAATAGGAAGGAGGAGCTCTTATTTCCACACTTGTTCTGAATTTATCTGACTGATCAATTCAAGTACAGTACTTTAATTTTAGCATCTAGTAGCTGTTATTTGATTCAGCTTGTTTTATTATTTTTTTGAAGTGAGATTATAAATAACTGAAGTGGTGCTAGTTCAGACATGTCATCCTTTATGCAGTTCCCAGGTATTAAATAATGTTGGTTTGAAGTGGAAGAAGAATGAAAAGTTATCATTAAAAATGAAACTTATAGAATAATAAAGCACAATGGGGTTGGGATGGGTGGGGATTTTCAATAAGAAAGCCAGCTGTTTATTGGGTAAGCCATATTAGGTTGTCTTGGTCAGAATATGAGTCTATTTCATCTAGGGGGTTAATTGTATTAACTAGTGTGTTTTAACTTGCCTTTTTATGTTATAAAAATTTCTGATAATGAAAATAATGGTTCATTTCCCTCAACCACAAGGAAGAAGAGATGATATCTGATACTTTCAAAATTCTGATTTGACACTTTCTAAAATGTTGTGTTGTTAGATCTCTTAATGATAGTGGAAAAATAGTTTATTTTTCTAACAGAAGAATAGAATCCCTGGGTTTCAAGAAAAACATCTATCTGATTTTGAGCAAGTTGCTTAATCTCTATGGCTATCTCATCTATAATATTTTGTAAAATTAAGATCCTTTTCACCTCTAAATCCACTAGCCTATTATTTGACATTAATATGTTAAGCTATTCACCAATAAAACAAAGAATACAAATCTGTTTGATTTAGTAACTTTCAAGTCTTGTTATTTTTTTAAGATGTGTTCCTTCTTTTTTTTCATTTGTTCCTTCTTTCCCTTTTTCTTTTATCAAATATTTATCTTTGCTTATTATATCTGGAGCTTAAACTTTCTGTTCCCTCTCTCCCTCTCTCCTGTTCTCCCTTCTTTTCTTCTTTCCTTTCCTCCTTCCATCCTCAAAAAATTATCTTTGGTTATCATATCTGGGACTTTGTGTGAGGTATTGGGAGAGATAGAATTATAAGTGATAGGGTTTGAACTTTCAATTCTGTAGAAATAACTATTATTAGCTAATTTCTTTGCACATCAAAATATATGCATATATTGAAATTTTCATTTCAAAAAGCAAATAGATGATCCTTAGCAATGTGATTACATTCAGGTATTTTTGCTTTCCTAAATCATTCCATTTTTCTGAATATACAGATCCTTGGAGAAAAATATGATTAATTTAAAAGAAGTGAGTTTTTTCAACATTGTTTAGACATTTTTGTAAAATATTGGTTTATCAGAGTTCTAGTTAATGTTTTACCATGCACAAAATTATTTTTATAAGATTGTTAAAATAGCTGAGTGGTGGTGTTTTGTTATTTTATTTAAAATTATAGTCCTCTTAAAACTCCTACATCTAGATTAACTGAGATATTAAAGATGAGAACAAGTTGTTTCCAGAAAGGAATCTTTCAGTCCCTCTAAATTTCAAAGACTGATTTATCTAAGAACAAACTGTTTATGTTTATTAAGTTGTCAGAGATAGGTCCTCCAAGTCCTTTTTTTCTTTGGATAATTTATTTTTAATAAATGTTTTGACTTCTTGAGAACTTTCTGTGTTCAACTAAGAGAGTTGTTAACATCCTTGACTCTCTTAAAGTTTCAAGTTCTCTCTCCCCAATTTCTTTTTTGCAGGAATCTTTTGGCAAATTAGTTTGCCTAGTGTGTGTCACAGAAAGACATCATTACTAACTGTTACTGTGTTGATTTTTGTGTCAGAAAATTCAATACTATCAGAAAAAAAATATATATATGGATGTATATCTTTTAATAGATAATATTAACCTGCTGAGTTTTTTCAAAGCAATAAGCATTTGAAAAGCCTACTTTGTGCCAAACAGAACCAGTATTTCTATCATGGCATCCTGAGCTTGCGGATGGCTCAGGCTATTACCATCTCTCATTCTTCTTGACCTGTGCTCTCAATCTTGAGTTTATGGATCATTCCAATTAATTATAATGATTCCATTTGAATGTCATTTAGAACTTAATTATTCAGTCAATTTTTTAGTCATGTCTGACCCTTTTGGGCCCAATTTTGGGGGGAGGGTGGGAAAGATATTGGAATGGTTTCATATTTCCTTCTCCAGTTCATTTTACAGATGAAGAAACTGAAACAAGACTTGTCCATATGTCACACAATTAGAAAATTACTGAGGCCAGATTTGAACACAGGAAAATGAGTCTCCCTGACTCCATACTTTGTGCATTATTAGATAGGAAGAGCCATCTCTGGGCTCAAATTCCTCCTTCATCTGATCTATGAACTATGTGAACCATGAGTACAGTATAATTTAGGGTGACTTTCTTGACTCTCTAGTAGTTTTCCAATTCCAAACTGAATAGTTTCTTTTTCATCTGCATTATTCCCTCCTTAGCTTTTAACTGTCAGAATCTCTGAAAAACAGATTAAAAGCTTCTTCTGAGTTTATTTAGCTGACCTTCCATTATTATTTATCTCAACCTAATAAAGCAGTCTGATTAAAAAAATACTTTGTCAAGGATGTTTTTGTATATTCCCAACCATTATCTGAGCTACTTTGTGCTCTGCTAAATCATTCAATCTTTTAATTATTTGGTACTTCATGACTTTCAACCAAACCACTATCTTCTGTGATTTTGTTAGCAGAATTCTTCGACCTTGTAAAGATATTGACAACAAATTCATGTTTCTCAAACAAAAGTAAATATATATATATATATATATATATATATATATATATAGTAGCAGTATTTATAGATACCTTGCTAAACTCTGAGCATGTAAAAAATGGCAAAAAAAAAAAAAAAAAACCAGTCTTTGTCTACAGGAGCTAACATCTAATGAATGAAACAACATATAAATAATTAGGTATGCCTAAGCATAAGTGTTTCATATATCTAAGTTTTGTAAAAGCATAACCACCTTTTGGAGATAATAATTCTTTTAAAAATCTTTCAAAGATAATACTGATATTCAAATGGTCTTTCTAGTTCTACCTTTCAAGCAAATCAAAACAAAATAATTTCCATTAAAATCCTCAGTTTCCTCATTTATAAAATGCAAATAAACCTAGCTCATGCCTGGTATAAAAAAGTTCTTGGATTTTTAAATTTTGACTCTAATATAGATTCACTATGTAACTATGTATAAGATACAACTTTTTTTCAGCCTCAGTTTCCTCATGAAGAAAATGAGAACAATGATACAGATTATGGTGAAGCTTAATGCTATAATTATATGAATCACTTTGCAAAACTTAAAAGTACTACATAATGTCAGCTATTATTATATTGGCATCTTCTTATGCTATAAGTTCTATATAATGTTCAGATAAAAAAAGTTTTTTTGATGTTTTCTACTTCTAGTTTGAATTTAGGGCTTTTAGCTGCAAAAAAATTCTCATGGCTTAGATAGTTTTTTTTAACTAAGTGCTTAAAAAAATCTAAAGGAATTCTCGCTGTATGTGTTCCAAATTCTGACATTTCTGGCTCATTTAAATTTGAAATTGTTTCTTTTGATTTTCTATTTTTTTGAAGTTGTTTTCCTATAGAAAACTGCATTTTAGCCCTGCATGTATTTTTTTCCAGCACTGTAAAAGTCTTCAGATAAGCAATTGGGCCCATGTAATTTTTCCAACTAAATAAAACTCCAACTGAGATCTTGCCTTCATATCAAAATGAATCACAGGACTCTGATCTAGGAAGGACATTAGAAATTAGTCCTTACCACTATTAGGTCTATATCCCAAATTATAAAGGGGAAAGGAGTCCCCCATATGCAAAAATATTTAAGCAGTCCTTTTTGTATTGCAGAAGAATTGGAAATTGAAGAAATATTTTTCAATTAGGGAATGAATGAACAACTTATGATATATGTGATGAAATACTATTGTACTATGAGAAACGATGAGTAGAATGAGTTCAGAAAAATCTGCCTTTACATGAACTGATGCAAACTGAAGTAAGCAAAACAAAGAGAATGTATACCCAGTAACAGCAATATTGTACAATGATCAACTGTGAATGACTTAATTATTCTCAGCAATACAAGAATCCAAGAAAATTCTGAAGAATTTATGTTGAAAAATGTGATCCCCTCCCAAAGAAAGCATTTATGTAATCTGATTGCAAATCAAAGCATACTTTTAAAGGGAGAGAGGAGAGGAGAAAAGGAAAAAACTTGGAACTCAAAAATTATAGAAAACAATCAAAATTTTTTTATATGTAACAGAAAAAAATAAAAATTTTCTTCTTAAAAAAGAAAAAAGAAATTATCTCTTCCATTAATGACAGAAATTAGGAAACTGAAGCCTAGAGAAGTGAAGTGATTGATACAGATGGCAATTAGAAAAATCAAGATTCAGGGGGATCTAAGCATTGTTTCTCTCATTTCAAATCCAACAATGTTTCCACTTTATTGCATATGAAGGAGTAGCAGCAATATGAGAGAAAGAGAGAGAGAGAGAGAGAGAGAGAGAGAGAGAGAGAGAGCGCAAAGGAGGGAGAGAGAAGGAAAGAAAAGGCAACAATGAACTGAGGAACATGAAAGGTTCATTTTCTTTTCTTTCCTGGCATTTAAAATTTTACTCTTGCCAGCCTCACCTTAGAGATCATCAGATCTAAGTTCTTGAACATCTGTAAGTACAGATATGGAAAGGAAGTGGAAAAGGACAATGCCTTCTTTTTTTAGGCTGATTTCTTTTAATTTTCATCACATTTCTATGAGGTCTTTGACTAATGGCTCTATGTCAACTTACAAAATATGTATTTTGCAAATCTTTTTGGTGCTTGGCATCCCTGTGTTCTTTTCTTGTAAATTTGTTTATTTTGAGTACACATTGCTTTATGAATCATGTTGGAAGAGAAAAATCAGAGCAAAAGGGAAAAGCCATGGGAGAGATTTAAAAATAAAAAGTGAATATTGCATATGTTGATTAATCTTCAGTCTCCTTAATTCTTTTTTCTGGATACAGATGGCATTTTCTGAACAAAGTGTTTTGGGATTGCTTTGGATCACTGATTCACTTAGAAGAACCAAGTCTTTCATAGTTGGTCATTGCACGTTCTTGCTGTTATTCTGTACAGTAGATTCTTGGTTCTTCTTAATTCACTCAGAATCAGTTCATGTAACTCTTTCCAGGCCTTGCTAAAATCAGCTTGTTCATTATATGTGTGTGTGTGTGTGTGTGTGTGTGTGTGTGTGTGTGTATATTTTACAGAAGAATAATATGCTGTTATCTTCATATACCATAGCCTATTCAGCCATTTCACAATTGATGGGCATCTACTCATTTTCTAATTCTTTGCTACCACACAAAAAAGTTGCTATAAACATTTTTGCACTTGTGGGCCCTTTTCCCTTTTTTATGATTTCCTTGGAAATCATAGCAATGATCCAGCAATGGCAGAGTTTAATAGCTTTTTGGGTTAGTTCCATATTGCTCTCCAGAATGGTTGGATCATTTCACAACTCTACCAACAAGGCATTAGTGTCCCAGTTTTCCCACAAGCCCTAGAACATTTATGATTATCTTTTCCTGTCATTTTAATCAATCCAAAGGGTGTGAGATGGTACCTCAGAGTTGTTTTAATTTGTATTTCTTCAATCAATAATGATTTAGAGGATTTTTTTTCATCTAACTATAGATGGCTTTAATTCCATCATCTGAAAATTGTTCATATCCTTTGACCATTTATAAATTGAAGAATGACTTGTATTCTTATAAATTTGGCATAGTTATTTATGCATTTTAGAAATGAGATGTTTATCAGAAACACTAGCTGTAAAGATTTTTTCCCACCTTTGTACTTTTCTTTTAATCTTTTTTTTTTTTTGGTTGTTTTTTGTTTGTGCAAAACCTTTTTAATTTAATGTCACCAAAGTTGTCCATTTTACCTTTCATAATGTTCTCTGGTTCTTCTTTGATTTTAAATTCCTCCCTTCTCCAAAAATCAGATAGTAAATTATCCCTTGCTCTCCTAATTTGCTTATGGTTTCACTCTTTATACTCAAATCATGTACCCTTTTTGGCCTTATTTGGTACGGGGTGTAAGATGCAGGTCAATGCCAAGTTTCTAACATATTATTTTTCAGTTTTCCAGCAATTTTTGTCAAATAATGAGTTTTTATTCCATAAGCTGAAGTTTGGGGGGGCTTATCAAATACCAAATTAATATAAGCCTTGATTATTGTGGCATGTGTATCTAATCTATTCCACTGATCTACCACTCTATTTCTTAGTCACTGCAAAATGGTTTTGATGATTGTTACTTTATAATATAGTTTTAGATCTGGTACTGCTGGCTATTTTTATTAATTGCTTGAAGAACAATCAGAACACTTAGCTCTTATTTCCAAATTCGTGATTTATTTTCTATAAGCACATGACTGTCATTTATCTATATGATCTCCATTTCATCATTATATCAAAGGAAATGATTATTTCTCTGGAATTTCATGATTATACTATGTTCAACTTTTACAAAATACTACAAAGACTATTTTAGAAAGAAGATTCTGAAGATGCGCCAATAATATATTCATGTATCTTTTACAGTGAGATAAAATGATGAGTTAAATTAGAAAAGCTTTCTTCAAAAATTTTATGCAAAATGAAAGGCTATGTTTTATAACATTAGAAGGTATGTTGAAACGTGACATTATCTACTCATCTTAACAAATAGTCTTTTATCATATATTTAATATTATTTAAAATATCCAGATCCTTTAGTATGTACTGTGTAACAGGGTAGCTACCATTAGTTCCATTTTATATGCTAGAAAACTAAGGCTTACAGATATTAAGTGATTTGTCCACAAGGTCACATGACAAGTATATTTTTGAAGTAAAGATTAAATTAAGGTCTTCCTGGCTGCAAGGTGAGTAGTTGTTTTTGTTGCTTCTCTTCTCCCTTCCTTTTGGTATTTGGGTGAAACACTCACTTCCAGTCTCTATTATATTTAATAAACTGATAATCAAGGAATCAGTCTTTGAAAGAACCTTGGATGACACTGATTTTATTTCTAAGATTATACTGGGTTTTCTTATGCTTCAGGTAGTGGTGAGGAAAATATCTTGTTCTCTAACCCTCTCTCTAATGGAAAACAAAAGCCTATCTTGAACTTTTCAATAAAATAAATGCAACAATAATTAGCATAGTAAACTAGCACTTTGAGGGAAGTAGAAGATACATTTTTGACCAGTGAAAAATGAAAAGATATCCCAATAGTGACTGTTTTGGAGTTAGTCTGCCAAATACATTCACTAGTCTTGACAAGATGTCAAATATTCAGCATATTTTGCTTTAGCTTAGTAGTTTGAAATCGTTCAAGTGAAGAGCCCTAATGAATGTGTCAACTCCCTTTTAAATTGGGCAACATGTACTAGAACTTTTGTGCTGATGTAGCAAAATTCTAAAAATCTAAATCATTTTTCTCCAGGTAAAATTGGCAATTTTTTTTAGAGAGTCTGTTGCCCAGTCTATTGACACAGGTTGTTGACTGAAAGATTCATAAATTAACACAATAAATAGAGCAATTTCTAAAAATTTCTTGTACTTGGGACAAATTCAGTTATATAAGGATGGCCACAGAGGACAGTCTAATCAGAGGACTATATGCAAGAGAGAGAAGTTGCCCGTTTTCCAAAGAATGTAGCCTGAAGGGTCCTGTGCAATCCATTTTGATAGAGTGAGTCATTCGGGGAAAGGGAGAGGTCTATCCCCCATAAAGCCTGCCTTGTGTACAAGACAATGCTTCCAAACCCTTCAATTCTAATGAGGAGAAAAGGACAGCAGATGAGAGGTTCATCTGAGGAAAAAAGGTTTGCTCCATCATTCTAGTAATTTTTGGCGTAGCCCTCATCACCTTGCCCTAATTTCAGCCATAATAATGGTATAGATAACTCAAGAGCAATGAAAACTAAAATGTCATGATAATAGCAAATGCCATGGACTTGTCTTCAGTCCAGTTTGGGCAAAGCTAGAGAAGGAGTTTATTGGGTGCATTGAGGGCACTGTAAGGAGATTTTTTTTTGTTATTAATTACTCACTAAATAATTATTTGTTGAATGTCAATTCATCATCTTTATATTAACATGTTACCTTTCCCAAGATAAGCTTATGACCGAAAATCTTCTCATTAATCTGTTTAATTCAATTTTGGATATTCAATATCTTTCCAACTCTCTTAGCCTCCTCTCCCATCTATTTAGAGGACTAAAGAGTGGAACACTAAAATTCCTCCCACTGCTTTTCCGGGCTAGACTAGATTCTTTTTTTTTTTTTTTTTTTTTTTTTTGAGAAACTGAAGTTTAATTGGTGCTGTTCTAAGATTTTTTTAATAGCCTTTTATTTACAGGATATATGCATGTGTAACTTTACAGCATTAACAATTGCCAAACCTCTTGTTCCAATTTTTCACCTTCACTTACCCCACCCTCCCCTAGATGGCAGGATGACCAGTAGATGTTAAATATATTAAAATATAAATTAGATACACAATAAGTATACATGACCAAAACGTTATTTTGCTGTACAAAAGAATCAGACGCTGAAATATTGTACAATTAGCTTGTGAAGGAAATCGAAAATGCAGGTGGGCATAAATATAGGGATTGGGAATTCAATGTAATGGTTTTTATTCATCTCCCAGAGTTCTTTTTCTGGGCATAGCTGGTTCAGTTCATTACTGCTCCTTTGGAAATGATTTGGTTGATCTCTTGCTGAGGATGGCCTGGTCCATAGAGCTGGTCATCATATAGTATTGTTGTTGAAGTATATAATGATCTCCTGGTCCTGCTCATTTCACTCAGCATCAGTTCGTGTAAGTCTCTCCAGGCCTTTCTGAAATCATCCTGTTGGTCATTTCTAGAACAGTAATATTCCATAATATTCATATACCATAAATTTATTCAGCCATTCTCCAACTGATGGACATCCATTCAGTTTCCAGTTTTTAGCACTACAAAAGGCTGCCACAAATATTCGTGCACATACAGGTCCTTTCCTTCTTTATAATCTCTTGGGATATAATCCCAGTAGTAACACTGCTGGATCAAAGGGTATGCACAGTTTGATAACTTTTTCAGCATAGTTCCAAACTACTTCCAAAATGGTTGATTCTGTTCACAACTCCACCAACAATGCATCAATGTCCAGTTTTCCACATCCCTCCAATCATCATTATTTTTTCCTGTCATCTTAGCCAATCTGACAGGTGTGTAGTGGTATCTTAGAGTTGTCTTAATTTGCATTTCTGATTAATAATGACTTGGAGCATCTTTTCATATGACTAGAAATAGTTTCAATTTCTTCGTCTGAGAATTGTCTGTTCATATCCTTGACCATTTTTCAATTGGAGAATGGCTTGATTTTTTATAAATTAGAGTTAATTCTATATATTTTGGAAATGAGGCTTTATCAGAACCTTTGACTGTAAAAATATTTTCCAGTTTATTAGCTTCCTTCTAATCTTGTCTGCATTAGTTTTGTTTGTACAAAACTTTTCAGTTTGGTATAATCGAAATTTTCTATTTTGTGATCAGTAATGATCTCTAGTTCTGTTTTGTCATAAAGACCTTCCCTTCCTACAGGTCTGAGAGGTAAACTATCCTGTGTTCCTCTAATTTATTAATAATTTCATTCTTTATGCCTATGTCATGAACCCATTTTGACCTTATCTTGGTGTATCGGTTAAGATGGATCAATGCTTAGTTTCTGCCATATTAGTTTCCAATTTTCCCAGCAATTTTTATCAAACAGTAAGTTCTTATCCCAAAAGCTGATCTTTTGGTTGTCAAAGACTAGGTTGCTATATTTGTTGACTGTTTTATCCTTGAACCTAATCTATTCCACTGATCAACTAATCTATTCCTTAGCAATACAAATAGTTTTGGTAACTGCTGCTCTATAATATAATTTTAGATCTGTACAGCTAAGCCACCTTCATTTGATTTTTTTTTCATTTATTCCCTTGAAATTCTTGACCTTTTGTTTTTCCATATGAACTTTGTTGTTATTTTTTCTAGTAGACCTAGATTCTTTTGCTAACTCACCACTTTCCACCAGATCTGCTTGGTTTAAACTCCAAAAAGTATGATATCCTCTAGTAGCTCTTCTCCACCAACTTCCTAATATATTTTGTGTGTTATCTTCCTTTGTTAGATTGTATGACCCTTGAGGGAAAGGGCTATGGGTTTTTTTTTTCTTATTTACTCTCTAACACTTAGCACTAGTGTCTGGCATAGGAGTTACCTAATAAATGTTTACTGAATTGAATTGAACTATGCATATATACCATCTATGTACATACATACTCATCATGCACAATGCTAATGAATATTTTAAAATATTAATCATAATTAATTTAATGAGATTAAAATATTTGAGTATTAATGATTGTACTCAAGAAGTATTGTAGTCTCTTTGGGTATCATCATTTGATACCCAAATTTTTAAGTTCAGGAATTCATCTTTATCAGCTAATCCAAGCATGAGGTATCTCTTTGATAGCATTCTAGAATCTCAGAGTTGATAAAAAATTCAAAGGTTACATAAGCCGATATCCTGTAACATTCAGGTTATAGGTAGCATCTTCATCAAAGATGTGATGTATTAGAAAGACATTCCTTTGGAATCAGAATACATGACTTTAAAGCTAGGAAGTGCTACTTACTTTTTGATTTTAGGTATTCCACTTTAACATTTGAAACACCAGTTTTTTTATATTCAAAATGAAAATTTTAGATAAAATAATCCATTTCCCCACAATTCTAAAATTCCCCTAAGTAAATTTTAAATCTTTACTTTGAACATTATTAATGACACGGAGATGAGAAAAAGGCCTATTCTATCTTTGAACAATTCTAATTATTAAAAACATCTACCTCATAGTGTGCTAAAATCTGTCTTTTTAAAAATTTCCATTCATTAACACCAGTTCTGCCCTCTGATGTGATATGTTGTTTAGTCCAATTCCATTTACATGATGACTCTTCATAACATTCTAGATTTCATGTTATGTTAATTTGAATATTTTGTGTATTATGTAGTAAAATTTGATTATTTTATGCCTCATTTTTGAGCAGCTATGTGGTGCAGTGGATAGAGTTCCAGCCATGGAGTAAAAAAGACATGAGTTAAAATGCAGATTCAGACACTTACTGTGTGAGCCTGGAAAAATTCTTTAATGATGTTTGCCTCAATTTCCTTTTCTGTAAAATGATTTGGAAAAGGAAATGGCAAACCACTTCAGAATCTTTGCCAAGAAAACCCCTAAAAAAGAGGCCCCAAAAAGTCAGACACTACTGAAAATGATTAAACAAAAACAATGTATGATAACATACTTTATTTCTTTTAAATTCTTGTGTAAGCAAGCATATGATTATAATATTTTATTATAATTCTTTTTTCCTCTCATTGTTTTGCTTTTACCTTCTTCCTTGTTTATTTGGTAATTTTTATTTTTCTTCCTCTTCTTTTATATTAGGCTCTTTAAGTTCATACATCCTACAAGCCTTTCCAAGAATGAATTTTGTTTTGTTTTGTTTCTTTTCCAGCAGTTTTCAAAATATAGTTTTGGAGTAGTATCTAATATCAAAACTATTTTCACCAGAGTATAAAGTGAAACTAGATGATGGAATGGAATTTGCACTGGTCCTCAATTCATAATGAACCAAATTCAAATCTGGCCTCAGATATTTACTAATTATGTGACCCTACGCAAGCCATCTAAACTTTCTATTGGGTTTTCTCATTGGGATAATCCCAAGACTGTGGCAATCACATGGATTATACTTGTAGTAGGTGCTGTATAAAAATGTTAGTTCTTGTTATTACTAAAGTGTTTTGATTTTTCACATGAACATAGATACAATCTGTATAAGCAAAAGTCTTTGGAGTCCTAATATTTTTAAAGAGTGTAAAGGTGTCTGGAGACCAAAAAGTTTGAAAACTGCTAATAATTTCTATAAGTTTTTTGCCTATTTTATCTATTTCTTCTCTAATTTTCAGATTTCCTTATTTGGATTCATTTTTAATTTATTTATTTAATTTTAAAGTTGTATACTCAATTCATTTGTTTTTTATTTTTATTATTTTTTTTAATTATAGGTTTTTATTGCTAGAATGTATGCATGGGTAATTTTTACAACATTGTCCCTTGCACTCACTTCTGTTCCAACTTTTCCCTTCCCTCCCTCTACCTCCTCCCCTGGATGGCAGGCAGTCTTATATATGTTAAACATGTTAAAGTATATCTTAAATATAGTATATGTATACAGATCCATGCAGTTCTCTTGTTGCACAAGAAAAATTGGATTCAGAAGGTAAAAATAACTTGGGAAGAAAAACAAAAATGCAAGTAATCCACATTCATTTCCCAGTGTTCCTTCTCTGGGTGTAGCTGATTCTGTCCATCATTGATCAATTGAAACTGAGTTAGATCTTCTCTTTATCAAAGAAATTCACTTCCACCAGAATACATCGTCATACAGTATCGTTGTTGAAGTATATAATGATCTGTTGGTTCTGTTCATTTCACTTAGCATCAGTTTGTGTAAGTCTCTCCAAGCCTCTCTGTATTCATCCTGCTGGTCATTTCTTACAGAACAATAATATTCCATAACATTCATATACCACAATTTACCCAACCATTCTCTAATTGATAGGCATCCATTCATTTTCCACTTCTAGCGACTACAAACAGGGCTGCCACAAACATTTTGGCACATACAGGTCCCTTTCCCTCCTTTAATATCTCTTTGGGATATAAGATCAGTAGGAACATTGTTGGATCAAAGGTATGCACAGTTTGATAACTTTTTAAGCATAGTTCCAAATTGCTCTCCAGAATGGTTGGATTCGTTCACAACTCCACCAACAATGCATCAGTGTTCCAGTTTTCCCACATCCCTTCCAATATTCGTCATTATCTTTTCCTGTCATCTTAGCCAATCTAACAGATGTGTAGTAGTATCTCAGAGTTGTCTTAATTTGCATTTCTCTGATCAATAGTGATTTGGAACACATTTTCATATGAGTAGAAATAGTTTCAATTTCATCATCCAAAAATTGTCTGTTCATATCCTTTGACCATTTATTTTTATATGTTTTCAAACGAACAATTGTTTCTATGAGGATTCATGCCAAAATTTGGCATGTTGTTTCATTAACATTGTCTTTTATATTAGACTCTTGACCCATTCTTATTCAGGATGTTATGATTAAGACTTTAGTTCTACATATTTTGTTTGTTTTATGTGCTAATTATTATTTTATTATGATATGTTCTTTAAATAAATGTTTAGCATTTCTTTTTTTCTCTTACATGCATTTCTAAATGCATTTTTAAACTCTGGCACCTGTTTCATTTTTTAAAATGTATCATTGGTGTTGAAAAATATGCAAATTCTTTAATATTCACATTCAGGAGATGCTATGTCTTTCAGCTATTTATTTTTGGACAGATTTTTTTTTGTTCTAGATTCTCCTTCTTATAGAAAAACATGTTGTTCTTTAATAATTTCTATGTTACTATCTATGAATTTGTTTTTTATCATTTATCTTTGTTTTTCTTTATTAATTAAAATGATATTTTATTTAGTGTGCATATATGAGTGTGTATTTATTGATTTTGATGTTGTTTCATCTCTCCAAATATAATGATTTTTATTTCTAGTTTATGTTATAGCATTATAACTTATTTTTTATTTGATCAACATTTGATAATTGTTCTGGATTTGTTTATTTTTAAGTTGTTTCTTATATGCAACAGATTACTGAATCTTGATTGTTTATCCATCCAATTCTTATCTATTTTATTTGATTATTTAATTTATTCACATTTAAAGTTTTAATTGTTAGATATGCATTTTCTCCATTTGTTTCTTTTATATTTTCCCATTTTTTCATTTTAGATAAGCACTTTGTTTCTGCAAGTTTTTTTTGAAGCTAGTCAGGCTCTTCCTACTCATACTTCTCTGTTTCTGCTTTATCTCCAGTTCTTTGAATTACTTAAATTTTACATATTTCTTTTTTTCTTTTTAAATATGAATATATGTGCATATATATGTCACTCTTTGTATTTCTCTTTATCACACAATTAAAAGAGAAATTTAAATTGTTCCTTCCTTTTCCTTTTTGTGCTCTCAGATGTATAAAACCGAGAAAAAAATACTAGCTCCCTCTTCTATGCCATTTTTATGATATTGATTTTGTAGACCTTACTCCAACTATAATAAATTGTTCTATTCCTTGGTCTCAAAGATATTATTTTATGAAATAAGCAATGTTGGATACAAGCAATGTTTTCTAGTAGAGTCCTTCTGCATCTAAAATCAAGAAATTCACCCAGTCCTGGTCCCTGCCACCATTATCAATCTGTATTTTCATTCCTGATACTTTCCCACTTCTTTTCCCATTCCCCTATTTCCTATTTCTATATGTGATGACATCCCTTGAAGATTCAATTATTCCTTCTCCAGAAAAGGATTCTGTACAGGCAGGTACAACCTTTTCTCAGACAAAAGAGTTTCTTAAAGTCAACAAAGAATTACTACTATCTGTACCTATTATCTGCCAAGCATTGTGTTGAGCATTGGTTATATAAAGTAAGGATAAAAAATACACAATTTCTTCTCTCAAGGAATTCACAATCTAATGGGAGAGAACATAAAAGCAACTATTTACAAAAAATATATATACACATGAAAATTTGGATATAAGCTCAGAGGGAAAGTATTAAGATTTTAAAAAGACCTAGAAAGGCTTACAGACAGTGGGAGTTTAACTGAGATTTGAAATTGAGCCAGTGTCACTGGATTGCAGAGTATGTGGAGAGGAGTAAGGTATAAAAAGAATGGAAAAGTATGAAGGAGTAATGTTATAAAAAGCTTTAAAAGCCAAATAGAAGATTATATATTTGATCCTAGACATAATAAAGAACTTCTGGAGTTTAATGAATTCCTCTCAAAGAGATCTCTATAAAGATCCTAACTTATCATTGACATACAACCTTCTCCCCAATGGGAATTTCTGTAGTTGCCACCCCATTTGAATAAGAATATCCCACCCCCAACATTTCAGTCTTTCTCCTCCATTGCTTTAGTATGTTCAAATTTCCCACTATTATTGAGAGATCAAAGGAACTATTGCATCTTTACCATTCTACAATGTTGGGATGGATACATCATTCTCTTCCCTCTGACATTCACATTTTCTGTCCTCATTCAGACAATCTTCCATTCTTTTAACTCTCTCCCATGAAAGATATTGATTTACATATGGAGGATCCAAGGATTTAGGTTATGGAATATTAATTCTTTACGGTATTCCTTAACCCTGTTATTTCCTTTTTTTGTTCCTTAATCTTTGTCCTTTCCTTTATCTCATTATTTTGTCTTTTAACAGAAAATAGCCTATAAACATAGTTGAATTTAATTACTTACTATTTTCTTGATATTTACATTTCTCATGTTTCTGTTTTTAGAGGTGTTTGTAAGATAAATAATCTTTTCATCCATTGGGGCTTTTGTGTTATGGCTACTTCTTTGCACCAACAAATACTTCTTTTGTTTCCAGTCCATTATGCCAGCCTTTATGATTAGAGTTTAATTTATAGAATATGTTATTTTGGGCAGCAGCTTGATTCCTTTGCTTTTCAGAATATTCTGTTCCATTCTCTTTTATTTCTAGGGACTAATGGCTTCTATTAGCTGCTGAATTTCATATAAATGGTTTCTCTTGATGGGATGGGAGGGTGAGGTTAGTAATTGGAAATGAGGATATATTTGAATTTGACATTCCAGTACTGACAGAGATTACTATTAGCATTAACTATTGTGATATAATTTCTGTTACTTCTTCAAGAGAATATATTTGAATTTGACCTCTCAGTACTATGACAGTAATTGCCATTAACATTGACTTTTATAATGCAATTTCTAATGCTTCTAAATTTTAATTCAAGAATATAGGTTGTTCTTATTTGACAGTTACATTGTTTAAGGCAGCATGACATAATGTGTAGCTGTAGTCAAGAAAGCATGAGTTCAATTTTTACTACTGATAAGAAAATTACTTACATTCGTAACAATTCTCTAAAACTATGTTACAAATAAGTTACCACTCTCTGAAAATAGAGGAAAATTCTAAATCTAGAACTCCCTTCCCTGATGAAACCACAAGTTCAATGACCACACCTAAGAGAATTGCCTCCTTAATTCTTTAGTCCTACTGACAAAGCACAGCATATTAATTTGAAAATAGTTTAAATGGTAAAGCAACACTATAAAGTCGGAAAGAACCAAAGCCTCATCTCCATTCAACACAAAGGAATTTATCAAGAGACTATCCCTTCCTTCCTGACAAAGTGTTAAAATGTCTTAATTTAATTATACTGTATCTAAACTAAAAAAATACCAAATAAAATGAGCATTTCTACATACAAAGTGGGACAGAAGTGAATTGCACAAGAAAATGCAAATTCTTTTTTATGTACAGCTTGCTTTTCTTTTTAAGTATATAATAAATTCAAGATGTAATATTCAAAGCTTTCCTGTACAGACAGTTCTCCCTTTATAAATTCACACAAATTCGACTTTACATAAAGAAATCCACAATCCAAAAAAGGAAAGAAAGGAAAGAAAAATGCCTATGTCAACTTTACAGTATTGTGCTCTTTGCCCACTTCCCCCCCTCAAAAAAAAACCCAAAAAACCTTTTCAACACAATTAAAAGTAGAAAAGGGAAGGTGTTGGGCAGATAAAAATTTGGCTTGAGACCTCAAGTGCTGGGAAAGGAGACCTTTGCCCTTCTCTATCCACCCTTAGGCAGATCTATTTTCTGGCCTTTCCAGCTCAAACTCATCCTCATTTCACATGTCCATGTTGGGGAAGAAGGCTGCTTGTCCTCTCTTGTCTGTATCTATGTCCTTCACCCCATGTTTCTACTCACCAACCCAGTTTTTCCTCCTGATACTAGCTCAGCCAGGATCCTTACCTGGCTAACCCTGTCCTGTGTGTTAGTCCTTTTACTCTTGCTTCTTTCTAATGAACAAATTCACATTAAATAGGGTAAAGTTCCACAGAAAAATTCACTTACATATGATAAGAACTGTCGGTATGTTTGTGTTTCCTTATGGTCTTCCTTCTGTTCTCTTCTATGCTATAAAAATACTTCAATGACATGCAAACAATTATATACAAAATATTATATACAAAAAAGATATATACACAGTGGATTGGAAAAAATAACAGCATTAAGAGTGATCAGGAAAGGCTTCTTGAAGGTGAAATTTTAGCGGAGACTTGAAGAAAGTCAGGAAATATGAGGTGGAGATGAGGAACAAGAGCATAGAGGTTAGTCAATGAAAATACAGTCAGGAGATAGAATGTCAAATGTAAGGAACAGCAAGTAAACTGCTTTACAAAGTACATAAAGGAAAGCATGTAAGAAGACTGAAAAGGTAGAGAGGAACCTGAATATTTAAAAAAAAAACTTTGAATGCTAGACATATACTTTTCATATCTAATCCTGAAGGTTCTGGGAAGCTACCACTGGATTTTTTTAACAGGGAGGTAAAATGATCGACCCTATATCCTATAAAAATCAATTTGACAGCTGGACGGAGGATGGACTAGTATGGGAAAAAATTTGAGAAAAGGAGAATAATCAAAAGACTGTGGCAATAGCTCAAGAATGAGTTAATAAAGATCTGTAAAGGTGGTAATAGTATCAGAAGAGAAAAGGGAATATCTAGATAAATGTGAAAAAGGTAAAATGGACAAAAAAAAACAAATTGGATATTATGGGTGAGCAAGAGTGAGGAGTGAAGGATAAAACTTAGGCTGCAAGTCTGATGTACTGAAAGGATAATGCAAATTCTCTCTCAACTGTAACAGAAAAATCAGAAGGGGAAATCACAGTGGAGAAAGTGATAAGTCCATTTTTGGACAAGTTGAGTTTAAAATGTCTATAGAACATACAGAGTATGATGTCCAGTAGGCAGAAAGAGAGAAGAATATAGAGTATTTAGGACTGAATAAGTACAAATGAGAACAAATAGCATAGATAAGATAAATAAATCCATTGGAACTAATGATGTCACCAAGCAAAATGGTACAGAGGAAGAAAAGAAGACAACTCTGAAGAGAAACTTGGGGGACATCCACCTGTATTAGGCATGACCTGGATTAAGATGCAAAGACTAAAAAAGAGACAAGGATAAAATTACATTATGGAAATGTAGAGAGAAGAGAATAACAAAGAATAGAAAGCTATTAACAGTGTCCAAGACTACAGTGAGGTTAAGAAGAGTGAAGATTGATAAAAGGTCATTATATTTAGCAATTAAATCATTATTGGTAACTTTGAAGAGAAATTTTCAGAATTTTCATTGAATAACAAAGTCTGAAATCAGATTGCAAAGAGTTAAAAAGGGAATGAATGGAGTGAAATTGGAGGCCTTGATTATTGATGACTTTTTCATGAAGATAAGAGATAAGAGAGAATAGATAGTGAAGATGAACAACTCAAATAAGAATTTCTTGAGTACAGGAGAGGAAAAAATAGGCATGTTTCTAGACAATAGGGAAATGGCCAATGGCTAGGAACAGATTGAAGATGTAAGAGAATGGGATAATACTAGAGGTAATCTTCTGGTGAAGACAGAATGAAATGGGATCTTTTGTGCACGTAGAAGGGTTTACCCAGGAAAAAGAAGGAGCACCTCTTCTTGTAAGATGGAGGTGAAGGAAGAAATCATGATAAAAGTTATATGAAGCAGGAAGTAAAAGCAAGTTTTCTGTAAGTTGTCTTTTTTTCCTTCAGTGTAACATTAACCAAAGTTCCATCTGAACCAAAGGTGAGAAAAGTTTGAAGAGGGATAAAATGAATATGATAGCAAGCTGATTATAAACATGTGAAAGGATTGCTTTGCCACAGCGAGGATCAAGATTAAGTAACATTAATTTTTAGTTGACACAGTCAGCATAGCTTCATAATTTTCTCCACATTCTTTTCACAACACAGGAGAAGGAGTGACGGCAATGGAAAGTGGTTCAGTGAAAGCTCAGCAATGGATAAAGGAGAAAGAAACTCAAAAGAAAACAGTGTTGAGTTGAATAGATTCACTAAGGAGTTAAGATGAGAAAATGAGGCAAATGCTGATAAATGACCTGGAAAAGAATTGTTAGAGTCAGGAGTGTGCTGGTAAATAAATGTTTAACAACTAGTTCTCTAAGTGAAAGTGTATGTATTATGCATTTTAATTTAATTTGCATTATTCATATTTTCTTCATTATTTTCTTAAGTCTGGGCAATCAACAAAACAATCAGTCAAGCCTTGATGTATGGTGTTTGTCAATTTCAAAGATATAAATGATCATACTGAAAGATTTACAATCATCTCTCATGAACTTGGTATGATATAACTCATCAAACTATTTCTGTATGTACCTAAAGCTGGGTGGAGGAATACATCATGGAAAATGAACAATTGAGGAATGAGTAGACTAGAGTGTTTAAAGGACTATCAATATGTATTTTGAAGACCTCGAGTTTTAGGGCAAGAGTTGCTGGGGTTGGGGGGGGCAGTAGAGGAAGATTCAGGTAGGCTACTGATGGAGGGAGCAGAGAAAAAAAAAAGGCAAGCCAGGCTAAGCTAGAAGACCACAGAAGGGTAACAACAGAATAGTATTTCTTTGTTTCTAATGGAGGGAATCTGTTAGAATTATAATTCTTTCCTTACTCTATATACAGATTAAGAGACTAAGGAAGCAAATGATGAAATGGCAAGGTATGTCTTTCCTTGACAATATTACAGTGCCCCCATAAAAGTCTTTAACATATGTAGGCATCTAAATAATCTGTATTACTAAAATATATGTGCTAAAGGAGAGGGCATATTGGGGGAGAGAAATAGCAAAAACACTTTTGAGGAGGGACGGGTGATAGAATAAATGGGGAGAAATACAAATTAATAGTGATTGTAAAAAAAATTCAAAGCAAGTTTATCTGATGGAATACTATTGTTCTCTGGGAAATAATGAGGAGAATGCTCTTAGGGGGGAAAAAAAAACCTGGAAAATCCTCCATAAAGAAAGTGAAATATACTGTATACAAAGTAATAGCAATGTTCTGGGATGAGAAGCAATAAATAACTTTGTTATTCTCAGTAACACAATCATCCACACCTGCTCTGAAGCACTTATGATAAAACAATTCTATCCATACCCAGAAAAGGAACTGATTGAGTCTGAATATAGAAAGAAGCATTCTCTATTACTCTCTCTGTCTCTCTATTTTTAATTTAATTTTTCTTGAGGGTTTTTATTTTCATCATGGTGGGAGATCTATGTTTTCTTTACTTATTATAGAACTTGACTGTTATGGAAATATTTTGAATAATTTCACATATGATTTCTTAATTGTGGGTAAAGATAAGAAAGAGAAGCTAGAACTCAAAAATCTTAAAAAAATATATAAAAAATTGTTTTGAATATAATTGGAGAAAATATTAAACAAATATATTTTTTAAATGCTTAAGATATTCTGACTCCAGTCTACTTATCTAAAATTATTCACACTATTCATTTTTATACGCTCTATGCTTTAGGCAATCTATTATATCTCTATTTCCCAAACAAGTAGTTTGCTTTTTACCATCTTTTAAAAAAAATACTCCAGACTTCTAACAATATCTTCCACAAGTTTGTTGGCAGAAAAAAATGATTCTATATATTGTATTATACTGTATTATAATACCTCTTTATATATACTGTATTATAATATCTCTTTATAATGATTATATATCATAATATCCCTTTTTTGAAAGGACTCGAAATAAAGTAAATGCATATCAATTAGAGAATAGCTAAGCAAATTATAGTACATGAATGTAATGAATATTATGATGCTTTAAGAAATAATTAACTATAATGAATACAGAAAAAAATGGAAAGACTTACATGAACTGATGTAAGGTGAATTAAGCAGAAATGAAAAAACAATTTACAAAATGACTAGAATATAAATGGAAAGAACAATGATCACAAAAGAGCTGAAAATGAATGTTACAAAATTATGAAGAAAAAAATGACTCATATTTAAAAATACCTCTTTTCACTCCTTTCAAGAGATTGGTTGTTCAGAAAAAAAAAAAAAACGGTTTCCCAAGTATAGAACATTATATAAAATGTGAACTGCTTTTTTTTCCCCATTGTATTGATAGGTTTTGCTAAGTTCTGCTCTTTTTCCCCTTATTTTTTTTTCCTCCGGGGGGGAAGATTGAGAGAAATGAAGAAAGATAAAGAAATTTAGGAAATTAAAAATGCAAATGTTATTTTAAAAATATCTATGATATAAAGGCCTTGGACAAGTTACATAATATATTTCATCTTCATTTTCCTCAATTAAAAAATGAAGAATTAGACTTAATAAATTGATCTTAAAGGGCTTTTTCATTTCTAAATCTATGAGCTTTTGTTCTGATGATTCAATAAAAGTTTGTTTAGTTTAATTATTTGAAATTTTAATTATCAAGAATATTTTTATTTTTATTAATTTTGATTGAGCTCTCTTTTCTTTTCTATACTCCCCCTAATAAGCAAGAAATGGAATGTCAAACAAAACTTTAATGGAACTTTGTCTCCAATCTCTTAAGAAATGAAATTATCCAGAGAATATTAATGAATCCAATATCAGATAAAACTTTAAATTTCTCTTGACGGCTTGTCTTTTTAAGTAGCTGAATCTTGTAATAGTAGCAATTAAATTTTTTTCTTGAGATACTGAATGGACAGCCATAAGGGTTTTAGAAAAGATACTTCATCAAAGATCAGCTTTAAGTTTAAATCTAAATTTAGTCTTATTTAAATTTCCTGAGTCTTAAAAGGCAATATAAAAAAGAATTCCTATGTAGTCATTCATTACTAATTTTGCCCCATTTCCTATCAAATTTAATTTCCTCTTGCATATTGTACTGAACAAAATTATCTCCATTTTATACTCTCTTACTGCCAACATTTCACATAAATAGAATTAAGAGCCTTTTTTTCATCTTGAATAATCTGTAGCAGAGGAATAAATAAAAATAAATGATAAAGCATTTTTATTTTTAATCTTAAGAACTATTATGATTTATTTGAAACATATTTAAAGCTTTTTATGAAAAGTAGGCTTTTCATTATTGAACTGAATAAATTTTTCTTTGTGTCTAGGGAGAATTGTTCAATAGAAGTAGAAACAAAGGACATCTGATTCTGACCAAGAAAAAAAGTATTGACATTTGATAGAGAAAGATTGATATTTGAAATTTTTGATGAAAAATTTAATAGTCAATATCTGTTTTTATCTTCATTTTCATGATAAATAAGAACATTAGAAGGGAGTGGTATTCACATCAAACTTGAAGAGTCAAGTCATGAAACATTTATTAAGGGCTAACCATGTAACATTAACAGCAGTTAGATGGGGATTGAGTGCCCATCCTGGAGTCAAAAAGACCTGAGTTGAAATTTGGGCTCTTAAAAGCTCTGTGATCCTGGGCAAATTATTTCTCTCTAGTTTGTCTCATCAGTAACCTAAGGAAGGAAATAACAAATCATTCCAGTATCTTTACCAAGAAAGTCCCAAAAGGATCATGAAGAGTCAGACAAAACTAAAAGACTAAATGTACCAGGAATCAGGAATACAAAGAAAGAATAGAGATATGATGCTATAGATGAATGGAATAATTATAACAGGAGAAAGAAAAAGACAAAGACACTATTATCTTTGATTATTTAATTATTACTTAATTGTCAGTTACATATGAATTACATCATCAAATACGAAAAGAAGGCAGCTAGGTGGTAGAGTGGAAAGAGTGCTAGACCTGGAGCCTGGAAGACTCATCTTCCAGAGTTCAAATCTAGCCTCAGGCTTTTACTCACTGTGTGATCCTGAACAAGTCACTTAACCCAATTTGTCTCAATTTCTTTATCTATAAAATATGAACTGGAGAAGGAAACAGGAAACCAGTTTAGTATCTTTGCCAAGAAAACCCCAAATGAGGTCATGAAGAGTCAGACACTATTGGAAATTATTGAACAAAAATAATAAAAGAATCAGTAGATATGATTGCTGAGTCCTGTAAATATTGATTTCACAAGTACACATTGAGAAAGGAAGGGGTGACTAAAACAGCAAATTTTTTTATGGAAAAAGATCTGACCATATATACAGTCATAAAAATGTGAACTTTGGTTACATTAAGAGAGGATTTATGTCCAAGATTTGGGAAGGAGATAAGGTTCTGCCTTGGTTCTGACTCAGAGAGCAACAAAACAGGATGATGTAATCTGTGCTATACAAAAAAGAAAAGTAATTAATTTTCCAGGAAGAATCAATAATCATCTTTAAATATTTAAAGGAAGAATTATTTGAATTGTTGTTTGTCACCAAAAGCCTGAAGCTACAACAATTGATAGTAAGAGGAGGAAAGGCAAGCTTAGGTTAAAGGTAAGAGGAAATATACTAACAATTACAGCTATTCAAAAACGGAGTGGAGCATCTTGGGAGGTATTCCTTTTTGAAGGGGTCTTCAAGATGAGGATGAAAACTAGTTGGTCCTGTAGTTAGAGGATTTCTTGTTCAAGTATGGATTGGACTTAATGACTTCAGAGGTCATTTAAAATTCTGAAATTTTATTATCCTATGATTCAGATCCTAAGGCCTCTGTTTCTAGGAGAAATATTAATATAGATGAATGGGATGCTCTTGAAAGTATAGTCATGGTAACATAAACACTAAAGAGAACTATGTGACTACAAAAGGAACTCGGCCATCAATGCAATTCTCGAAAAGATATGCAAACAATATGAAAAGGACAAATCAATGAGGATGAATAGAAAACACTAACTTGGTCTTAAAAAATAAATAATACTTATTTAATCTATTTAATTAAAACTTAAGTCCAGAATGATCTAAAGCTTATAATAAATGCTATTTTAACTAAATTTGGAAAAAAAAGATCAAAAAGAAGAGTACCAATATTTATAATGGATGATAAGATGAAAATGCATGACAGAAAAAAGGCAGAGTTGCTCAACTCTTATCTTGCACCTGTTTTCCCTATTTCATGAATGGATACATAGGAGAAAGAAAGATAAAAAGAAAATTGAAAGCCAAGTTAAATGAAACCATTGTAAGACAATGCCCTGCAATGAATTTGGGTTATCACACATAAATGAATTAGATCCCAAAGAAATGGATGAACTTTCAAATGTGATTGCTAAGACATCTTTTGGTTGATCTTTTCAAAATTATGGAGAACTGGATTTTTCTAGCAAGACTAAAGACAAGCAAATATGTTCTTCATTCATAAAGAAGAAAAATGGATTCTTTAAAGTAAAGCTTTGGGAACTGAATTTTATTTCTGACAAAACGTAATAAATTTATTTTTAATTAATTTTACTAATTTTTTGTCATATATCAATCAATACATCAGTCAATAAACATTTATTGAGCTCTTATTATGTACCAGGCACTATGCTAAGTGCTAGGGTTACAGAATAAAGATAGTCTCTACCCTCTTACAATCTATTAAGGCAGACAACATGCTAAGAAATATATACAAAATAAGCTATATACAAGATAAGTAGGAAATAATTAACAGAGCGAAGACACTAAAATTAAGATGAGTTAGTAAAGCCTTCTTGTAAAAGATGAGATTTTATTCAGAACTTAAAGAAAGTCAAGGAAGTCAGTAGGTGGTGTTGAGGAAGATCAGCATTCTAAGCATGGGAGACTGTTGATGAAAATGGCAACATTCAAGAGGTGAGATGTCTTGTTCATAGAACAACCAGAAGCCATGGTCACTGGAAAGAAGAGCATGTGAATGAGAATAAAATACAAGAAGTTTGAAAACTAAGAGGATATTATATTATGAAGAACTTTAAATGTCAAATGGAGTATTTTGTATGTGATCTTGAAGGCAATAGGCTACTACTATAGTTTATTGGGTAGGGAAGCAGCATGGATAGAACTGCATATTAGGAAAATCACTTTGGTGAGTGAATGGAAGATGGATTAGATTGTTGAATGGCTTTAGGCAACAAGCCAGCAGCAAGCTATTGTGACATCCAGGTATGAAGTGATAAAATTCTTCAGTAGAGTAGGGGCTGTGACATATGACAGAAAAAAGTACATACAAGAGATGCTACAGAGATGAAATTGACAGACATTAGTGACAGATTGAGGGTGCAGAATGGAGGGATGAGAGATAGTGAAAAGTTGAGAATAACAGCTAGATGGCAAACCTGAGGGACTGGGAGAATGGTGTTCCTGTCTGGTTTAAGATGTCTACTGGACATCTAGTTCAATATGTCTCAAAGTCGGAGGTATGAGATTGGAAGTCAGCAAGGAATATGGGGAAAGATAGGTAGATTGAAGGTAGGAGAAGACAAAACTGTGAGGGACACCTATGGCTACAGGGAATAATGTGGATGTGGCTTCAGCAAAAAAAATAAATAAATAAAATAAAAAAGAATGAGAAGAAATGGGCATAGAAAAGAACTAAAAAAGAGTGATGTCCTAAAAACCCAAAGAGTAGAGAGTATTGAGAAGTAGAGCATGATCTACAGTGTCAAAGCCTGCAGAGAAATTAAAGAAAATGAAAACTGAAAAAAGAACTGAAAAAAATTTGCCAATTAAAAGATCATTTATGACTCTGGAAAGAGAAGTTTGGGAAGGATGACAAGATTAGAAGCGAGACTGTAAAAAGTTAAGAGACTGATTAAAAGGGAAATGGAGACATCTATTATAGATGGGTTTTTTTTTTGAGGAGTTTAACTACAAAGAGCAGAAGAGAAATAAGATGATAACCATAATGAAAGGATCAAGTAATCAAAAACATGTTTGTAGGCAATACGGAATCAGAAAGTGAACAGGGAGAAACTAAAAATATGTGATGGTGTAGGAATGATGGGAAGGTAAAATGTCTATAAGAAGAGACAGAAATGATGGGATTACCTGAATAGGTGGAGAAGCTAGCCATAGAAAGGAGGAAGGCCACTTCATCATGTGAGTTAGGGGTGAACGAAAAGATAGTGGCAGAAGGCAACTGAGTGAAAGGAGATGGGGGAGGTAGAAGAAGAGAAAGGGGATAGAAAATGGCTTCTTTTTTCCCTTAAAATGAGCTAAGGACCTTAGCTAGAGAATGGAATAGCAGATGGAGATGTGGGAGGCCTGAGGAATAATGAAATGTTTTGGAAAAGCAGCTGTAAAAAGTGGAATTATGAATTGATATGGCATTTTATTACGATTGCCAGGTAGTAGTGAAGGACTAGTTGAGGTTGTGTAACAAATTTGTAGTGGATCCATTCAACTATGTACAGATGGGTCTTTCATATACATGGATCTTTTCTTTCTTTGATTTGAATTGTATTTTGTCAGTCCATACTTTGCCCTTAATCAGAATGTCAAGTCTACTCTGATAAGATGAAATTTAAAAGGAATAATTATAAAGTAATTACATTCCCAAATATAAGAAGCAGGGAAGCATGACTAGAAAGAAGTTTGTATTAAAAAACTATCCAGAGGTTTAGTTAACTTCAAACTGAATATCAGTCAATACTACGACATGGCAGTCAATGAAGCTAATTTGAATTTAGGTCTAATAAAGAGAGGTAGTGTTCAAGACTGCAAAGTCATTCCACTTGAAAATAGAATGAAGGAACTAGGATTTTTTTACCCTTAAAAAGAAAAGATTCAGAGGGAATATGATAGCTGTCTCCAGGCATTTAAAAGAGAGTCACACATTTATCATATTTATTATATAACACAAGTCTGGGATCTGACTACTCTTACTTGGTCATCCATCATTATTTTGCCATTTTACTTATTTAAATGCATTATTTTTTATCCTTCTGAGTTCTATCTCAAGCTGAGGATATGATTTATTTCTCATAATAAAAATGTTTGCTATCTCATTAGGTGAAGTTCCTACTCTAATTTATTAAAGAATAATTATTTGATGAACTAGAATAACTAGAGCAAAATAAAATTTTGTATAAAATGAAAATAAGAAACATTGAAACATAAGGTAGTGTTTTCTCATCTAGAGCAGTTTAGTGATGAAATAAAAATTACTTTATGGAAAGAAAAAGGGTTAAATAAGCTGATGTGAATATAATATATTGTTTTCCTCACAGCTGATAAATTTAATGCCAAAAAATAGAAAAGGGCATAGAAAATTTTTTAAAAATTATTTTTAAAATACATTTAGAAATATGGTTTTCATATTGGATTTGAATATTTTGAAACACTGAACTGTGCGACAAAATATGTTTAGAAAACTTGGTAAAGAATATATAGAAATATCTCTTTTGTATGTCAAAACTTTGATGGCTTAAAAGGGGAGAGAAAAAAAAAACCTTTATTTATTAAATAATGGAACATGTTGTTATAAAGAAACAGTTTCTAAAACAGATTCTGATGGAGAAGTTGCTAATGGCTGAGATGTAAAGCAGGCCATTGTAACTTGGCAGATCATTTGAACATAATTCTTAAGATTTAAGAAGGTAAAATTCAAAAATTACTATTTTGGAGAAAATGAGTATTTGGAAACTGGATTGTGATATAAGGAGTAATGATTTCTTAATGGAATCGTCAGCTCATAAATGAAGGGTGAGTAACTAAAACCCAAAAGCTCTGAGTGATATGATTCCACCCAAAAGGGAAAATTCTAAAGACAATTGAACCATAGATTTGTCCACACTCTTTGAAGAAACTGTCTTCTTATTAACAGAGGAGACTTTGACTACTCATCCCACTTTGACTGAATAACAAAATTAAGCTCTTTGTAAAAGAGATTTGGTACCACCTATTCCCTTAAGTGCTGCCTTAAAGGAAGTGAAGCCTCTCAGAAGTGCTTCTTACTTTTTCCCTTCTCTCTCCTTGGTTAGAATAAAGCAAAAAAAGAAAAAGGATTTTTTTTTTTACAATCACTTTGCTATTTAGTAAGAGACATTGTAGTTTAATTAGATAATCTATAATTCTGGTAAATGAGGACTTTACTGGTACTGTTAAGTATTTTGCTACAAACTTTATTTGTTAATCTGACTAGATAATGCAGCATTGGTGATGAATGACTCATCTCTATAGTCAAAATCAAGCTTGATCATTTGTGTTCTTTGACTTAAAGATTATTGCTAAACAATTCAAAAAATATTTTCTCATGCCCTTTTACAGGTAATTGTTAAGTTTGTAAAGTTTATAAGTGCTTTGTCAATTTAAGAGAAGAGAAAAGGTTCTATCCAGTCAGAGGGCTATCAAAAACATAAAACAGTTATCAAAGACAAGCCTTCATGCAATATAAATATTACTGAACTGACTGATTATTTCAATGCTTGCTATGAGTTTTCCTGAGCATATAGCTTTCCTTTTTTCATTACTTTCAGCCAGATGTCACATTTTCTGACCAATTCATTCACTACATAGGAACAAGAATGGACACACACACTTAATGTGACCTGGGTGAATTGTAAGATTTCTTGCATTTTCATAAATATGTTAATTATCTGTGATAATGGCACTAGTTGAAATTTTGCATTATTGTGAAGTATATGGTTTGTTTAGAATGGAATAGTACTATTTCTGTGAGTGGCTGGTTTGTGTAAATGTAAAATACACTGATGAGAAATTCCTCCTACCTAAATAGTTTTTTTATCTTTTTTGTTGCTGCTGTTTGTTGTTTTTTCCTTTTGTATGTTTTTCCCCTTTTGATATTATTTTTCTTACACAGCATGAAAAATATGGAAATATGTTTAGAAGATTTGCAATTGTTTAACCCATATCAAATTGCTTGCTGTCCTGTAGAAGGAGAAAGGAGGGAGAAGGGGAGAAAAAAAATCTGTAACGCAAGGTTTTGCAAGAGTGAATGTTGAAAACTATCTTTGCACATATTTGGAAAAATAAAATACTTTAAAAAAATTTAAAAAATATTGATGATAGGTACCATGTTGGATAGAGTTAATCTCTAGATGGAGAAGAGGAAAACCTATATAAAAGGTGGCAATCCAGAAAAAATTTAAAAGGAACAAAGAATTCTAAGACGTGGAGACAAGGGCATATATTACAGACACAGGATACAACTAGTACAAAGATTAAAACAAAATACTATTATGTCAGCCTCTACTTATACAAACTGTAAACAACAAATGTCAATTAACCATTGCACTGAATGATTTGGGCACAATATGTGATTATAAAGGAAATTTCCGAAATTTAAAATTTCATATTTGTTTTTCAAGGAAAGAAATTTCATAAAATCATAATGACTACAAATGTTTCTGTCTTTCAAAAACATCTTTTAAAAAATTCTTAGGTCTATTTAGAGCAGCAACAGCCCTTCTTCCTCCACAATGGTCAACTACAATCCCCTATTCCCCAGCAACCATGTCAAAGGGGCCTGCATTGATCTTGGAATCACTTATTTCTGTGTAGGATTCTTCTAAAACAAGAAAACGAAAATCATTGCTAATAACCAAGAAAACAGGACCATCCCAAGATATGTCACCTTCACTGACACAGAATGTTTAGCTGGTGATGCTTCAAAGAATTAAATTGTAATGAACCCCATAAACACAGTTTTTGATGCCAAATGCCTGATTGGACACAGTTTTGCTAATTGTGCAGTCAGTTGTACGGACACAAAGCACTAGCCTTTCACTGCAGCAAATGATGAAAGCAAGGCTAAATCTGAGTATAGAACAAAAAGTTTCTATTCAGAAGTATTTTCGGTAGATTTTTACCAAGGTAAAAGAAATTGATGAAACTTACCTTGGAAAGACTGTCACCAATACTTTTATTGTAGAACCAGTCTGTTACAATGATTTCCAATGTCAGGCCCCCTAAAATGTTGGAAACATTGCTTAATGTGTTCCAAATAATCAATGAGCCAACTGCTGCTGCTACTGTTTATAGTTTGGACAAGATGTTGGTCCCAAGGGAAATGTATTGCTCTTTGACCTTGGAGATATTACTTTCTTGCTTTTTAAAAAATCTTATTATCATTTGAATTTTTTAATTAAAGCTTTTTATTTTCAAAACGTATGCATGGATAATTTTCAACATTCATCCTTGCAAAACCTTGTGTTCCAAATTTTCTCCCTCCCTCCTCTTCACTGCCTCTCCTATATAGCAAGAAATCCAACATATGTTAAACATGTGAAATTCTATACATATTTCCACAATTATGTTGCGCAAGAAAAATGAGATCAAAGAAGGGGAAAATGAGAAAGAAAATAAAATGCAAGCAAACAACAACAAAAAGGGTGAAAATACTATGTTGTGATCCAAATTCAGTTCCCACAAGCCTCTCTATGGGTATAGATGGCTCTCTTCATCACAAGTTCATTGGAATTGGCCTGAATCATCTAATTGTTAAAAAGAGCCACATCCATCAGAATTGATCATCATATAATCTCTTGTTGCCATGTATAATGATCTCCTGATTCTGCTCATTTCACTTAGCATCAATTCATGTAAGTCTCTCCAGGCCTTTCTGAAATTATCCTACTGATCATTTCTTATAGAACAAAAATATTCCATAACATTCATATACCATAATTTATTCAGCCATCCTCTAACTGATGAACATCCAGTGAGTTTCCAATTTCTTGCCACTACAAAGAGGGCTGCCACAAACATTTTTGCACATGTGGATCCTTTTCCCTCCTTTAAGATCTCTTTGGGGACAGCTAGGTGATGCAGTGGATGGAGCACCAACCCTGAAGTCAGGAGGACCTGAGTTCAAATCTAGCTTCAGACACGTAACACTTACTAGCTGTGTGACCCTGGGCAAGTCACTTAACCCCAATTGCCTCAGGAAAAAAAAAAAAAGATCTCTTTGGGATACAAGACCAGCAAAAACACTGTTGGATCAAAGGGTATGCACAGTTTGATAACTCTTTGGGCATAGTTCTAAATTGCTCTCCAGAATGTTGAATCATTTCACAATTCCACCGACAATGTATTAGTGTTCCAGTTTTCCCACATCTCCTTCAACATACATCATTATCTTTTCCTATCACCTTAACCAATCTGAGGGGTGTGTAGTGGTACCTCAGAGTTGTCTTAATTTGCATTTCTCTGATCAATATGATTTAGAGCACTTTTTCATATCAATTAGAGAATGGTTTGAATTCTTATAAATTTGAGTCAATTCTCTATTTTAAAAATAAGACCTTTATCAGAAACTTTGAATGTAATTTTTCCCAGTTTTTTTAACTTCCCATCCAATCTTGTTTGCATTAGTTTTGTTTGTACAAAAACTTAATATAATCAAAATTATTCATTTTGCATTCCATAATTGGCCACAAATTTCTTCCTTCTCCTTTGATCTGAGAGGTAGACTATCCTTTGTTCTTCTAATTTACTTATAATATTACTCTTCTTGTCTAAATCATGAACCCATTTAGATCTTATGTTGGTATATGGTGTTAGGTGTGTGTCTATGCCTAGTTTCTGCCATACTAGTTTCCAATTTTTCCAGCAGTTTTTTTTAAATAGTGAGTTCTTCTCCAAGAAGCTGGGGTCTTTGGATTTATCAAACACTAGCTTACTATAGTCATTAACTATTGTGTTTTATGAACCTAACCTATTTCCCTGATCAATTACTCTATTTCTTAGCCAATACCAAATAGGTTTGATGACCACTGCTTATAATATAATTTTGAGTCTGGTACAGGTAGACCACCTTTATTTGAAGTTTTTCATTAATTCCTTTGAAATCTGTGACCTTTTTGTTCTTCCAAATGAACTTTATTATTATTATTTTTTCAAGCTATTTTCCCAATTTCTTGAAAGTTTGATTAGTATGGCACTGGATATGTAGATTAATTTAGGTTAAGAAATACAAGGTGGAGGATAAGAAGCAGAGGGACAAGGTGTCTTCCAAGAATTCTCTTGAATCTTTTGCTTTTAGTATGAAGACTACCATAAGTGGTTAAAAACTACAAGGCAAAATTGGTGATGAAGACAAACAGAATATTCATGACAATTATAATGAAATAATCAACTGGCTGAATAAGAACCAGAATGCTTAGAAGAAATCATTTGAGCATTGGCTGAAAAAAATGGAGAAAATTTGCAACCCCATAATTACTAAGCTGTGCCAGAGTGCAAGGGGCATACCAGAAGGCACAATGAGCAGCCCCATCTGGAGATGATTCTTCAGGACCCATCATTTGAGAGGTTGACTAAAGGGTACCAGAAGAAAGAGCAGTATACACAGCGTTCCAAAAATGGAAGGACTCAAATGTGTAGCTGAAGCAGTAACAGTTTAAAAGTAACATTTAAACTGCAGTGTAAATCTGAGCATTCTGAGTATTTGAATGTGTGCAGAGGGAGAGAAGTGAACAACATTGCACTTCATCAGGATTGTAAACAAATGGAAATGCAATTCTTGTCCTGGAGAATAAACTCTATTGAAAATTGGCACCATTAAAAAATCACAAAGAAAAAATTAAGCATATGCTTGCTATGGTATAAACAAGAATATTGCAACTGTGGATTGATGATGTTTGACAGCCAGAAAATAAGTCTATCACTTGATATGATACTATGACAACTAATTTCACTGACTAAAGTTGAATACACAAGGTAAAGGAATAGTTGAAAATGAATTTCTGGAAAATGATACAATTTAATTATTCTGAATGATTGTTAAATATCATAAGACTTCATAATTATCTTTAAAAGGAATGAAGAATTCTTGCAGCTTTGGAAAATGATTTTTGTTCTTAACACTCAAACTGTCTCAAACAGGCCTGCCATCTGCAACCATTTAGTAGAAACCCTTGTGTTTTCTTTTCATCTGTGACTTCCAAATCAGTTTAATTTACTCCTTAAGAAGATGCAAATAGCTGCCTCCCCCATCAGTGCTCTTCAGCATTTAGCTGCATGGCCCAACTCTAAGTGACAAGGAGGATTGCTTTTTAAAGGTCACTTTTTAATCATGTGACTTTGGTTGGGGAGTAGATTAATCTTTTTCAAGATAAATTAGCAGGCAAACTACCATAAAAAAAACCTTTGCATTAGTTGAAAATAGCAAATTGTCTATTTAAAAAGAAATAGTGATAATGCTAAAATTATAAACTGTGCCCTTTCTCATAATTCTGATTAAAATTCCTGAAAATGATCTGAGTCTGTATTTAATTACTCAAATAATTCTGATTTTTCTCTTAAACACATTTCCAACTTTCATATTAAAATGTAGCTATGTGCATACACACATATATAAATGAACATATTTTATAAACTATTTAATAGTTATCGCCATACCCAGTTGAATTGTTTTATCATCTTCAGATTTTCAATCTTTTATTAAATCCAAAAGAAAGCTGTTGAATTCACTTTTCAAATCCCCAATTAATGAAACAGAGAAATATAAGTAGTCCTCAGAGATAGTTTCTCCTTGTGCACTGAAAGCTCAAAGATTGTGGTTAACTAAAGCAAAAGACTACTATTTTTAGGCTGCTTTCTTTTGAATGAGTTTCAGACTTTTATTGAAGCATGGAATATGTGGGGGAAAAAATGTGTTTCTTAAAAATACCTTCAAAACAAGTATTTAATAATGAACTCAAGGTTGTGGTTCTAGCATGTTTCTGTTCCACTATTCTATTACAAAATGTCTAAAGCAGAGCTCATTGAAAAAAAAATCTAAGTTATCATAATAAGAAATAAAGAATTTAAATAATCTCAGAAAAAGGACATTGAAAAAGTTCTAAAGGAATTTCCACAAGGAAAAAAATAACCATTTTCATGTAGCTTTACAATTGATTTCTATAAAACATTGAAATAATCCCAATATTATCTAAATCATTTGCTAAAATAAAGAAGCAATAGTACCAGACCGTTCTATGACATAAATTTGGTATTCATAGCAAAACCAGAGAGAGATAAAGCAAAGAACAAAAGCTATCAATCATTCTTTTTTAATGAATATTTAAATTAAAATGTGAATAAAATATTAGCTAATAAGCTATAAAAATATACTTAAAATCATTCATTATAAATAACAGGTTCAATATTATAAAAACTATAAATATGAAAACTATATTCATTAAAACAATGATCATGACTCTTAAAATATTATTGAAATTAGGTCAACTAAAGGTCCTATAATAGCCTCTAAGTATTCAAGTGAAAGGAAGAGTCAACGCTTGTAGCAAACTTCATCGTTGTAATATTTTAACAAGTTGCCACAGCCAGTCCAAACTTCAGCATCCACCACCCCAATCAGTCGGAATCTATTAACATAAATCCTCCACGAGCAAAAAACATTACGACTCACTGAAAGCTTAAATAATAGATAATATTTTAGCAATAAAATATTTTTAATTAATATATGTACATTGTTTTGTTTTTTTTCAAACAGGTTACGCTCACACACTTAATAGACAGCATAATGCAAACATAACTTCTACATGCACTGGAAAACCAAAAAAACTCAAGTGATTTGTTTTATTGTCTTATTATGGCAGTCTGGAACCAAATCTTCGATACCTCTGAGAAATGTCTACAGAAATAAAACAACAAAACACTCTTTAAAAAATTAAGATATCTCTAAACAATTGAAGAGCACTAAACAATTGTGCACTGTCAGGTCATATTAATATCAATTGATATCAAAATCTAAATTAATTTAAAGATTCAATGTTATACCAAAGAACTATTTTATAAAACTAGGAAAAAACAAAACAAAACAAGAGTAACTACATAGTTTAGTATATTGAGCCCAAGTCTTAGAATCAGAAATAGACTCAGATACTTACTGAGTTACCCTAGAATGTCATTTAACTTTTTTAACTTAATTTTAAGTTGGGAAAGTAAAATAGTGAATAGAACATTGAATTTGAGCACAATAAAACTCACAATGGGTATTTACTAGCTATATGACCCTGGGTAATTGCTTTGTTTCTTTGGGCCTCAGTTTTCTCATCTATAAAATAAGAAGGTCATACTTAATGGCCTCTATGGTCCCTTTTAGCTCTACGTGCATGATATTGTGATCATTTGAAGCAGGTATTATAAAAGTATTTTTTTTCCCCAATGAAGGAGCAGTTTATAAATATTTCAGGTTTTATAGACCAAGATCAAAGATAATAATGTAGATACTAATAAGAAAAATAAACAAATTTTCACAATTTTTAAATAAAATTCAAAATATATAAACAATAAAAATAATAACAATTCAGTACAGTTTTTAAAATTGCTAGTCTAATTAAAATAGAATTCCTTTCAGGGGAATAACATTTCATTTAGTTGGGTCTAAATTAATGTTTCCTATCAATATCTATTGCAAATATTGATTTATTAATATTAATCTACAAGAAAGTTTTGCATATTTCCTCTTTGAAAATATCTTTTCACACATATATATACTTCCAAATGTTAGTATCACAAGCATGTGATTTTAATTGAGCATATTTATTGCTTTTATATTTATTGCATTTATAAAATTCTATTAGATTCTTCTTTTGACCTTTGACTTTTAGCACGTCATTATATAATATAGATTAATCATTTCCAATTGCAGATTAAGAAAAAGTTCTTAAACTACACTGTTAAATGGATTTTGAAATTACTTTTGCATTTGCATTAGGATCTAAAAAGTGCTGTTTATACATGCTTTGAGCTCACAAAATATGTCTGCTGTAAATTTGTGTGGGAATGGAGATTTTGTTTCTTGTTTAAATTTTTTGCCAGCTCATGAAATGTATAAAGAAGTTTGACACCACTTGTAATTCAAACATTAGTTTTCATCAAATTGACTTTATTGCAATATGTTTCATATATTAATGCTGTTTTGGCTTATAATTTTAGGTTGAATTCATTGAAAAACATCAAGTCCACAGTTAATTTCTAAAGCCATTCAGCATTCAATAATAAGGATTGAGGGTTATTTTTCTTTTGCTTTCTTCTTTTAATGTTTGACATAATAGTTATGACCTGGTAATAAAATAAATAAATAAAATGTCATGGTATGGCAGTATACATGTCATTTGAAACAGTTTCAATTATAATTGTTTTATTAAGATTTGTAATACAATGAGCAGCAGTGCTAAGTGATGAGAGCACCACATATGGTCTCTGCCACAACTACTCAACTCTGCCACAGTAGCATGGAAAGCAGCCAAAGATGATATGTAAACAAATGATTATGGCCCGGTTCCAATAAAACTTTATTTAAAAATGTAAAAGTCTTTCATAACTCGTGAACAATACGTAAACATTCCAGGGCCTATGAGTCAGAGTTTATCAACCTTTTGTATAGAGAAATGAATGGAATATATATATATATATATGTATATATATATATATGTATATATATATATATATATTTGACAATGATAGGCAAAAATAAAATGAATGGGATGTAGTAGAATCAGAATACTACAAAGTATCAAATTAAAACAAAAACAACTGTTTAACACATTATTTTTGTTTTTTTAAATTAATCTATGGAACATATTAACTACACAAGAAAATAGTCATTTAAACATAATAGCATTGTGTTTGGTGCTATTTAATTCCAAGCACTCCTATTTCTGTTGTAAAGTTTTAATATTAAATAAAAATTGCATTAAATAGGTAAGACTGAAAATTTTCAAATAGCTAAGTGGTCAAAGAATATGAACATATTTTTCGCAAAGAAAAAAGTAAATGTATCAATACCACATATGAAAATGCTCCAAATCACTAATAATAAATGAAACAATAAAAATCTATGTGAAGTTTCATTTCACATCCTTCAGACAGAAAAAGATGACCAAAAAAAAAAAAAAAAAAAGAAAATGCCAATTTTTAGAGTAGGAGGACAGGCATACTAATGTTCTGTTGATAGAATGATAAGAAAGAACGTCAAAGAAAGTAATTGGAATTGTACTCAAAAATTCACTAAACTACACATCCTTCAATTCACTAAGCTACATATTCTTCAACCAGATATATACCACTGCTAGTCTTATATCTCAAAGAGGTCAAGAAAAAGAGGAAAAGGACATATATAATGCATATATGTGTGTGTGTGTAATATAATTTATGTATGTCTATTGTGAATGTTACCATTTCAGAGAATAATTTATCCAGTCATTCATATATAACCAATTTTTGGTGAAGAAATTAAAAAAAAACCATGAAATCAAAGGTTTATACTACCTACGCACACCAAATTTAGGAGAAATGTTTTTTATTAGTTGGTTTTGTTTATTTGTTTCGCTGCCATGTATTATGCCATTTGTGCAAATTCCTTTGCTAAAGAATTGAATCTACTGGCTAATTATTCAAAGAAACTATTGGTTGGGAAAGAACAGCCACCCATAGGATAACTCCTTGAATTCTGAGGGTAATGACAGCCTTGCCCTTTGAGTACTCAAACTGATAGTGCTAGTATGGGAAATAAGTGAGCCAAAAGATTTTACCTTAGGAAAATAGAGGCCATGGCATCACATATGAATAAATGGCTCCTTATATGTTCCTATACATTACTACTTTTCTTTTTAGCAACTGTGCTTTGGGATTAATACTGTGATCTTTTAGTCATCTTTTACATGTTTTAGAAGGCAAATATGTACCTGTCATGTTTATTATTAACACTTCCTCAAGCAATTACTTTACTTATAATTCAGAGACCAAATTACATATTTTTTCCATAGCACACATATTTAGTAGAGTGCCATGAACATTATGAATATTTAACAAATAATGAAACAAAAAAGAAATAGTCTCTCTCTTTAAGTACTTTACTGGGGGACATATAAAATTAATCTAGGTTCAGAATTAACATACAACAGGAACACTCTTAAAGGGGTAGGTACAAGTATTATTATTGCTGATATATACCTTGATTTAAATAAAACATAAGAGAAGAGGAACTGAAATCATAAAAAATCATAAAATTAACAAGCACATTAGCCACCATAACAATAAAGACATTAAAACAAAGAAATAAACAACATATGACATACATCATCACCACTCTAAGGAAGCACCAACATCTGAATTCTCAAAGTCTCTAGTGCGGGCCATTGCTGGCATGCTGTACAATACTTCTTAGCCGAATCCTCAAAGACCCTTTCCACTAAGGAGTTTTTATAGGTTGAGAACAAAGAAGGCACTATGCTAAATATTGTCATTTGATAAGGGACTCCTGAGATGTGGCAGCCTCTCAGGTAGGGATGCCCCATCACATGAGGCCCGCCAAGGAGAATATTTGTTCATTCCTTTAGTAGGATTATGTTTATTACATGAACTAGCATTAAATCAACCAGTGTAAAGTCTTCATCTCTCTTCAGCAACCATCTCTCCTCAGGCACAGGAGAATTCCTCAATAGAACTCCCTCCCACCTCCAAAGTAAAACCTCTTTCTTCACCCCTTATTTTTTCAATCTTTTCCCTTTCATCCTCACCAATTTCCCTGTAGTCACTTTTCTTTTTGAGAGCACAAAGATCACTTTCTCCCTAATGCTATCTCTTGGTTTGACCTCTGTGCATCCAGTAACCTGGAAAGAGATTGCACTTATCAGAATTACGTGCAAGTTAAAATTCTATGACCAGATGTATCTTACTTTGTTTTTCATTACTCAATTAAGACTTGAGGAACTTTTTATTCTTGTATTGACTGCTATGTGGTAACCTTCATCCTTGTGCATCTGACATATTGACATCTTGCTAACAATGTCAGACAACAGTTTTCAAACTGACTTTAGAAGATTCTTCAGTCAAGCACAAACATTTAGAAAGATAAAAAGTTAGTAATGTTTATTATAGTGATTTAGCTAACTAAACAAATAGTATGTGAAGCCTTTCCCTCGCCCTCCCAACCTTCCTGCACTGCAGTGAATTAAGTGCTGAATGTAGAATTCACAAGGCAAGTTCAAATCTGGCCTCCTGCACTTTCTAACTCTGTGATCCTGAGAAAGTCTCTTAATTTTAGTCTTTCTCAGTTTTCTCAACTATAACATTGAAATTGTAGCACTTCCTAACTACCAGCATTGCTGGAAAGATTGCCATAGAAATTCTAACTTGTTCTTTGGATTCTGTTTGTTACTTTACCTGATTTCACTGATACAGGGAACTCCTAGTCAACAAATAACTTCACCAAAATAATTCAACAACTTGATTGTAAAATTAATTCTTCAGGAGTTGGCTAGGACATAGAGAATGACTTGTCCCCAGACACATGACTTTTATGTGTCAGAGACACAACTTGAATGTAGGTTTTTTGACTGAGATTGGCTATCAACATGCACACTGTCTCATTTATACTAAAGTGAATCAAATAATGCGAAAAGAATCCCTTCTTACAGGCTTGTAAATATAAAATTGCCTTTTCCCCCAAGACATCAATTCAATTCCAGTTATTGTTGCAATGATACAATGTAGTTTTCTCATAGTTGTTGAATAAATAGTAAGATATGGCATGATTACAGTAGTTATGAAAACTTATCAATTTCACTTTGTCAGTATCTTTCATAGCCACCAACCCTAATTAAGACTTTCATTACCTTCTATCAGGACCAGGGTAAAAGTCTCCTTATTTGTCCATCTGTTTCAAATGGCTCTCTTTCTACTTCATATTCCCCACAGCTACTGAATGATATGCTGAAAGCACTTGTCTGATCATGTTATTCCCCTTCACAATAAGCTTTTTGGCTTTCTATGGTGATTGCCTGTGATGCTATGCTCTAGAATAAAACACAAATGCTCCTTAGTGGCAATAGCAATTTATCATAATCCTGTTCCAACATCCATTTTCAGACTTATTAAACATTATTTCCCTCCATGAATTCTTTACTCTAAACAAACTGATCTTATTGCTGTTCTAACATTAGTTGTTTTTTTTCCCATTTCTATGCCTTTGTATATGCTGTCCCTCATTCCAGCACCACATGACACCTCATCTGTGATTCTTAAATCACCTCTTTAAAATATTAGCTCAAGGATGACTCCCTCCATAAATCTTTTACTGATCTTCTACCTGCTCTCCCACATAAAATTATCTGTCTTTTTAGCATATACTCTTACTTGTAAATGTTGTCTGCCCTGAGAAGGTAATTTCCCTGAGGAGAGGGAAGTTCATTTGTTGTACCCCTCAGCACCTAGTATAATGTCTAGCCCATAGTAGGCAACTTTAAAATTATATCATAATCAATTGGTGGATTTGGGAACATCTCTCATCCAGGGTTATTCTCAAGATATTTTGTGAAGTGTTCATATAGTAAAAAACCACTAGCTCAGTTGGCCCAAAATTCATTAAGTATCTTGCTGTCCTTTTTGTGCAGTCTCAGACATTTAAATGGAGGTTCTTATTTTTGAAACTGTTTCCTCATATCAGTGTAAAAGCAATATGAGAGCAATGAAGCCACCAGCTGTTCAATGAATAGAATGGTATCACTGGGATTTGCCCAGCACTAATCATGTTTACTTCCTGGTCTTGGTTTTACATCATTTATACTCTAAATTCCCCCATATCCTATGACTCACATCTCAAAATATAAAGGGAAAAAAGATAATAAAAACACACCCTTAAAAGATTTAAATCCTCAGGTTTTTCTTTTTATAATAGAATAGTTTTACCCAAGTTTTTTTTTTATATTGATCCATATGTCAAGATGGTTTTAATTATAATCTACTAGCCTTAATTATACTCAATTAATTTTCTTATAACACAAATGAAGATCATTGCTCTGCAAATCTAATTTTCTCAATGATTTTTTCATTGAATTTTTAAAAGTGGCATATTATTTCAAATAAGATTGAGATTTACCAAGGTTTTTCAGAGGCTCATATGAAATGCACACTTTAGTATAAAGCATCTCACTCCACAACTACATAGAATTCTCATGTTCTTGACCACAGCTAAGATCATAATAACTACAGTAATAATGAAATAATTTGTTCTGACACTATATTCAAAAAAATTCACCAAGGAAGATATAAATTCCAAATGTCTTAACTTACCAATTTACTTTAGCCTAAGTGTTTAGTTGTTGCATAGAAGACAAGAGACTGACTAGATTCATTATTTGATTGATTTAGTTGTTTTCAAGGAATAATTCTCTACAAGGCAATATAACTTTGACACTTCAATACCCGATATCAATGGATTTTACATTGCTATTCACAATCCCACAATTCAAGACATTTATGTTTTATCACCTCTTCTGTATAACAATTTTTTAAGCAAATAGTGAAGCAGAGCTAACATGGTAAAGTAAAGGCAGGGACTTGCCTGAGCTCTCCCCAAGCCTTTCCAAATACACAAATAATGACTTTAATAACTCTAATAATGACCCAGATCTCAGAGTGTTAGAACTCAAAAAAGGTCAGAGTGAAACAATTTTCCAGTCCAAGACAATTCAGAAGGTCAGCAAGAAAAGTCTGTTGCACCTGAGTGAGAATAAAGCACAGTCCAGCACAGACTGTGTCAACACTCAGCCCCAGAAAATGAGAACCAACCAGGGCAACTGAATCAGTGGCAGCAGTGGAAGAAAGCTCAGCTTACCATTGATGGTAAGAAGATCAAGAAACAGGTCAGAAGAAACATATTTTCAGGTGCCTTTGCGAGCACCAGGGACAAGACTGTTGCTTTGCCTATATTTGGATTTGGGTCAGAGTTCTAGATCTTAGTCACAATGGGAGAAGTAGCACTAGAACAACAGTTGTTGCCAGGGATCCTGGTCATAATTCCAGAACTGAAAAGATTGCTTGTGATTGCTCAAAAATCAGTGCACAGTTGAGAAAAGTAGTAAACAACCCTCTCCCTAGATCATACCACATTGGAAGAATCAAAAACTTGTAGGTCCTCAGAAAACAGTTGCACAAAAATAGTGAAGTTTGGGACAGTGATGCTTCTGGTTGAGAAGCAGAGCTCTACTTCAACAGAGTTAAAAGTCAAAAAATAGGCTGAAAATGAGCAAATACAAAATTCTTATCACAGAAAGTTACTATGGTGAAGACAAAGATCACAACACACACTTAGAAGAAGATAGCAAAGTCAAAATTCCTGTACCCAAAAGCCTCCCAGAAAAATATGAATTGGTCTCAGGGCATGAAAGAGCTCAAAAGGGATTTTTAAAATCAAGTAAGAGATGTGAAGAAAAACTGTGAAAAGAGTGATGAAAAAATCATGAGAAAAAAAAGTCAACAGCTTTTAAAGGAGGCACACACACACACACACACACACACACACAAAACTGGAGAAAATAACACCCTAAAAATAGATTAGGCCAATTAGTAAAAAGAAGCACAAAATTCCAACAGAAAAAATTCCTTCAAAAGCAGAATTGGCCAAACGGAAAAAGATGTACAAAATTCACTGAAGAGATGAACTCCTTAAAAAATAGAATTGGCCAAATAGAAAAGGAGATAAAAAACTCACTGAAGAAAATAATTCTTTAAAAGTTAGAATTGCTCAAGCGGAAAATGATGACTTTATGAGACATCAAGAAACAATCAAACAAAATTTAAAAATAAGAAAATAAAAGAAAATGTGAAATACCTCGTTGGAAAAGCAACTGACTTGGAAAACAGATCCAGACAGATAATTGAAGAATTGTTGGACTACCTAAAAGTCATGATCAAAAAAAGACCTTGAACATATCTTTCAAGAAATTATCAAGAAAACCTTCTCTGATATTCTAGAATAAAATGGCAAAATTGAAATGAAAAGAATCCACTCATGTCCTTCTGAAATTGAAACTGAAAAAATTATCATCAGTGCCCAAAATGAAAACTATCAGGAATATTATAGCTAAATTCCAGAGCTCCAAGTTCAAGGGGAAAATATAGTAAACGGGCAAAAAGAAACAATTCAAGTACACTGAAGTCACAGTCAGGATAATGCAAGATTTAGCAGTTTATAAATTAAAGGATCAGAGGGCTTAAATATTATATTCTGAAAGGCAAAAGAGCTAGGGTTGCAACCAAAAATTTCTTATCCAGAAAAACTGAATATAATTCCTTTGGGGAGGGGGGGAATGAATATTCAATGAAATAGAAGAATTTCAAGCATTCCTGATGAAAATCCCAAAGCTACATAGAAAATTTGACTTTTAAATACAAGATACAAAAAAAGCCCAAGAAGGTAAACAAAAAATAAAAATCCTAACAGATTCAATGAGGTTAAATTCTTTATATTTCCATATGGGAAAATTATATTTACAACTCCTAAAAAGTTTCTCATTATTAGGAAATCTAGAAGGATTATTTCTAAAAGAAAGCAGAAGTTTGAATTGAATGTGATAGTGTGGTTATCTAAAAAAAATAAGAAGAATGCACTGGGAGAAGGGGAAAAGGAGAGGTAGAATTGGATAAATTATCTGATGTACAAGAAGCCTGAAAGAGGAAAAATGTGGGAAGTAGAGAACAGAGCACATGAACCTTACTCTCATGGAATTGGCTCAAAGAGAGAAAAATATACATACTCATTTGGGTATAGAAATCTAAAATACCATAAAGGAAAAGTAGGAAGAGAAAGGGATAAGAGAAAGACAAGGCAACTTAAGAGGGCAGTTTAGAGGAAGTAAAAGTCAGAAGCAAAACACTTTTGAGAATGGCCAGGGCAAAAAGAGAGAGAGAGTAGTATTAATGGGGGAAACAGGATGGCGGGAAAGCCAAAGATGGTAATCATTACTGTGAAAAAAAATTTACAGTGAATTTCTCTGATAAAAACTTAATTTCTCAAACACAGAGAAAACAGCCAGGTTTATAGAAATAAGAGCCATTCCTCAATTGATAAAGGGTCACAGGTTAAGCAGAGGCATTTTTCATACAAAGTAATTAAAGCTACCCATAGTCATATTAAAAAAAAAGGCTGTAAATCACTATTGATAAGAGGAATACAATTAAAACAGCTCTGAGCTCCAACCTCATACCTGTCGGATTGGGTAATATAGCAGGGAAGAAAAATGATAAATAGTAGAAGGGTATATGAGAAAATTAAAACACTAATGCACAATTGGTGAAGCTGTATACTGATTCAACCATTCTGAAGAACAATTGGAACTATACCCAAAGAGCTATAAAACTACACAAGTCCTTTGACAGAGCAATGGCACTTTTAGATCTATATTCCAAAGAGACAGAGAAGTGTTTCTTATGCTTGAATAAATCTTTTGACTTCAAAGATGGCACATTTCCTTGATTTTCCTTTCACATCTTTAACTAATTTTCCATTTTCTTGTCCTTCATTTCTTTATTCTCTTCTTCAGTCTCAATGGTGGATCTTTACTTCCATTTTCTCCAAGTTCTATTACTCTTCATTAATTCTGTCTTTGTTCCCAGATGGGTTATATCAATCTAGTCCTCCATTGGTCTTCTGTCCATTCCTGTAACTTTCCTGGACCAAAATACCCCTCCTCAGCAACTCTATTACAAATATAGCTTCCTCAGTTAGAATATGAGCTCTAAGATAGCAGTGTCTATATTTGCTTTGTATTGGCATCCTCAGTGATTAACACAACTCATGGCATATATGTTAATTAAGAAGCAACTGACAAGTATTTGTTATTTGCCTACTATATTCCAGGTCCTTTGCTAAGTGCTGAGGATACAAAAAGAGATAAAATGTTATCTCTGCCCTCAAGGAACTTCTAATCTAATGAAAGGGACAGAGTGAATACAAACATACAATTAATCCTCAATTTTTGTGAAGGTAATGTTCCTAGAAAATGGTGTGGAAGTCAAAAATGTGAATGCTGATTTATTAAATCTGTAGGAAATAAGGGGTTAGGATACCACAACACCAAAAACTGTAGTCTTTCACTAGAGATTATTGAAAATATATTTTTGCATGTAAGTTTTATAATAAAACATTAATTCTATAATATGTACTTTTTCTAACATAATATACATGAAATAATGCACAAAATGTAGCATACAAAGCAATATTGGTAATATGTAAAACATTTTCCTTGCTAATAATGCCCTAGAATTCTGTGACCTTTTGTTTCTAACGTATCAATTTTTAAAAATTGTTTTCAGGCAGTATTCACTTCTTATAAAACATGAAATCTGCAGTACTATAAATATTACATAGTAAATTTCGATTCTTAAAGCTAAAACATTTTTAACCTGAATCTTACTTTTCATTGTGTCAGATAGTGATATAAGGGTATTGTACTGCCTCCCATACTGATGTAAATCTTTCTACTTTGACCATCTTTTGAAAACCAAGGAATAGTTTATTGGGATTTTAGTTGCTACAAGCCTAGGATTTCAACATCGCCTCCAACCCTCTGTCCCCTTCACTGCTGGTAGATGATATTGAATATTATGAAAGATGCACTAGCATGAAATAATGCATTTGCAATGTTTGTTTCATGTAGTTTTTGAGATTCTTCAGGGTCTTCTAATAATGGAGGATAGTAGAGGTGGACTGACATTTAATCATAAGACTGTAACGTTGGGTTGATTATGTCAAGCCATTTTTCAAGCTTGGGAACTGTGAGCAGCACAATCTTGGGAGCTTGTTAAATGTCATCATCTTTGCTGTCTTGAAAACCTTCCTGAGCCATTGGTTCTAACTCTTCATTTGTTAGCTGCTCCACAAACTTGCATATATCATGCCCTTAACTTTTTCTGTATTTGAACGGAGCTACTACTGAGCATGGTTGCCAATTTTGTGAACGAAAGTTAAAGGAGAAGAAAAAGAAAGTTAAAGGAAGGCACACTGAGTCAGACTGACTGTATACAAAACAAATGCTTTTTTTCATTTATCCATGCTACTCCACGGCAATTCACTACCAGACTTCAGATTCTTCTGAAGAAAGAAACTGAATTGTTTCCTCCCTTTTAGCTTACCCTAAAGGAACTTCTAATTGGAATAACCTGCAACTATAACTGGAGACAGAAAACACTATTATATAATGGAAAGAGAATTGGACTTGGAATTAATAGAGCCAATTATAGAATTTTTGATGTCAAAAGTCATCTGATATGATTTCTTCATTTTACCAGTGAGGAAACTAAGGCTAGAACATAATTTGCCCTAACTGTTGGGCCACCTAATATATGACAAACCTATGATTTGAACAAAAGTCTTTTGAATTTAAATACTACCTCTATTATTAACTAGATGTTTGTCTTAGAAAAGACAATCTCTCTGAGTTTCAGTTGCCTCATTTGTAATATGCTTATATTTGCCCAGCTTAATTAACAGGGCTGCTGTGAAGATAAAATGAAATATTTCCTGACTATGTTTTTATCCTAAAGCTCTATATAAATGTGAATTATGATTATGAGAAATTATGTAACAGAGATTTAGGGAATTCCTGAAGTAATTTCAGACTTTATTAAGTTGAGATATCAAAAGGGCTGACAAAGAAAATAAGAAACATTTATGTAAGAAGTTGGGAGAAAAAAAATCCAGGTTGTACATAGCTGCTGTGAGACTTTTAAAATTAATGTTTGCTGAGTATTGGGAATTCACACATGGTACTAAATGTTGCTTTAGCTATAGTAACATCAGCTATTCTAAAGTTCTCATCTTATTACACTTATTAAATTCTCAAAGTTGTCCAATCATACGTAAGTGCATAGTCATCTCTCCTATCTAGTGGAGATCATAAATTCACCTTCTCAAATTAACTAATGAATAATAGATACATTGACTAGTGTCCTTTCACTTGAACAGAAAAATGAATACTATTAAAATGCATGTCACTTTTCATAGAAATATCAGAGAAACTATATGCCTAAATCTTGCTCAATGTGCTATCTACTCATTTATTATAATTCTTTGAAGCCCATGTTACTTAAATCTCAACACCATTATTTCTTGGAAATGTGTTGGGGGCCTAGCAACATTTGTTTCTATTACCTGAAATTTCCAAATGATTATTAACTAAGCACATTTAAATGTCCTTTGCAACATTGCCATTCAGATCATATAAATATTATTTGAACATTTCTCATCTGGGATTGAAATAACCTCCAAATTAAATCAACATATACTCATTAAGTCCAGTACAAAGTAAAGCATAAGGAAGGACAGTGAAAAATATGTTGGAAAATATAGTTTATTGCCAACACTTGGCAGACTTCAAATAAGGTTTATATCTATAAATCATACTTTCTTCAAAAACAGAGTTGGGAAGTGCTAGATTGTGAACACTGAAGAACACTTTAAAAAGGAAGTTGATAATACTTTTTTTGTTGTTTTTGTTGAGGTAATTGGGGTTAAGTGACTTTGCCCAAGATCACACAGCTAGTTAGTATTAAATATTTGAGACCATATTTGAACTCAAATCCTCCTGAATTCAGGGCTTGTGCTCTATCCACTGCACCACCTAGCTGCCCTGAAGCTGATAATACTTTTAACATAACGAAAATATGGGAGTCATTCAGAATCAACTATTGTTCTGTTAAATATCTTCACTTTAGCTATTTAGAATACAAGCCCGTAACACGAAATAGCACAGATTACCTACTCTAATTTTAGGCAAAGAAGGGAGGAAATACATAGTCTCTTGAGCTCTGGACTAATAAACCTAGGATTATAAAGAAAACACATTATCAAAGCTTTAATGAAAGCTTGGTTAAAATCATAAAGGAGATATCTTGCAGCAGAATTGTGAAATGAGAGGCTACATCAAGTCAGGCAGTCAGGCAGCCCATCAATTAGCATTTATTAAGTGTTTACTATGGGCCAAGCAGAAATACAAGCAGAAAGAAAGAGGACTCATTCACAAGAATTTTATATTCTAATGGAATAAGACAATACCTAAAAAGAAGCTAAAAAAGGAAGAAGAAAAGGAGTGTCATGATAGAGAAAATTCAGAATCAGGAATAATACTTAGGGAGCAATGGAGGTTGATCGGAGCACTTTCCTTAAAACAGAGGTCCTGGGAGCAACCAGCTGAGCAAAAGAAAATGACCACAGTTTTGAAAAGTCCAGGGACTGGTCACATCCCAAGATGAGAAAATTGCTGTGGCATTCAAGTGGAATTTGAGCCATTCCCCAAAAGAGAAGAAAAAAATACTAAAAAGATAATAAAATTCACTTAGTATAAAAATAAGATCATATAAACAACAAGATGGAAGAGTAAACATTTATTTCAGTTTTCAATAACTCTCAAACTCTTTACCCACTTGTAAAGGGATTAAGCACACTCATGACATAAAGCAGTTACACCTAACCACAGCAAAACCTAACAAGATAAGAGCCTTACAAGTCAGCTATTGAAAACTTTAATCCTTAACTACTTACTAAAAATGTCTTCTCCATCAATCTTCACATTTCAGCATAGAGCATAAATTGAGCCTCTAATCTATTTGATTTCCTTCCTATTTCTTACTATGTTCATGCATTCCATCCCTACCCATAACCATATCCCTGAACACTGCCACACTGAAGTTGCCCAGCTAAGTGAGAGGAGAATGGTGGAGGAAAATGTCTCCTTCCTAAGGAGTCCCCTAGTTTATATAAAAAATAATGAAATAAAATCTTGAATTCCACACTTAAAGAAACTTAAGAAACAGAAGAAAACTGTCTTGTACTGTAAACCAAGAACAAAATACCCAGCAATAAGATCTAGATAATTCCAAAAGAATTAACATAATGTTAAAATTTTATCATTATTAACAAATGTAATGAACAAAATAATCCATTCTATAAAGGAAGGAAATATGACACAATGACTCTGGGCTCAGATAACATGGTTTCAAATTATATCTCTGTCACATGTTCATGTATAATCTTGGGTAAATCACTTAACTCCCCTGGCCCTCAGTCTCTTCAACTGTACACTGAACAGATTATACTAAATGGTGTGCATTCACCAAATGATAAATGGTCAAAGGATATGAACAATTTTCAGATAGGGAAATTAAAACCATTTCTAATCATATGAAAAAAATGCTCTAACTCACTATTGATCAGAAAATGCAAATTAGAACAACTTTGAGGTATCATTAAACACCTCTCAGATTGGTTAAGAAGACAGGAAAAGATTATAAAAATGGAGGAGATGTTGGAAAACTGGGACACTAATAGATTGTTGGTGGAGTTGTGAACTGATCCAATCATTCTGGAGAGCAATTTGTAACTATGCCCAAAGGGCCATCAAACTGCATACTCTTTGACCCAGAAGTGTCTCTACTGGTTCTGTATCCAAAGAGATAAAAAAGGAGGGAAAGAGAACCACATGTGCAGAAATGTTCGTGGTAGCCCTCTTTGTAGTAGCAAAGAACTGGAAACCAAGTGGGTGCCCATAACTTGGAGAATGGCTGAATAAGTTATGGTATATGAATGTTATGGAATATTATTGTTCTGTACGAAATGACCAGCAGGATGATTTCAGAAAGGCCTGAAGAGACTTACATGAACTGATGTTAAGTGAAATGAGCAGAACCAGGAGATCATCATACATGGCAACAACAAGACTATATGATGATCAATTCTGATGGACATGGCTGATTCAGGCCAGTTCCAATGATCTTGTGATGAAGAGAGCCATCTACACCCAGAGAGAGGACTGTGGGAACTGAGTATGGATAACAACATAGCATTTTCACTCTTTTTGTTGTAGTTTGATTGTATTTTATTTTTCCCCATGTTTTTCCTTTTTGATTTGATTTTTTTGTGCAGCAAGATAATTGTATAAATATGTATGCATATATTAGATTTAACGTATATTTTTTTACCATGTTTAACTTATATTGTATTACTTAACATCTAGAAGAGAGATCAGGGAGGAAGGAGGAGGAAATATTGCAACACAAGGTTTTGCAAGGGATAACGTTGAAAAATTATCCTTGCTTATGTTTTGAAAATGAAAAGTTTTAATAAAAATGTTTTTTAAAAAGCAGAAAGATTATATGATGATCAACTGTGTTGGACTTGGCTCTTTTCAGCAATGAAGTGATTCAGGCCAATTCTAGTAGATTTGTGAAAGAGAGCCATCTGCACTCAGAAAGAGTTCTGAGGAGACTGAATGTGGATCACACCATAGTATTTTCACCTTTTGTATTGTTATTTGCTTGCTATTTTTCCCCTTTTTTATCTATTTTTTTCTTATGCAGCACCATAAATGTGGAAATATGTATAGAAAAATTGTACATGCTAACACATATTGGATAACTTTCTGTCTTGGGGAAGGAATGGGGAAAAGAAGAAGAAAAATGTGGAACACAAAGTTTTACAAGAATAAACATTAAAAACTAAACTATCTTTGCATGTATATGAAAAATCAACTTCATTCTAGGTAGAAATTTACTATTGTGAAAAAACTGACCAGGATCATTCCTTATAGCTCCTGCTTTATTAAGAAATCAAAGATAGGGGCAGATAGGTGGCACAGAGGATAGAGCACCAGCCCCGACTTCAAATCTGGTTCAAATCTGGTCTCGGTCTCAGACACTTAACATTTCCTAGCTGTGTAACCCTGGGCAAGTCACTTACCTCTAATTGCCTCAGCAAAAAAAAAAAAAAAATCAATTGAAACAATTTCTCCTAAAAAGCAAGGAAATTAGTTTACTCTTAAAAGTAATATTCTGCTCAGCTAAGTTTTCATATTAATGGGAAAATATATAGATTTTTCAACAAAAGGAAAATATTTGAGTAGTTTCTTCAAAGATACCAGAAGTGAATAGGACATTTAACATGCAAATTCATCAAACAAAAAAACCTTAAATGGTAATTTAAAATATATATATATATATATATATATATATTCAAAGTTGACAGAAAAAGATAATGATAAATGTTGGAAGGGATGTGGGAAAAGTAGGACACTAAGACATTGTTGGTGGAGTTGTGAAATAATACAACCATTCTGGAGAGCAATTTGAAACTATGCCCAAAGGACTATAAAACTATGCATACCCTTTGACCCAATGGAATCTGTATCCCAAGGAAATCATAAAAGAGGGGAAAGGACCCATATGTGCAAAAATGTTTGTAGCAGATTTTTTTGTGGTAGCAAAGAACTGGAAATTAAGTAGATGCCTATCATTGGAGAATAGTTGAATAAATTGTGGTATATGAAGTTAATGTGTTAAGGACCATGTCTAGGTAAGGGGCAGGTCAATTCTCCGAGCACTTCCAACAGCTGTGGATCTTAACACTTGAAAGAGTTGCAAAGCAGCCTTCATAGATGTTCCTTATGGATTGGGAATGAAATAAATTGGAGGCAGGGGGAAGAGGAGAGAAATCAGACAACTCAACTGCCTCTCAGTCTCCTTGTATCGTCATCATCCTCTCATATGAAGAGATACATTCTACAGGTCTGAGTTAGAGCTCCAACAGCCACTAGCAGGTGGCTCCTGTATCACAACAGTAATGGAATATTATTGTTCTGTAAAAAAGGATGAACAAGATGATTTTTAAAAAGCCTGAAGATTTATATGAACTGATGCTGAGAGAAACAAGGAGAACCAAGAATACATTATACACATTAACAGCAAGATTATGTGATGATTAACTATGAAAGACTTGGCTCTTCTCTGTGATTCAATGATCCAAGGCAATTCCAATAAACTTTGTTAGAAAACATTAAAAACAAGTATCTAGCAAAAAAAGACAAAGACTATACAATGAAGTCAATATTTAATATATAAAAGACTAGATAAGACTATAAAAAACTTGAAAGAAAATAAAAAGAGAACAAAATCTTAAAGAATATACAAAGAATTAAAAGAAAGGAATATTTAATTAAAATCAAGAGAAGAAAAATTGAATCAATATTTCTTGGATGACAATTCACAATTTCTCATGAATGAATCTTTTTGAGTTCAGGTATAAGCACAGAGGAACATTTTTTGAACACATGAAGAGAAGAATTAGAATGGAGCAAGAGCTCTCTTCTGGAAAAATATATTCACTTGCCCTAGAACTAAGAAGCGAGGGTGATATATTTTTTAAGGTTTTTTTCTTTCAGACTTCCCAGGAGAATTTGGGAGAACCAAGGAAGAATATTAAAGAATAGATGAATGAAAGCTTTTTGTCATATTTCCAAAATGGTAGTGAGTGCCACAAGGACAATACAGTAGATTCTATTTAGGATATGAAGCCCTTCATGAAAAATTTCTTCGTAAGACAGAAGTCACCTTTTTCTGTATGACCTCATTTGCCTTTGCATGGGATGAATCTAGGCCCTCAAGTGACAATCAATATGGATGGGAGTCTGAAATAGAGAAGACTGGCCAGTGGGGATCATTTCAAAGGAATGATGTGTGAATTACTTGGAGTTGGATGAAACCTTGAATTTTCATGGAGAATTATTTTCACTATATCACACTGTCTTTGTCATGAATTAATATTTCTGGGAATATGACTCCTCAGAAGAACTTTTTAAAAATGAGAAAAATAAATGAGGAAAAAAGGCACAAGAGAGATATGTAATAGAATTTATAATCACAGAGTCATTTTATGATATAGTGGAAAATAACTCTTAGTTTGTTCAAAGGACGTAAGTTCAAATTTAAGTTTTGCTATTTAAAATCAGTATGACTTTTAAGACACTTGAATCTCTGGCCTTAGATTACTTATCTATAAAATTAGAGGGTTAAACCAATTGATCTACAAGGCCTCTTATGCCTCTAAATCTATAAAATTTGATTCATTTAGAGAATAAAGCAAGATAGTTTGGTATTTAGGAAGCCCCAAATTGTAAGAAAATTATAAGAAAATAATATACAAAAATAAATGTAAATCTTATAATGAAGGAGTTTGTTTCTTGTTTCTATTGTATCCAATTATGGAAAAGGAATTAAGAGGACGATGGATAAAATGAATATTTTTTTGAATGGGAATCTCAAAATGAATTTTTTCAAATCAAAAGAGTAGATGTTGGGTGTAAGCTACTTTTACTTGGAAAACTTACTGATTAAAAAAGAAAGAAAAGTAGAGCCAATAAGTTATTTAAAAAATAATTTTTCCAATTACATGTAAAAACGATTTTAGCATTCTTTTTTAACTTTTCATTCTAAATTCTCTTTTCTTTCTCCCTCCTTTTCCCCATCATTGAGAAAGTAAGCAATTTCATATGGTTTATATATGTGTGATCATGCAAAATATATTTCCATATCTGTCATATTGTGAAAAAGAATATAGATCAAAAGAAATAAATAAAACCAATGAAAATTAAGAAAACAAAAACGTATACTTTGATCATCATTCAGATTCCATTGCTTCTTTCTCTGGTTAACAAATTTTTCCCATGAATCCTTCAGAATTATATTAGATCATTGTATTGCTGAGAATCGTTGTCATTAAGTCATCATATAATATTTCCATCACTATATACATTTTTCTCCTGGTTCTGGTCACTTCACATAGGCACCCATTCATATCATATAAGTCTTTTTAGGTTTTTCTTAAAACATCCTGCTCATATTTTCTTATGACAATAGGATTCCATCACAATCAAACACCACAACTTGTTTAGTCATCCAGCAATTGATGGGCATCCCCTCAGTTTCCAATTCTTTGCCACCACTAAAAGAGCTGGCATAAAAATTGTTAACATGGACTCTATAATGAATATACTGTATGTTATAACTTCCTTTCTTCACAAAGGAGCAGGATACTGGAACAACACAACAACTAGCCAATTGGAACATTTCGGAGGCTCAGAGATGCTTTATGTACCAGTGATTCTTTGTCAGTGAACTCCAGTCAAATTTGGAGATACTTGTTGGTGCCAGAAACTAGAGCCTTGATCAGCTCAAGGACAACCTTGCTCAGGTTCCAAATGTCCTGCTGCCTGATTTACTGTGTCTACAGATATCTTCTCCCTAAATCCCCACTTCCATGGCTGAAAACTTCTAGGAACTATATTATTTCACCCTTTTCTTAGACCCTTTTGAGCAGCCAAGTACTCTCTAAATCTCTCTGCTTCCTTGCAGGATCTTCTCTCCCCTGACCCTTTGGGCAGAGTTCCAATTTGGTTTTCAGAATAGTTTAATTACTTCACAACGCCACCAACAATGTATTAGTGTCCCAATTTTCTAATATCCCTTCCATCATTTGTTACTTTCCTTTTTTGTCATATTAGTCAATCTGATAGGGATGAAGTAGTACTACAGAATTGTTTAGATTTGCATTTATCTATTCAATAGTGATTTTGAACATTTTTTCATGTAACTTATGGATAGTTTTGGTTTCTTCTTAAAACTTCCTGTTTATATCTGGCCATGTATTAATTAGGGAACAACTTGTATTCTTATATATTTGACTCCATTCTCTATGTATTTTTAAAATGAGGCTTTTATCAGAGGAAATTATTATAAATTTTTCCCCAGTACCCTGCTTTCCTTCGAATTTTGGCCCTAAAAGAAAAAAGACAACCTAGATTTGTTTATGCAAAATCTTTTCAACTTAATGAAATCAAAGTTATCCATTTTATGTTACAGGAGCAACCTGCTAATGGCTGCTGGGTGTTATAGGAGTCACCTACTAGTGGCTGCTGGGGATCTAATTCTGATCAGCAGAATAGATCCCTTCATGTGAGAGGATGATAACAATTCAAAGAGACTTAGAGGCAGTTGCATTCTCTGACATCTCTCCTCTTCCCTCTTCCCTCCAATTTATTTAATTCCTGACTCACAAACAACATCTGAGTCAATAAAGGTTGACTTGCAATTCTTTCAAGTGTATTATGATTCACAGCTGTGGGGGCACTTGCCCTTAGGCATGATCCTTAACAATTTTATATCCTGTAATAGTCTCTCTTGTTTTATCATAAATCCTTCTCTTATCTATAAGTCTAGCGTGTAAGCTATCCTATTCTCCCATAATTTATTTATGGTATCATTCATTATATTTAAATCACATAACGATTTTTTTTTTTTTTTACTTTCTCTCTTCACACCTTATATGGTGTGAGATCTGTGAAGATCACGTATTTTAAAATCAGCCAGAGTCAGGAATTCAGGTTAGGGGAAAATCGTCTATCTTTATTCTCAGTGAGGAAGGATCAGAGGTGGAAGAAGAATCGGCAATAGCAATGTGTGCAGCTGAGTCAAGAAGCTAGCTAGACCAGCAGCCACACGACCAGCAGCTAGGAGTATGGAACCCAGGCCCCATCTCCCCCAGCTTCTCTTCCTGTCTCTCTCTGCCTCCACCCACCAAAATCATCATTTCCTATACAACACATCAGGACTTGCATGGAGAGTGGGCAGGGACCATTCTTTATCCAAGCATGTATATTAATAGAGTATTAGCCCAATTACTATTTGGCCTCACGTACTTGAGACCTCAGTGCATCAACTCAAACCTCAGCCCATTACATCTCCCCTTTCTTTTATTTTAGAACACAGGTGGTCATGCCATCCCTGACTCCTCAGGAGGTCAGAGCCCCAAGGGAGGTGATCACAGCCTCCTAACTTCCCAGGGAAGGAGGTGAAAGCACCGAAAAGGAGGTGATCACAGCCTCCCTGACTTCTCAGGAAAGGCGGTGAAAGCAGTAAAAAGGAGATGATCACACCCTCCCTGACATCTCAGGAAGGGCGATGAAAAGCACCAAAGGGAAGTGGGCGTTGCTAGCAGGTTTCTGGGCTGAAGGGTCTTATTATGCACAAACCCATCAGCATGGGAGGTATTACACAAGCACATAGCAATAACACAGAGGCTATTAGAGATGACTCTCCCCACAGTCAGTGCAGGCTCAATGTGTGTAACAAACATGAATTGTACACGCAAGTAGCGGAATAGCAAACAATATAAATCAACATGGTGTTGGAAAAGATCACCAGAAGTCCTAGAAGGAGGGTATTAAACAACAGTCACACATGCACCTTCTTCAGCAGCAAGAAGATAGTCCAAAACCAATCTATTGTCCATTGCTTCACATGTCAGGGAATCCAATGATCCCCTGAGTTTTGAAGTCCTGCAAAAGTCTTTTTATGTGTTAGGGAATCCAATGATTCCAGCAGATTTTGAAGTGCTGTAACAGTCTTATCATTTCTCAGAGAATCCAATGATTCCTGAGGTTTTCAAGTCCTATGTCTCAGAGAATCCAATGATTCCTGAGGGTTTTCAAGTCCCACAACAATCTTATCATGTCTCAGAGAATCCAATGATTCCTGAGGGTTTTCAAGTCCTACAATCTTTGATGTCCATGAGTCAAATGCCAAAACTGCCACGCTCTTTCAATGGTGAGCACAATCAGCAACAGAACCACCCGATATTTCTTGGGTCTTCTCCTTTGTTTCAAGGGTCTGCTCTGTCTCTCTGCGATGGACAATGCGAATATGGCTCGTTGGCACCCATCTGATTCCTTCTCCACCTGTAGAGATACAAGCAAACCCTCTCCCCAAAGCAGTTAGCCTATCTGGTCCTTTCCATTCACCACTTTCTGGGTCTCTCCACATCATCTGGCGATTATCTAAAGATAGTGGAGCTGCTCGCACTGGACACTGACCTTCCAGTGGGTTATAAAACCTGTCTGCTGGAGCCAGTGCATCTTTGTCAAAACTCAAGAAGTTAATAGTATAAAGAGCTAGATTTAGAAGTTCTCTAGGGTTACCTGTGGCTCCCCCTTTCTTTTGTTTTTGGAGGAGCGTCTTAATATCTCTGTTTCTCCTCTCCACTATTGCCTGTCCTTGAGGATTAAAAGGTATGCCCGTGGTGTGTAAAATCTTATACTGTGCACAAAATGTGTACAAAATGTTTCGAAGTATAAGCAGGACCATTATCTGTTTTATTGCTTTGGCACACCTGCTTAAAAACCGAAGTACTCATTTTTAACCCTAATTGCTGTAAAACGTCTCTTCCCACAGATTGATGGGGATTTTTTCAACTATAAAAGGAGTAAAAACTCCTGTTTTGCCTTCAAAAGTCCATCTCATAGGGGCAGCACTAACTTCAGCTGCTGTTGATCCCCCTACACCAGACATGTAGGTGTCTGCTTTAATCTTTGGCCAGTGACTGGGCCAATTGGCACCTCTAATGACCATCCGATCTGCACCAGTGTCTACCAATCCTTCCAATGGAAGGCCATTTATATAGATCGTGAGCATAGGTCGGTCAGTTGTTACAGTTGCTGTCCAATATATTGCTGGATTTTGTGATCTGAAATCAGAATCTGGTGACTATCACCAAGCTGCTTATTAGGATTCTGTATGAGTAAACCTGATGCTACTATTTCTCCTGGGTGATAAGTCACACATTGTCTGCCTGTATTGGTGACTGGGATATTATCTACACATTTCCCAGTTTCCACATCAGTGTGTGGATGGACACTGTTTTGTACGTACTCTCAGGAGGTAAAATGGTCAAACCTACTGTGCCTGGAGGCAAGGGATCCATAGGCTGGAGAGGAACAGATTTCACCTCTCCAGAGGGTATCTCAGTTGTCTCAGCTGCATACAACTCTATTCTCCCTAATTGTAATCCCTTTCTCCCATCAGGTTGCTTCCTGGCTAATTGATTGTGTAATCCCTTTCTCCCATCATATGGCTTCCTGGCTGATTGGTCATATTGGGGTATTGGCCGTCTAGGCACTCTCTGGGTGCACCATTGGCTGCCATCATGCCCCAAGTGTTTTTGCCTGGGGCCCTGGGGCTGGGCCCCTCATCCCGTTTCCCTGAACCTGTCTACATTCTAAGGCCCAATGGAAGCCTCTGTTGCATTTTGGACATGAGGTACTGGGTTTTAATCTCCCACCCTGTTTTCTCACTCTGCCTCTATACCAACATTGAGCTTTCAGATGCCCTACTTTACCACAGTGAAAGCATTGACGTGTCTCTCTAGAAGTCCCTTGCCAGAAGGGACCCTGTCTACCCATGTTGGGATCTTGGGAAGTCTGCATCATAGTCTGGCTATAAAAGGCATTTGTGCCCACTGTGGCACAGCGTCTTATGAACTCCTCTAAAGGAGCATCCTTGCACAGTCCTAGTATAATCCTTCTGCACACCTCATTAGCATTTTCCTTAGCAAGTTGCCTTATTAAAACATCTGTTGATGAATTTTCCCCATTAGTTCTTGTGATAGCAGTCTGCAAATGTCCCACAAAGTCAGCAAAGGGTTCATCTGGCCCTTGTGTTATTTTTGTGAAGGCCTCACCTTTGTCATTTTTATTGTGAATCGAAGTCCACACTTTGATAGCATTAGCAGCAATTTGCTCATATGCTGCTACTGGATAATTAATCTGTGCTGTGACGTCTGCATAGGGACCTATACCTGTTAGTAGGTCATAGGTGATCTCAGCATGAACAACATTTTGACTATTTTGTTGGGCTTGTATCCTACAGAGCTCACTATATTCAGAAAGCCACATGTAATTTTGTCCAGGTTCTAGGCATACTCTTGCTATAGATTTCCAGTCATTAGGAGTCAAGATTTCAAAAGCCAAATTCTGTAATAGCATCTTAACATAAGCTGATGTAGCCCCATAAAGAGTGCAAGCCTTTTTCAGGTCTTTGATGATTTCTATGTTAAAAGGGGCGTATCTTGACTTTCTTGACCTGAGGCATTAAACTGGGAAATTACAGGAAAGATATGTGGCTGGAGCTCCCTGACATCCACGCCCTTTTCTTTGGCCTTCATTAAGCCCTCTTGTAATCTACTCATAATTGGATACTGGGGGGGAGGTGCTGGTGCTGTCACTGCCCCCACTGCTCTTCCTCCCTCCATCTCGGAGGATGGAGTTGATGGAGGAGAGTCAATCACTTGCTCCTGAGGTGGGGCTGAAGCTGCCTCCTGAGGTGGAAAGTCACCATACCCTTGCTCACTTAAGTCTCCATGCCCTGTGGGGATATGGTCATTAATCTCTTCATTGCCTTCCTCCTTAATATCAGGCTTTCCTATTTGGCTACTTGGAGAAGCAACTTTTTTCTTTCTTCTAGGAATAGGGTTTCTTAGTGCTAACTGAATTATATTGTATAAATAGAATGCCTCGATGGAAATTGAATGAGGACCGTTTTCATTGTAATATGCAAACAGCTGTTGTCCAACCAGAGACCAGTTATCTTGAGCAGTTATCTGCTCCTGCTCTACAAACCAAGGGGAGATGCGGTTTAATATACCCAGAAGTTTAGCTACCTGTTCCCAAGTTATAAGTAGCCCTTGTCCTTCTATCAGCTTAAGCATGCTTTCTATAGCCACTTGTGGGTGGGGTTGAAGGGGTTGAAGGGGTTGGGGCGGGGATGGAGAGTCTTTAGCTAGCATTTGTCCCATTTTAGCCAAAAAAAGATTACTGGTTTAGTTTTTAAGAAAATAAGTTCCCTGTTTGTCTATTAACAATACTCACCCAAGTTCCTGGTCACCGGAGACTTCTTCAGTCCTTGGTTCCCACCATTGGGTGCCAAATGTGAAGACCGTGTATTTTTAAATCAGCAGGAGTCAGGAATTCAGGTTAGGGAAAATCGTCTATCTTTATTCTCAGTGAAGAAAGATCAGAGGTGGAAGAGAATCGGCGATAGCAATGTGTGCAGCTGAGTCAAGAAGCTAGCTAGACCAGCAGCCACACGACCAGCAGCTAGGAGTATGGAACCCAGGCCCCATCTCCCCCAGCTTTTCTTCCTGTCTCTCTCTGCCTCTACCCACCAAAATCGTCATTTCCTATACAACACATCAGGACTTGCACGGAGAGTGGGCAGGGACCATTCTTTATCCAATCACGTATATTAATAGAGTATAGCCCAATTACTATTTAGCCTCACGTACTTGGGACCTCAGTGCATCAACTCAAACATCAGCCCATTACAGAGATCTTGCTCTGAACCTAATTTCTGCTTTTTAGCTTTCCTAGCAGTTTTTGTCAAATACCAAGATCTTGTTCCATAAGCTTGGATTTTTGGGTTTATCAACACTAGATTACTATGGTCATTTATTATTATGTATCATATACCTAATTTGTCCACTGATCCACCACTCTATGTATTAATCAGTACCAAATTGTTTTGCTAATTACTACTTTGTCATATAGTTAGAGATCTGGTACAGCTAGACCATCTTCCATCACATTTATTTTTCATTGATTCCCTTGATATTCTTGACCTCTTATTCTTCCAGATAATTGTTTTATTTTTTTCTACCTCTATAAAATATTTTTGGTAATTTTATTGGGATAACACTGAATTAGAATAATTTAGGCAGAATTGTCATTTTATTATATGGGCTCAGTCTATCCATGAGCAATTAATTTTTCTCCAATTGTTTGCATCTAAATTTATTTCTGTGAAAAAAAAAAGTGTTTTATAGGGGCAACTAGTTAACACAGTGGATAGAGCACCAGCCCTGAAGTCAGGAGGACCTGAATTCAAATCTGGTCTCAGATACTTAATACTTATAGTGTGTCACACTGAGCAAGTCACTTAACCCCAATTGCCTCAGCAAAAAAAAAAAAAATGTTTTGTAATTATGTTCAAATAGTTTCTGTGTTTGGCATGTAGACTGCCAAGCACTTTATATTGCCTATGGTTATTTTAAATGGAATTTCTCTTTCTATCTCTTGCTGCTGCTGGACTTAGTAGTATATAGAAATGCTGGTGACTGATGTGGATTTATTTTATCTCCTATAACTTAAGTTCTTATTTCAACTAGTTTTTTCAATTGATTCTCTAAGTTTCTCCAAGTATACCATCCTATCATCTTCAAAGAGTGATGGTTTTGTTTTCTCATTGTTTATGCTAATTCCTTAAATTGCATTTTCTTCTCTTATTGCCATATCTAGCATTTCTGTTAAAATATTTAATAATAGCCAGAATAATGGGCATCATTGCTTCACCCCTGATTGCATTAAAAAGGTTTCTAGCTTAGTTCCATTATAGATTATTCTTGCTATTTATCTTTACATAAATACTATTTATCAGTTAAGGAAATTCATTTTATTTGTATGATCACTGATTTAATAAGTATCGTATTGTGTCAAAAGCTTTTTCCACATTTATAGAGATAATGTTATTTTTATTAGTTTTATTATTGAGGTCGTCAATTATACTAATATTTTTCCTAATATTGAATCAGCTCTGCATTCTTGTTATAAATTACATCTGGCCATAGTATATGATACTTGTAATCTCCCTACTATGCTATCCTTGTCAGCATTTTATTTAATTTTTGTTTGCAAGAATATTCATTAGGGAAACTGGTCTATAATTTTCTCAGCTTTTGCTCTTTCTTTTTTAGGTATCAGTACTGCATTTGTGTCATAAAAGGAATTAGGCAGAGTTCCTTTTTGCCCATTTCCCCCAATAGTTTACATAATGTTGGAATTGATTGTTCTTTAAATAATTGGTAAAATTCACTTGTGAATCCTTCTCAGCAATTTTTTTGAGGACTCATTGATAGTTTGTCCATTTATTTATTATTTAAGTATTCTTATTATTTATTATTTAAGTATTAGATAATTATTTAAGTATTCTATTTTCTCTTCTATCAACCTGGGAAGTTTATATTTTTGTAAATATTCATCCATTTCATTTAAATTGTTAGATGTATTGGCATATAACTGGGGTAAATTGCTTCTTATAATTGCTTCAATTTCCTCTTCATTGGTAATAATTTATCCTTTTAATTTTAAAATAGGTAACTTTGTTTCCTTCTTTTTTTCCTTTTTAAATCAAATTAACCAATGGTTTGTTTTGTGTTGCTTTCCCCTATAAAACCAGCTCCTACTTTTATTTATTAGTTCAATGGCTTTCTTCCTCTCAATTTTATCAATCTCTTTTTTGATTTTCAGAATTTCTAATTTCGGATGGGGAAAAGGTTAATTTGTGGGGGGGGGTGTTTCAATTTTTAGTAACATGCCAAATTCACTGAACTGCTCTTTCTTGATTTTATTGATGTAATCATTTAGAGAGATAAATTTCCCCCTAAAAATTGCTTTGGCTCCACCTCATAAATTTTGGCATGCAATCTCATTGTTGACATTTTCTTTAATTAAAAGAGAGAAAGTGGGGGGAGGACACAAAGACAAAAAAGGGGCAGGATGAGGGAAGGAAGAAAGAGGGGGAGGGTGATTTTCCTGGGTCAGTTGTTTTTCCTATTAGGTATTTTACATTTTCTTCTATTTTTTTATTCTTTTTAATTTGATTGATTCTTGATGCCTCATAGAGTCATTAACTTCCACTTAAGACAACTCTAACATTTAAAGTATTATTTTCTTCAATTAGCTTTTGTACTAATTTGTACTCTACTCTTCAAGGAGTTGTTTTCCTTAGTATATTTTTGTATCTCTTTTTCCATTTAACCAATTCTACTTTTTAAGCAGTTTTCTAAGCTTTTGACTCTGTTTTCATAAGTCTCTTGCATCACTCTCACCTTTTCCCAATTTTTTTTCCTATCTCTCTTATTTGATTTTTAAGTTCCTGTGTGAGCTCTTCCGTGAGTTCTTTCTGGGTTTTAAGATCACTTTCCATTCATATATATATAGATTTGTACCCATAGGTGTTTTGACATTGATGTCCACTTCTGAGTTTGTGTCTTGGTATTCTCTCCTTGTCATCATAATAACAACAACTTTCTCTTCTTGAGGAACTCTCCTCCTCCTCTTCCTCCTCTTCCTCTTCCTCCTCCTCCTCCTCCTCCTTCTCGTTCTTCTTTGTTCTTCTTTGTTCTTCTTCTTCTTTGTTCTTCTTTTCTTCTTCTTTTTGTAAATTTCAAGGTCTCTGGATTTCCCCCACAAATAGAACAAATTTGCACCTCAGGAAGAACATACATTGGTGAAAAACCAAGAAGACTTAGGGTAGAACTGGGGTCCTGCTGATACAACACAAGAAGATCTGAAGAAAGTCCTGAGCCAGGGATTAACTTGTCTGAAGTACAAACACTTCCAAATTAGCTCAGCAGAAATATCAAATGCTGACCCCTCAAGCCAGCTAGGTGTGGCTGGAGCCTCAGCAGAAACTACAAAGACCTTCATCTCTGGGACTGTTTGTTAAGTAAGGTTTGAGTCCTGGAAGATGAAATGAACTTGATTGGGAGGCCAGGCCAAACTGTGCTGCTGAGACACAGTCCTGGGAGGGAAGAGACCAGCACCTGGTGTGTGCAGAAATAGTGGGAACACTGTTGGGTGTAGAAAAATGCAGGAGGGTGGAGCTCTCGGTTTGAAGTTTCTGGTCAGAGTGTAGAGCTGAAGGTAAGCTTGAGGCACCATTTCCCACACCATGATTAAAGGTGTTTATACTAATATCTCATACTTTTAAAAATGAACCAGTAAAGAAGAAAGACTCCACCATTGAAATAGATTATGGGAACAAGGAAGACTGGGGTTCATCTTCAAAGAAGGATACTTTAGTGTAAAAAAAAAAAAGCGTCTACCCCAAAGAGTAATGTAAAATGGTTCCTTGGCCAGAGAAAATTTATAGAAGGACTCAAAAAAGAATTTAGAAATAAAATGAGAGACATTGAGGAAAAACTAAAAAAGTAAAATAAAATAAACACCATCCAAAAAAACCAAAAAGATTATTAAAAAAGCAACTAGAAAAGGAGATACATTCTCAAAGATGAAAATAATTCTTTGAAAATTAGAATTGGGCAAGGAAAGCAGTGAAGCTATGAGAAACCAAGAAATAACAAAACAGATTATAAAGAAAGAGGAAATAGAATATGAAACATTTTATTAGAAAAATGAAAGATTTGGAGAATAGATCAAGAAGAAAAATATAAGAACAATTAGACTCTCACAAAGTTGTGACCAAAAAGATAACCTTAACACAATAATGCAGGAAATAATCCACAAAAGTTGTCCTGGAGTGAAAGAACATGAGGGGAAAGTAGAAATAGAAAAAAAAAATCCATTGATCACCAGCTCAAAGAGATCTTTTGTGGAAAACATACATGAATATTATTACCAATTTTCAAAAACCCCTGATCAAAGAGAAAATTTTGCAAGAACAAGAAAAAGACAATTCAAATAAGTTAGAAATACAATTAGAATTATACAAGATTTAGCAGCAGCCAGAATAAAAGACCACACATCCTGGAATCACACCTACTGACAATCAAAAGAACTAGGCCTGTGGCCAAAAATATCATATCCAACAAAATTATCTATAATTTTGAATGAGAAAAAATGAACTTCAATGAACTTGTAAATGAAACTGAAGATTTCAGGACTTTCTATCAACCAAACCTGGACGTAATAGAAAATTTAACATACAAGATCCAAGATCAGTTTAAAGTTATTCAACATTGACAAATTGTTTATGGTTTTTTTTTACTTGGGAAATGTATAGCATATGTTTAAAATTGACATCAACAATGGAGCAGCTTAAAACAAAGATAGGGCAAAGTTAGGGTAAAAATAGTAATTATGTCATATGTAGTATGACATATATAAAATAGTAAATATATCAAATGAAATGCAGAGGAAGAATAGAGACAGAGGCATTAGGTGGGGAGGAGGGCTTATAGTTCTGAAAATTGGAAGAAGATTATGTAATAGTAAGGCAAGTTATGGAGCAGAATTTAATTAAAGAGTCATCAGGGATAGGAAAGACTGTATGTATGTATGTGGAGGGGATATACGTATGTATATATCTACATAAATTTATCTTTTCTTAATTGCACTTGCTTGGGGGTGGAGGTTATGAAAGAGAGAAAAAAGAATAAAGTAAATAAGGTGTGCAGCAGAAAACCAAAAAACAATTTACAAGGAAGTAAAGAATAAATTAACATTTATGAATATAATTTCTTCTAATATATGTATATTATATATATATACATATGTACTTTCTTGATTTGGTAATTTGTTATGTATTTTGAATCCTCCCTAATATTCTGCTGAACACATGACAATGTTCTCTTTTGTTTTCTTTTATTTTTCTTACTATGTTTTTTCAATAACAACAAGCAAAAAAAGATTGTCTCCCATTGCATTCAGGGCTATTACCAGTCTTTTTGATCTATATCTTGCCACTGAACTCTGATGACTAGAGGAAAGAGTGAAGTTAAAAAACTGCACAATTCTGCCTCACTTAAATCCTATTTACTTGCAAATCACATCACCCTCCTATTATTTTGATCCTCTTTGAGAATAAAGGGCAAACAACAGCAATTGCCCATTAATTAGGATTGATTTTCACCTATCACATCTCCTTTTCCAAAGGTATTTAAGCATTCAGTAATCTCCCTGGTCTTTGGTTACTGAAAAAGACAACTAAGCATCAATTTATTATTTGTTAGCCAAATTAATACATTGATCATTAATTGCTCAGAAACTCTGTCTCTCAGGTTTTTCATTTATCACAGCCTATGCTTTTGTTGGTTCTACCACTCCAGAATTCATTTCAAGGAGTTATTTTAAGAGTTGTTTGGAGGGGAACTTCAGATAAATTCAAATAAGCTGCTGCCCCTACTCCATCATCTTGGCTCTATCAGTAAGACTTCAAATGAAATATAAGCTTGTTGCTGTTCTTGTTCAGCCTTTTTATTCATGTTTGACTCTTTGTGAGCCCTTTTGAGATTTTCTTGGCAAAGATATTAGAGTGATTTGGCATTTCCTTATCCAGTTCAATTTGTAGATAAAGAGCCAAGATAAACAGGGTTAAGTGACTTTTCTGGGTTCACACAGCTAGTAAGTTTTTGAGGCCATATTTGAGGACGCGGAAAAATTAATTTTCCTGGTTCCATTCCTGGCACTCATGCATTGTGTCACCTAATTCACCTGAAATATAAACTTGAAATCCACATATAGAAAAATACTCTAAGTCACCAACAATAATATAAAAAAAGAAAACAGAAAACAAAATATAAAAAACAATCTTGATTTGCCTCTAGCCCCTCTGGGGACAAAAAATAAAAAGAGAATAGTTGAAGAGGCAATGGTAGAAAAGCAAACTAATGTTGGGTAGAACAATGAATAGATTCAAATATTTTGGGAAACAATTTAGAGCTCTATTCAAAAATGGCACTGAAATGTGCATATTCCTTATCCCTTGAATGCCCAAGCACAATAAAGAAGCACCAACATAGACAAAATGATATTTTTTGTTGTAGAATGGAACAGAAAACAAAATGATTTCTCATCACTTTATTGTATTATATGGATATAATGTTAAACTTACACTGTACAAAATAGTAAATATGAAGAATACAGAGAACCTTGGGAAGACCAGTATAAGAATAGGAAGAAAACTACATTGCTATATTTTAGCCTGATATTTTAGCTAGATGAGAACATATTTCAAACTGTCAAAAGACTTTAGATTCAGTGTGAAAAGGCTTTGAAAATCATTTGATGACATGAAATATCACTAGATGAGAGATCCGTTCTAGATAGCTATGGGATTTTATTATATCCTCTGAATTCTATATAAAATAAGAATTTTCTGGACCAGGAGACTTTTCCAGAAAATAGTGTATTTGATTTTCCAGACCATATATAAAGAGGAAATGCTTGAGGACAGCAAGTATGTACAATAAGAGGCCTCAGATTTGCTCAAATCCCTAGTAAATTCCCAACGCCCAAAATATTTTTTATAGGATAAGTACCCTCCATCAAAGTCCAGCTTCAAGCTTCCCATTTTCCCTATTCATATCCTAAAATCTTCTTGGATCAGTTAATGATAATGTTTATAATGGGAGTCTAAGAAAAATTGGCCTCATAGTCACTGTTTAAGATATACTTCTTGAACACTCCATGAATAGCAGAAATAAGACTTCCAGAAACAAGCTTAAGATACTCCTTTGCCAATTTTCTCTCCAATCTTGTGACTACTTTTCCATAACTTTATGTGTATTAGAATAAATCATACATTTAGAGGAAAATGTTTTACACAAACTTCCCTCATTATATTACTTTAGTAAATACTTTTTTAAAAAAAACTTAAGGCAGGATAGGATTTTTAACCAATAATTTTTGTTGGGGAATAGGGTAGAGCATACTATTGAATTTTGAAAGAAAAAAGAGTACCTAACCAAGCTCTGAGGATCCTACTTGTCAGTAAGAGTAAGAGGTAGAATGAGGATACCTAGAGAATTTATGGGCTACAGTTGTATGAACCAATGCAGAGTAAAATGTAAAATGAGCAGAAGAAAAGGAATATTAAATATCTCCCTAAAAAAAGTTCATAACAAAAGTATGTAATCACCATTCAACCCTCTTTTTTTGTTCTTCTTTGTGTATTAAAATGGTTTATTGGTGATTGTTGAGTTGACAATTGGAAAGGTCTCTTAAGAGGGAAAAAGAGTAAACTAGTTTGTGGATTTTACAGGATAACATAAGAAAGGGTGGAAGGAAACATCTGTTAGAGCAGACTGGGATGAGATTAAGAAAGCAAAATAACATGAACTAAATGGTGATTTAAGATAGAAGGGGGAAAATAAAGCTAACATAATAGAATTTAATGGAGGAAAGCAGAGCATTGTGACCTTATATGTGAATGAATTAAACTCTCAAATTAAATGAAAGAGAATGGCAGATTGAGTAGTCAAATAAAACCTGATAATTGTCTGCATAAAAAGACACATTTGGAAAAATAACATACATAGACAGTCAAAACAAGGTACTGGAACAAAATTTATTATGCTTCAATAATTACAAAAATAAGAGAGTTGCAATCATGTTTTCAGATAAAGCAATTCTTTACTCCCCACATTTTCAATCACTTAACAAACTTTGTTATTTCTACTTTACAATACCTCTTGACTCTGCCTCCTTCTCTCTATTAAGACTTCATCACCACTTGACGCAGAATCTGACCCAATGATCCCCATTCAATTTTTTCATTTTCCAAATCAACCTTTCTCTTAAGAGTAATTTTCTTCAATAGAAAAAAAATCATGAAAACAATATATATGCCCCTAAAATCTTTGGTTTCTGTCCCAAGAATCTGTCTGAGTATCATTTATACAAATGTGAATCACCAGAAGAGGATAGTAATAATTCAATCAGACAAGTCTCAGCAAGATGTCTGTCCCATTTTGTACACATGCTCACAGAAGACAGCGGACTTCTCTTTTGTTGTTATCAAGTTTTTAAATAGCTTTGCTAGGAACTCTCAATAGGGAATCACCAGCCATTACGTTTCATCTTCCTTTGACATTTACTGAATAACTTATTAACTGATACCACCTGTGGATCCATGTTGTTATTTCTTGGAAAGCAAATGGCTGTTTTTTTATTTAGGACAGTCAACTCCCCCCTCTTTGGGATGACTCTCATATTTGCATCTTAGCTCCAAATGTTCAATAGTCTTTTTCCCTTTCTCTGCCACTTAGCATTTTTCCATTTTTCCTGACATACACTCCTACCTTATCAAGTTTTTTTGTTTGTTTTCATATTGAAAAACTTGCTTTTTGTGATTGTTGTTTTATTTTAAGGAATACTTCATTTTTCTAGATAACCTCTAGAATGAAAAAGCTTTCCTCAAACCTATTTTCCTTCATTTGTATGAGAGTGACCAACTTTCAATTTAACCATACATCCCAGCAACTTGGACAAGACAGAAATACTAATATTGTATTTTCTTTGAAATTCAATTCAAGTTTCTTCTTGATCCCCATAAGTGGTCAAAGTAAAATTATCAGTCCTTACAATTCTTGCTAGAAAACAACTGTGCAAATTTCATGTTCTACTCATTTAATCTTCTTAGCATCTTGTTAGTACCTTAACAGCCACACCCAATTAAGTTATCTTTTTCTTACTAAAATTTTACACTGGCTTACCAAATTTTTTAACTTACTTGTCTAATCTACCTTTTAAAAATCAATTTTCTTCTCCTTGAATGCTTTTAGCTCTTGTGTTTCTCCTTTAACTCTAGTCCTTCTTCTTCTATTCCATCTCATTCAGATTAAATCTTTCTTATCCCTTCTCATTCTCCTTTCTCTTCTCTTGCTCTCATCCTTCTCATTCCCTTTCTACTCTCCTTTTTTCCTTATTACTCTCTTACAAATTTGCCTTAAATCTTCCAAAAATTTCCTCCCAATTTTGTCCTTTTGTCTACATCATTCCCAAACCCCTGGAATCATCTATTATTCTTTGCCTTCTAATTCTTTTTTGGCTCTAGTTTTTCTCCTCCTTTCTTCACATGACTTTCTCTCATGAAAGCAGGAAGTGGAATGATCTCAATTGTCCTAGATGAATTTGCCCAGTTGAATCCTCAAGGTTATGCTTTGTCTTACACATACCCACACTCTCTATTAATTATAGCATTCAGTATGTCTCAAATTCAGAGGCAAGATGCATATAGAAAAACATGAAATTAAACTGAACAAGACCTTCTCTACCACTGATGAACTTTTCCTTTACTCTCTTTTAGTGTTAAAAATGAAATGATACCCTTAGATTAGTACACCAGTGCATATAATGACAGCTCTTATTAAGTACTTGCACTATATTTGCTTTTTGAACCCTTTTTATCCTCAATTTTAGGAGTTGCTCTTTGATGGGTATGTTACCCTAATAATTTATTAAGAACATTTGATTTTTGTTTCTATTCCAATGTGTTATATGCCGAGAGAGTCTTGTCAATTATATAGCTTTACATAGAAAATCTATTTAATTTTTCAAAATACCAGGTCAGAATACAAGCTTGTTATTAACTGAAGAGAGAAAGTATTTTTAAAGCCTATTCAGGAAAATAAGTGCCTGAATATGAATCTGAGAGTTAAACCATTTGAAAAGTTTAATGAAGCTAATAGGACAACATACAGTTTGGGTTTTTTTTAAGATGAATTATCCAGATGGTTAAACTTCCACAAGAACTGTTATTAGATCTAAAATAACTGAAGTGACTAAGTTGATCCTCTCTAAGACTCCTGACCCAGAATGCCCTGACATATAAGATATATTCCATGAAGGTTTGGAGTGATTAAACACCAATACAGATGATTCTCAGATCTATTTATACAGCCTCACCAACTGCCTCTTGTATATCCTGAATTGGATGTCTCAGACATCTCAAACTCCCTATATCTAAAACAGAACTCATTATTTTCCCCAAAATACTCTCTACTTTTCCCAACTTCTCTCTTGTTAACTCGGCCAGGCTTAAAACCTCAGTGCCATTCCATATCTATTACCAAGTCTTGTAGTTTCTACCTTCATAACATCTTTCTTATATTTATCTTTTCTCCATGAATACAGCCACCAAGATACTAGAGCAAATCAACATTACTTTATGCCTGGACCATTACTACTGCTCACTGATGAATCTCCCTTCCTCAAATCTCTCCCTACCCTCTGAACATCTTTCACTCAGATGCCAGGGATTTTCCTAAATTTCAGGTATGATTATATCATCATTCTGCTCAATAAACTCCCATGGCTTTGTATTTCCTCTGAGACCAATTATAAACTTCTCTGTTTAGCTATGAATGTACTTAAAATTCTGTTCCTCTACTACCTTTTCAGTTTTCTAGCATTCTACAATAGAACTACCTTTTCCTTCTTACTTCTCCTTGTCCCTGACCTCCCATTTCCCAACTCCTACCTTGTTGTTGGTTGTCCCCCTTGTGTGAAGTGCTCTCACGTCTCCACTTCCTGGCTTCCCTCAAGACTAGCTCAAATCCCACCTTCTACAAGAGGTCTTTTCCTACTCTCTAGTCTTACTTCTGAGATTATTTTCCATTTACACTTCTTTTGAATCTACCATTTTCTTAATAGAGTACTTTTTCTTAAAGGATCTGAAAACATTTTGCAATCTAAGGTATAGATTTTTTTATCATTATTGATTCTATATTATATATGTAATAAGATATAAAATATAAAGAGCTGACCTCAAAGTCAGAAATATCAGGGTTCATATTATTTTGTCTCTGACCTATACTAAAAGAAATCATTTGATCTTTTGGTGCCTTAGGCAGCTCAACAGCAATATTGTTTTAAGAATAATTTTGAGAAACTAAATCATTTTGACTATTACATATACCCAAATTACCTACAAAGGACATAAAGGAACTCATGAATAAAAGTATATATACAATAATTTTATATATATACACATACATATACATATATAAAAAGTGTGTATGTATATATATATATAATATATATATATATATATATTATATATATATAGTATATGTATGTGTATCTAATAGCCATATGTAGGGCAGGATAGGGAAAGGAATTTTTTTAAAGTGTATAATAAATTTATTATATATTTAAAAGGAAAGCAAACTGTACATAATAGATCTGCAGTTTTGTGTGCAATCATCTTTTTATTCTTATTCTGTGTTATGGAAATGTTTGTTTTATTTCATAAAGAAGTATTTTCTCACCTACAAGTACCCTATACCAATAAAATCACAGATCCATTTCTCAGTCCCTATCTCTGTTCTTTACTTATCTTCTTCTTTTTATCATAAATTCTAATTCTTTCTACACTCTTAAAGTCACGGAAATCTGGTTCTTCCTTGAAAACTTTATTTAAAGAGCCTCTTCATTTTTGTCTCTGTCTCAATTTTCTCTCCTTTCCAATCTATTTTCTACATCACTTTTTAGCCAGTGATATTCTTAAAGCTCATGACCATGTTGCTCACTCTTCTGCTCGAGAATCTCCAGTGGCTCCCTTCTGATGGTCTCTGGATGGCATCCTCCATAAAGACTGAGGTTTTATTGACCTATATAAAGAGTTTGGGTTTTATCTGTCATTCTTGACAGATTGTTAAAAGTAATGTTTCTAAACTACTTATGAAAAGTCAGAGAAAAGAGCATAAACAAAGTTCATGAATTTAAAGATAGTTAAATCTCTTCATCTCCTCAGGCTCATCATCAATCAAATTTAAAATTTACACACTCCCCACTGATTCCTCAAGGAAGAACAGTTAAACTGTGGTTTTTTGATACTCCAAAGTCACTTAAAAATATATAAAAGATAACATTTACAATCTCTGTGAGCGAGTTTATTGAAACTGATTACATACAGATGAGGAAAATAAGCTAAATTGGAGGAGATAAATTGATTTATTCAAGGAAATGTGTAGAAATTATAAGGAATAGGATCTGAACCCATACCACTGACATGAGACTTTGGATTTTTTCTACAGCCTGATGCTGCTACCCCATCTTTAAGCACCTTAGTGCCTGTCTTTGTAATGTCTCACTTGCAATAGTTGCAACAGTATAATTGGACTTTCACCTTCCAATATCTCCCCTGTCCAGTTCATCCCCAACACAGATGCCAAAAAAAATCTTCCTTCAATGCAAGTCTGAATGTGTTCCTTCTCTGCTTTGCCAATTTCTTGAAATATAACTTCAGGCATATCACTTACTTAGCTCCTTTAGGCCTCAGTTCTCTCCTCTATCACAGGAGAGTGTTGAATTAAATTATCTCAAAAATTCCTTCCAGGTAAAGTGTTCTGTGATTCTAGTAATCTATTCAAGGTTGCATGCTGAAAAGCCAAGAGTTCTTGTTTGTATGCAGTGTTAGAAATCTGCATTTCGATTTACACACAAATCAATGACCTTGTGGCATGAATTCTCTGGGTTTAAAACGCTAAATCTGGAAAATTAGGGCTGTAGATTTGGTTTATTTATCTAAATCCCAAAATGTGTGAGTGGAGGGGAAAAACAAAATGGGGTGGGTATTGAAAGGGGTGAAGGTATAAGAACAAGCAATTAAAAAATAAAATATAAATGCTTGCTTGCTAACTGATGTGAAGGAAGAGAGAGAGACAGAAAAAACCAGAGCAGGGGAGATGGTAGTTAGGCACAAATGGAAGGAGAGAAGAAGAAAAGAAGGGAGAGAAGAATCAAGTGGTACCAGTAGTTCAAATCAGAAATAATCTTTCTGATATGGGTTTGCAAAATTATAATATCTTTTCCCCTACCTTAATAACTACAATTTTTTGATAGTCTAACTAATGTCCTTTTTTAGTCTTGCAGTATAAAGAGTAAACACCAAATTTTTATCCCTGGGTCCTAGTCTTTGCTCTGATACTTGATAGCTCTATGATCTTAAAGTGAACAATTCTGAACCTATATCTATAAAGTTAATGAAAATATATACCAAAGCCTTGTTGAATTGTTAAGAGGATCAAATAAGTTTTGTAAAAAGATATATACATATATGTTCTTTATATTCAAATTCTATGCCCCTTCATTACACAGGATTCCTACTCATGATAAAGGATTGGCCAGGCACAAAACACCCTGAAAGTTGTAGTTTTTTCCAAGTTGGGCAAGAGAGGAAACTGATCCAAGCAACCTCCAGACAAAGGCAATAGAGATTTTCATATATGGCTCAGTTCAGGGAAGAAACAGAGATGAAGGGAGAGGTAGACATTGTCCCATAGAGACAAGACAAAGGTGTCAGCTTGTGTTAGTCATATTGGCAATTCCCTTCTGTAAGACCATAAGAAATTACATCTACCTGAATGGTCAAGCTAAGAAATGTGTGTGACTCTGAGAGAGAAAACTTGGAAGACAAAAATTCTGATCTGGAGATAAATTTAGCAGAAGAGAAACAAAAGGCAGTAGCCTTAGAATACTATATGAATTCTAGATAAACCAAAGTAACTGATACTGAAGATAGGATACATAAAGGTCATAGATTTCCAGAACAAAATAAACCAAAACATTTCCATATCACACTCAGGCTTTTTTTAAAAAATCCAATTAAATTGCCCAGAAATGCTAAATATAGAAAACAAAAAAGCACTGATCAATAAAATCCATAGACTGGTGTCACACACACAGACAGACACATACAACAAACATTAAGGTTTAGTAAGGCATATAGTTGTTAAGTTTCTCATTTCAGTAATAAGCAAAATATTTCACAAACATCCAGAATGAAGATTTTAAAAAAACTTTTATTTTCAAAATGTAAGCATAGTTCTCAACATTCACCTTTGTAAAAACTTTTGTTCCAATATTTTCCCTACTTCTCTACCCCCCCATACCTGCCCTTATATGGCAAATAATCCACTATTTGTTTAAAAGGTCCAATTCTTGTATACATATTTCCACAATAATCATATTGCACAAGAAAAATCAGATCAAAAAGGGAAAAAATGAGAAATCAAGCAAAAATCGAGCAAAAAAGGTGGAAATACTATGTTGTGATCCACACTCAGTCCCTGAAGTACTTTCTCTGGATGCAGATTGGAACTGGCCTGAATCATCTCATCATTGAGAAGAGCCTCGTCCATCACAGTTAATCATCACATAATCTTGTTGCTGTGTACAGTGATCTCCTGGTTCTGTTCATTTCACTCAAAATCAGTTCCTGCAAGTCTCTCCAGGCATCCCTGATCCTGCTGGTCATTTCTTACAGAACAATAATATTCCATCACATTCATATACCATAATTTATTCAGCCATTTTCCAACTGATGGACATCTACTCAGTTTCCAGTTCCATACCACTATAAAAAGAGCTGCTACAAATTTTTTTGCACATGTGAGTCCTTTTCTCCTTTTTATCTCTTTGGGTTACAGTAGAGACATTGCTGAATCAAAGGATAAGCAGATTTTGATAGTCCTTTGGGCATAGTTCCATATTACTTTCCAGAATAGTTGGATCATTTCACAACTCCACAAACAATGTATTAGTGTCCAAGTTTTCCCTCATTCTCTCCAACATTTATTATGACCTTTTTCTTTTATCTTAGCCAATCTGAGAGATACCAGGTGGTAACTAAGAGTTGTTTTAATTTGCATCCCTCCTTCCAGGACCAGGCTTACCAGCACTGTTGTAACGGCACTATTGCAAACATTGAGACTTTTCTCCATTCCTGCCAGTGCCAGATTTAGGGCTTGATGCAACCTCATTATTGTCACCCATTTGAGATCAGAATCTAAACTAGGAGTAACATCTGCATGATTTTAAAGCCTCATCAACCTGATCACAAGGTACGACAGCACTAAGGTACTAAAATGCAGCATTTTCCGTGGGTATATTCAGAAAGAACCCCTTATCTCTGCTCTATTATATCAGGTATTGAACTACTAGCAATGTTCTGGAACTAAGTCTAAGGAAGACATTCATCTTTCTGTTCCTTACAGGATGGGATTGGGATTTGGGGAAGAAGCATCGAGAATATTTAATTATGATTTTTTCTGATCTTATCCCTTTATTTCTACTTTCATTAAATTACATCTTTTATAGTCCCAAAATGTTGGCTGACCTGGATAGTGAAAAGAATGGAGGTCTAGAGCAGTATTTTAAATACATATGTTTATGTGAACTGAAATCTGTTGGAATATTCAGAAGAATATAAAGAATTTTTGTATATAAATGCTAAGTCATCCATAAGAGATCAATAACCTTGAAGAAAGCAACTAGTTCCTTATCATGAATGGTTTGCACTAATTCATAAATTGATACTGTCCTAGCTCAATATTCCTAATGATTCAGAACCTGAAGGAAAATTGAAGTTAAGGTTAATAAAGCATTTTGGCTCAGGTTTATCTGCCTTCCTTACTCCACTTCTAAACTTTTTTGTTGAAAATTCCAAAGCAAGACCCAGATATTAACTAGAATCCAAATATAGCCACTATTGCCATGGTCTGAAGCCATTGTCCTGAATCCCAACTGCTTAATCCCTACAAATATCCTGCAATCTACAGCCTAATCACAAATTACCAGTCACAAAGTTGAATCGATGCTTTTCATAATCTGCTACATTATTCAGTTATATCAACTTCAGTCTGTAAATTGAGGGAATTATTTCAAAGATGTCTTATCTACTTATATTTGCTATATATATATATATATGTATTATATATTATTCTTATTTGATCTTCACCACTACTTTGAAAGATACAAGTATTAATTCACTCATTTTGTAGGCAAGGTAATTGACATTCAAAGAGATGAGGCATGCTCAAGGGACAGAGCTAACAGACCAACTTGGAGAGCTTTTCTACCATACTCTCTTCCTTTCCTCAAAATTTTGATTCTCCTATATAGCCATCACTATTCTAGTCATTTTAAAAATATTTTAAATTAACAAGCATTTTTTCTTCTCACGTCTTCCTATAGAGAAAGGTGGAAAAAACACCTTGTAACAAATATTCTATGTAATTGAGCAAAACAAATTCCCATGTTTGCAGTCAACAAAAATTTAGCTCTCATTCTGAATACTGAATCCATCATATTTCTGCCAGGTGGTGAGAAATGTGCTTCATCATTGGTCCTCTGGAATCATAATTCATCTTCATAATCAATTATAATTTATTAGAGTTCTTATGTTTTTAATAGATGTTTTCATGATGCTATTGTTAATGTTATTATATGAATTGTTTTCCAAGTTCTTCTCATGTCCCTCTTCATCAGACTATGCTAGATGTTATGGGATATCTAAAAGAGTAAATAGGACTGGACTTGGGCAAAATTGTAAAGGAAAAGGAGGTTGTCTGTGAAGCCTTCTATTTTATTCATCCTTTTTTAATTCCTATTGCCTCCTCCTGCAACAAGCATCTAGCCTAATCAATCATTATTAATTCATTGCTTTGTATCAAGCCTTCTTGTCTGATATTTTTTTTCTTTTTATTCCTAGTATGGTTAACATATTTTTTTTCCTAGGCTTTACTATGAATGAGTTTGCAAAATCAGTTTCCTCCTTTCAGGTCAACATACCTATCCATCTGGATTGGATGTTCCAGTATCACCTTGAACATAATAGGTTCAAAAATGAACTTACCATATTTCATCCTAAAACTCTTCCTCCTTATTTACATACACACATATTTATGTTTGTAAATGTCAATGGTAAGACAGCCTCCCATTTCAAAACATTAGTTTTATATCTTTAACTCTTCCCCCTTCCTCATTTTTCATATCTAGTCAGCCACGAAGTCTTAAGCAATCTATTAATCAATAAGTATAGTATTTTTTAAGTGTCTCCTTTGTTCCAGATATTATGTTAGATCCTGGAGTTACAAAACAAAAGCTAATACAGCTCCTGACCTCAAGGAACTTATAGTTACACTGGGATAGATAACATGTACATATGCATATAGATATATACAAATATGTATATATCTGTGTGTATATATAGAATAGAAAAATAAATATAAAATGATTTTGAGGGAAAAGCCCCAATGCTATTTATTCTGCCTCCACAGTTTCTCACACATCTGTTATGTCCTCTTTATTCCTATTGCTATCACCCTTATACAGGTTCTCATTACTTCCCACATGGATGATTTTAATAGCTTAGACTATTGCAAAAATTTCAAATTTAAATATGATATAAAGCCAGGAACGATGACAGAATCTAGAGCCAAAAAGATTGCAACAGGATAGAACACTGGGATACATCAAATGAAATTAAATTTAGTAGGGATAAATATAACATCTTAAGTTCAAATATCAGCTTTGTAAGTACAAGCTGGGGAAGGTTTAGTGTGATACCAGCTCATCTGAAAAAGATCTGGAGGTTTTAGTCAACAAGAGTCAACAATGCCATATAGCAGCCAAAAACACTGATCAGATCTTAGGCTGTACTAAGAGAGGCCCAGGGCCCAAAACTACTGAGGTGATGACCCCCAGCCCCATTCTACCCTAGTCAAACCCTATCTACAATATTGTGCTCAATTCTAGGTACTACATTGTAGGGAAGGAACTGATGGACTGGAAAACTTCCAAAAGAAAGCCATGAGGATTGAAAAGGAATTCAAGATATATCGTATAAGAATAGTGGAAGGAACTAGGATGTTGAAACCAAAAAAGAGAAGACTGAGGGAACATATAATTGATTATCTGTCTTCTCATATATAAAAGGTAGTTGAGAAAAGAGATTGGATTTGTTTTTGGCCTCAGAATACACAGAACTAAAACAACATGTACATGTTGTAGAAAGACTGATTAAGATGAAGTAAGAGGAAAACTTTCAGCAATTAGAGCCATCTAAAAGTGGAGTTTGAGCAAAGGATGACTCATGTTACTTTAAGTATGTTTTACAGGGGATTCTAGTTGAATGGATTTGATGGCCACTAGGTTCCTTCCAATTGTGAGGCTTCTCTTGGTCTTTTATATTATTATTTTTCTCCTGTTCCTGTTCCTGCTGCTCCTCTTCTCCTTCCCTCTCCTCCTCCTTCATCTTCTTTTCCTTTTCCTCCTCTTTCTTCTCCTCTTTCTCTTCCTCTTCCTCCTTCTTTTCTTCTTTCTTCTTTTCTTCTTTCTTCTAAGACTTATGCCTATATTCTGACCTTCCCTATGCAAACCATAGTATGGTTTGTTTCTGATTGTCTATGTCTCTGTCTCTGTCTCTTTCTCTCTCTTTCTCTTTCATATTCAACTTTTCTCTCTTTTAGTTTTTTTTCCCTTTCCTCTCTATCTGAAGTCTCTTGTTTTGGACCTTTATTTTGCTGTTACTTTTTTCTTCTTTCATTCATCTAGATTTCAGAGCAGTTGAACTGATGGACCTCATAGCATAAGTATTAAGAATTCAATACGTTATCCTTGAAAGAATGTTCTTATGGATGAATTTTATGTTTTGCAAAGTAGATTTCTCATGCACAAATTTAGGGTATATGTGGACATATTCATTAAATCAGAATGCTTCCAAATAATTTATGTATAGTTTGATCCTGTGTGATCCTGCTGTTCAAAATTCATTTGTGTATGAGCAACTAATTGCAGTTATCTATGAATTGTACCCTACTGCCAATTATTGATGATTATGCAAGTTTCTGATGGAGCTAACTCCAAAGGATCAGTAATATTCTCATGAAATGATAGAGAAATCCTTCATACTCCTAGTAGTCCTGGCAATAAGATATAATAATATGTATATATTTAGTCAACTTGAATCTATTGAAAATTGAATAAATGAAACCAATTCATGAATATTTTAAGGTCTCTTTTGCTATTTCTGAGGCAGTGTGGCATAGTAAATAGATATCTGAATTAAGAGAGGTAAGCAGCCTCTGTCTGATACATAATGAGTGTGTGACCAAGGGCAGGTCACATTTGCAATGCCTCCTGGAAATCTCTTAAACTATAAATTGCAGATGAGTTACAAACCTTCATTTGATACAAGAGTTTCTTCACCAAAAAAAGCTCCTTTTACCAATAAAATCACATGTATAGACCAAAAATAATGAAAAAACAACAGCAGGTACATATGTTGGCTTTTCCCTTGATTTGATAAAATTGACATTTTAAAAAATCATCGATTGTGGCTCTAGTCATGCAAAATTTCTCTCCCCACTTTAAAGAGCCATTGTATTATATTGTGAACATATTTGACATCAATCATTTTAACCAAAACATCTTTCATGTATTTAAATACAAGATGCTAATTGTATCTAAGAATTTAAACTCATTTGAGTATTCCCTGAGGTCCTTAGAATATTTAAATCTTTTTTCTTTTCTTTTCTTCTAAATGAAGCCCAGGTTAGGACTATTTAATTATAATAGTTTCATTATGCTTTACTAGTCACAGTTTTGAATAAATGCATAATTATTTATCAACTTTATGACAGAGAAAACATTCCTATTTTTAATTCAAGTCTTCTTAGTAAAGAGACCAGTGTTAAAGTGAATCATAAGATTTTGCCCAAGTCCTTTTTCTGCCATGTACTAACTAGTGTGACTTTGGACATATCATTTACCTGCTTTCAATTCCATCAACCATAAAATAAATTTAATAAAATCCATCTTGCCTACCTTACAGTGTTTTATAAGGGTCAAACCAGAAAACATATATAAAATCACTTTATAAACTATTAAGTATTAAGCCAGTTAAAGGTATTACTATCATGTCCATATAATATATTAAGTATAAGAAGAAACTCTTTTCAACTTAAACTATGCTACCTACATGATCTTATGAAGAGCAATTGGCATAAAACATGACATTTTTCAAGAACATATTTCAAGCATATTAAGGATGCTATTTTTTTTTAAATAGAAATATGTCTTTCAAGTTAAAGTAGGAGTAACATTAAAATATTTTATTCATAGCTTGATGAACCTAAATGACATCTATTTATATGATTCTGCTAAAAACATAATAAAGAATACCTTCATTTTTAAAATATTTCTCCAAAAATATATTATTTATAATTTTTAGTGTAAAATTTTTATGTATACCAAAGGAGAAATATAGATTGAAGACTTAGCATTTGAATCATGAGGTTACACTGAATCAAAAGGTAAAGATAATACCCAATGAGACTGTTAAGCATAAATACAGTTATTCCTTCCACCTTGTAGCTTTCCCCTTCAGTTTCAATATTTCACAGGTCATCATAAGAAATCAAATGAGAATTCTTTGGGAGTTTTGCAGAAGTCACAGACAACATGTAAAGGCCCACAGACAATATAGAAAAATTTATTTTTCATAGTTATTTTTACGTCACATTGACCTATATTTAGTCTATGACCAAATACTTAATCCAAGTTTTATTTTAAGGTACTGTAAATAACCCATAAAAGAAAAAAAAAACAGACATTTTTGGTACAAAGGGAAAACTAAAAAATTTTATAGAGATTTTCCATATCATAGGAACACTGCACCCTAGTCCCCACAATATGAAAGAAATAACTAAAAATGAAAGATAAGATTATATCTAAGTATTTTAACATATTTACCATTGTCTTGAATTCAAATCTAAATCATAAGAACAAAATGTAAAACATTTAATACCTATGTAATATCAATTATATGCACACTTTCAGAATTAAAGAGTCAACTGAAACACAGCTAAACATTAACTTTTGAAAACAATAGACATATCTCACTGATGAAACACAAATTCCATTATCTTATGGCAACTATATAAGTGCATTGAAAACAAAAGGAACTTCAGGTCAATATAAGGAACCTAGGAAAAAGTTATACCATATTTTAGCAAACCTTCATAAAGGCAGAATAAATGAATCAAAAGGTCTTCTAGCCATAAGGAACTTAACTTCTTGAACCTAATGCTCACTTTCCCCCGGACACTAGACAGACAGACAGACTTGTGGTAAAGTGGACTCCAGTTTGTGGGATTGTTTTGTACTAACTTATACATATATACCTACAGACATTCATAAAGCATAAATAGCTATTCCTTGCACATTGCAGCTTTCTCCTTCATGATATCAATAAATCATGGGTGAGCATAAAATTGCTCATTGAAGCAGCCAGGAAGAAGGCTTTGATAATCGAGATCAATTTAGTTCCGTGGTCCCACACTCTGAAGGTAATCCAGTCAGAAATCCAAGTTATATCAAGTCCCTGAGGCTAAATTCTCCCTATAAATATCCTCATGGCCCATCCCATGGCCAGTGTCCTCCTTTGGGTCAGTCTGCCACTGGCACTCTGCCTAGTGATGTCTTTTCCCTTACCCTTCCCCCATGCCACGTTGTAACTCCCCTAACCTCCCCTAACCTCCCCTATCCCACTTCTCCTCCTTATGTCTAACTCTTTTAGGCTGCTAAGTCCCTTTCAGGATTTAGCCTGACAGCTAAGGGCATGCCCCATCCTCATCAGATACTCCCTTTCTACTTTGTAATTGTGAGTTCCATGGAGGAACTTATCTTTCTTGTTCTCTCTATTTCATACTTATTATATATATTTCATATGTCTAAAATATATAAAATCTTAGTAAATATTCATTTCTCAATGCTAATTGAATCTGTCTAATTAATTTATATCAATTGATAATCAATGGAGAGTACAACAGTTGGGGCTCATGAATGGTGGTATTAGAGAAAGTCCTTTCCAAACTTTAGAATTCTGAAGAAAGAAATAGCCAGTTACCATCTAGAAACCCAACCTGCCAAAATAAGGGAGATCTTGAAGAGAGATCAGAGCCTGGGTTATGCAAGGTAAAATATGATATAATAGAAGGAGAGGTACAAAACTATGGATAGAGTGCAGAAAGACTTAAAATTATATTTGAATTAGTTGTTTTTTACTCGCTTTTAAAATGGGAATAATATTAATACTACAAGACTGTTGTGAGGATCAAATGAGAAAATATTTTTAAAATGCTTAGTATGTGCCTGACATATATTAGGTGCTTGTTTCCTTGCTTCCTTCCTTCTTTCAAATTCTGTCCCAAGCAGTGTGAGTCTGAAGAAGTCCCCTAACTCCTTAATCTCCTTTTCTAATCTGTAAAATGTAAGCAATAATGGCACCTAGTTCATAGTTATGAGGATCAAATAAGATAAAGTATCTAAAATATTTTTTCAAATCTTAAAGTGCTGAATAATAAATGTCAGCTATCATAGAGAAGATAACAGCATGAAAGTTATAGAGTAGTTGTAGTGTGGATTGACTAGAGACCACCCACCAACTGATGATAATAAAGGTTTTTTTGAAGTATTAAAATTTGGCAATAATGACAATAAGGAGAAAGAACAACAGTACTTGTTACAGAAAAGTAGGGGAAGGACTACAAATCAAAAGCTGTATCCTTCAGTCTTTATTCCTCAAGTCTTTTATTCCTCCTTTTCTTCTCCTAAATTGAACAAGACATATTACCTTCATTTTCCTCCTCCATAGATTTAGGAATAATAAAAAATTTTTATTAACTAACTAATAGTTTTATGAGGATTACATAAAATATTGTGGATGTAAACTATTGTATATTTTTCTTCAGTCAACTTATGCCAACCCAACCCAACATGTGCTCAGTAAATGTTGATCAGAAATACTGATAAAAAAAGTACTTTCTGCTCCTACTCTGTATTATTCACATACTTCCAATCTCAATTTTTATTCTACCTCCCTCACAAATCCTTACTTGGTTGTACAAAATGACATGTGTACCCAAACATAGCACAGCACAATTATCTGCCAAATTTGTATTTTTTCTAATTTGTTCATTTTGTCATCTGTCCTATTTTGGCAAAAAATGCTTTCTTCCATTTATTAATTCTGCAAAATGACTAATATTATGATATTTCAAAAAGTGGATACTCGAAAACTTATTAGAGTAATGATAGAAGAAAACTATCCAGAAATAGAAAGGAAGATTAACCATTCCAGTGTCATAATTATTTGAAGGAAGGAAAAGCTAAGAGATACTTGTTTAAAGAAGAAGGGAAGTATATGTCCTTCCAAATCTTAATTAATAATCCAAATCTCTTTAACACAGCAGGAGTGTTTATAAAAGGCGCAATGGAGCGGGTGGAATATAATTTACAAAATGATGTTAGATTTCTTGAAGGAATATTTAAACCTTGTTATTTTATGCATTCTTACTTTTATATATATTCAAGCTTCTTGCCAACCCACCTGTTGTCAAGAATATGAATTTATGTGTTGGATGATAGCTGTAAAACATAATGTATGCTCATCAAAACTGTTTTTACATGTAATTGGGGGAAAATGCAATATTAAAATAAAAAATAATGTTTGCTCAAAAAAGGAAAAAATTCCCATCCCTTAACCAGATACATGCGAGATTAAATGCTATATTCCCCAAAAAGGAAATTCTATCACTTAACATTTGTTTTGTAATGTAGCTTCATTCTCATTTCTTATAACTACCAAATGAATCTCTTAATCTTATAGTCCTTTTTTTTTCTTGGTGTACAGATGAAAATGGAGGTTTTCCCCCATCCCCTCCTTCTAGTAGAAAGTAGGCTCCCTAAGGCAATATTTTACTTACTTCTGTGGCAGAATATTTTGGAAGAAAGGTAGAAAAGAGAAGGAATTAAGCTGAGGGGGAAAAAAATCACATGGGTAGCTTGAAAAGGCTTCAATTTGTGAAATAGAACAGTTTAAATTCAAGGAGAGAAATATTTTTAATAATTTAAGATTAATTTAAGAAAATTTTAAAGAGTAGAGTCTCAAAGTCCAGTTTTTGGTCCAGATTCTAATTCTGGGTTGAAAAAAGGAATGAAATAAAAGGCAATTAAGGTGGACATAAAAGTATTAAAGAGGCCTAAGAATTTTAGGGGAGTAAAATCTGAAAAGGAAGACAAGAAAGAAAAAAATGTTATTGGCAAGACACATCAGGGTATCTAAGAAAAATACAAATGGAACAATTACAGAGTAAAATATATTGATAGAAAAAAACTGGTGCATGGGGCAAATGATTATAAATTCTTCTCCAAGAGATTGAAGATCTGAGCAAGAGAATTTTGGTGATGGTTTTTGTTATTGTTTTGTCTTTCCCATCACTGCTACTCTTTGAAGAGAAGAAATAAAAAAAGAAAAGAATAGCTTGAGAAATGAACAGGTGGCTAAAAAAATAATAAACAAGAATAGGTTCTGAACTTCTTTGACTATTGTTTAAAAATATAAGAATGATATATTTTTTTGGTCAAAAATGTGGTAGATCTTTAAAGGGGGGAGCTGACTAAATCATATTTGCTAGATTTAAAAATCTAATCAAAAGGACTTTGATATTAAAAAGTTAAGAGAAGGAAATAATTATGTGTAGTCCCAATCCAGATACCATAAAGGAAAGCTAAGAAGAAGAATTGCATTTAGAAATCACAGGAAAAAAAAAAGATCTAAAAACCAATAGTTGAATCATAGTTTCAAATGTTTTTAAGCAAATGGCTAAAGTTTAGACTTTACCACATTAGTATCCCTGAAACCCGATGGAATGATACTCATGGCTAAAATGTGGATCTAAATAACTAACCTTTATGTTCAGTCATGTATGAATTACTTTTGGGACAAGTAATGATTCTAATGTGGTTTAATTTTGTGATGGCAATGACTGTGTGTGTGTGTGCTGCTGTAATTACTAGACTTGTTAGATCATACACCACCTACCACCACCCTTATCCCTCAATCTAATCACCCAATGATCAGAAAACCAAATATCTGATCTTGACCAGGGAAAATTAGATTATTTTTTTCCTTCCATTTTAGTTTTCTTTTAGGGGGTGCTAGATTTTGATTAGCATACTGTGAATTCCTGGAGGTCCCAGATGCTATTCTTTCTTTTTTGTAACATTCCTACTACTATGATATCTGGTTTGGAGATAAAACATAGTTGTTTCCTTCTAACCTTTTAAGTTCAGAGTTCTTTTGATTAGGTTTCAAAACATCTAGTAAATATACTCTAATCAACCTTTTTTTAGGTCTGCTTCATCTCTGGCTAGAAATCTATCATTCCTGTATTTTAAGCAATGGCCAAAAAGTCCAGAACTCATTCTTATTTATCACTATGTTAGCCAACTGTTTATTTTTCAAACAATTATTTTTGGTTCAAGTATTTACACCTTTGAAATCATCATTTGCTACAATCATAACTCACTGTTTTCTTGATTGTCTAGACTTAAGAAAGTAGTGGAGAAAATGCTAATAATGCACATTAAAGTGCTGAACAAATACTTCCCATTCCCCGCAGGCCTACGCTGTCTCAGCAACTCACAGTAACTCACAGTAACATCATGAAAGGTTGGTAAGGTCCACATTTCACCATCCTTCATGGCATGTTTTTGATCTGCCAGCTGCAGAACTGCTCTTCTCTTCATTTTCTAAACTATACACTATTCAGGAAATCTCAGTCCAAGAGATCAATGAGTGACTCACAAACTCAGGAACTCTGCACATCAAGATTATCCTTAAAAATAATCTTCCACCCCATGCTTGGAAATATCCACTCTCAAAATGTGTCTCTGGTGTATTAAAAAAAAATAGAAAACAGAAAGTTATCAAGCAGCCAGGAATTAGAGTTCCTGAAATTCCCCTCAGGCTGATTGTAGAAACTATTGACAATATATTTCTTCTGCAAGTTTGCTATTTTGACTCCTGCATGAGAGAGGGAAAAAACCTTCTTCCCCTATTGCTACCTTTTGCACTGTAATATGGAAATACAAAGGAAAGAAAGTACATGAAAATAAAAGGGGGAAAGATTGTTTCACAGAGAATTCTAAGGGTTTAGCTCCTCCTGCAAGTGCTTAACCTTCTTATCCTCAGTCAACAAGTGATCAGAAAGCAGGATCAAATTCTGAAGACCAATCAGTAAGGTCTTAGTAAACAAACCCACTTTTAATGAGGGAGCCCTTTGGAAGCTGAACCCTTTAATCTCATCAAATTGATTTGAAGAGCATGTCAAATTTACATGGGGCTTCCCTAATCAACCCCCATTACACTTTTATTATTTATCTTTGTATCCCCAAGGCCTTACTGGTAGGAAGAAATTTTTTAAAAAATCAGATTTGTTAAATAAGATATGCTTATTCTTCCATAGTACATTCCCTACCCAATGGAGATATCAACCTTGATTTTTCACTCTCTAGGCTGTCATAGACAATTTGTTGCCAAGTCCTATTGATTTTAACTTAATAACATCTCTCACATAGCTCCCTTCTCCCTCTAATACTTCCACTACTCTAGTGTAGTAAAGGAAATGGGAAACCTTGATCTTTTTAAGCTAAGATATTCAACAGATCTCAGTTTGACCAAGGCTGCAACCATTCAATGATTAAAAGTAGGTAGCAACTGAAGCAAAAAATCTCCTCTTTCACCTAGTTCAAAATCAAACTAACTAAATAAATGAGTGAATAAATCTGAGAGGGGAAGACCCTTAAGGTTTCTGGCCAAAGCAGAAAAGATTGCTATTATCATTCAATTGTCAATTAGGACTCAAAGACCAAAGTCCTAGGATCTATAGGTGGTCAATTAGAATTAGCTTTATTTGGTTTAAGGCCTGGTCTTTAAGAAAAAACATCTAGCCAGTACCTCAAGATATCTTGGAAGGGGCTAGAGGTGCACAAGAGAAAAAAAATGCTTTTAAGAGCTTTTTAAAAGAAGGGAGAAGAGTGAAGAAGGGAAGGAAGAAAAGGATATTTCTTAAGCCTTTATTATGTTACCTCCCTTCTCCCCACTTTCCTTTGGCATTCTGGTTAAGTAATATCTCTAATAATATCTCAGAGTAATGTCTTTAAGTGCATAAAACAAAATATATAGATTTGTTAAGGAAAGCCAATTATACAGTTATCAAGTACTAGAAAAAAGTTCATGGATTCTTAAGTAAAAATTTCTGATTTAGGAGATCAAGGAAGGCAATGATCTAAACTACACAAGATATTCCTATTTCTAAGTCTAGTTATTAGGAGGGCAGTGCCATTTTCCTGGGCTGTAGCTTTCATATTTTATTAGTTTTCATACTTTTGACTTTTTACAAAGTCAAAGAAAAAGAAAAGAGCTAAGCCTAAAAGACAGGAAAAAAGAATTTTCATGCAGAGTATTGTTTCCTCCAAAGTTTAATTAAGTAAAATAAAGTTGCCTTTCTTCAGTTAAATTTGGAAAGGATTTTCTTGTTTTTTTTTTTTTTTTTTGGCAAATCAATTAAAGTTAAGTGACTTTTCCAGGGAATGAGATATGAGGAAGGAGGAAGGATGATAAAGGAGAGGGCATATTAAGGGAGGGAATGGTCAATAGGAAAATACTTTTAAGGAAGGACAGGGTAAAAGAAGAGAGAGAATAAATGAGGGAAAATACAATAAACAGCTACTAAGTGTTAAATGTTTGAGGTCCCATTTGAACTCAGGTACTTCTGACTCCAAGGCCTATGCTCTATCCCATGTTCCATCTAGATGCCCTAAGAGAAGGACTTTCAAATAAGAAATGTTCAAATTCTAATTCTTATATTTTAAAAAATCTGTGTTATTTTCCTCCATTTCAATCAAAATGCACTTGATCATTTGATTTTCCGGAGCTTTATTTCAAGGAATCATAAATTTAAAACTACATGAGACAAGAGTTACTTGTCCAGGTACTTTCTTTAAGAGAATAAAGAAGAAAAAAATCTAATCTCTAATCCTAAAATCTTTTATGAAGTGATCAAAATTTATAATCCTTTAAACAGAGGACTCACATGTAAGGGTATTTACTCCCCATGTAGACGGAAAGTGCCAGTACAGATGAAGCAGCAAGGAACACTGAAGGAGAGGCAGATGACAGTGTGTGTCAGACAAGGCAAATCCTACTCTGAGATGGTCCAGATACCTGGGAATAACCATGCTTTGTTTATCATAGGCTCTTCTTCTATCATGTCCACTGCAACTGTCATTGAAGGGAAGGTTACTGTGAAGAAGGGACAGACCAATACCAATCCAGAGATAAAAAAACAAGAGTTCCGAAAAGGTTCCTAGACCATCAGCACAACCTGCAAATTATCATCCCTTCATCCTGGAAAGTAACTTAAAGATACAAGCTGGTAATTATTTCTGTGGGTGCTGCATTCCCAAACATCATCCAAAGACCTCATCATCCAAATGAAGTCCCAGAAAAGAAAGTTCTGGACCTAAAAGTCCTTAGCACTGTTGTTATATTTGGGGTTCAACATTAAAAATTATGATTCATTTAATGGAAGTAGCTTAAAAGAAAATGTATTGCCATCTTCTTGGCTGCTCTATCCACCTAATTTCCACTTAACTTGCAAGTAAAACCTCGTCTACATGTTTTTTCCTCCATTAGAGATAATGTGAGCTTCTTGTTATTAGGAACTGCCTCTTCTTTTCCACTTGTATTATTAGTACTTAGCACATAATAAGTTCTTCTTAAAATGTCTTTTCATTCATATGATTGCAGTTGGAGACAGACTACGGTCTCTTTAAAGAAAGCAGTCTATATCAGAGAATACATGTATTGAAAATGGTTACACCTAACAAGTGAAAGTAATTTCTTTTTAGTACAGCCATCTGAATTATTGATTGGGAAGTAGTTGGAAATAGGAAGTTTTTCTCAAACTGATGAAGACAAAAATGGATAGAGACAATTGACATGAAAGCATGATTATCAAAAAAATACTCTGGAAGGGGCTTCATACACAAGTCTTATTAAATCAGAAGGCTACTACCCTATGATTTTTTTTCCCCTGCTTCTCTAATTAGCTAAGAGAGGACATAATAAAGTTAAAGGGAACAATAGGGACTTTTTCTAGATGAATATAAATGCTAGAAAAATAAATCAGACCTGATCAATTATATATAGAGAAGTGGAGATTTTGGAGTTATTCTTAAAAGATAAGATGTTCACAGTATGAAAGTCCAGGGAACTGAAGCCAACTGAGAATGTAACATGTTACTAACTCTGGGGCAAATTTTCTTTGAGTGAAATGGCTTTTATTAAGTTGTATATATGTGTGTGTGTGTCTGTGTGTATGTCTCTCTGTCTCTTTATCATCCTCTCTCCTCTCTTTCTCCTTCCCTTTGTCCCTCCTTCTCCCTCTGTCCCTCTCCCTCTCTCTGTCTATCTCTCTGTCTCTCTCTCTGTCTCTGTCCCTTTGTCTCTCTGTTTACATTTCCATGTCTTTCTCTGTCCCCACTCACTTAAGTTTATGTAGTTAAATTTGTACAACTTAAATGCATATATGATACAACTCCACTGTTTTCTCAATATAGATTAATATTACATGCTGTATTACAAAATACAAAGAAAGATTATTTTAAATACCATGTATAACATGCATCACATGTTTATATACATGTTATTTGGGTTTTTTTACTTTAGGACCTGTGATTTCATAGTTATAGGGAACTCCCAGTGAGAAACTGTCTCTTACCATTTTATATCAACTAGTGAGCAACTTATAGTCTTACAAAGTTTCCTGGTATGTAGAGAGATTCCTTGATTTACTCTGAGTCACACAGTAAGATCTTCCTGACTTAAAAGACAGTTTTCTATTCATTGCACCATGCAGCTTCTCAAGTATAAGGAGTTCCCAAAGTCTCATTGCTATTTTAAACTATTAAATGCACACACACACACACACACACACACACATATGTGTGTGTATTAAATATGTGTCATATAGAAGAATATGATGTAAAGATATTATGACCATAATACAATGAACATATTATAATGCCTTATTAGAGTGAGAAATGCTTGACTCATAATTTATCTACCATCCTTACTGTCTCGTCATGGACAAGTCATTTAACATCTTAAAACTATAGTCAATTCCCTAATACTAATGAATTTTAGATGAATCACCAATCTGCTTTGGTAGAAGAAATTTCCTAAATGGATAAAATTATAAGTTCGATAAAACATGATACAAATGTAAATTACTTCTACATATACTTGTAGCATTTCTTCTGGGATCATTCACCCAACTCCCACCCAAACTTACAGTGTAGGGTTCCCAGAGGGTAGCTGCAATCTATATTTCTATCTTTCTTTAGCTCCCACTAGTATACTCTCTTTGACAATTATCTACTAGGCTTTTGGCAAAAAAAAAAAAAAAAAAAAAAAAATTACTTGGTTTTTTGTTCATTTTGATTTTTTGTTATGAATAATTGGTATAAAATTTTTTCCAAAAAATCTGGAGCACAATGTCCCACAGAAACACATGATCTCCAGAATATATTGGGAATAAAGGTATACCCCTAGACAAGGTGAATGTGTGGCAAAGGAGCGACTCACAACGTGGATAGCAGCTCTTTTTTTTTTCACTGAGAAGTTCTCATAAAGTTCTCCTTAAGTATATAGCACTACTAGTCTCTGCGAATCAGTGCTTTTCTAAAGTCTATAATGTTGATACCACCAGACTTCTGATGAGATTTTTGCATTTCCTGTGCTCATAATGTTGAATAAATACTTTGATCTTCCAAAGTAGGTTCACTTCAGAGAAGGAAAGAGCAAACATAGATAGAGTTATCTACATCCTCATAATCACAATGGTCAATTAGGAGACAGGGCAGTTCCTCTTTCTCTCAGACTTGAATCTGGGGAGGCAATTCCCATTTTTCATTCACAACTACAAAGAAAAGAGCAACAAAACGGGGTGTCTAGTGTTTTATATGTAACTTCTGATTTCTGATTCAGCAAAGCCTGACTCATCAGTCCTTCTGGCTTCAGCAGTGCAACTGAGAACTCTTTGACCTCATAAAAAATCTTGAGTCATCATAGCTGAAAGTAGGCTCACTCACTCCCACGATTCACACTGAAATGATCTGCTACACTTCCAATGGAATGAACAAATAGCCATTTGGACTGATTTTGTGTACATTCTTAGAATTAACCATTATTAACCAGTGCACCCCAATCACATTACATACAAACATGCACATATATATATACCATATATATATATATATATATATGTGCAAACCATATTTGCACATTCACATACAGATGTATATGGTCCTTTCTGTTGATTTTTCCAATTTATCTTGAGTATATCTTGTTTGTACATAATTATTTGCATTAAACTGTGAATTCCTTGAAAATAGAGACTGACAAACTGCTTGCATTTTTGTTTTTCTTCCCGGGTTATTTTTACCTTCTGAATCCAATTCTCCCTGTGCAACAAGAGAACTGTTTGGTTCTGCACACCTATATTGTATCTAGGATATACTGTGACATATATAACATGTATAGGACTGCTTGTCATCTGGGAGAGAGGGTGGAGGGCGGGAGGGGAAAAGTCGGAACAGAAGTGAGTGCAAGGGATAATGTTGTAAAGAAATGTTTTTCAAAATAAAAAAATTTACATGTAAAAAAAATTTAAAAAAAAGATAATAGACTGACTTTTATCTTTCTTTCTATCTATAGGATTTAGGACAGTGCCTAGAACATAGTAGGTACTTAGTAAATGTTTGTTGACTAATAAAGTTTGTATTATGCAGTCACAATGACACTCACATATACTCTTAGGTCTTCTATTTAACTCATAACCCAATTTAATCTTATCACTCAGGATTCTAGGGTAACCCATAGGTTTAAATGCTTTTTTTATCAATAAAATTAAAATTCTTTTTTTCATTGAGTTCATTTAATTAACATCATTAATTAATTAATGACTTGCTTAGAGCTTCATCCTAGTTTATCATGATATCATTTATTAAACTAATTGGAGAAACTAACTTCCTCAACAGTAATTACCCATCTTTATATATATTATATAAATTTATGTAAATGTTAAAAATTACTCAGTATCCTATTTATTAACAAATATAACAAATCACTATACAATCAATAAATCAATAATAAAATTAATACATGAATAATTGTTTACATTGTGTGAAGTATCAGTCACCTTTAACTCTGATAATAAGTGATTTTACTCTTTTTAAAATGCAATTCCACCAATCATTTCATTCAAGATACTAAAAGAAATCTTTCATGAGCTCTCTTCATATATTTCCTCAAGAAAAGAGTTTAATTCAAATCCTCAAAAATGATACTTTAAAGCTTTTTTCTCTCCCTCTTCTCTCCATCCATCACAGGAAATTATCTCTCCATAATAGCACTGCATATTGCCAGCACCTCACAGGTACTTCAAAGAATTCTTTTTATGTTTCTTCATAAAATAGCAGTAAAGAAAATTCTAATAAGAGGAGTTTCTCCTCCATTTCTTTCTCTCTGTCTTGACCATAGATATCTCACAGATCATAGATCAAACTTCACTCATTCACATTCAGTGTAACTCCAGAGGGAGAAGTATCTCGTGGAAAGATAGTTACAACTTCAGTGCTATCCTGCTTCTAATGATATATTAGGAGTAGATGTAGTCTCTATGGGATAGCCAAGTGAAACAATTTTTAAACACATGTACAAAAATACAAATGTATATATTTTTATATTCATATATACATTTATTCACATGTGCAATATATTTCACACAGAGAGAGACACATATGTATTTGTTTTTAAAAGCCACGGCAGCAGACACAATCACACTACCCTAAGAAGGAACATTAAAATTCCAGGGTTTGGGGAAGGTATGTGGTACAATGGACAGAATACTGGATCTGGAGTCAGCAGGACTTGAGGTAAAATTCCGCTTCAGATACTTTCTAGCTGCATGAGCCTGGGCAAGTTGCTTAACTACAATTGCTCCAAAAACTAACCCAACAAATAGAAATTTTAAAAGGTCCAGATCTTATACTACATAACAATTAAGTGATAATCATACCATCAAGGAGTTTAAAGTCTAGTAGATATCATAGAATTATAGATTTAGAGTTGCAACAAATCTCATAGTTCATCATTTCCAGCTACCTAATTTTATAAGTAAACTGATGGGCAGAGAACTTAAATGATTTCTCCTGGCACACATATCTAAGGTAGGATTTAAAAGTCTCCTTAACTCCAAATCCAGTGTATGCATTCTCTCAATAAGATTGTCATGCATTCTCTCAATAAGATCAATGCATAACTGATTATGATACCACATATATTATAGGCAGAGAATCTGGGAGAGAGGGTGGCGGGAGGGAAGGGAAAAATCGGAACAGAAGTGAGTGCAAGGGATAATGTTGTAAAAATTTACCCTGGCATGGATTCTATCAATAAAAAGTTATTTAAAAAAAATAAAAAAGAATACATCAAAAGAGGCAGCTAGATTGTGCAGTGAATAGAGTAACAGCCCTAAAGTCAAGAGGACCTGAGTTCAAATCTGGTCTCAGATACCTAACTCTTCCTAGCTGTGTGACCTTGGGCAAGTTACTTAACCCCAGTTGCCTCAGAAAAAACTAATACAACAAAAGGGGTCATGAAAAGTTGGACACGATTGAACAAAGACTACATTCAAATATCAAAAATAAAATAAAATGAAAATAAAATATATTATAGGCAGAGAAACCCCAAGGACCCAAACCTAGAGGGACCTAAAGCTTAAGCCAAGAACTAACACCACCTCCAACACTTCTATCCTTTAGCTCTCACTCCAATTAGGCAAGGGGAAGAGTAGCTATGAGTCATACATGATAGGAAAGTGCTGTCAAGACACATATGACCTCAAGCATTTCTGCTCCTTCATATAGACTTGTAATTTCTCTTTTGCATGGAATTCAACCAATTTGTGAGCTAGAATTGTAGGAATAGAGACTTAAGGGAGTACTTTGAAGTTCAAGTAGCCATCCCCTGGGAATCAAACCTGAGAGTATATGCTGTTGAGGGCAGAAAGTTAGTCCAATGTGTGAGGATTTATCCATGACTTCCATCTGGGAAACTTATTTTGTAAGGATACCCTGAGGAAAAAATAGTCCTTTTGTGTTTAAACTGTAATCAGTTTTCTGGTATGTTTCCAAGTCAGACAAGATTTATTTAGATAAATTTTGAAAACTGTATTCTAAAGTACTACCACTAGTTATATTATTGTATTCATTAGGAGTGTGGATGCCTATAAGCATTAAGCATCTTTATACTGGTGCTGAGCTATGTACTTTAAGCGCCGCATAGGAATTCTAGTAAAAGGAGAGCCTTTTGATTTGAGAGAAAAGGGTGCTGGAAACATTCTGTTTAATTCTGTACATGCTTTGGGAAGATGTGAAGTACTCACCAAGGAGCAAAAAAAGAGAAAAACTTATATTTTTAATAATTATCTAGAAAATCAAAAAATTTTAAAATCTCTGATTTAAAAAAGGCTTCATCAAGGTAAAAACTGATCACTCGGGCTCTGACATATGTTGAGAGCATAATGAATAGAATTAAATCTTTGTTAAGCAAAGAGGGAATACCTGGAGACAAAAAAGCAGAACTGACCCGAAAATAAAGACCAATTAAAGAACCAGGAGCATCTATAAAGGCTGATAGGTCTCCACAATATACAATACACAATTTGAGCCTACCACATTCAAATTAAATCTAATGCAGGAGGTTGTATGGAAAACTGCAGTTATTTTATGAGGATAAACATTGAGCACCAAAATAAAGAATACTTTTGGATCCTAACTGTAACATAGCACTGATGTGGCACAAGAAGGTGGCAGAAAACAGAAGAAAATGTGGGCAATTCTCAGAAAACTTCAAGGGACCAACCTGTGATGTAGTATGAACATTAATAAGAAGTATTCTGAAACTACTGTATTTCAATATTTGTAAGAGCTGCATAACCAATTTTTGGTGATTCAAAAATATTGATAATATCTAAATGAATTTCCTAACTACTTCCCAGCAGAAAAGAAAAAAACATTTTGATTTTGTATAAAATGCAAAGTGATACTAGAAAGGATCTAGTATCAAGGACATAGTAAAAACAACAAACCATGGACCATGCCAGACTGACTAAATTATCAGAAGAATGAACATATTCTTAGGACATCCATATTGAAAATATCCACCATACTGCAGAGAGTATATAATGTCTTGCTGTTGATACAGTCTCCCCTGCAGAAATGATCAGAAGCCTCCTTGGTATAGTGAATAAGTACAATTATTCTGTTAAAGAGAAGAAAAGTCTAGGATCAGAGAGAGAGAGAGAATACATAAGCAACAGATAGCTACCTCAAAAAGAGTTAAAAACCTCTTCCCAGGTATAAGCCATTGAGGTGTAGAGAGGAATTTCTCAGAATCATTCACTCTTTACTATAAGGGATTGAGACTATTATGGGGGGAAAGTCACTCTTTTTGGGAAGAGAAAAAGGCTTGGGAGCAGAGACTAAATCAACCTTTTAGTAGAAAAGCTAGAAATGACAGAGTACAGACAGTAAAGTCCATCTTTCTTTACAACTGTGACCTAAAGAGACACATAAGGAATTTGTGCACTCAAGAGGGAAATGGAGAGTTGTGTGTGAGAGATTGAATTTCAAGCATCAGAAAACACTGGAAATGGAACAAAGATGACAGAATAGATGGTGCATTCCAGCAGAATTCACCTAACATTCCCTTTCCAAACAACTTTAAAATAGTGTATCAAATCAAATCAAATTTACAGTGGCATAGTCAACAAAAGGTCAGAATGAGATATTTTTCTAGCCTAAGATATATAAAGATAAGATAATAATAAAAGGTCAATAACACTGAGATTGGAGAGAGTAGCATGACAACTCCATCAGTTATGGTGCTTGGAGGCTTCAACAAAAGCTGCAACAACAGTTCCAGCTCTCTCATCACTCTCATCACACAAGAGATTAGAAGAGGATTAGACCACAGAACAGAAAGAGATTTCAAGGGACCCCAGAGTAGGCTTTAGGTGAACAAATAGGTACTGTTGAAAACTCCATTGTCCATTATTCAGGAGCAAGTCAGATAGACAATAAGAGTCCTAGTTTTAGCAGAGTTCCAGTGTGGAAAGAGGTATATAAAAACGAACAGGAGCACTACCTTGGTAAGAAACAGAATATGGTCCAGGAGAACAGTGACCATACCTCTCTGTAGATCATGACATCTTGGAAGGATGGAAAACTTACAGATGCCCAGACTACCTATGAAAACAAGAGGTCAAAAAATCCTGACTCAGGACAACACCTTGAATCCACAGAGGTGAGCAGAACCCAATACAAAAGTCAGAGTAAAAAAATAGACTGGGAAAATGAGCAAACAACAATTTTTAAATATGAACCCGATCATAAGAAGTTATAAAGACAAACATAAAATCAGAAGACAATGCCATGAAAACATTTAAAAACAAAACCTCAAAGAAAAGTATAGATTTGACATGAATCCAACAAGAATTCCTAGAAAAATTAAATAAAGAGCAAAAAAAGATATTTTAAAAATAAAATAAGAACAATAGAGAAAAAAATGAGCAAAGAAATGAGAGCAATGAAAGAAAATTATGAAAAAAGAGAATTAACGGACTTTGTGGGGCAGAACCAAGATGAGAATCTACGAGGAGGAATCTATAGGAATCTACCACAGTATTAGCTACTCTACCCTGGTTACAAGCCAATAGATCAACACATATATAAAAAATCCAACACAAACACAAAAGATCAATAGTGAACCCCAAAACGTCAAAAACTCATGGGACCTGGCCACACCCACCTAACACTGGGAGTGAATCAACACTGACCCAGCACAGTTGTGGCTGCTTCTAGAGGAACCTGCCACTTGAAGAGGTAGCTTGGAAAACCTCCCCTGTCTTAAAAGCAGACCTTAACAAAGAGAACTCTGATGATAGCTTTTATGGTGAAAGTGAAGAACAAATTTCAAACACTGAGGAGACTAAAAGCAGATTGTCTCCAAATGAAGCCCCAAAAGGTGATATAATATGATCCCCATCTTACAAGGCTCTCCTAAAGGAAATTTAAATTGATTTTAAAAGAGAGCTAGAAGAAAAATGGGGAAAGGAAATGAAAACTTTGCAAGAAGGTTTGGAAAAGGCATATAACTAATTAAAAGATAGATTTGATAAGGAAAAATAAAGCAACTCCCAGAAAAACAGAATTTGTGGAATAGAAAAAGAAAATAACTGATTAAAAATCTGTGAAATGGAAAAAATTACATAGAACAAAACAACTCATCTAAAAATTAAATTGGACAAATACAAAAAGAAGTAAAAAAAAGTAAATGAAGAAAATAATTTATTAAAATTCAGAACTGAACAAATGGAAATGAATGCTGCAATGACACAATAAGAATGAGTCAAGCAAAACCAAAAAAAAAGTGAAAAAAATAGGAAAAAAAAAGTAAAATACCTAAATGGGAAAACAACCAACCTGGAAAACAGATCTAGGAGAGACAATCTAAAAATTATTGGACTCCCTCAAATACATGATGAAAAAAGAGCCTAGACATTATCTTTCAGGAAATCATCAAAGAAAACTGCTCAGATATCATAGAATCAGAGGATAAAATGACCATTGAAAGAATTCACCAAACACCTCCTGAAATAGAACCCCAAATTAAAACCCCACGGAATATCGTGGCTAAATTTGAGAACTATCAACCAAGGAAAAAATATTACAAGCAGCCAGAAAAAAACAATTCAAATACTGAGGAGCCACAATAAGAATTACTCAGAACCTAGCAGCCTCCACTGTGAAGGATCAACGGGCCTAGAATCTGATATTCTGAAAGGCAAAAAAACTTGGAATGCAGCCAAGAATTAATTACCCTGCTAAATTGAGCATTTACTTTCAGGAAGAAAATGGACATTCAATGAAACTGGTGAATTCCATTTATTTTTTATGAAAAGACTAGAGTTAAACAAAAAGCTTGACCTTCAAATATAGAACTCAAGAAAAGCATAAAAAGGTAAAAAGAACTCTAGAGAACTGTATTTTTGTTACAGGCATACATAAATAGTACGTGTATAATTTGATTTTAGTGTTATAATAGAAAAAGGGGGGAATTAGAAGTTGAAAAAGGATTGTATCAGAAAAAGGGAAAAGTGGAGGTAAAAAGAGGGAAATGACATCTCACAAAGAGGCAAATGCAACTTATCATATCTGAGGGAATTAAGGGAAGAGGAGGAACATTGAATCTTACTCTCATCAGATTTGGCTCAAAGAGAAAATATTAGACATATTTGGTTTACAGAGAAACTTCTCTCACCTCATCAAAAAGTGGGAGTTAATTAAAAAATAATTGGAACAGGAAAAGGGTAGGCTAAATAGAAAGGAATACAGAAATAATAAGGGAAAGATATAAGAAAGAGGGAAGGACTCTAAGGGGAAGGGAGGGATTCTAAAGAGGGAAAGCTGTGTGAGGCAAGTGGTGCCCATAAGTTTAATACTGGGGAGGGCAGTAAGGGGGAAAAGAAAGAGAAAAGTATAATCTGGGGATAATAAGATGGCATGAAACAGAGAATTAGTAGTTTTAACCATAAAGGTGAATGGGATGAATTTTCCCATAAAGCGGAGGTGGATAGCAGACTGGATCAAAAGCCAGAATCCTACAATATGTTGTTTACAGATTATACATTTAAAGCAGGGTGATATATAGAGAGTAAAGGTAAAAGGCTAGACAGAATCTATTATGTTTCATGTGTTATAGAAAAAGCAGGGGTAGCCATCCTCATCTCAGATCAAGCAAAAGCAAAAATTGATCTAATTAAAAGAGATAAGGAAGGACACTATATCTTGCTAAAGGGTAGCATAGACAATGAAACAATATCAGTACTAAACATATATGCACCAAGTGGCATAGCATCTAAATTCCTAAAAGAGAAGTTAAGAGAAATTTAAGAAGAAATAGACAGCAAAACTACAATAGTGGGAGCTCTCAATCTTGCACTCTCAGAATTAGATAAATCAAACCAGAAAACAAATAAGAAAGATGTTAAAGAGGTAAATAGAATATTAGAAAAGTTAGGTATGATAGATCTTTGGAGAAAACTGAATGGAGACAGAAAGGAGTATACATTCTTCTCAGCAGTTCATGGAACCTATACAAAAACTGACCATATATTAGGACATAAAGACCTCAAAATTAAATGCAGAAAGACAGAAATAGTAAATGCATTCTTTTCAGATCACAGTGCAATAAAAACTACATTCAACAAAAAGCTAGGGGAAAATATACAAAAAAGTAATTGGAACTAAATAATCTCATTCTAAAGAATGAATTGGTGAACCAACAAATCATAGACACAATTAATAATTTTACCCAAGAGAATGACAACAATGAGACAACATACCAAAATTTGTGAGATGCAGCGAAAATGGTAATAAGGGAAAATTTTATATCTCTAGAAGCTTACTTGAATAAAATAGAGAAAGAGAAGATCAATGAATTGGGCTTTCAACTTTAAAAGCTAGAAAAAGAGCAAATTAAAAACCCCCAATCACATACTAAACTTGAAATTCTAAAATTAAAAGGAGAACTTAATAAAATTGAAAGTAAAAAAAACCTATTGAATTAATAAATAAAACTAAGAGTTGGTTTTATGAAAAAACCAACAAAATAGATAAACCTTTGGTAAATTTGAATAGAAAAAGGAAAGAGGAAAATCAAATTGTTAGTCTTAAGAATGAAAAGGGAGACCTCTCCAATAATGAAGAGGAAATTAGAGCAATAATTAGGATTTACTTTGCTCACCTTTATGCCAATAAATTTGATAACCTAAGTGAAATGGATGACTACCTTCAAAATATAGGCTGTCCAGATTAACAGAAGAAGAAGTAAATTGGTTAAACAATCCCATTTTAGAAAAAGAAATAGAACAAGCTATTAATCAACTCCCTAAGAAAAAATCCCCAGGACCAAATGGATTTACATGTGAATTCTACCAAACATTTAAAGAACAATTAACTCCAATGTTATATAAACTGTTTGAAAAAATAGGGAATGAAGGACTCTAAATTCCTTTTATGACACACACATAGTACTAATACCTAAACTAGGTAGGTTAAAAACAAAGAAAGAAAATTATAGACCAATCTCCCTAACGAATATTGATGCTAAAATTTCAAATAAAATATTAGCAAAAAGATTACAGAAAATCATCCCCAGGATAATACACCATGACCAAGTAGGATTTATACCAGGAATGCAGGGCTGGTTCAATATTAGGAAAACTATTAGCATAATTGACTATACCAATAAACAAATTAACAAAAACCATATGATCATTTCAAGAGATGCAGAAAAGACATTTGATAAAATCCAACATCCATTCCTATTAAAAATACTTGAGAGTATAGGAATAAATGGACTTTTCCTTAAAATAGTCATAGCATCTATTTAAAACCATCAGTAAGTATTATATGTAATGGAGATAAACTGGAGCCATTCTCAATAAGATCAGGAGTGAAAAAAAGTTGCCCACTATCACCATTACTATTCAATATTGTATTAGAAATGCTAGCTTTGGCAATAAGAGTTGAGAAAGAGATTAAAGGAATTAGAGTAGGTAATGAGGAAACCAAATTATCACTCTTTGCAGATGATATGATGGTATACTTAGAGAACCCCGAGATTCTACTAAAAAGCTATTAGAAATAATCCACACCTTTAGCAAAGCTACAGAATACAAAATAAATCCACATAAATGATCAGCATCTCTATCACTATCAAACTCCACTAACAAATCACTGACAAAATCCAACCGCTAGAGATACAAAAAGAAATTCCATTTAAAATAACTGCCAATAGTATAAAATATTTGGGAATCTATCTGCCAAGGGAAAGTCAGAAATTATAAAAGCAAAACTATAAGACAGTTTCCACACAAATAAAGTCAGATCTAACCAATTGGAAAAATATTAAGTGCTCTTGGATAGGTCGAGCAAATATAATAAAGATGACAATACTACCTAAACCAATGTATTTATTTAGTGGTATACCAATCAGACTATCAAAAAACTGTTTTAATGACCTAGAAAAAATAACAACAAAATTCATCTGGAAGAACAAAAAGATCAAGACTTTCAAGGGAACTAAAGAAAAAAAAAATCAAATGAAAGTGGCTGTACCAAATCTGAAACTATATTATAAAGCAGCGGTCAACAAAACCATTTGGTATTGGCTAAGAAAAAGACTAGTTGATAAGTGGAATAGATTATGTTCACAAGACAAAATAGTTAATAACTATAATAATCTATTGTTTGACAAACCTCAAGACCCCAGCTTTTGGAATAAGAATTCACTGACAAAAACTGCTGGGAAAATTGGAAATGAGTATGGCAGAAACTAAGCACTGACCCACACTTAACAGTGTACACCAAGATAAAGTCAAAATGGGCTCATGATCTAGCTATAAAGAATGAGATTATAAATAAATTAGAAGAGCATAAGATAGTTTACCTCTCAGACCTGTGGAAGAGGAAGGAATTTGTGACCAAAGAAGAACTAGAGATCATTATTGATCACAAAATAGAAAACTTTGATTATATCAAGTTAAAAAGTTTTTATACAAACAAAACTAATGCAAACAAGATTAGAATGGAAGCAATAACTAGGAAAACATTTCTACAGTCAAAGGTTCTGATAAAAGCCTCATTTCTAAAATATATAGAGAATTGACTCTAATTTATAAGAAATCAAGCCATTCTCTAATTGATAAAATGGTCAAAGGATATGAACAATTTTCAGATGAAGAAATGGAAATTATTTCTAGACATATAAAAAGATGCTCCAAATCATTACTGATCAGAGTAATGCAAATTAAGAGAGATACTTACTCTGAGATACTACTACACACCTCTCAGATTGGCTAGGATGAAAGAAAAAGATAATGATGAATGTTGGAGGGGATGTGGGAAAACTGGGAGGGACACTGATACATTGTTGGTGGAATTGTGAATGCATCCAACCATTCTGGAGAGCAATTTGGAACTATGCTCAAAAAATTATCAAACTGTGCATATCCTTTTATCCAGCAGTGTTACTATTGGGCCTATATCCCAAAGAGATTTTAAAGAAGGGAAAGAGACCCATATGTGCAAAAAATGTTGGTGGCAGCCCTTTTTGTAGTGGTTAGAAACTGGAAATTGAATGAATACCCATCAATTAGAAAATGGTTGAATAAATTGTGCTATATGAATGTTATGGAATATTATTGTTCTGTAAGAAATGACCAGCAGGATGATTTCAGAAATGCCTGGAAAGACCTACATGAACTGATGCTGAGTGAAATGAGGAAAACTAGGAGATCATTATATACTTCAACAACAATACTATATGATGATCAATTCTGATGGACGTGGCTCTCTTCAACAATGAGATGAAACAAATCAGTTCCAATTGTTCAGTAATGAAGAGAATCAGCTACACATAGCGAAAGAACTATGGGAAATGAGTGTGGACCACAACATAGCATTTCCACTGCTTCTATTATTGTCCACTTGCATTTTCATTTTCTTTCTTAGGTTATTTTTATATTATTTCTAAATCCAATGTTTCTTATGCAGCAAGATAACTGTATAAATATGTATACATATATTGTATTTAACATATACTTTGACATATTTAACATATGTTGATCTACCTGCTGTCTAGAAAAGGGGGTGGGAGGATTGAGGGGAAAAGTTGGAACAGGAAGTTTTATAAGCGTCAATGCTGAAAAATTACCCATGCATATGTCTTGTAAATAAAAAGCTAAACTAAAAAAATGACATTCATGAAACTAACAATAAAAAGAAAAACTTTGGGGAAAAAAAAGAAAAGAAAAGAAAAGAAACAGGAATAGCCAGTAGAAAGAGGCAAAAAATTTTTTCTTAAAAGTTAAAATTGAACAAAACCCCCTGAAGCATCAAGAATCAATAAAAGTAAATCAAAAGAATGAAAAAAAAAGAGAAGAAAACACTAAACGGGAAAATAGATTCAGAAAAGAAAAGTTTAAATAATTATTGAGCTATCTGACAGCCATGATCCAAAAAACAGTATAGACTTAATATAGCAAGAAAAGAAAACTTCCCAGATATTTTAGAACCAGAGGGCAAAATAGAAATTAAAAGTATTCACTGACCACCTCCTAAAAGATCCCCAAATGAAAACTCCCAGAAATATTATAGTTAATTTCCAAGATCCTAAATCAAGGAAAAATATTTTAAGCAGGCAGAAAGATGAAATATGGTATAGCTGTAAAGGGCTGAAACTCTGAGCAGATGCATTTGGACAACCAAGCACTTAAGGCAAATTACTTATTGGACAATACTCTATTAGCATATACTTGGAAAATAGCCCGCCCCACTATTCTGTGCTGGCTCTATCTGTTGGTGTATACAGAGAATTGCAGGAGGGATTAGAGGATAGAGTAAGACAAGACAGAGTGACTTGTGGCCAGGAGACAAAGAGCAGAGGTGTGGAGATTCCTGTGTCCTTTCCTCTCACTTTAACCAAGAATAAAGACCAAGGATTTTTGCTTATCCTGACTCTGGCTGATTCTAAAGTATCCAGGGTGCTAACTCAGTCCTCACAGTAGAGCCATAGTCAGCATCAGACAAAATTTAGCAGCTGCCATGGTAAAGGATGGGCAGCTAGATTGCATAGTGGATAGAGTATCTGACCTAGAATCAGGATTACTCATCTTCCGTGTTTCAAATCTGATTTCAGGCACTTATTAAGTGCCTGAGCAAGGCACTTAACCATATTTGCCTCTGTTTCTTCATCTATAAAATAATGTGGAGAAGGAAATGGCAAACTACTCTAGGATTTTTGCAAAGAAAATTCCAAATGGCATTACAAAGAGACATGATTCAATTTACTGAAGAACCACAATATGATAAAGAAGCAGGAAGGTTATAATATGATACTCTGTAAGGCAAAAAAAAAAAAAAAACCCTAGAATTATAATCAAGAATAACCTACCTGGAAAAGCTGAGTATAATTATCAGAGAGGAGAAGCAGGAGGATATTTAATGAAATAGTGGATTTTCAAGCATTCCTGATGGAAAGATCAAAACTAAATAGAAAATTTAACATTCAAACAAACATAAGAGAAGAATAAAAGGTGAAAGAAAATTCATAAGGAACTTGATATGGTTAAATTGTTTCCATTTCTACCTAGGAAGATGGTTCATTTAACTCCTAAGAACTTTGTCATTACTAATCCTTTTAGAAGGATTTTATCTAGAGGGTATAAAAGTGATATGCTTATGTTGGAATGATTCACACCACCAAAAAAATGAAAGGGGAAGAAAAAGGCATGCAATATGAGAAAAGAGAAAGGGAACGGATAAACAGGGGAGATTATTTTATGTAAAATACGTGCATAAAAAAGGGTATTTACAATGTAGAAGAAAATGAAGAGGAAAATGGCCAACACTTGGACCTCACTCTCATCTGAAATGATTCAAAGAAATAGATACATTATTTTGGGGTACATAAATTTACCTCATATAACAGGGAAGCAGAAGGGGAAGAAGATGAGAGAAAGGGGGAATAGAAGATAAGAAGGGGAGATGATTAAAGGAAGCAGTGGTCGGAAAACAGACTTTTGAGGAGGGAGAAAGAGGAATAGAGAAAGACAAGACACAGCAAGAGGGGAGAGAGAGAAAGAAAGATAATTAGAAGAAAATAAGACAAGAGAGAAATATGCAGTTAATAATCATAACTGTGAATATGAATGGGATGAACTCATCCATAAAATGAAAGTGGATATCAGAATGGATTATAAAAATAGAATCTGACAATAAATAGCTTACGAGAAACAGTTTTGAAACAGAAAGATACATATAAAGTTGAAATAAGAGGCTGGAGTAGAATCTATTAAGCTTTAACTCAAGTGAAAAAAACAGACTCATAAGGGAAAAAAAGGTAGAAATAGATGTAATTAAAAGAAACAAAAAGGGAAAACTATATCGTGCTAAAATATATCAATTCACAAAGTATCATCAATAGTAAAACTATATTCACCAAAGAATATTCATATTCTTAAAGAGAGATAAATTACAGAAGGAAATAGTAAAACTAAACTAGTGGAGAACTTCAATTTTATGATTTCAGATTCACATAAATACAAGCATAAAATGAAGCCTTCATCAAGCTCTGAGGGGAAATGGAGGGATTTGGTTTGAACTACTTGTTTTATACACTTTCCTTCCTTTCCCCGAGAGTGCCTAACTCTTTCAGCTAAGCTGACTTACTTCACCCTGTGAATGAGACAATATTGACTAAACTTGGACCTGGAAAAAAAACTGAGAAAAAACTACTTCCTTTCTTTTTGAAGGTAGAAGTTATAGGTGTAAAACACTGTATATTATTTCAGATTTTATGTTAGTTGCTGTTACTAATTTTTCTACTTTCTTTTTTATAAGAGATGACTTACTTGAAAGAAATATATTTAGAAATGAAAAATGTACAAAAACAAATTCTATCAATAAAATAAAATTAAAAGAAAACAAAAGTGCCCAAACTATTATCCTTTCTGATTTCTTGAAAACTCAAAAATGTAAGATAAGCATAAGGTAAAAAAAGATAACATTTTTATTATTTAATATTTTCCATATCATAATATTTGATAGATTTGTGTATATTTATATTTGGAAAGGAAAATAGAATGAAACTTTAAAAGTTTTAAATTCTTGAATATTCATAATTTTCTGAGTTAATTGATAAGCTTTATTAATTTTAATTTTTCTTTGAAAAATCACTGAGATTACAAAGTGGAGCTAAAAACAAAGATAATGAGAAAATTATCCATACTTGAATGAGATAATTTAAATATACATATAAATTATGATTTTATTTAAAATTTCAAATACTACATATCTTGATAGATCTTTCATAGATTATAAGAGTTCAGTGAAGATACAAAAAATAGAATAACATGATAAAAGATTGATTTTTATTTTCTGACAGTCTCTCTACATATAGCCTTTCCCATTTTTTAGCAAGAATTTTCCAATAATCTTTCACACGATAAAATAACCCATAAATAAATAAAAACAAAAGTCTAGTGAATGATTTGTACAAAGCTATTCAAATTAAATTGTTTCCTACTGGATAACATTTTTCTTGGTTGAATTGAACATGTCTCAGTTAAAAACTAATAGCTCCCACAAATGTGCCTTTACCTTTCATGATGATTACTAATATCTATCATTTGAACTATGACCAAACCACCCACAAATAGAGAAATATAAATTTAAAATACTAAAAATGACATAGAAAAATGTTTCAGAAAGCAATAATATTTTAAAGTTAATACTTTGAATGCTGGGAAAAGATGAGTTAATTGTGCTGATCTCTTTTACTATTTTGAACTGTAATTCAGAAAAACCTAAAAGCGTTCTGGCTAGTAATGAAAAAAAATGAGAATGTAAATTATACCCTAGTATGGAAATGCTAAATGTCTTACTTATTTTAACCTTTTATTTTGTTTGACAAAGTAATAAAATATTGAAATATATGCATTTCTAAACTGAATAAGGCAATGCATTAAATGTCCACTTTTTTGTTCAGGATTATGCTTAATTTTGCTGGGTATGATATTTTTGGCTATAACCCCAGTTCTTTTGCTCTTTAATATATACTGTTCTAAGACCTGCAGTCTTTTAAGGTAGGTGCTGCTAGATCTAGTGTAATTCTAGTTATGGTTCTGTTATATTTGTTTTTTTTCCTTCTTATTTCTAATATTTTCTCCTTAATCTGGGGGGGTTTAAATCTGGCAATGATATTCTTGTAGGTTTTTCCTTCTAGGTTCTCTTTCAGTTGTTGATCAGTGTTTTGTTTTGTTTTGGTTTGGTTTGGTTTGGTTGTTTTCTATTTCTACTTTCCCCTCTTGTTCTAACACCAGAACAATTTTCTTTATTTCTTGTATTATTGTATCAAGATCCTTTGTGGGGAGCACATAACTTTAAAATAGTTCAGTTAGTCTTATGTTTTCTCCTTTTGATATGTTCTCCAGTTATTTTCCTTTTTTTCCATTTATTTTCTTATCAGATATTTCATGTTTTTTCTATTTTTTTATTCTCTATATTTTGTTTTAGTATTTCTGGATCTCTTATCCCTTTGCCAAATTCTAATGTTTAAGAAATCATTATCTTCCTTAAGATTCTGGATCTTCATATTATTGTTCTTTAAGAAATGACCAGCAGGATGATTTCAGAAAGACCTGGAGAGACTTACATGAACTGATGCTGAGTGAAATGAGTAGGACCAGGAGATCATTATATACTTCAACAACAATACTGTGTGATGATCAATTCTGATGGACATGGGTCTCTTCAACAATGAGATGAACCAAATCAGTTCCAGTAGAGCATTAATGAATTGAATCAGCTGGTCCCAGCGAAAGAACTCTGGGAGATGACTATGAACCACTACATAGAATTCCCAATTCCTCTATTTTTGTCCACCTGCATTTTTGATTTCCTTCACAGATTAATTGTATATTATTTCAAAGTCCAGTTCTTTTTGTACAGCAAAATAACTGTATGGACATATATACATATATTGTATTTAACTTATACTTTAACATATTTAGCATATATTGGTCAACCGCCATCTGGGAGAAGGGGTGGGGGGAAGGAGGGAAAAAGTTGGAACAAAAAGTTTTGCAACTGTCAATACTGTAAAATTACCCATGCATATATCTAATAAATAAAAAGGTATTTAAAAAATAAAATAAAATAAAAGATTCTGGATCTTCTTTTCCACTTAGTTTATTTTCTTTTCAGGATCTTGTTTTGGGGTTCTTTTTATTTTTGTTTTTTATTTTTCCTCCAAAATCTCTAAATAAGGTTATAAAAATCTTCCAAATTAAGATAGAAACAAGAAGGTAAATGGGAGGAAAAGATAAGATAGAGATTCTTGGAGAGAGTAGGTTAAGTAATAGCAGGACAAAGTAGTAGGTAGAAGTCAAAGCATCAAAATGAGTGGGAAAAACGTGAGGGGTATGAGCAAAGCAGAGAAATAAACAGGAATAGGAATAGGGTGAGAAGGATAGTGAAGAAAATAGGAAAGAGGAAAATAAACAGCAAGTAATTATAGCTTATAATGTGAATTGGATAAATTCACCCTTAAAATGCAAACAGAATATAGATTAAAAATTTGATCTCAACAATATGTTGTTTTGGGGAAATATTATAAAAATTAGAGCTACACACATAAAATAAAGATGAGGGACAGAATTTACTATGTAAAAACGTAAGGGTAGTAATCATGATCTCAGACAAAGGTAACACTAAAATAGATTAATCAAAAGAGAAAAATAGAGAAACTACACTATTGTCTGTCACATTAATCAATATTGTTTTAGACTATTTAAAGTAACGAAATAGTATAAAATAACTAAAAGCATATGTAAGTATAAGGAATATTGCTGTGGTATAGTGAGCTGGTAGATTTTGGAAAATATGGAAAACTTGGAGGAAAGACTATAAAGAAAGATGCTATCTACCTCCAGAGGAAAAAAGGACAAGTAGAAATAAGCATAGTACATTATTATATATCTGTGAGTGTATGAATGTGTATGTGTATATATGTGTATAATTACAGGCTTCTCAAAAAAGTATGTGTGTATGTATGTAGATATATATATATACATATGTGTGTGCTTAATTATAATCTTCATGAGGGGAAGGAGAGAAATAAAGTAAAAAGTTCATAGAAGAGAATAAAAGAAAACTTATAAGGAAGCAAAAAAAAAAAAAAAAGATAGACACCTTTGAATACAAAGTATAGTGTTTATTACATGGGCTTTCTTGAAATGGAAATTTATGCTTTTATATTTTGAATCCTCTCATGTTTTTTGCACATGGCAATTTTTTTCTTATTCTACATTTGTTTAAAATAAATAATAAAAGATATTGAAAAAGAAAGAATATAGGCATTTCTGAATAGAATTAAACTAAATGTTCATTCATTTCCATTCTTTGATTATTATGTAATTTATCAGGTACAGTCATAGATGGGTCATTCAAAAAAGCCATCTTTTATTTAAGGTATTTTTCAAGGTTTATATAAACACAAATTTATGGCTCCTGAGTCCAAATTGATAAGTGTACATTTTCTAGTTAGCCAGAATGTATAATTAGTTCAAATAGAAATTATTTAATGAAAATAATATAAAGTATGAACAGTACAGCATTTTCTCTAAAACTTGTTGCTACCTCTCTCATAATACATGAAAAATGAGGGTCAAAAGTAGGACTTAAAAATTACAAATGAAGTACACATGGAGGGAACATTTATAGGCTGGGCATATTTGTGAACACACAAACACATAGGAAACATGTATGATCAGGGTACATATGTGAAAGGGTAAATCAATCTGTTAATTAAACATTTATTAAATACCTACTATAGGCCCTAGGGATAGAAAGATCTAGCATCTGAGATTCTTTATATTTTATTGAAACAACCAACATGTAATAAATAAACATAAATGGAATAAACATATACTAGATAAATACAAAGAATATAGTTAAATACAAAGTAATTAGGGAAGGAAGTACTGGGCCTGGGATTAGGTTTGGAAATTTCAAAAGACTTTGGGTAGGCTTTCCTTGTATCTTGAAGGAAATGAGATAATCTATAAAATGGAAATGAGGAAGAGGAGTATTCTAAGCATGGAGGACAACTAATGCACAAATTCAGAGATGGAACATAAAATGAGAGAAATAGAAAGAAAGTCAATTTAATTGAGTAGAATAGTATGAGAAAGGGATTAATATATAATGAGGCTTGAAAGATACACTGGGGCCAAGTTGTAAAGGTCTTTGAAAACTAAACAAAGAAGTTTATATTTTGTCCTAGAAGCAATAAGGAACAACAGGAATTTGTTGAGTAAGAAAGTGACAAGTGACAAGACAACAAACCTCTGATAAAGGAAAATATATTTTCAGTGGTGTAGAAAATTGGTTAGAATGGGAACAGATGAGGCAGATAGACCTATTAAAAGTTATTGCAAAGTAGTTCGGATAAAAAATAATAAGGGTCTCATTTAAGACAATTTAAGTACACATTGGAGAGAATGTGATCACAAGACATCATAAGAGATGTTATGGAGGTAAAAAGGGTAAAATATAGGAATGAATAGGATAAGAGGAATAAGAGAGAATGAGAAGTATGGGATATTACCAAATAATATAGGAACTGGAAAAATGGAGGTAGCCTTGAGATAAATAGGGAAGGTTGATAGAGTGGTAGGTTTGGAGGGAAGGATAATTTGATTGACCTGTATTGGGGACATTTAATATGAATTGTCCAACAGGCAGTTAGTAATACAGAAGTGGAACTCACAAGGGAGAGCAAGGTTAAACATACAAATATTTGTGTAATTTGAATAGAGATGATCATTTGACCCACAGGAGCTGATGAGAAAAAGAGGCCAAGGATTAAATCTTGGGAATACACCCACAATTAGGGGCTATTATTTGGGTAGTGAGAGAACAAAATAATTATAAAGACCACAAATACATAGATACATAAACATGAGTTTCCAGGACAAAAGTGTCAAATGCAACAGAGAGAAAAAAAAAAAGGGTAGTGACTAAGACCATGACCTTTAAAAATCAAAAGAATATTAACATATCAAGAGAATCAAGAATTCTAATTGAGTGATGAAATTAGAAGCCAAATTCCAAAGGTTTGAGATTGAATGAAAGGAAAAGTGTCAAATAGTGCAGAAATCCACTCTCACCTCCAGGAGTTTGATTTAAAAAAAGAGAGAGAGAGAGATAAGATATAGAGGATCTTGAGGGAATGATAGGGTTTGATGAAGAATTTTTTAGGATGAGGAGATCTGGGCATGTTTAAAGACAGGAGAAAAGGGAATAATAAATAAGAAAAAGCTGAAAATTAGCCATGTAAATTATTAGAACCACCTGATGGAAAATATGGCAAGGAATGAGGGCAAAGGCACATGTAGAGAGTTTTACCATGGCCAAGAGAAGGACCACTTAATTATCAGAGACTGGAAGAAAAGAAAAAAAGAGTATGAAACAATAACAAGAAATTTTGAAATGAAGAAAAAGGGAGAAGAGGGAGTTCATGCCAAATGGTCTAAATGTCCTCAGAAAAGAAGCAAGCTGAGAAGATAGAGTAAAGGAGAGAAAAAGAAGACTTGAAAAAAAAATGTTTGTCATAATTTTCCAAAAGAATGGGCTACACATTACACCCCTCTCAGATTGGCTAGAATGACAGGGAAAGATAATGTGGAATGCTGGAGGAGATGTGGGAAAACTGGGACACTGATACATTGTTGGTGGAATTGTGAGCCATTCTGGAGAGCAATTTAGAACTATGCTCAGAAAGTTATCACACTGTGTATACCCTTTGATCCAGCAGTGTTACTATTGGGCTTATATCCCAGAGAGATCTTAAAGGAGGAAAAGGGACCGACATGTACACGAATGTTTGTGGCAGCCCTCTTTCTAGTGGCCAGAAACTGGAAGCTGAGTGGATGCCCATCAGTTGGAGAATGGCTGAATAAATTGTGGTATATGAATGTTATGGAATATTATTGTTATGTAAGAAATGACCAGCAGGATGATTTCAGAGAGACCTGAAGAGACTTACATGAACTGATGCTAAGTGAAATGAGCAGGACCAGGAGATCATTATACACTTCAACAACAATACTATATGATGATCAATTCTGATGGCCGTGGCTCTCTAGAACAATGAGATGAACCAAATCCGTTCCATCAGTAATGAACTGAACCAGCTACACCCAGGGAAAGAACTCTGGGAGATGACTATGAACCACTACATAGGATTCCCGATCCCTCTATTTTTGTCCGCCTGCATTTTTTATTTCCTTCACAGGCTAATTGTACACTATTTCAAAGTCTGACTCTTTTTATACAGCAAAATAACTGTTTGGACATGTATATATATGTTGTATTTAACTTATACTTTAACATATTTAACATGTATTGGTCAATCTGCCATCTGAGGGAAAGGGTGGGGGGAAGGAGGGAAAAAGTTGGAACAAAATGTTTTGCAATTGTCAATGCTGAAAAATTACCTATGCATATATCTTGTAAATAAAAATCTATAATAATAATAATAATAAATAAAAGAATGGGGTATAGGGTCAGTTGGGTGGGAATAAATTACCTTTATGCTAAAAAAAAAAATTGAAAAAAAACTAGCAATGTCTTCTAGTAGCAGCAGTCTGTTATCCCAGAGCCTACTCTTTGATGGGCACCAAACTCCACTTTGTATTTTATGTTCTCTCCTTTTCTCTCTCTCTCTACTAGGATGTTATTACTATTTTCACCAATTTGACCTCAGGAGAAGTGTACCCTGTCATCTCTTTCCCAATGAATTAAGTAAAAGCCTTTAGTGTTTCTCTTTCTCTGAAGAAAGAAAAAGAAGTTCATCAGTTCCCCGAATCTTAGCCTCCAGGGCCAAACTCTTTGGTAGCATAAAATAGCCAACCAACTAATTAGTACTCAGTCTTTATTTAGTTTGTCTTTGAGCCTACTTCTTGTTAGATGCATCCCTGATCTTCTTTCAAGCGACTCATTGACTTAAGGTTTGAAAATCCTTCTAAATCTTGACTAATAACCCGTATTCCCATTTTCAGACAATTTTTGAATTTCCTGGGTCTGAGGAAAGTTAAAAATTGTTAAATGATCTTCTTGGACTGAGAAAGTATTCCAATAGGTATCCATATTCATTTATATAAGTATTTTTAAGGTTTACTTGTTTCAAAGTCATTCTGAGCTTCTAGTATGCATAATAAAAAGGCTAGAATTATTAAGCAGACAGAAGAGTACATCATCCTGCTGCCTTTACTCCATCAACTTACTTTATCTTTTAGCTTGTCTCTGTATTTTTTCTCTACGCACTCATCTATATAAGAGAATAGAAAAGACAGTGTTTAAAACCTATGGAATTTTGAACTCCAGCATTGTTTGGCAGTTATTAGGTAAACATTATGTAACTGTATAGTTTTCAAAAATTAAAATTGGGAAGTATTTGGAATTATCTCCATAAACTGGGTAAGGTTTCGAAAAGTACAAATAATAGACTAAGCCTGAAGATATTAGCTCTTTTGTAGTACCCTGATTTTTTCCTAAATAGTTAGACATTAACTTTTTAATATCTTCTACTGAAGAAATGAGAAGTCACCATAATCAAGATCTGAAGGAAATAAGACAGAAGGAGCCAAGGTAAACGTTTTTGTTGGTTCCCAAATAAAGTTTCTATCTTTTCTCAAAGAACTTGACAGTTGCAGGGAGAGGCTCTGGACTTTAAGGGAGAAAAATTCATGTCAGCAACTATTCTTTCCAGATGAACAAATAGATAAAGATTTCAACTGAAAGAGAAGCTGGAGATGATAGAATATACAGCAAAGCAGCATGTAATGAACACTTCACTGTAGTGTTCTGATGGAGAAATTTCTGTAGAAACTACAACAGAGATTATTTTCCTCTGAGGCTATTACTTTTTGAGCAGTTTTCAATAGATGCTATAAAACCAGATCAACATTTCCAGTATTGAGTAAAAGATCAGTAGGGGGAGAAAGGCTAGTGCAATTAATGTAATGACATAATTAAAAGGTAGTCTTGCCATAAGCCTTCAGTTTTGGAAGTGTGATGCACCCTGGCCATACTTATTCCCTATATTTTTGTAGTCTCCATTTTTTCCTAGTCTTTTGACTATTGTTACATATATGTGTAAGAAAGTGAGCTGCAAGTGCATCTGGGAAATGCTGTTGCTACTCTTCTTTAGATACTATTTCATTAAATAACTTTATTATGCAGCTTTTTTAGTGACAGAAAAGAATTAGAAAATGAGTAGATGCCCATCAATTGGGGAATGGCTGAATAACTTGTGGTATATGAAAATAATGGAATATTCTTTTTCTATAAAAAATGATGAACAAGCTGATTTTAGAAAAGCTTGGAAAGATTTATATGAACTGATGTTAAGTGAAAGAAGCAGAATCAAGAATAAAGTACTGGCAATTATGAAATGACAATAATGACAAAAATGTGCAATGATGAACTATGAAAGACTTAGTTCTTCTCAGTGATTAAGTGATCCTTCCAATAAACTTTGGAGAGAAAATGCCATCTGCATTCAGAAAAAGATGGCAAGCAATCCAATATATGTTAAACTACTGAACCATATTAATTGTCACTCCTCCTACAGAATTTTTATATCTTAAAATGGAGCAACTTCCTTCAAAAGCCAATATGATCTCAGTGACATATACATGGAAATGTTTAACAATAAGTTATCAAGGTGGAGTGGAGAGAGGGAGAGAGAATAAGGTGAACTTTTAAGTCTAATCCATATTATTGAGGGCAGTTAAGTGGCTCAGTGAATAGAGTGCTGAATTTGGAGTCAGAAAGACTTATGTTCCTGAGTTCAAATCCAGTCTCTGATACTTACTGGCTATATGACCTCTGGCAAGTAAAAACAATTTGTTTGCCTCAGTTTCCACATCTGTAAAATGAGTTGTGAATGGCAAATCTCTCCAGTATCTTTGCCAAGAAAATCCTGAATGAATGTGACCTTGAATTGGGTCACAGAGTTTGACATAACTGAAAATGACTAAACAACAACTATATTGTTAACATTTTCTCTATTACTTTCTAAGAACAAAATAATAAATCAAATTCTGATTTGTAACATTTGCCAATTTTTGAGATGCGGATGGTCATACTGAAATTTTGGGAGATGGTTTATGAGCCAACATGATCCAATTCAAGCATACTAATGATATACTGATATTTTTCTAGGCACTTAGTACAGCAGATTTAGTTCAGGAAGACAACATTAAATCTTTATTTAAACACTGCCTAGTTGCATGACCCATTACAAATTGCTTCATCTCTCTGTGCCTCAGTTTTCTTATCTGAAAAATGGAGATAATGATAGCATTTGATCAAATGAATCAAACAGTGTAAACTTTGCAAACAAGCAGTATATAAAACCTAGCTATTGTCATTATCTTCATTTTACCATTACAAAATTGATTAATTCCAATCCAAGATTCCACATTATTCTTTGTTGCACAGAAAATATAGAGAAGATTATCAAAACTCTTAGGTTTTATAGTTCCTGGTCATTTCACTTGATAAGCTAAGTGAAGATTGGGAATAATATCCTATTTCATAAATTAGATCAATGGTGCTGTGTTAATATGCAATATGGCCTTCATATTAAAACAAAGATCATAAAGAAATATGAGATGATCATTCAAAAACAGGAATGCTTTGAATGTAAAGTTGTTATTCCTCGCATATTTCTCTAGAAATCAACAAATCACAGGATATAAATGTTGAAATTTCACTTAGAAATCATCTAGATTCCCCTATCCAGTTTCACTAGTGAAAAAACTGAGTCCCAAAGGTATTGCAGGTTTATACAGGTAGAAATCAGAATTAAGCTTGGGTCTTCTGAATATTTATTCCATGTACTTTCTACTACACCACTATGAATAAAGGAGTAGGAAATCAGACATCAAAAAGTGATGTAGCAAAATAAAAAAAAAAAAGGAGGGGAGTTGAAAAGAGGGGTAGAGATAAAGCAATAATCCAAGGTTTTGTATTAGATTTTCAAATCATTGGTAGTTTCTCCTTGACATAGCTTTTGAATTTCCTAGGGCTTTCAGAATGGTAGCTAATCTAGTTTAGTTTTCTATTTACAATCCCTGGCAGTTTTAGATCCTAGCAACAGAGCCTAGAAGTTTTAAATTCAGACATCGATTTCTCCTCCTTGGCAATGCTAGCCTTTGAGAACTTTTTTTTTCCCATTCCACAATCCCCTTTTCCAGAAATAACTATGAACTATGTCATCAACATTGAAAATTTACTTAGTATAACATCTTCCCTCTTAAATAATTTCAGCTAATTTATTAGGGAAATCACTGGCTTCCTTCTCATCAGCACTTGCTTTCTCCTTCCCCTTATGTAATGCAAATTAAATCTTTCTTTATTACAAGAGAATTAATCCTCCATCCAAAGATTCTTCACCATTTTTATTTGGAAATCTGTAAATCATCACCTTGCAATATTGTAGGATTTGGGGAGAATAATAATAATAGTAACCCACATACTACATCACTCTTGGATTTTAAACTTATTTTACCATGAGAAATGGTAGAGATAAAAAGAAAAGTAATTTATCTTGTTTATTTACTAAGTTTCAGCCTGATAAAATCATGGATCCTTGAAATGTCTGTAATAATATTGACCATAGCAATGGGAGAAAAGCCCAGAGTTATGGCTTATTTCATCATTCATTTTACTGATTTTTTTTATTATTGATTTAACACTGAGTTAACATACCTACATGGAACAATGGTAATTTTGAAACATGGGAACTAAAAGCATCACTTTTTTCATTCACCATAGTAAAAGAAATATAAATAGGGAACTACAAAGCAAAGGTATGTACCCATGGAAGGAATATGAAATGTTTTGTTCTGTTCTCATCTTTGGGTAGGGTTGAGGATGGTGGCAGAATCTTCATAAACTTAGAGGGGGAAAGAATCCCAAAAGTACCAACTCATGGATGGAGTAGGGAAAGGAAAAGGAATAGAATTTGCAAAAGAAAACCTTTTTAATGCTAAAAATTGTTTTAACATATAATTAGGAAAAAATAAAATATTTTTGAAAGTGTATCCAGAGGGAAGGAAATGAAATCTTATGATATTTTGGGAATAGGGTAGATGGGAGTTTTATATAGTTCAATTTTAAAAATACAAGTTTCTTCTATAGCTGGTGTCACTCTTTCTCCTTGTCACTATAATAGAAAAGGTGAGAGGTCATGTTTCTTTTCATCTGCTTAGAAAAGTTCAGTCTCATTAGGAGAAATCATGGATGAATTAGTAATAATTGATAATTAGGTCAGTTCATAAGAGAATAGCAATGAAATTAAGGAGCAATGAAATTTGAAGACTGTCTTAAGAAGTTGAAGTAGGCATTTGAAAATCTACTTAATCTCCAAATGGCATAGCCTTTAAATTTGGAAACAACCAGACTAGAACCCTTAGCTTACATACCTGAATCCCAAGTTTCTTGCAAAAATTGTTACTCTTTTTCTTAACTGGATACCCCTAATTAATGTTTCTTACCTTTGAAAATCTGTCTACTGCAATTTTTGTGTCTGACCTGACCATCTTAGAAATCTGAACTTATAATCAGAGAGGGGTGGGATGAGAGATTGTGGGTAAACCAGTGAAAAATTGCTTAACAATTAGAAAATGAATTTTTTAAAAGGTAAGTTTGTAGTATTAACTATTTTCTTTTTTTACTAAATTGAGCCACTCCTATATAATAGTCATATGGCAAAGGGTAAAGCTTACATCCGTTTATATTTTTAAATATACAAGAAAAGCTAATAAAATTTGTTTCAGATAGAATTTTCGTAGACCAGGTCTACCTTTAGTGTAATATACTTCTTCTTATAGTAATTATTTCTAAGGAATATAGTTAAAACGTATCCATGGTTTTAAAATATCAGCCATTTTAGTAACTGCCATAGATTAATCTAAAGCATAATTATGTTTAATAGATTATTCTCTTTTTATGAATAATTTATGAGAATTCACAGGCAAGTTTTTCTATTTAAATATTCTTCCAATTGCAAGTGAACATAGGTTTTAAAAGGAATTATCTGAGGATGCTTTAAATATGACAGGGATATTAATAATCCGGAGCCCAATGCCAAAAACAAAACGCCACCACAATAAACATTTTCCCTATCCATATGTCTGCACAATTAAAATTCTTAAGTATTGACTAGCCTTCATAACATCATTGTGCATGTGAAGTGAGAAAAAATGGCAGTCGGATGGTCTATTGACTCTTTCCATTTGAGAGATAGCAAAGCACCCTTATTAGTCCAGACTAGTTCTTAAAATATAAGCATGGTTCTTGCAAGATTATATAATGGGTCCTTTACTTGTGCTGTTTCAGGCAAGTCACTTCATAATGACTCAGTTTATTTATATTTAAAATAATCTGCCCATTTTATGTTTTCCTAAGTAAATAACTCCACTATTTATCTCACAGGTGCTTTCTGAGGAAAATGCTTTGCAAATTATAAACACTTTATAACAGTGTATATTAATAATAATAATATGGTCAGAGGGATTCTACAAGATGATCTCTAAGATCCCTTTGAGTCTTAAGAGTTAATGAACTTATATAATTCATCTCTTGAATTTCACTTAGATACATTATCTAGCCTGATTTCCACATCAGTTTTACCATTGTTTCTTTCTACATAGCCATTCAGGTCTTATTTCTATATCTCATGTGAAGGCAGAATCACATTTTACATTCTCTAGTTTTAAAGACATAGTTGTTTAATACAATAAAAACTCCAGAAACAGTTCTTCAAGGTAAAGGACATAAAATAAAACACTAACATTTGGTATAATGTTTCAGAATAAGCAAAGCATTTCCCATTTTCACCATATTAAGTCCTCACGTGAGTCCTATAAGGAGGCACTATGGCCTTTATTATTTTAATAAGACATTTAAGGAAAAAGAAACTCACCAGATGACTTGCTTGTAACCATATAACTAAAAAGCATCGGAGTGAGGATTTGAATGCTAGCCTTATAAGAAAGCACAGTAGCTTGACAAAATCAGGCTTTCCCAAATAAGTTTAGATGGTTTTTTTTTAAGTTACAACTGAAATATAAACCCTGTTACAATATCTATTATAGTTAGACTTCCCCTTCTCTCCTTCCATTCCTACAGAGGAGATGGCTAATATTCCATGAAAGGGTCTTATTACAAATTACACCTTTGCCTAGTGGTAAAAAAAAACAAGAATAAGGTATAGGTATGTGATAAATCCCAAGTGTGTTCTTGTCTTTGGCCTATACATTCCAAACCCATGGGACACATATTCTTTTAATTTATTGAAATAAAATTTCAGTTTCCCCTAGGAACTGGTATAATCTCTTCCCTGCTGTCATTCATTTTCAAAAATACAAGTTCAATCTAGATACAGCTATTCACATTCAAGAAAATCTGTAAAATTAGTTCAAGGAAATAGCATCCCACATCAAAAAAATAAATTCAGACATTCCTTGGTTCTCTATATATCTGTATATAAATACATATATGTGTTTATCTTTACATATATACTTTATATACATGTATATTTATTGGGTATATACATATGTAGATTATATAGAGTTATGTGTATCTGTATATGTATATATATACATGCATACACATTCTTATTATGATAGATATAAGCTTTTTTATTGAAATATATTTGGGATCATAAAATTGTTTTCTTGATTAGTCAAAAAGGGGAAATGATTCTTCAATCCATGCCTGATCTTACTACCTTTTCTATTCTTTGTATCTTTCCAGGAAATAGGAGTATGGGAAGCATGATTATTTCTGAATCTTTTTTTTTCTAAAATCTCAGGCTAAGACTGCCAATCTCTCACAATTCCAACTGTCTTTTTATGTAAATAAGCTTTTTTAGTGTTTATACCTTCAACTCAATCTTCTCAAGTTCCTAATTCAAATACTTAAGTGATTCTAATTTCTCTGTGGTCAGTGTGAACTTTCTATTTTCTGTTCTTAAAAGTGGTGAAATCCCAACCATTAGGACTCTTATTTCCTGAAAGTCAACCTGGCAAGCTTCTACCACCTCTACAATTCCCTGTGATGTTTCTCATGGGCTAGATATGTTACTTGTTTCCCTTTCTTCCCTGAGGATTCCATAACTTCTCTAATACAACTAACTTGTGTTTAGTAATCTTTTTCTCCTCCTCCCTCTTCCTCTTCTATTCTGGCTCACTAGAATTTTACGAAGGATCTTACCCTCTCTTACTGCACTAGTCAGCTTCTTTCCAAGATTCAGAGCCTAAAATATGATCCCTAACCTCATAATTTGTTATATTTGGCAGTTTGCTTTAAAAAAAATTAAAAGAAAAGGAAGAAGCCAATTGACCTCTAAATCATTAGAAGACAAAAATTCATTTCACATAATGCTTTTATTCCTGGCTATTAGGGGAAAAAAGAATCAGTTTTTTTTTTTAATTCCCAGGGGAACTGAGAAGATTGAGTTGAAGGTATAAACACTAGAAAACTGAACTGAGGAAAAGTCAGGAAAAGTGGTGGATTCCCTCCCCCCCATTACAGCTATATTTCCTGAAGGTCAACCTGGGAAGTTTCTACTATCTCTACAATTCTCTGTGATTTTTCATGCAGGCTTTATATATTCTCTGTTCCCCCCTTTTCCCCAGAGAATTTCACATGTTTTACTGAGACATCTGATTGATGGTTAACAACCTCCCTTCCTCTCCCTTCTACTTTTCACCACCATTCTCCTTCCTGGACTAATATTACAAGACTCAGACCCATTCCAGATCTGATTCCCTTGAATTTCAGATCCTCCACTTATGTTCAATTCTAATATCTGAACATGATCTGTGTGTAACTCTATGGTCTTCTTGAGAGAAAAGGCTGTATTCTTTTCCTTTTTTGTATCTCCAACACAAGTCACTAGCACAAAGTAGATAAATAATAAATGTTTACTGACTTGAAAGCTATGCCAGTAAATCATAAACTCTGAGTTTTAATAAGCCAGAAAGATTTCAGGTACCACACTGAATTATGCATCTGCCACCCAGGGACTATTCAAGGTAATTTTGAAGATGACCATCACCAGAAGGGTTGATTACATGATGAAAAATTTTATTTTATTTTTTATTGCTATAGCAAGAAAAATATGTTACAGCAATTCATGAGCATTCACTGCTAAAATGTAAAAAAAGTTACAATTTAAGTATGTGGAGACATTATTTATGAAACCACAGATCCTTGAAATATAGTAGTAGTAAATGCTCGTATCATATCCATTCCTGAAAAGTATTTTGAATATTAGGTTTCCCAAAAGGCCTACTCTAAACTAGATTTTTAAAAAATTATTCTTCAAATGACTACAATTTGCAAAATTCAGCCACTATAGAAAGGCAAAATAAGGAGTATACTCAATGTTCATTTTAAAAATGAAGACAATAAGATTTCAAATCACTGTTCAGTGATTCCTTTCCTTGCTTCTACTACATCCTTTTTTTTTCTAAGACTGCGTAGCATTACAGTAAATTCTTGGGAATCCAAATGATAGTCATAGAAGTCATAGTAGGTGAGAAAGTGAGCATTCACATGCTGAGACATCACCATCTTCCTTTCTCCTACTTGGTTCCTCAAGAGATAAGAACTGAGCCTTCTTTCCTCAATTGCTATCCTTCAGTTGATTACAAGGTCTTTCCACTGACAGAACATACTGATTGAAAACACGTATTAAGTAAACAAAAAAGTATTTCAGCCTGTTGTTGTGGTATTCACAAAATTTGAATGATTCTTACTTTATTCCCTTTTGGGTTCCCAAATTATTAAGTTATAAGACCATTTAATTTGGTCAGATACAAATGACAGTCAAGGATGGTTACATTTAAGCACAAACCATAAATTTATCAATCACCTACCAATCAGTTAGAAAACTTAAACTTGAAAGAAAAAGATGCCAAACTCGATTTTATTATACAATTCATATAAGAATTGTAAGAGATTATAACTAATTCATTATAAAATGGATTGATGGTTTTTTACTCTAAGATGAAAAGAAAATGAAAGAAACAAATTTTTGAGTATGCCTCATTACTGATAAGCAAAAGAAAAAAGCTGAAAGGATATTTCAATACATGATAAAGCAGACCTCTGGAAGATGCTAGAAGGATTTTCATTTAAACAGGTTATTTCATGTTTAAAAAAAGAAGACAGTTCTATTGAATTATTATCTCAGTGACATGCGAGGACTTGTCTTGAATATCTTCATCTACACTGATTCTAAATGGCTTACAAGAGAAAAAAGTAACCTTTCTGTATTTTGCTTTGTCTGCAACTGTATATTACTTACTTTTATCTGGATAGTTGGATGTGGTGAACAGAAAGCTGGTCCTGAGTCAGTAAGACTTGAGTTCAAGCCAGCCCTAGATACTCTGCTAACTGTGTGGCTATGAGTGAAAATTTAATCTCTGCTTTCTTTAGTTTCCCAATTTGCAAAATGGTAATAATAATAGTACCCACTTTCCAAGGTTATTGTGAAAACCAATGAAATAATATATGTAAAATACTTTTCAAACCTTAGCATGTTACATAAATGATAACTATCATTATTAGTTTGTCTTTGCTAAGAACTGGATAGCTAAGTCACAATTTCCACTCTTTATGACTGACTTCCTAGGATCTACATCATATAAAATCCTGAGTGCAAATGGGCTTGCGAGACATTATCATGTTGATCAATTGCACAAAAGCATTCCTTCCAGAGCTACTTGACAGTAGCTGAAGTATTAGAATATAGTGAGAGGTTTTGGGTTTTTGTTGGTTTATTGGGGTTTTTAATTTTTGCATTCCCACATGAAGCTACAAAAGGAATTAAAGAAATGAAATAAATTATCTCTGGTCATCACAATTACAGAAGTGAAATTACCTGTTATTTCAGAAAAAGTCACACACATACACACACACACACACACACACACACACACACACACCATTTGCACTCTGGATTTTGTATAACATATGTTCTATAATGTCACTAACAAAGGTAGAAAAATACACCAAAACCAGCCCAGTGCTAACAAGTATACTAGAAAACATTGTGATATATTCTTCCTTTTTATTTTTTGTGTACCTTTTCTCTTTGGATTCAAAGTTGTGTTAGCTCAAAATAGTTTTAGTAGTTAAAACAAAATCCTGTCATATCAAAGGCCTATTCTTCACTTACTTATTTTGCTAACAGAGAGACAACCAGAATAATCTAACATTCTTTTAGTACCAAAAATATAAAAAATAAAGTGAAGGGTTACTAATTCTTTTTATAACAATCTTGTCCTAAAGTAAATACATTTAATTCCAGCATGAGGTATAGAGAGTCAAGGATGAAACTTCCTTTCAGAGAAATGCACAGGGATTCATTACCCCAGCTGAAGAGGGGATTCTACATTATTTTCAAATAGGATAGCTTGACAGAAATTTATTTCATAGATTAAGGATTGATGGAATTTTAAAATAAAAATAAAATCTGTTTTTAAAAAGTGTCTTGAATTTTAGTTTAGCTATTTATTAATACAGCTGCTAGATTTTACATTATTTAGTCTCAATTTTTAAAAATACTTTGACATATTATGAAAGAAGTGATGATAATAATATAGGAAGCCAGATTTAGAGCTGGAAAAGACATTAGGGGCCATTGAGTCCAAAATCCTCAATTTGCAGATGAGGAACCTGAGGCACAGGAAAGTTTAAATGTCTTGACCATCATTAGAAACTAAAAATGCTCTTTTGTTATATTATCAAATAATTCCTATTTCTGTTTTATAAAACAAAGCTTATTCTTTTTCCTGTGTTAAAAAATGAAAAACCATTTTTCTATGCAAAATCTGAAACTTCAGTTTCTCTCTATTTCCTACAAGTGTTTACTTTTCCATCTATCTTTTTTAAGTTAGTGTATTCCTCCTCTCAAGTTACTTTTTTCATATCTTTTTTTTTTAGGTCAGAATGTGGAATTGAGAGAGTTATGTAGTTAAAGTACAGAGATTAGAAGCAAAAACCTATCAAAAAAGAACAGAGTGATTAAATGTAATCTCAGTCATGTGGAGATCTGTACATTTACGGTTGTGTCAGCTGGCAAGAGAGAAAGCTTCCAAAGTTGTTGAACATTCAGAAAAATAGTCCTCAGCAGGTAGTCATTTTATTTCTGTCAGACAGATGTTAAGATGGAATGTTAGCAGCTTGACTATCTAAAGATAAAGTTCAGTATCAGACACCTGAGGTAGCTATATTGCTGGGTTTGATTTTAAAATACTTCAATCTGTGTTGAATTCATTGTGCTATAGCTAGAAGAGACCTTAAAGATCAATTAGTCCAACCCCATGTTTTACAGATTAAAGAAACTGAGACCTACAAGAGGAAAGTGACTTTTTCAATGTCACACAGGTAGTAATGAACAAAGTTAGGAGTTGAATCCAAGGGTTCTTATTTGGAATTCAATACTCTCTCTACTAATAAACCATGTTGTCTCAATGAGCTTTTGAATCATAGAGCTTAGACAAATTGCACCTTTGACTCCTAGGGAAAAAAAAACTGGCCATTTTGATTGCCACACCACTGTGAAGGACTCTGAAAAACAGTTGGGGGATGGGAAAGTTGTCATGGGATTCAAGACAGACAAATGTAGTCTGGACTTTCAAAAAAGTGAAATTTTCTGATTTGCTGACTGGCAAAATGATGGATGGATTGGTTATTTTCTTCAAACCAATCTACCCCCATCCACATTCTAGTAAAAGGTATTTTGCACCATAAGAGAAAAAAGACAATTCTGACAAGATAAAATACTTTTGAGAAATAATAAAACTTCAAACCATTCATCCAGTACCCCTCCCCACAATCTCCAATAACCCTAGACAAAAAACACAAGTTAACTTAGAAGTTTGTTCTTCTAAGATCACCCACTGTTTCAATAAATCTTAGAAATAACCCTGTTTTCACCCACCAGGAAATAAGTGGAAGACACAGACTCTTCCCATTTACACAAATCTGAAAAAGAGAAAAAAGGGGCTGATTTTTTTTCACAAGTATTGCCTTTTGATTGAGACCAAAACTCCCAAGGAGATGAACTGAAGGTTGTAAACTCCCAAACCAAAAACATAAACACACACACACACACACACACACACACACACATCCAAAAGACTGAAGATTCTTCCTAAACACTTCTCCTCCCTCCCTCTACCTAAAAGTATCAGATATCAATTCAGGCTCAAATAAGAACAAATGGTATAAAGTGGAAGGAAGGAATCATGGTGACATAAAAACCTAGATACTTGCTCTGGGATTCACACCTATCTGTCCCGAAAGAGGATGTACTCGGACTTTAAAGACTAAGAGCTCCTATTTCCTTCAATGTGGGAAGACTAAGATAGTCTTTATCACAGACTTAGGTGTATACCTGCCACCCAAAGGGGAGGAGCCAAAAATGAACGATAGAACTTAAAAAAAATCTAAACCACCAAAGATTCCAAGAGAATACGCTTTTTAAAATTAGATGCTCATGTAGCTTTTTAAAAAAGCTTATTCTCTTGGAATCTTTGGTGCAGCTAAAGCAACACAAAAAGTAACACAAAGGAGCAATTAATCCTTAAAGAAAATACAAAGCTCATATACTATTTTTAAAAAAAGAAGAATGACACTGATGCCAGATAACACAGAGTATCCTGTGAAGCCCCAAGACAGCATAGAACAAAAACAAGAAAATCCATGATGGAAGAATAAATTAGGGATGGATATAAGTCAGACTTTAGAACTCTCAATACAGAATTTTATAATTTAATCAGCATATTAGGGGAGAAAATAGAATCTAAAATGGAAAATTTTGCTAAAGAATGCAAAGAAAGATGAATATATTTGGACCATAAAAATACTGAAATGTAGGAAAATCTGGCAGAAGTAAAGCAAAAGGCAACAATATTCAAAGGACACATGAATTATATATAAGACATACTGAATTTTCTTAAAAGTCAAAGTTGTAGGAATAACTTGAGGACCCTAAGTCTCAAAGAAGAAAAAGCTAAAACAAAAAACTTTAATATAATGAAGGAAACAACACAATAAAAGCACCCAGAACACTTGAATACAGACAAAAACAAAACAATAACAATAATAAATCAATCAAATATATCTAAAGATCTCTTGGGAAACATAGGGAGGTGGGGGTGGAAGGAAATAAAATTCTTCAAAGAAATAAAAAAGAGGGTAGTCAGAAAACCTATAGGCCAGTAAACTTGACTCTGATTCTAGGCAAATTCTTAGAATATATTACTAAAGGCATTATTAGAAAGTAAAGTGTTGATCTTTAAAAACTACCTTCTTAACAGGAAAGGATGACTAACTTCCTATTTTACTGGATAGCCAGATTGGTAGAATAATGGAAAATCATATACCTAAATTCCACTGGACAAAATTTGACATTTGTAAAAATTTTACAAACTCTGTATATCTAAAGCTCATCCATTATTTTTCCAATAAATCTGTATTTCCTATAAAATCCCCCATTTCTGTTAAAGGAACTACTATCCTATTCAATTACATTCCCAAGTTCGAAATCATTATTGACTCCTTTTTTCTTCACTCCCTGTTCCCAAATCTAAGCACTGACAAGTTTTGTTGATTCATCTCAACCATCTCTCAAATCTATCTTCCTCTTTCTAACCACATTACTACTCTTCTAATTCAGGGTTTCAAAATCTCTAATTATTTCCCCCTCAATGTTTTCCACTCCTTCAATTCATTCTTTATGATTGCCAAAATATTTTTTCTAGACTGTAATTCTCCTATATCTCAAATATACTATTCTTAAGAGAAAATACAAATTATTCTAAGGTATGCTGGTAAATGTTTAACAATTAACTCAAAAAAATTTAAATGATGTTCTGATTTGTAACATTTATGGATTTTCAAGCTGTGAATGTTTGTGAAATTTTAATAATTGGCTCTCATGAAACAGATTGAGTTTATCCCTGGTTCTTACTCATCTTTTTTGATCTGTCTCATATTCCTTCTTTTCCTCTAGGTTCCAACCAAACTAGACTATGAACATCTAATATCTCCCTGAACAATCTGCATCCCACTCCTGGAATAAACATCCTCTCCTTCACCTCTCAGAATGCTTGATTTAATTTAAAACTCACCTTAGGTGTCATCTTCTCAGTGAAGCCTTCCTTAATAGCTTCAGTTTGTGTCTTCTACCTCAATTTAATTTGTAAGGTTCTTATTTTGTATATATTGTATCCTACCAGTAAAAATTTAAAAATCTTTAAGAAAATAGTCTCTCGTGCCTTAGTCTTCATATTATTACCAATACTTAACATAAGAGTTTTGTACATGATTGGCATTTAATAAATATTGAACTAAAGTGGAGAAAGAATACATATTTATATAGCACCTACTATTTGCCAGGCACTGTACTAAGCACTTTAACAAAGATTTCATTCGATCCTCACAATAATTCTGCAAGGTAGTTGCTATTATTATGTCCACTTTTTACAGTTGAGGAAACTGAGGCAAACAACCAGCTAAGTGATTTCCCCCCCATGATAACATAGATAAAGATATAAACTGTGTGAGATGATTTAAATTCTGTAATTCCTGATATATTGCATTACCAACTCCCACAATAAAAAATGGAATTGAAAGGGAGAATAAATTGATGTGGAAAATAAGGACCATGGGAAAAAAGATATTGTGTTTTTTAAAGTTACATTAATGAGAAAGGGAACATCAAACAAATGATAATACCAGACTACTATTCAAAGTAGGTGGGACAATAATAACCAGTGTTAGAAGAGGCAAAGATACACGTTCATAATTATGCTCATTTTTGTTGCCAAGGAGAATTGTCTTTGGACTAGAAAGAATAGAACAAAAATGATTAATAGATATCTGATTCCCAAGACAGGTAAGGAGATGGTAAGAGAGCACTTATTTACCCTTAGCATTTTCAAGTCACCAGGACCAAATAAACTACAAATAAGGTACTGTCAAATGTGATTGTTGAAGCACTATTAGTGATTTTTGAAAGACAATGGAAAATTAAGTAGGTACCTCAAAACCAGAGAAGGATAAATGTCATAGTGATTCTCAAATAAGAGGAAAGAATAGAGTCTCAAAGTACCTGTGAGCTTAAATTCAATTGCTAGCAAAATTATAAAGTGCATTATTATTATGACAATCAATAAATTTCTAAAAAATAAAATGGTGATGACTTTTTTTAAAAAATCAGTTTATGTGAGCCTCATCTTTTTTTTTTTTACATGTAGTACCTTACTGATAGACCACAAGAATGTTACAGATAAGAATTTACCTTGATTCTATTGTCGTTTTATTTCTTCCTTTTCTCCACATTTTATTGATGCCTTTCATTTTTACATCACAATAATTCTAACTATATCCCCTCTTCTGTACCCTTACTCAAGCAAGCTTTCCCTTATAACAAAGAACAAAAGAGTTTGGTAAAAACCAATCAATACAGTAATATCTGACATTATATGTAATTTTCTATACCCATAGTCTCTTTTTTGGGACCAAAAACTAATCATTATCATTATATAGGATTCAGCTTGATTTTGTTTTGATAATGTGTTCTACTTCTACTTATTTCAGTCTGTTTCAATTTATATGTCTTCTAATTTTTTTCATAATCAATATTTAGTATTACATGATATATTCATATACTAAAATGTGTTCAGTCATTCTCTAACCAATGAGAGCTCATTGTTTTTTGGATTTTTTTTTCATTCTTGAGTAGAAGGAATGACTTTATCTGAGAAGGGGAAGAATTGGGAATATAATAGGAAATTCAGATGATATAAGGACAAAAGATATCAATATCAACTTAATGTATAATTATAATGAGTATAAAGATTACAGGGAGAAATGGGAAACATATAAATAGATAAAATGGATAGTAAGCAACGCTAGAAAAAGTCTAAACATCTAACACCATGTAAATGAAAAGAACAATAAAAACCAAAATTGAATGTTGTGTAATTATAGTGACCAAGTTTGACCTTCCAAAAGAGATAAGAATGCTTCTCTTTCCCTTTGTGGAGTTAAGGACCCATAGAAGTGGACACAGAATTGAAAACTTTGTTACTGCAATATTTTTCTTTCTTTCTTATAAGGAATAACTGAGTGGAAGAGGAAAGATGGATATATTGGAAAATGAAATTAATGTTAAAACAAAAGATATCTTCAAAATTAAAAGCACCAAAAATGATAAAATCCAGATGTTTTGCAACATTATAGTATTCAGTGTACTTGATGGGTTTTTTCTTGTTTCACTAGCATTGTCAGCTTCAAATCTTCATAAGATACAACTAAATTAATTTTATGTTTCTTGTCAGGAAATCTCTCATATAATAAAAACAACAGATATTTTAATTTTTAAAAAATGTTCATCAATAACCTTGGAATAAATTAAATAAATTAAAACCAAAAATATCAGTTCTTCCTTTTCAATGTTTCTCACAATTCTCTTTCTCTTTGTATTCTCATTACTACCACTTCAGGTCAGACACATTACTTATTACTTACTACTTATTACATGTCTTGACTATTTTATCAGCTTCCTAAGTGTTCTTTTATGTACAGCCTATGTTCCTTGATCTGTGAAGGATCACCAAAACAACCTTCCAAAAGATTCTTTTAGTGTACTTCCACTGGTTTTTTTTAAATTGGTTCATTAGTTTCCCATTATTCATTAGGAAATTCCTCAACCTGTTAGTCAATGGTCTCCACAATCTGCTCACCCTTTCCTATGACATAGCTACACTATACTACTTCTGTTTTCTCCAAAATACCTAATGCTTTCCCAACTATACTCTTTGTTTATCCTGTAGTTTCCTTCTGGAATACTTTCCTCATAATCTCTCATTGTTAAATATTATGTTTCCTTGAAATCTAGCTCAACTATCATTTCCTTTGTAGTCAGAAGACATTTTCGTTTTTCTCAAAGTTCTTTTAGTTGAATAATCCTGGGTAAATCACTTAGTCCTGTTTGCATCAGTTTCCTCAGCTGTAAAATGAGCTGGAGAAGGAAATGACAAACCACTTTAGTATTTTTACCAAGAAAACCCCAAATATTTGGACATAACTGAAACAATTGAACTACAAATAATATTTACTCATGCTGTTGTTATTAGTCATGTGTATATTTTTCCCCTTATTATTTGAAAGGAAAAAACACTATTTTATTTGTTTTCTCTTCCTTTGGCTGCTCCATCTATGGCATTTTTCCAGGTTCCCTGTATCATCAAACATCTTATAAAGTAAATCTAGTCTAGAAGCCTTACTGAGGAAGTTTGTGGGCTGAACCAGGGCAATACTTCTTTGATTGTATTTCTTTCTAGATGACCATTTTGATTTCTTTCTAGAAATGGTATGTAGGGACCTCAGACAATATGTTCCCTACTTTTGTCATATTTCCATTCCATATGTCTATAAAGAAAGACATATCCTTCCTCTCTTCTCTGCCCGCCCCCCTCCAAATTAAATGAAATGAGATCATTCAGATACTTAGCTTTTTAGTTTGGGTTAGGTTGAAAGGGTAAGTTACTGATTTCACCATCTGATTTTTGACAATATGACTTCTCAGATCTTACCTGCATGTGACCAAAAATGTTATTATAGAAGAAAAAGGCCATTGAGCCTACCTTCTTCACTCCCATCCAAGTCCAGATAGGCCATGTTTGGTCTAATTAGCACCTAGATATCTATCTATCCCTCATCCTTAATCTGTGTCAGTTTTCTTATCTGTAAAATTAAGGCAATTACACTAATTACTTCCCAAAGTTACTGTGAGAATAAAATAAGAAAGCATTTTATAGAGCTTTGGAAACATTAAAGAGATATGTAAATGCTAATTATTAATAATAATTGTTGTTGTTGAAGTCAGGTCATCTAAGAGATTGAGGTAAAGGAGAACAGTATTCCAAATAGTCATTACAAGTTGATATGAGAAGAGTATCCTGTTAAGAGGAAGAGCAGGTTAGTATAGCCAATAGATAGATAGATAGATAGACAGACATAGACCAATAGATATAGATAGATATATCTATATATAGGATAGATATATAAATATATGGACATATACATATCTATCTCTATATATAGATGTATCTATATATATCTAAATATAGATATATAGATATCTCTAAATCTCTCTCTCTCTCAAAGAGAGAGAGAGAGAGAGAGAGAGAAGGAGATGGTATATAAAGAAGCATTCCCAGTCACCAGTAGAGTGAAAAAAGACATGCTTTTTAGCCTGATGTTTTTAGCCATGTTATCAAATGTCTTCAATGAAAACAAGCAGGGTATCAAAGTCAGCCACCACACTTAGGATAAATTCTTCAACTTGAAAATTCTTCAGCCAAGAAAACACAGGTTAACTCTATCAGCCAGCACTGATAAAAAAAATATTATAACTGATATGTGGAACTATCAGTTATAATAAATGGTGAAATTTTTTAATGTTGTGGATAAGCTCATTTACTGTGACAATATATTTCCAGGGATGTCCACAGTGATAATTAGTGTGAAGTATTTCCAGAGCTAGCTCATTATTTGGGAGGCTCCGAAGAAAATGTGGGAAAGAAGTATTAGACTAACAAACTGAAGGTCTACAGAGCCGTTGTGCTGACCTCAATGCTATATGTCTGTGAAACCAGGATTGTCTACCAGCACCACGCCAGGAAACTGAATCACTTCCACTTGAATTGTCTTAGAAAGATTCTGAAGGTCACCTGGAAGGATAAAATACCAGACGTTGAGGTCCTTTCTTGAACCAAACTGTCAAGTGTTCCAAAGCTACTGCAGAGAGCACAACTCCATTGGGCTGACCACGTTTTTCAACTGCCAAATGTACACGTCTCAAAAAGATTATTTCATGGAGAACTCACACAGGGCAAACACTGACAAGGTGGACAGAAAAAGCGATCCAAGGACACTCTCAAGGTCTCTTTTAAGAACTTTGGAATTGATTGGATGACATGGTAGCCACTGGCACAGGACCACCAACATGGTGTGCCCTCATCAGGGAAGGTGTGGTACCTTATAAATTATCTCAGAAAAAAAACACAAGATACACAAAGTTAGAGAAGTCACCCCAGAATTTCATAGGGGCTATTTGTGTCTGATCTGTGGCAGAACATTCAGACACACTATTAACTTGACTCTAAAATAGTGATTCATTTTGGTCTTCTTTGTGAATAAAGCACAATAGCCAGCTTGTAGAATAAGTAAAGAAGAATAAGAAGAGTAAAAAAGTAGCAAGAGACCAGTGTGAAGAGCTTTACATGCCAAACAAAGGATTTTCATTTTGATCCTGTAGATATAATTAAAAGTAATTGCTCTATTTCTATTTTATATCCAAATTTCTTTTTAAAAAATCCTTCTAAGCTCCTTACTTCTTCTTCCACTACTATCAATCACTTCTCAATCCCTTGTAATATGGCTTCTAACCTCACCACTCAACTGAAACTGTTTTTCCCAAAGTAATTAAGGATCTCTTGATAACTATGTAAGGGCATGGTGGATTGAATCCATCAATCAACCCACCCTACTTAAATTAACTAACAGTATATCTTCTTGCCATAATTTTTTATCTTTATCTTTATCAGGTGAAAATATTTATTTTGAAGAAGTCAATCAATCAAAGGTATTAAATTAGATGCTAAAAATCCTTAATCAGTTTGAAAGGAGTAAAAGCCTCTGGAGTAAATGAAATGACATTATAGAGGAAATGTATTAGGATTAGTTGAAGAAAGTTCATACCCTTTGCATCTTGATCAAACAGCATGCCAATTTGAAACTCAGAATCCAAACAGTAGGCCAGTCCAGTGGAGGAAATATTTCCATCCAAACCTCAGAAGGAATGACTTTTGGTGGAGGACAGAGCCTCTGTCTCCTCTCCATCAGATCTTGGCCAAAGCATGAACTAGGAAATTTGAAATATTTGAACTCTTCATTGTATAGTTGCAGTTTTCCTAGAATAACAGTGCCTGGAAACAGTATGTGTATTGGGATCAAAGACTAAATTAAATACACTGAGAAAAAAAGAGCTTCACAACTCTGTAAAGAACATAACAGAAAGCTTTGCCATGCGTAAAGGAAAGAGACTATATATACATACCCACCTATATATGTGTATATATATATATACATGTATATATGTATATGTATGTATGCATGTATATTTATGAAAGTGTGCCCCCAGTTTGGGGGATATTCTTTATCAACTAGTCTTATTCCAGCACCTTGGAAAATAGGAAAATATAAATTACATGTATTAATTAGCCTAGTTGGCTAATTGATATCAACTAATAATCAACGAGAGAGCATCTTGGTGGATATTTGTGAGTTATAGTAATAGAGAAAATCAACCATAATCCCTCAAGAATTACAATTGCACCATAAAAGGTAACCCCAAATATAACAACTCACTGTGGAGTCCCATTTCCTAGTTCAGCAACAGCTGAGAGAGTAGCTCTTTAACTGAAACCAACAAACTTTTATCAGTAGTTCTTCTTGACTTTTCTCCAGTTTTTTACTTCTCCAATCGTATAAAATTTATAAAATTTCTCCTTCAGCATCTGTGACAGCATTCTTTTCCTGCCCACTCCCCACTTTCAGTCTTCCTTTTTACTAGAGCATCATTCAATACTTCATTTTCTAACGATGGATGTCCACTAGGATTCTGACCTGGGTATTCCCTTCTCTCCCTCATCATCCTCTTTTGATGACCTCATAAGCTCATAAGGATTTATCCTATCTTTGCAGCTGACTTCCAAATCTATATAACTAGTATAATAAACTCTTTCCTGAGCTAGATCTAATTCTATTATTCCAATTACTATTAACTATCACTAAAAAGTCCTTTAGACATTTCAAACCTAATATGTCCCATGTAAAACTCATTACCTTATTCCCTAAATTTACCCTTTCTCCAAAATCTATTTTTATTAAGGACACCATAACTTACTCAGTACCTGAGATTTATACTGTTAGCAACATTTTTAATTTTTGTCTCCCTCACCTGCTATATAAAATCTATAAATTTTTTCTGTCCTGCATCTTCATTCACACAGCCACCCCCACTGAGTTCAGGCTTTTCTCATCTCTTGTCTAGGCAATTACAATAGCTTGTCATTGCTAGAGATCATAGCAAGAGTTTCACATCTCTCCTTTTCCCACTCCATGCTCCACAAACCTGCTTTAAAAATCTTCCTGAAGCACAAATCTGAAGATGGTATGCTGTTGTCTAAGAAAGTTCAGGGGATCCATAATATCTCTAGAAAAAGATTCAAACTCTTGAGGTTTGTTTTTAAAACTTTTTAAAGCTTATTATATGTATATATATTTATATATATACATACATAACTATACACATCTATATATACATACATATATGTATGTGTTTGTATCTGTGTTGTGTATTTTTTTCCTTACTAAACTTAGTCAACTATCTCCCAATTTCCCACCCCATGTCTTTGTATGGGTTATATTCCCTGAATGGAATATGCTACTTTACTCATCTGTCTCTCACAATCCTGAGCTTCCTTTAAAGCATGACTTATATAGTATGTCCTTTGGCATCTCTTCCTGAGATCCATGGTTAGTGATTTTTTTTCCCTCTTCAAATGATTATATGTATATCTCTCTGTTTATATGGTGGTACAGGTGGGCAATATTGGGCTTGCCCACTGAGTCAAGAACACCCAATTTCTTGAATTCATTCTGGCCTCAGACACTTTATTAGCTGTGAGACCCTGGTAATATCACTTTAATCCCTGTATGACTCTGTTTCCTCATCTGTAAAATAATCTGAAGAAGTAAATGACAAATTACTCCATTGCCTTTGCCAAGAAAACCCCAAATGAGGTCATAAAAGATATGATTGAAAACAACTTAATAACAACAAACAAAAAATTCTGTGTATTTGTTATATATACCTGTGTGGCCATATCATAATGCATATTGAATTGTGTGGTGGTCAATAAAAGCTCTTCAGTCTTTTTTTTTTCTTTTTTTAACTAAACATTTAGTTCTCCCTGTGCAGAAACCAAGGTAGAGTAATCAAGGTTTTGCCCCAAGCTGAAACAAATTTAAAGACTGACAAATTATTCCTTTGGGAATGTAGGAGAAGCAGATAAAATGAAAAAATGGAACCTTTTACTAAAGCTTATAGTAAAATTTAAGCTTCTTGAGAATAGAGACTATTTAACATTTTGTCTTTGTTATCCCAGTGCCTAATAACAGTACCTAAAGTCTTTTGGATTTGACTGGAATGAGAGTTAACAGATGATCGATCGACAAGGGATGAAATCCTTCCCTCTCCAGAGTCCTCTGGGGTCTCTGGGTCTCAGTCTCCTATCTCTTTTCTTCCCCCACTGAAGGCTCCTTTCCAATCTCTTTCCCTCAGAGTAAAAATCTGTAGGGATGACTGAGTAGTCTTAGCATAGTGAGTGTTTGATCAAATGAGATAAAACTTGTAAAGCACTTAAAGTACCTGACATATAGTAGTATATATTATTGTTTATTATTATTTAACCTCTGATTATTACATGTAAGTGTAATGAGCGGAAGGAATAGAAAAACTATTGAATGAGTCTGAGGATCTAAATTCAAATCCCATCTCTGACACCTCACTACAGGTGTGGTCTTTGACAAGTGAATTAACCTTTCTAAGTCTCAAATTTCTCATCTGTAAAATGAAGGGTTGGATTAATCAAGCTCGTCTATCTCTAATTCTATAATCCTATAATGCAATGGATTTGAAGTTAACAAATGTCAATTTGAATCCTATCATTAACTCATTAGCTCATATGACTGTCCCATGCATGGGTTCATGTCCCTACAATGGATCACTCAAAGCTGGGATCTTCAAATAAATAATTTCTTTAACAAAAACACACACAACAAACTCCAGATTAAAAAAAAAAGCACACAAACAAATAAAACAATCCACCAGGCAATGAAAAAGCTTCCACAGGAAAGTCAAATCAGCTGTAAGAAGATTAAAAGCTGGCAAGGAAATTTCCTGTGGTGTTAGGAGCTCCCTGCCAACATTCTAAACAGTTTTTATAACCTTGTTGCCCAAAGGACCTACAACTAGGTAGCGCATCAGTCCACCTGGGAGAAGGGGGAGAACAATGGGGATGCCCTACATCTACTTTATTGTTTCTTGGACTACAATAGCACCAATTACTGGTGTAGAAGTTGAGAATTTAAAATAAGCCTTACAAGTTCTATCAATATCCTGGTCCACAAAATTAATCACAAGCAAATCATTTCATCTTTCCATCTAGAAAATGAAAGTGTTGGATTACTTCACAGAGTGACAAAAAAAATCTCTTAAAACTCACTGAGACTTTCTTCAACCTTAAATTGAGGGGATTAGATCAAATATCTCCATCATACTTATATATATACATATTTATATAGAGTATGTGCATATATATTATGTATGCATATATATTCCTCTGTTTCAAATATTATGATCCTATTATAATCTTAAATCATTTCACCATACTAAAACTTGGTTATTTTTGTAAAAGCAGAGAAAATAATACCTATACTATCACAGGAAAAACTACTGAAATTTAATTTTTAAATTGAGTTTTTTCCCCTTAATAATTCAAATGTTCTCTGAAACTTCTATGTTTAATTCTGGTACATTGAAAACAGGGGAGAACACTTTATATATGGGGAAAGCCATGGAAATAAATAAATGTGGGAAATGGAGTGTCTTGTAAGAGGAATAACAGGGTTGCCGGAGTAACTATTATGTAATGGGCTGAGGTTTGAGTTGATGCACTGAGGTCTCAAGTACGTGAGGCTAAATAGTAATTGGGCTATACTCTATTAATATATATGATTGGATAAAGAATGGTCCCTGCCCACTCTCCGTGCAAGTCCTGATGTGTTGTATAGGAAATGACGATTTTGGTGGGTGAAGGCAGAGAGAGACAGGAAGAGAAGCTGGGGGAGATTGGGCCTGCGTTCGATACTCCTAGCTGCTGGTCGTGTGGCTGCTGGTCTAGCTAGCTTCTTGACTCAGCCGCACACATTGCTATCACCGATTCCCTTCCACCTCTGATCTTTCTTCACTGAGAATAAAGACTGACGATTTTCCCCTAACCTGAATTCTTGCCCTCCAACTGATTTTAAAATACGCGATCTTCACACTATTATAATGTGGAAGAGAGTGAAATGAAAAGCATGGCAAGGTATAAAAAAAAAAAAAAAAAAAAAAAAAAAAAAAAAAAGATCAGATTTCAAAAGATTTTAAAAGCCAAACAAAGGGTTTTTTATTTGACCCTGAAAAAATAAGTCATTACAATTTATTGAGAAGAGTGACATGGTCAGACTAGTACTTTTGGAAGAACACTGGAAACAGAGGAAAATATAGCAGAATGAAAAGAGATTTGAGACAAGAAGATGGACCACAAAGTGCCTAAACCAGTATAATGGCAATATCATAAGAAAAGAGAAAATATATATAAAAGATGTTACAAAAGTAAAGTAGACAGATTTAGCAACAGATTGGTTATACTAAGCAAGAGACAATGAAAAGTCAAGGAAGATAACTAGGTTTTGAGTCTGAAGAACTGGAAAGATAATGATGCTCTCTTCAGGAAAGTTTGAAGAGGGGAGAGTTTGCATAACAAATGTTTAATGATCAGAAAAAATGTGCATAATATACATTTTAAAATTTTAATCAGAATTATTAATATTTTCTCCATTACATACATTAATTCTAGAAGCAGCTAGATGGTTGAGTATATAGACATCTGGGACTGAAATTTGAAAGACTAGAGTTTAAAGAAGACACTTAATTACCTGTGTGACCCTGGAAAGTTATTTAACCTCTATGTGTTTCAGTTCTTCAACTATAAAATAGGGGTAATAATGACATATACATCTGCGTTGTTGTGAGGATCAAATGAAATAATATTTGTAAAGCACTTAGGCCAGTGCTTGGAACATTACAGGAACTTACTAAATGATTATTTCCTTCCTTGTTTGCTAAAATATCAATAAAACAGTAAGTTGAGCCTTAATGTGTAATTTTTGTTCCACTTCAGATGTACAAATTCAATACTGAAAATTTAACACTTGGCAGTCTCAAGCTTATTCAAACTAGCTTTAATATTTCCTGAGGAAAAAAGAATGAGTTTAAATTTGAATATGCTGAATTTAATTTAAGATGTCCAATAAAGAGAGGTGCAATAGAGAGGTCAGAGATGGATAAATAGATGTAAGAATCCTAGGCATAGAGATGATAATGGAATCTATGAAAGCTGATGAGATCATCACATCAAATAATTTAGAAAGGGAAGAGAAGAGGATGTAGGAAAGAATCTTATAGTATATTCCTGGTTTAACAGGTATGAAATTAATAAATATCTGGCAAAGGAGACTTAGTGGCAGATGGATAGAAATAGGATTGAGAAAGAGTAATGTCTCAAAAATATAGAAAAAAGAGAATATGAAGGAGAAAAAAGAGGTGATGGACATTGTCAAAGACTGCAGAAAGATCAAGAAGAATGGAGATTAACAAGTCTATTAGATTTGGCAATCAAGAAATTATTAATAATTTCAAAAAGATTAGTTTCAAGTGTGTGAGTAATTCAGATGCCATATTGTAGAGAGTTAAGATAATGAAAGGAAACAAAGCAGAAACCAATGAAAAGATTAAGTGAGGATTTCTTAAGAATGAAGAAAACACAAAGATGTTATAAGCAGCAGGTAAGCAGCCAGTAGATAAAGAGAGATTGAAAATTAGTGAAAAAGAGGATGATAAAGAGAAGACTTGTTGGAGAAGATGGATGGAATAGGATCACATCATGTAGAAGGGTTTGTCTTTGCAAGAGGAAGAACCATCTTTTCGTATGAAGGAGGGATGGAGGAGGGGACAAGGGGCTTGAGTGCTTTGAGATGAGAAAGTGAGAAAAGAGAGCTCTGGAATAATAACTTTAATATTTTTCATTGAAATATTATGCAACTGGCATAGAAAACCCTTACTTCAAACTGGTTCTCACATACTTATTATCTATGTGAAGTCATTTAACCAGACTGCCTCCAAAAAAGAGAAAACAGAAAAGAAAGAAATATGAAGCAAGCTCTTAGATGAAGGGATGAGAGCAGAGAGAACCAAGGGACATTTGATAATAGGATTAGAAGCTCAGCCCTAGTCAATCATATTTTACTATCATCACTATACCAAGACATGATATATATAACACCCTCTACTTATTTTCCACTTTCTAATCTTGGAATTGTAATCAAAATAATAGTACTTTTTGCTTCTATTAAAAAATATGTCAATTTCCTTATGATTCCATTCACCATTCCTATGACTTCCTAGAAGAAAACATGTATTACTGGTCACCACCCCTATCATCTCCACTATGTATGTTGTTTCTTCTAATTAGAACATAATTTCCTATTTTGTAGATTTTGTTAAATTATATTTTTTAAACTCTGACTCAACAAACTCCATTTCTATTTAGAAATAGAACAAAAAATGAGTGAACATGAAACTAGATTTCTGCTAGGAACTGTATGCTTTTTTGTAACTTTCAAAGCTATCCTTTTTGTCTAATTCTTTCTGATTTTCCTTTGATTCTTTTCTATATATTTAAAATGTCTCAGTGACCTGATTTTCTTTATTTTGGGAGGACTATCTTAGCCATAGGCTTTCTCTGCTTCCTTCTCCATTTGCCCTTTGATGAAAAAAATAAACAGAACAAGGGATTTTGTCTGCACAGTGCCTGGTATATAATATATTTTAATGACTTTTTAAAAAGATAGATAATAAATTTATCTATACATATTGAGGATATTACAAAAGTCTTACTGTATTTTTAAGTTCTTTGTATCTATATTTACATAGAATATACCTGCATAATAGCTGGGATGAATGGGGTGTTCAGTAGGAATAGCACCTCTGGTGTGAGGGCTTGCCAATCCTTTGCAGGGCTCTTCATGCACCTTTTGTGCCTAATTCACTCACTTTTCACCTGTGGCTCCAAGAAGTTGTAGCATGCACAGCAGCACCACTCCCCAAAAAAACAGACAGGATAAATCAGATTGAGAATAACAGGTCTCAGATCTTCACTAAGTTAGGGAGATATCCACCCCAAGTGTGTGAAAACTTTCCCTAGTGGAATAGACAGATGAGAACAATTTCTTGCAAGGGCCATGAAAGTGCCTGAAGCAGGTACCGTGGAGTACTTAGAGCTTGTTCAGATCTACTGCATTCTGAGCCATGGCATGTCATCTTGGTTTGTCCTACCACTGGGCTTCAGTTTTACTCTGCAAGAGAAAATTTGGCTGGTAATTTTGTTCACTTCTGCCTCACTTAAATCCAATCATGTATGAGTCAAAATATCCCCCATGATATCATTGATCCTCTTTAAATATGAAGGACAAACATGAGCCTATGTATATGTATATCACACATATATAATTATGTAAATATATAAATATAACATAAGTATTATGCTTTGTGTCCTTTTTAATTATACAGTGATAGTGTACTCAAAAAATACATCAACTAAAGCAGAATGGACTATTCTATATATATGCTGATCTTTTAAAATGTTGCTCTTCTTTAAAGTTAAATTGAATTTTCATTGAAGTTGATTTTTACTCCATTTTTCCTCTTATCCCATACTCCTTCCCACCACCACCACTTCCCTCCCCCCCCTTTCCCAACCACCCACGCACTAAGATCATTTCCCTTGTGTTGATTTTTAGTGGCAAAGTCAAAATGATATTTATTTCTTGGTACTTCAATCATCTCCACCTCCTGCTGAAAATCTTGTAGTGATTTTGTCATATATTATCAAGACAAAGTTCATCATCATTCATAGGTTTGCTTAGCAAACTTAGTTTTCTACTTCTCTTTTTCTTTTCTTTGCTCTGTTCAAAGAAAGCTGCCTACTGTATTTTTATCAATTGATACCTGGTTGTATTCAGTTTGACATTAACTTGGGTACTTAACACAAGTTGATGATTTTCTTTCTTCCTCTATGGTAGAACATAATTTGTCCCAAAGTCTGTAAACATTTTCCTGATGATCTTGAGAAATAAAATAAAGAAGTTGGTTTGGATTTTTTTAAATAAATGTATACATCTATAGACATTTAACCTTTTCTTCGCTTTGCAAACCAGGCATATTATACTGTCATAATTAAAGAGATAATGCACAAAAATATACATTTACAATTATTTTTCTGACCATAGCTATGCTTAAATAGATCTAAAATTACAAATATATACAAATTATATCCATTATTACTTTAATAATAATAACAAACAGTAATAAGTAAAAACTTTAAAGTTTTCAATGTTATTTGCATACTTTATTTCATTTAAGCTTTATTATTTTGTAAGGTAAACACTACAAGTATTATCTTGATTTTGCAGAAGGGGAAATAATGGCTCTAAAAGATTAATTATCTGGCTTATGTTGAGACAATTAGTCTTGGTATAGCTAGGATATCTGAAGTGAGTCTGAGCCCATGTCATTCTGACTACAAATCTAACCTTTTATTCTCACGCCAGTGATTCCCATTTAATGGTTTGCAAACACATTGAGAGTTCAAAGGGTGCTCCGAGGACTTTATATTAAAAATTCTTAAATAATGCCTTTAGTACTTAATAATTTTAAAGAATATTATAAGTGGTATAATAAATTATCCAGGCTATTCACAACACTTTATTTAAAAGGATTCACATACACACACATACACTCAAAAAATTGGTACTGCTGCAGACTATACTGCTGCTTGAGGAAATAACAGGCCAAGTTTTCCCCTCTTTTTTGATCATATTCTACTATATCTACCACTACTGTTCTTTGATTTCTTGATGATTCACCATGATTATTTTTTTTAACAATGGGTAAAAACCAGGAAGATTACATCTATTTTCTAGTAGCCAAATTGGCATTGTGTGTTTATATGAGCATTTTTTAATCACTGACTACTCCCTGAAAAAGATTAGGTAGCATATTCACCAATGTTGCAGGTGGCATTAGGCTGAAAGGGATAATTATACATTGGATGACAGAATCAAGATTCAAAAAGAGCACTAACATGAAGCTAATTAGATGGAATTCAATAACGATAAATGCAGTCATAAAAGAAAAAATCTATTTCATGAGTAAAACATTTTAGAAACATGACTAGGCAACATTTTGTCTGAAAAACATTTAGAGGTCTTGGTGGATTGTAAGCTCAATATAAGTTAGCAGTGTGATATAGTAGCCAAATTAAAAAAAAACAACTAATATTTCAGACTGTGTTAAGAAAGATACATCTTACAGGAATAAAGGGGTGAGATTTCCAGTATACTCTGTTCTCATCGATATTCTACTGGAGGATTGTGTTCAGTTTTAAGTATTTAAGTATTTTTAAGTTTTTAATTTGAGAAGGACATTGGGAAATAAAGGACATTCAGATGAAAGTAGACAATATTGGGAAATATCTTCAGTCCATTTCATGTGAAGATTAGTTGAAGCAACTATGAATATTTAGATTGAAGAAGTCTTAAGAGAGAGACAGGATGTCAACTGCTGTCAAATATATGGAAGGTTGTTTTGTAAAAGGATTAAACTTGTTCTCTTTGGCCCCAGAAGGCAGAACAAAAAGCATTAGTTGCCTTTTGCCAAAAAATAGAAAAATAAGGTTAAAATTGGGGGGAGGGGACCTTGCTAACAACCACATTTATCCTCTGGGTTGTATGAAGAATCAGTGCTTGTTGGATCTCTCTATTCAAAGGACAGATGGCCATTTGGATGTATAGTGGATACTTCTTTCATGTACTGGTTGTTCCAAATATCTGGTGAGATCCCTTCCAATTCTCCAATTCTATAATCATGTTTGGGATGGGAGGGTGCCATCATGATGGGAACATGTATCTGGGCACAATTCATGCATCTGCCATTTCAGAACCCCTCATATCTTGTATTGATCTCATAGGCTAGTAGTGCTTTCTGCTGCTGCTCCCCAATGGATATCATGCCTCTGCTTTCTCTCTGCCTTTCTTTCTCTCCTAAATTTACCTGTTCTCTTACAATCAAGAAACTCCTCTGGACTTATCATATCTGTTACAGAGTATCAGTGCCTTTGCCACCTCAGCCCAATGACTAAAAAGTATCTATCTGAGAAGGGCTGGCTGATAACTCTTTAGACATAGCCAGAACATTTATAAAAGCCAGATAGAATGGCCTCAGATCAGAAATAAGTCTTTTGCTTTTAACCCTATATCTGAGGTTTAGATCAAAATAACTTTGTACCAAAAACTTTCTGACAGGATTAGAAATTCCCAAGACCCTCTCTGGTTTTCCAGGACAAAAAAAGGATAAGGTCACTGTTCTACACCCACTCGACCTAAATTTATTATGAGTATCTCTCAGCAGCAGAACCTTCTTAACTTTGGAATTCTGGTGCTCTATTTTAGCTATTGGGGGTGTGGAGTGATGGACAGAACCTTCTTGTATCTTTACACACACACACACACACACACACACACACACACACACACTGCCCTTATTTCTATGACATATTCTTGCATCTTTGTCCTAAAATCACTTAACTATAAATGCATTTTTATCACTGGAGAATATGTACGAAGCAGCTAACATATTTAAACTGAATGTCCCCCTCTCTTAGAAGTACCTGAATAATTATGTGATAAAAATACCATTTTTTACAGTAAGAGAGAAAATGCTGTACAGAACACTAGTACTCTTTTTTTTTTTTTGCTGCAATGATTTGCATATTCTGCTTAGTAGAAGTGTTCTGATTATTTTAAGATGATAGCTTACAACCTATCTTCTCAAAATGATGCATATCAAATCTCAGAGTTAATTCTTTTGTCTCTAATTCTTTTGGTAGCATGTGCTGCTAAAAATGATTTTAGTATAGAATTTATGTAGTTGGAGACCAAGGGAAAAACAAAATAAAGCAATAAATAAATATCCCCAACTTAATTAATTTGGTTTTCTATTTATTGTTCAGTCAATTCAGTTATATTCAACTCTCTTTGACCCCATTTGGGGTTTTCTTGTCAAAAAGTAGTATGTCATTTCCTTCTCTAACTCATTTTACAGATGAAGAAACTGAGGCAAAGGGGTTTATTAAGTCATTTTTCTCATGTCACACAACTAGCAAGTATCTGAGGCCAGAATTGAATCCACAAAAACAAATGTTCCTGACTCCAAACCCAGAACTCTAACTACTGTCCTACCATAGATCCTAAAAATAGGGGTTTTTTTTAATACATAGATCCTAAAAATAGGTTATTTGTGCATATGTATATCCATGAATACTTTAAACTGCAATTCATTATGAACAATAAAGAAGGATGCTGGATGATAGTGTACATTGGAAAATTGCTGATCTTAAACATAAAGGTAGCATTCTTTTCTGGGACTTGATTTATTTCCCATTTTTCATTCTAGACTATCATTTCTTTTGCTTATATTTTCAAATTCATCTTTAAGAGCTATAATTTCTCTACTTAATTCATTCCTTAGAGAGGCAATGTGCATAGGAAATAGAATATTAAACTTGAAGTCAGGAAGAGCTGGGTTGAAATTCAGCTTCTGAAGCTTAATAGCTGTATGAGTATAAGTAAATTACTTAACCTCTCTGACCCTGTGGCAATTCTCTAAATCTATAAATTATGGACAGATTGTAATCTGTGGAAATAGAAGAAGTTTAAAATTATAGACTAGTAAATTCTTAATATAAGTAAGGTCTGAGCATGGCTTTTAAAGAAATGGTTGAATTACTATGGCAGTGTTCTGGCTAAATGGATGAATATTGGCTAGCCTAGCTCCCCATCATCATCTTAAACAGTAAGATTTTTGCCAAGTAAAGTAAAAGAATGACAAATAGAGAAAAGGAAATAAACCCTTACCAGAAAAAGTGAACAGAAAATAAAACAACATTAAGACTAAAGAAATGAATAAACATAAAAGATCCACTCATGTAAGGAAGACGACATATTATGGTGGGCAAGATTGGAGGAATAATCTCCAGAAGAAAAAATAATGGAAACTATAAGTAAACCTCCAAAAACTGGGGTGGAACAGATGGAAAGAGGAGATTCAGAAGAATCCCCAGAGTTTTGAGAAGTTTAATTGAAGAATTAAAGTATGAAAAATGTCAATGATTTCTGATCCTTTATATTCATGTTTATTGTTATTTGTAAAGTTCATAATGAAAAGAAAGAAGGTTTTAAAAGAACAAAATAAATATTACCCAAGGTTTTAAAAGAAGTATTACCTAGACTCTGAAATTCCTTTAGACATTTATCAATAGTTATATCTTATATAGGAAATACTGTTAGACAATAACCCAGATTGGAATAGAGGGATTAGGTTAAGAAGGATTTAATTTGGAAAACTGTATTATAAGGTGAGAGCATTTTTGAAAGATAAAGTGGATAATTTTTGATTATTTTGAATTAATTTTTCTTGTATAAATAAAATCAATGTAGGCAAAAATAGAAAGAAAGCAGAAAATAAGGGGGAAACATTCATAGAAAAACTCTCAGACAGGATATGATTGAATTGGAATATTGCTATGGTATAGGAAATGATAAGTTTGTTCATTTAGAAAAGTATGGAAAGACTTGAATTTATGAAGGAAGATACTATGGTGTACCTTCAGAGAAAGAGAAGACAAGTGAAATATCCATGGTAAAGTTTTACATGTATGTGTATGAGTGTATAAGTGTATATATGCATATGTTTATAGATCTATTATGTACACATATATATATGTTATGTATATGTATCCACATTTAATTGTAGCCTTCTTTAGGATGATGGGGGAGAAGAAGAGGAAACAATAAAGTAAAAAGTGCACAGCATAGAACAAAAGAAAACCTGCAAGAAAGCAAAGAAAAGCTTGGGTAGCTTTGAAAACAATGTATAGCATTTATCATATAGGTTTTTTTAAATTGGAAAATTATTGTTTTATATTGAATCCTTCTATGCGCTACCATATACATAACAATTTATATCTAAATTTAAAAATGAATAAAAATTTATCAAAAAAAAAAGAAACTTGTGCAATGTTTTCAAAGAAATATTTCAAATAGCTTTTATATAGCTGCATCATGTAAGGCCATGATCTTAAAAGGATCAAAATTCCAAATAATCTAAAAGAGAATGGCTAAAAATATTCCCTTTAAGCACCATAAAAGCATCATTTAATACATATTTTAACCTCTTCCACTGTCACAGATTATAATCTGTCCATAATTCATAGTCTGAGGATATTACCTAGAGTTAAGAAATTAGGTAAATTGCCCATACCCATATAGTTATTAAATATCAAGAATGAGTTTTTCAATTCAGCTCTTCCTGATTCAAGTCCAAAATTCTATCTACCTATGTATTTTGCTTTTCAAAGAAAACATTTTAGGAGAGAAATTATAACTCTTAAAGTAATTTGAAAGGGTAAGCAAAAGAAATGATAGTTTAGAATAGAAGGTAGAAGGCATTAATAGTCAATCTTTTAGGAAACTGAATAGCAGAGACAGAATAGAAAAATGCAGAATTATTTTTTTAAAATTAGATCAAAATATTGAGAGCAAAATTAGAAAACATAAGTTCTGTAAAGACTAAGGCAATTACAGATCTGAATTAAAATATTGAGAAAAATTAATAAATTTGCAACTATTAAATGGGACTTTTTAAAGAGTATACTTATTTTCACCTTTACAAATATCAATATCACCTTTACAAATATTAATCATGTATTAAGTAATAATTTATGGAAAAATAAATAATTTTTGTAAATTGGATTGCAAATTTTAATAAGTATCATGTAGAAAAATAACAAAATTAATGCAATTAGTACTAGAAGAAAAACAATCAATTGGAAAACAAGTTATATAAAATATTCATCTAAAGGTTGTTTTCCAAGATTTTAAAACTAATAAACAGCTAAGCAAGTCATTAAGTAGTAAAAGAAAATAACAATTCTCGATAAAGAATTTCAAACTATTAATAAACACAATCACTAATATTAAAAGAAGTAAACTCGAATTTTATTTCATTCCCTCCTAAAATCAAAGAGGACAAAATTTTAGGAATAATCAATTTTGAATGAACAATGATAAAACAGGCATTGACTGGTGAAGTTGGAATGTTCCAACTCTTCTGGAAAGCAATTTGGTATCTTGTAAAGAAAGTGACTAAAATATCTATGCAATTTGACCTAGAGATCCCATTACTAGACATATACCCTGAGGATATTAAAGATATATGCCAACTTATTCATGGCAGCATTTTCTTTTGAAGCAAAAAAATCCATCAATTGAGAACATGATAAACAAATTATGGTATATGAATGCAATGGAATATTGTTATGCCATAAATAATGACAAACATGAAAATTCAAAAAAAACAAAAACAAAAGAGGCTATATGGAACTAATATGGGTTGAAAGAACAGGAAACAAATTTATATAATGTCTATATAAAGAGAAATAACAAATGAAATAATGCAATATGGATATAATGACTAAGCTTGTCTCTAAAAATCAACTGTCGACTCAGTTAATGTATATGTTAATGATGTTTTTTTTTAATATTTTATCTTTTTATCTTTATTGGAAGAAGTTAATTGATGCATAATGAAAAGAGGAGAGAAATATTTAAAATGAGGGCAATACCTCTCAGTTTGGCTAAAATGACAGGAAAAGATAACGACACATGTTGGATGGGATGGAGAAGACTAGAACACTGATGCATTGCTGGTGGAATTGTGAATGAATCCAGCCATTCTGGAGAACAATCTGGAACTATACCCAAAAAGTTATCAAACTGTGCATACCCTTTGATCCAGCAATATTGCTACTGGGATTATATCCCAAAGAGATTTTAAAGAAGGGAAAGGGACCCACATGTACAAAAACGTTTGTGGCAGCCCTCTTTGTAGTGGTAAGAAACTGGAAACTGAATGGATGCCCATCAATTGGAGAATGGCTGAATAAATTGTGGTATATGAATGTTATGGAATGTTGTTCTGTAAGAAATGACGAGCAGGATGAATACAGAGAGGCTTAGAGAGACTTACATGAACTGATGCTAAGTGAAATGAGCAGAACCAGGAGATCATTATACATGGCAACAAGAAAACTATATGACGATCAATTCTGGTGGAAGTGGCTCTCTTCAACAATGATCTGATTCAAACCAGTTCCAATTGTTCAATGATAAAGAAAGCCATCTGCAACCAGAGAGGACGATGGGAACTGAGTGTGATTCATAACAAAGCATTTTCACTCTTTTTGTTGTTGTTTGCTTGCAAATGCAAGCTTCTATTTTGCTTCTTAAAAAAAAAAAAAAAAAACTGGTTTGATTGGATTTTTCTTCTGTGGCATGATAATTGTATAAGTATGTATGCATATATTGGATTTAACATATGTTTCTACCATTTTAACATGTTTTGGACTACTTGACATCTAGGGGAGGACATGAGGAAAGGGAAAGGGGGGGAATTGGAACACAAAGTTTTGCAAGGGCTAATGTTGAAGAATTGCCCACACGTGTTTTCAAAAATAAAAAGTTTTAATAATAAAAAATAAAACAAGAGTGATATAAAACAAAAATATCCATTAAAAATAAAAAATTAACATAAAATTTCTTTTACTACATATTATAGATCTTGTTTCATTGATATGGTTCCATACCCTCCATGTACACATATTTTTATTTCCTCTATTTCTTCACGGTTTGCAATTGTCATACACGGATTTGTTGCTCATTTAGTTTATAAAGATAATGAGTTCCTGTTATATGATGGTAGCTATTTGATTGAGTCTTTGAAGGTATTCTATAAATGCTAACATTTTATAGCCTGCAATTATATACTTCACAGTTTCTATTAACTGCATAATTTACAGTGATCAGTAAGACTCATTACTGGATATATTTTCTGAAGTTTATGGTGGCAATAACATGATCATGAATCACCATCATATGCACTTGTGAGATCTATATGACTCAGTTTGTCTCATATATATATATACATACATATATATATATATATCTTATCTGAAGTTTCTTTGCATTTGACTTTTGATTCTTCACTATTTCATAGTGTCTGTCTGGAGAAAAACTCTTTTTGAGTTACATTCAATAAATCTAGTGGCTATCAGCCATTATTGTTGTTCCATAATTTCTTAAACTTGTGCAAGGTTTTGTTTAAACATTTTTAAAAGCATTGTTATCTGTTTTACTCTATCAAAAGTATTCATGGCATTGTATAAGTATTAATTGCTCTAACAGTTTTTTCCCATTAAATTTTGACTTCAGGATGCTATTTTATCATTAAAGTATGTGGTCTCAATTTTCTTCTGTTTTTATGCTCAATGACCTAGGTTTCTGAAAATGTTACTGCTATCCATTATTCAGATTTGACTTCCAAGTTCAAACTTCAACCTTTTAGTCTCTTCTTTATTTCAGATTAAGAAATTTATAGTTAACTTTTAAATGACATTTTGATAATATTGGAGAATGCTTCTACAAGATGAAATTGATGATTAATGTATTTTTCACTGGAGTCACGTAACTTGATATCAACCTTTCTTGGTTTGGTATAACTCCTTCTTTTTGAAACTATATTCCATTCTATTCAGAGCAGTGATAATGGATTGTTAGGCACAACCTCAGTAATGTTACTCGTAACTGTGAATGACATCATTTTATATCTTTTTGCCAGTAGTATGTTAGAAGAGTAAATGTAAAACATTTTTTCCTGTGGACATGTGTTCTTTTTATTGAAGTATTTTATGTATTTGTAATACATGGCCAAGCCATGAGTACAGATTTAAGTATTACAATAATTTTTTAAAAGGTAAAATAGATGTTATTCTGTTTTCAGGTGACTTATTCAGTAGTCACCCAAAAAATGAGTTGATATTTTCACATCTGAAATTTAAGGGCATACCAATCTTGCTTCTCAGGTAAAGGACATGATTCCTTTTAAATGTTTATAGACTGAGCAGTAAATATTATGAATGCTTTTTAACAAGTATATAAACAGGTAATTTGAAGGGCTTTCTGGTGGCCTCCCTTTTATATAATATATGATTATTTCTGTTAAGACAGGATCAGGATTATCTGAAAGAGAAAACTGCCAACCTGCCTTACTAGTATTTTATACATCACTATAAAACAATGGAACCATTAATTTTCAATCTTATCCCAACTTACCACTTTCTTGTTCTGAAGAAAAGCTTACCTCCTTTGAGGTAATAGTTCTATCACTAATATTAATGATATGAAAGACTTCAGTTTGAGAACACTTTGTCCAATTTATTTTTTCGTTTTTTCCTTTTTAACCTTTATTTCATCATGTTACCTGCTTTCTTTTGAACTTTTGGTATGATACTTTTTCCATTGTTCTTCAGTTTTGTTTTAAAATTTCTTTTAAGTAAATCTAACTTCAGTTCCATAGAGTGGTCTTGTAGGTGATATTCCTGGTTCCCACCAACCCAGTAGGATATGAAAATATTATGACACTGAAGTTAAAAATAGCTGTACCATAAATGGTGTATAGATCCAATATTTTATCATTTTTAAGTTCTTTTTTTTAATAGTCTTATGGATTTGTTTCATAGTTTCATCTATTTTGTATATATTTAATATTATCTACTTACATACAAGTTGTCTCCTTCATTAGAATATAAGATCCTTGAGGGCAGGGATTGTTTTTGTCTACATTTTGCTGAATCTTCAACATTTAGCACAGTTCCTGGTAAATAATAAGCACTTAATAAATTCATGATGATTATTTGATTAATTGATTTGGAAGAAGTCACTCACCACCATATTTTTCTGAAAGCACCTTATGGCAGAAACTTCCTACACCATTTCTATATGTCCATCACTAATACTCTCATAAACCAAAATCATGTCTCAAGTTGCAGGACATACTCACAGAAATACATAGCAAATTTTCCCTATAATATCTGAAAGGTGGCTAAAATAATCCTCAATATTCTCTAGGAAGTTAAGTCCCCTTTAAGGATTTCCCATGTAAAAGAAAGGCATGAAAGATACATAATAATATACCAAAAAAGAAAGAAATAAAAAATTGAAAGTAAAAGAGATAAACAACTTGAAAATTATGGATTATTCTCAAAACTATTCTCCAAAAATGCAGTAGCACATGCAGAATCAAATAGTGATTAATATATTTTCTTGAAGGTCAGTGAGAAAGTGAAAAAAAACTTGTAGACAATAAATATGTTTAAAGCAAAGTAAGAGAGAAAAATCCATCTATCTCATTTCTCCTGATCATGGAGTATCTCAATTGTAAAGCCCACTCTTTAAACTATATTGCAGTAAAAGAGCTCACTTGCATCAGTAAAGAAAGTACCCTCATTCCAAGATTCTCTCTATCAATGAAATCATAGTTCTAATCCCTATACCGAAGCTTTCTTCTTTTATTCTTTCTGGTTCCATAAACTACTGCCATGAATAGAAACCGGTTATTTGCCCTTTCATCTTCAAAGAACACAAGATTATGCTATGATGGGTTTGTAGTTCTCTGAGAGGCTTTTCAGATAAACCTCAAGTGAAATGAGTTATCTGATAGTTGAACAACCTGGGAAATTTAAAGATAAATCAGCCACACATTCAATAAAATAGACAAGCAAGTAGTCTAACATTTAAGCAATAAGAGATTGAACTAGGAGAACCTAGGAGCAATGAAATATAATATTGATAATACCAGTTTATTCCTCCCAGTATCCCCAAGAATGAAAATTAATGAGTTGATAGACTTTAAAAAATTGTTTTTAAGAAGCATTAATAAGCACCTACCATCTGCCAAATATTATGCTAACTCTAGAAGGTAAATGCTATTATAAAGAAACTGAGACAGATATAGGTTAAGTGGCTTACCTAGGGACGTATAACTAGTAAATGTCTGAGGTCATATTTGAGCTCCGTAATTCCACATTCAATGTTCTATCCACTGAATCACCTAACTGATTTGACCATCTCAGAAGATTCTACTCTAAATTCAAGAAACTGGATTAATAGTAGATTGACAATATTTAGTCTTAAAATACAAATATTTAACATACTATCAATGCTTGGTACTTCATTTTGTGTTTTGCTGGGCAATAGCTGATGGTTCTCCTCATGTAAAAAGGTTATTATTGTCACCCTTCACACAGATGCAGGATATTTATTAAGTTTCAACAGTCTGGTATATGAGGCATATGACATTCTGAAAGGCATAATCTTGTTGAAGCCAGGAAGGTCAGAATATGAAGTGGAACATATTTAAAAATGAAATGTAAAAATATGTACATGCACTGCAAATTTAAAAATTTATAAAATGATTAATTCATCAAGATCAGAAGTATACATAAATATCATATACAAGTAAACTATATATATTTAAACAATTTAACAGACTTTCATAAAATGTAATCTGAATTAAAGAATCAAATTTGCTGCTTTATATTTATGTCTGAGAATGTAGTGGCTAATTAACTTTTAGGAAATAGGGCACAAAAAATATGACAATGTAATTTTTAACAACTAAATATACTATATAAAAAGTCAAAAGTTTTCAGATTCCTTACTTCATTTATACTACTAAATATTTCAAAACCATTTCATTTCCTTTTTCTTTTCTTTCTTTTTAAGTCCAGATTTATTATTCCACTAATGATGGGAACTCTGATAAGGAAAATTCCTCTGTCAATTGAACTCTAGACTTAAAGAAGTTACACATAGAGTTGAAAAGCTGAATAAACTGTCTACTGTCATAGAGAGTCGATGTCAGAGAGGAAGTGTGAACTTTTATCTTCCTGATTCATGGGCCAGCTTAGTGACTACTGCTTCTGAGTTGATCAAAATATGGAGAAATTACTTACATATCAATAAAAAGGATATGGACATTCATTTTGGTTGCTTTATTGAGACGCACAGCAAGTAGAACACTGTAAATGCTATTCATGGTACCACACATAAACAAATAATGAAGCAGGGTCAAGATTGTCACCTGTTTTAGAAAACAGAGGAATAGTCCGATACCCTGTAAATGAAACTATAATTGGTTAGAATAATGAAAATAATTAAAGGTTGCTATAGTACTACTACAGAAAAACAATGATTTTTTGCTATGCAAAAAAAAATTAATAACACAAAACACCTGTTTTAAATTTCCAAAATAAAACAATCAGTTTCTATTCTTGTGTTTAGCATAATAACTGATATCCATTCATGATTAAGAACCAGCACAATAAGGGTTGAATGTGGGAGTCAAGTGATGTGGCCTAATTATTGGAGAAGGCTTTCAAAAATGGTGGTTGGCGAAATTCCTTTTGAAGCTACTGTAAAAATGCCATATGTTCTCTGTGCTCTACTCCTGGGGAAAGGAAACTGATTCTACCACTACCTCCTTTCTTCTATTAAAGCCACTGGACTTTTATCAACTTCAATCAAGTGAACATAACATTGTCAAGAGGCACCATAAGTAGAGACTCTATCAGTATAATAAAACAAGGACCTTTTTATTGATGTATTGATTGACTTATTCTTAACTATGCAAACTACCTCAGACTTGTGGCCAGCAGTATTTCCAGGTTGTGTCCTAAGCCCTTGTTACCTTCATCTCTGTGATCTCAAACCTCTTCCTGACCAACTTCCCAACAAAGATGTGTCTCTTCCTCTTATATCTTGTCTTTTCACTTCCTGATCTAATCTTTCCTCTGAGGAAGGAACTCCCCTTACTCACACTCTCCAGTCCTGGTCTTTTCTTCCCTAATCTTCCCACTCCCAAAAAATAGAACAAGGGAAAAATAATATGCTCTTTTCTCTCCAATATCACCTTTAAATTCTCTGTCACTGATACTTGACAGTCTCTCTTCACTTAAAGCTCATCCTATCTGATTCTTGAATCTGCCTTTTACCTGAACATATATTTCTCAATGATTTCACCTGATTTATGATCTTATCTCCACACCACAGTTTAACAACATTTTAATAACAAACATTTTAAAAATTTTTAATTGGCTTCTTCTTTCCTTAATATTCTAAACTCCTTTGATTGTCATCTTCACATTATTGGCTATTCAAGGGTCACACTTTATACCTCACCATCACCCAGAAATCTCTCCCTCTAAGATTTCAAGGTGAAATTCCTTTCCTACCTCAGTTTTCTCTTCAAAAGATTCTCTTTTGGACCCACTTTTTCTAAACTTTCTCCTCCTTTCTAGTTCCTCATTCTCTTTCTTTTCCAGGTCTGTCATTCTTTTTCGGGTCCCATTTACTCTAAGGTCAACAATCTTCTCCAGTTTGTATTTATCTTACCCTTGACTTTCTTCTATTTCTGTTCTGTTCCAAAGGTACACCTGAGATACCAACAATTTTTTTTTTTTTGCTGAGGGAATTGGGGTTAAGTGACTTGCCCAGGGTCACACAGCTAGAAAGTATTAAGTGTCTGAGGCTGGATTTGAACTCAGGTCCTCCTGACTTCAGAGTGTGCCCTAGCTGCCCCCCAAAAATTAAATAATTAAATAAAAATTACTTGTTAATGTTTTGTGCTATCTATCCCCAGCTGGATCCCCTTTCCTAGACAATGATTTTATTCATCTCTTGTCAATTTCTGAAAGGTGCTTGGTCATGGAGCAATAAGACTTGAGGTTAAATCTCATTTCTTAAACTTCTCTAATTCTCAAGCAACTCACAAGAAAATGAATTATAGAAGAATTGTGATCTATATTGTAGAGGGAATTGCCACACAAATGTAACCCAGGCCCTCACTGGTAAAGAGGATGATAACTCTGCTTTATGTTTGCATAAGGGATAAAGTTGGAAGAACTTGAGAGAAGAGAAATGTTTTTGTTTCCATCTTTCAGAGTGAATAAACATAATTCCAGCTCTCTTCAGAAAGATCCTTAAAGAAAGAAAAAATTTTAAGCAGAAGCCAGTACCTTGAGCATGTCCTTATAAAAATTCAGCTTGCATCACTAAGAGACTTCAAGGAGTTTCTGCTTAGGTAAATTAGGGATTATCTTTCTCTTGGTTGATATATCTCACTCCCAATCAGAGGGCTCAGTCACTCTGTATAATGTCTGGCAAATTCTAATCTGTGTAACTTCTTTAATTTCCATTTACTATCACCTTGGATAAATAGGTTTATTTACTATTTAATATTTGTGGTGGTCTTTTTGTAACTAGAATTTGGTAGAAAGGGAATTTAGATATATAGCCATGGAAACACCTTTTCCATTAAAGGGTAGCCCACTAGGAGAGTCCACATCACTTATCACCTAAACAATTAATAGGTTTCTACCTCATATCACTCACTCTAGTCTTTCCTGCTCCCAGATAACAAATTACACTTCCTAAGGTAGCTGACCATATTAGTAGTCCCTGTCTTATATTCAAGAAACTTCCTTCTGGATAAAATCTATACTCAGCCTGACATTTGAGGCCATCAAAAAGTTAGTTTCAAATTAAATTTCCAGTCTTTATAATATTTTTCACATAATTTCCTTTCATGTCACATTGAACTTCTAGATGGTCTCTGTTTTCTCCTATCTTAATGATTTCATGCAGATTTCAATGGATTTCCTTCATATCACTAACTCTTAAAATCCTGATTTGCTTTCAAGATTCAGCTTATGTTCTTTTTCTTTCATTAGTCTTCCCTCATCAAAAGTTGAAAATGTTTTTCATCATGGAATATTTTGTCTAGACCAAGCTTAACCCACATGACATTCCCTCTTAGGGTTAGACTTATTTTGTACACAGATTATCTTCTCTATTAGTCTCAAAGCTTTATAAGGGCAAGGACCAAGTTATCTTTGATTGTTGTATCCTTAGTTACTTAGCATATTGAATTAAATACTGTAGTACTTATATAGTTTGTAGAAACTGAAATAATAGTTTTAGAAAAATCACCTTTATCCATGCATAGCAATGGTAATGTATACTGTCCAAGGAATTCATTTGAACCTATTGTAACCTGATTTTCAGCAACAAAACGTACTAGTGCCATTTCTGGGGCATGGATGGTAAATGTAAAAGTTTCATTCCATCGAGGAGAAAAAGCTGAAATGTAAAATAACAAATACAATCAAAGAAAAAGGCTCATCTTTGAAGGGAAAAAAGGTTAATTTATATATATAGCTTTTCCTCTATACCCTTTTAAGACTAATAATATGAAGAAAATGTGTTACATTTCATAAATCATCTATCATCTTTTTCAAATATAGGGTGGCTGATATATGTCTGTACTATTATTTTTAAAATATTCATAATACTCTCTCCAAAGACGACTATTTTTACATATAAACAACAGTATAAAATAATTATATGTGAAATAAAAATTCTATTCTACACAGTTTACTTAAAAAAATTAAAATGTGAGAAATTCAACATATTTCTTTCAAAGCTGTCCTATTTCTTTCTGAACTTCTTTCTTTTTTCTTCTGTACATTATTTTCTTCTTTCTTTTCTTTTTTTCTATTTTGGGGGCAATATTGTTATTAGTTTCCCTCATCCCTAAGTGCTCCCAAAATATAATCCTTATGATAAATAAATAATCAAACCAGAAAATTAACACATTTGCTATGTCTAAAAATGTATGTTTCATTCCATGGCTTGAGGCTATGGAATTATCATTCTGCTTCACAAGAAGTGGGTAATATGCTTCATTCAACACTGGTTCTCTTGAGTCATAAGTAATAATTCAATTAATCAGAGGAGTTAGTCTCTCCTATTTGTTTTTTTAATTAATGTGATGTTACTAGGTAAATTGTTCTACGATTCTTTGGTTTATGAGCCTATGGGTGATATAATTGGGTCAAAGAGTGTTTGCAGTTTGGTGTTTTGAGGGAACAGTGCCAAATTATTTTCCAGAATGACTAGATCAAAGCATACCAGTAGCACACCAATTTTCCTGGATCCCCTCCAATAATTTTCATTTTACTTTTTTTTAATCCTTACTTATCTGACAAGTATCAAAATTCTTCAAAATTTCATTTCAATCAATGAAAATTAAGTGCCTATTATGTGATAGGGACTGTGCTAAGTGCTGGTGATACAAATATGAAAAAAAAAATGATCCTTACCCATAAAGAGCTTATAATTTAATGAGGGAAGACAACATACAAAAGGAAACTAAAAAAAGAGGAGGGTGGAAAATGAGGTACCTTGCTTGAGAGTAAAACAAAATCCAGTGCAAAGGAATATAGCTTGTGAGAAATAAAGTATAAGCCACTTCTTTGTTCTTCTCCCCAGTACTCCAATAAAAGGGGCAAAGGATACTGATAACAAAATTTGAATATCAGGAACAATGTACTCTCCAAGGAAAATTTCTCCAATTATTAGTGATTTGGAGCATTTTATATTGACTATTATTAACTTGGATTTCTTTAGAAGAATTGCCTGTTTATTTAACTCATTATTTCCAAATGTTTCATTTTTTAAAATAATTTTTTCTTAATGTCTTTTTGGCATCAACATTGTTTTCTTTAATATCTTTTCTCTTCCCTTGCCAGATAACTATTATATATGATGAGTAATAATTTTCAAAGCCAAAAAAAAAGAGAAAAAATCAGCATAATTGATCATCAAATTGATAATAGTCCTAAAACATATGCAATGTACAATATCTGTGGACCTTCAACTTCCATGAAGAATGGGTTGAAAGTATCCTCTCATATAGCTGCATTTAAGTCATGCAAATCTTAATAATTTTGTTAGTCACTAGATTTTTTTTTTTAGGCATTTATTTTTTTCCTCTCCATTTATATTGCTGTAATAATTGTGTAGATAGTTTTCTTGGCTCTGTTTACTTCACTATTAATCAGTTCATGTAGATATTTCCATGTTTCACATACAAAATTTCTTACAGCACATTAATATTACATACCACAATTTGTTTAGCCATTCCCAAAACAATGGATATCTATTTTGCTTCCAGTTCTTTGCTATCACAAAATGCAGTGGTAGAAATTTTGTGACAGAAAAAAAGAAATTTTGTGATAGAGAAAACCAAACAAACAATTTTGTAGCATTCCCAACATTTTGTATAGCTACCAGAGTTGTTTCACTTTTCTGTAAGTCATGTAATTTCAGGTAACTCATTTATTACTGTACCACTCGTTAACAGTTTTGCAGGATGCAGGTGGTTACAAACTGTCAGAGTCCCCAAAATGGAAAATTCTTAAATCTAAAAATAGTAATGTTAAAAATAGTAACTGTGCTTTACTATAAAAACCATCATAAATCTCTCTTTAGGGACTTGCTGACTATTGAGGGAGTCTTGGACTCATTGCAACCTTTCATAGCTCAGACTTTGTTTTCTCAATTATTATAAATTCATACAATAGACTTTTATGGAGAATTTCTACAAATGATTTTCTCCTTGGTATTTGAATCCAGTAATATAGTCTCTGATTCAAAAGGAGTGAACATTTCAGTCATTTTATTTGTACAATTCCAAAATGACTTCCAAAATGGTTGTACCAGTTCATAGCTCCACAAACAATATGTTACTGTGATAATTATTCTACAAACCTCCCAGCATTGACTGTTGTCATTTTTGTCATCTTTACTAATTTTCAGAAAATAAGGTGAAACTTCAGAGTTATTTTATTTACATTTCTGGTATTAATAGTGATCTGGAGTATTCTATCATGTGATTGTGAGTACTTTGCAATACTTTTATTGAGAACTTTTTATATTGTTTGACTACTCATTTATTGGAAATGGCAATTAGTTATATATGTATGTTTATATGCATATATATTAATTATTTATATATCTTGGATACTAAAATTTATCAGAAAAAATGTGACAGTAATTTTTCCTATTCAACTATTTTCCTTCTAATCCTCAGTGCTTTAATTTTGTTTTATGTGGAAGTTTTTTGGTTTCAAGTAATCAAAGTTATCTATTATCTTTTGCAATTGCCTGTATTTTTTAATTTGATTTTTAATGTTAGGGTCTCATATCCATTTAGAATCTATTGTAGAATATGGTATGAAGTTTTGGCTAAAGTTAATTTTTGCCAGATTGCTTTGCAGTTTTTCCAAGCATTTTTTGTCAAATAAGAAAATTTTTCTAGGCAGTTTACATTTTATACTTTATCAAATATTGTTACTGAATTCCACTGCTTCTGATTCTCTGTCTAATCTTTCCCATTAATCTATAGCTCTATTTTTAAAACAATACCTGATAGTTTTGATGAGGGGTGCTTTAAAATATAGTCTGAGATCTGTGTTTTTCTCCTTCATTCCTATTTCTTTACATCATTTTCTCTAATGTTGTATAATTTTTATTTTTCCAAACAAATTTTATTATTGTGTCCTATAAAGTATCCCTTTGGTAATTTGATTGTCATAGCTTTGAAAACATAAATTAACTTTGGTAATTTTTAGTATATTGACATGGTCCAGCCATAAAAAGTAGATATTTTCTCCAACTATTTAAACTGGTTTTTTTTTTCTTTAAATATTTTGTAATTAAACCCATACAATTTTTTTTTTTTTGCACACTGGCAGATTGATTCCCGGATAGTCTATAAATTTTGTAGTTATTTGGGATGAGATTTCCCTTTCTATTTTTCTTTTGACATTTTGTTGTATAGAAATGATATTGATTTTGAAGATTTATTTTTTAGCCTGCAATAACTGCAATAGTTATTAATTGCCCAATTAGTTTCTTTGCTGATTCTCTAGGATTTTTCAAGCATACTATCCAATTGTCAATAAATATAGTTTCATCTTCTTATTGTTTATCTTTATAATCTTACTTTCTTTCCCTTGCTCTTCTGTTATTACTAGAACTTCTAGAACTACATCAAATAATAGTAAGGAAAACAAACATTATTTCTTTACTTCCATGTTTCTTAAAAAAGATTCTAGTATGTCCCTACTGAATATGATCTTTGCTTTTGATTTCAGATAAATAATTTTATTATATTAAAATTTCTCTATGCTTATACTTTGTGGGGTATTTACTTCTTAATAATGATTAGCTCATTTTATCCCATTCTGGATATAACCATTTTACAGTGAGTAAACTAAAGCAAATAATGGTTAGATGAAATCACTGACAATCACACAGCTGGTAAGTGTCAAAAGCAGAAATTGAACTTGAGACCTTTCTAAGGAATTTATGGGAATGGAACCAAGATGGTAAAAAAAAGAATTACAGCAAAGCTTTCTTAACATTCCTCTCTAAACAACTTTATAATAATTCCTTCAAACTGATTCCTGGAACAAGTGAGTTGACAAAAGGCCAGAGTGAGACATTCACCCCAAAACAATCAAGAGATTACAAATTTCAGATTTTTTCACTGTTGCTTCTGAGCTATTCTAGATCATCAATTAATCGTGAGATTAGAAACACAGACAATTTTCAGAACTCTAGAATTAGCTTAGAAACAACAATGCAAAAATCTGAAACTTGGAGCACTATTCATCCCAAACCCCTCCCCCACTAACAGAGCCCAACTTTTTAACATAAAATTCCAAATCAAGAAATAGCCTTGTTAAATGAGCAAACCAAAAAGCTGACCATAAAAAATTAGGAAATATCAAGATATAAACTTAGAAGACAATCATGTCAAAAGAGCTACATACAAAGCCTACAGGGGAAAAAAGTGACAATACAAAGCCCAACAAGAATTCCTATAAGAGCTTTAAAAATCATTTTAAAAATTAAATAAGAGTGATAGAAAGAAAAAATGGGAAAAGAAATTAAAGAGATGAAGGAAAATTATGAAAGAAAAATTTACTGTTGTCCTTTGTTATAGTATGTCTGAGTGGCTGATCAGACCAATACTAGCTTGAAACAGGTTGGACACAAATAGTTCATTTCTATATGAACTTTTGGGGTGGAAGAGCCTCTAAATTTGAATATCTCATATTTATCTTGAGCTTTTGAAATTCTGCTTTGCTCATAAAACACAGCACCTTTTTTGATGGAGGCATGACATTCTGGACAATTTGTCTCCTGTGTCTCATAATTTATTCCAAAGTTCTCTTTGTGTCCTTGTATTGCTTCTTCTGACCCTCATGTGAGCACTTGCTTTGTGTGAGTTCTCTGAAAGTAGTCTTTTAGGCAAATATATGTTTGGCACCTGAATAAGCTAACCAATCAATAGGAGTTGCATTGTCTGCAGTAGTTTGAAGGCTCAGCAGTTTAGGTCAATAAAGGACTTCTCTCCCACACTTTCCTTCAGAACTTCCCAAACACTGAGCTAGCTCTGGCAATGTGTGCACCAAGTGAAGTAAACTTATTCATAATATTAAAAATTTCTCCACTTACTGTAACTAATGGTTCTACATGTGGATGATGTGGAGCCGATTAAGGGAGAATCTGTGTTTTCTTGACATTAATTATTAGGCCAAAATTAGCATAAGTGAGAGGAAATTGGTCTATACTTTGTTGCATCTCAGCCTCAAAGGCTACACTGATTACACAATTAACAGCTTCATAGAAGAGGCACAAAAATACTGATGAAAATAATATGTTAAGAAACAGAATTGACCAAATGGAAAAAGAAGCACAGGTGCTCACTGAAGTAATTACTTTTAATTTAGAATTGGGCAGGTAACTCTATGGAACATCAAGAAATAATAAAAGTCAAAAGTATTTTTAAATGGCAAATTATGTGACTTATCTCATTGGAAAAACAGCTGAACTGGAAAAAAACAGATTGTGGAGAGATAAAGGGTGATATCATAAATAAATTAGTAAAGCATGGAAAAATTCACCTGTCTCTGCATAATGGAAGTAATTTTGATTACATAAAATTAAAACACAAAACTAGTACAACCAGAATTAGAAAGAAAGCCAGAAACTGGAGAGGGAAGGGAATTTATAACAAGTTTCTAATGCAGGTTTCATTTCTCAAATATACAAAGAACAAAGATTAATTTCTAAAAATGAGAGCTATTTCCCAATTAATAAATAGTTAAAAGATGTGAACAAGCAGTTTTCAAAAGAAGAAATCAAAACTACTATGTCACATTTAAAAATGCTTTAAATCACTATTGACTAGAGAAATGCAAATTAAACAAGGCTGAGGTACCCCATCAACTAAGATTGGTTAAAATGACAGAAATGCTGGAAAGAATGTGGAAAATGGGGATATAGCACTTTTGGTGGAATTGTGACCTGGTCCAACAATTTTGGAGACCAATTTTAAATTATTCCTAAATGGCTATAAAACTGCAGCAAAACCCAATAATATACTAAATCTGTATCTCCAAGAGATCACATTTTTAAAAAGAAAAAGACCTACTTGTACAAAAATATTGTTTATTAGTTCAGTTGTGTCTGATTCTTTGTGACCCCAGGGACCATAGCCTTCTATCACCCACTATCTCATGAAGTTTGCCCAAGCTCATATCCATTGCTTTCATGACACTACCATTTTCATCTCATCCTCTTGACATTCCCTTTTCAATTTTGCTTTCAATCTTTCCCAGCATCAGGCCAATCAGTGCTTCTCATTATGTGGCCAAGTATTTAAGGTACAGTTTCAATATTTGCCCTTATAATAATAGTCTGGGTTAGTTCCTTTCAGCATTAATTTGATCTCCTTGCTGTCCAAGGAACTCCCCAAAGTCTTCTTCAAGCACTATAACCTGAAAGTATCTCTTTCTCAGCTTTCCTCACAGTCAAACTCTCACAGTTAGGCAGTGATATTTAAAAAAAAAAATCCCTAACTTTGACAATGTCTTTGTTGGCAAGGTAATGTCTCTGCTTTTATTATGCTGTCCAGGTTTGTCATAACTCTTCTTCCAAAAAGAAAGCATCTTTTTATTTCATGGCTGCTGTCTGTCTGCAGTGATATTTGAGTCCAAGAACATAAATCTGGCTTGATTTCCATTTCTTTGCTCTCCGTTACCAGGAAGTGATGGGACCAATTGCTAAGATCTTAATTTTTTTTTTGATGTTAACATTCAACATTTATACTCTTTTCCTTTACCTTCACTACAAGAATTCTTAATTCTTTTTCACTTTTTGCCATCAGAGTGGTATCATCTCCATAGCTGAGATTGTTAATATTTCTCCCAACTTCCTTAATTCCAACATTTGTTCATTCAGCCTTGCATTTTGTATGATATATTTTGCTTAAAAGTTCCAGTGATAACACAGAGTACTGTTTTACTTCTTTCCCAATCTTAAGCCAAATCAATTGTTCCATGTTTGGTCCTAACTGTTGCTTCTTGACCCATAGACAGTTTATTAAGGAGGCGGGTAAAATGATCTGGTACTCTCATTTCCTTGAGGACTTGTCACATTTTGTTGAAATCTATGCAAAGGTCTTAATATTGTCAATGAAGCAGAAGTAGGTGTTGTTCTGTAATTCCCTTGTTTTTCCCAGAATTTCAACAAATGTTGGCAATTTGGTTTCTAGTTCCTCTGCTTCTTGGAAAACCATACTGCACTTCTAGCAATTTTGAGTGTACATATTGCCAAAGCTTACCTTAAAGAATCTTAAGCATAATTTTGCTGATATGTGAAATGAGTGCAATTGTTCAGTAATTCAATTCTTTTGTATTACTCTTGTTTAGAAATAGGACATAAACTGATCTTTTCCAATCCAGTAGCCACTGTTGAGTTTTTCAAATTGGCTGGGATATTGAGTGCAGCACTTTAACAGCATCATCTTTTACAATTTTAAATAGATCAGGTAAAATTCCATTGTCTCCATCAGACTTATTATTAGTAATACTTCCTAAGGCCTACATGACTTTATTTTCTAGGATGTCTGATTAGATCAGTAACTACAACATTATGACTCCCAGTGATATTAAAATCTTTCTTGTATAATTTTTTCTTTATATTCTTGCCATTTCTTCTTAATCTCTCTACTTCTGTTAAGTCCCTACTAATTTTGTTTTTATCATGCCCATTTTTGCATAAAACTTTCCCTTGATAACTCTATTTTTTTTCTTTTATTTTCTTTTTCCTAGTTAATTTATTTATTTTTAATATACATTACTTTATGAATCATTTTGGAAGAGAAAAAATCAGAGCAAAAGGGAAAAAACAGAAGACAGATAAAAAACAGAAAAAAGAAGTGAACATAACATGTGATAACTCTAATTTTCTTTAAATAGTATCTTCTTTCCCATTGTATTGTTTTCTTCTTTCTTTATGTTGGTCATTTAAGAAAACTTTCTTTTCTCTCTTTGCTATTCTCTAGAATTCAGTTGGGTACAACTTCTCCATTCTCCTTTCCCTTTCCCTTTTCTTCTTTCCTCAGCTATTTATGTCATTTTTGCTTTCTTGCTCTTCTTTTTTCATTGAAAAGTTTTATTTGCTGCCTTTTGAAAAGTATTGTAAACTTCCAACCATAGTTCTTTAGGCACTCTACCTACTAGATCTAATATCTTAAATCTATTCACCTTCACTGCATATTCATAAGAGATGTTTTTTGGGTCATAACTATACAGAATGATGGTTTTTTCAAACTTCCTTCAATTTAAGTCTGCATTTTGCAAAAAGAAGCTCATGATCTGAGACAGAGTTTTGTTGTGGCTGACTATATATAGTTTCTCCAACTTTGTCGGCAAATATATAATCAGTATGATTTTGATACTGACCATTTGGTGATGTCCACATAGAGAATCACTTTTTGGATTGTTGAGAATGTTTGCTATGATGATCAGTAAGTTATCTTGACAAAAGTCTATCAGTCTCTTCCCTGCTTTATTTTGAACTACAAGGCCAAACTTGCTAATTATTTCAATTACATTTTTATTTCCTTCTTTAGCATTCAAATTCCCTATAATGAATATGACTTTTTGGTGTTATTTCTAGATTTTCCTTAACCAATTAGTCATATTCAGCTCTCCATGATTCTATTTGGAAGGGCGTAGAAAAAATTTAGAATACAATTTTTTAAATGAAAAATTTTAAAATGTTAAACATAATTTGGAAACATTTTATTCTCTCAACAATACAGAAAGGTAGGTATTATTACTATTCTTATTTTATACTTAAAGAAACTGACCTTTTCCAAGGTCAAGTAGCTAGCAAATTCCTGAGGCTAAATTTGAACTTGTCTTCCTGATTCTAGTTCTAGAGTTCTAGCTGCTGCCTGTTTGCATATATAGGTTGCACCAATGAGGAATTATTTATAAGAAGCAATATAAATTGGTATAACAAGGAGTTTCATGACTAGAAAAATAGTATATAACTAACATTCTTTTAACTACACATGTAATGGAAGAATGTTAAATAGACTCCTTTGCGGAGGATTTTACAGAAGTCTATGAATAAGAATCATAAAAAATAACATGTCTATCAATCAAGACCTGGGCTTTTGGAAGGAATACCCATATTAACAAAATAAGAAATCTAATTACAACATCATAGCATTCTAGTTACATATCCAAGTGTTACTATCTAAGGAATAGAAAATTAATCTATAAAAGGGGCTGCCAATCTTTTTCCAATATTTCAACATTTTTATTTAAATTATTTGAGTTCTTTTATTCCTATTTCCTTCCTTTCTCTTCCCCTTTCCAAGATGGCAAATAATCAGATATATCTCTACCAACAGTTCATTAGTGTCCCAATTTCCCCACATCCTCTCCAACACTCAACATTTTCCTTTTGTGTCAAACTAGCCCATCTGAGAGGTATGGAGATAGTACCTCAGAATTGTTTTAATTTACTTTTCTCTGATCAATAGTGACTATAGATAGCTTTGATCTCTTTGTCTGAAAATTGCTTGTACATAACATCTGACCATTTATCAATTGGAGAATGATTTGTATTGTTATAAATATGACTCAGTTCTGTATTTACTTGAGAAATGAGGTTTTTATCAGAGATACTTATTGGAAAAAAAAAGTCCTAGTTCTCTGCTCCCCTTATAATTTTGGTAGCAATTATTTTGTGAAAATAAAATAATTTTACATAATCAAATTATTTAATTTATATTTTGTAACATTCTTTATATCTTTTTTGGTCCTAAATTTTCCCTTTATCTATAAATCTGACAGATAAACTATCCCATGCTCTTTTAACTTGGTTAGGTATCATCTTTAATGTGTTAATAATATACCCATTTTGATATTAACTTAATATATAGTATGAGGTGTTTGTCTTCAAAGTTTTTACAATACTGTTTTCCAGTTTTCCCAACAGTTTTTGTCAAATATTAAATTTTGTTTTTAAAGCTTGGATCTTTGGGCTTATCATATATTAGATTATTAAGGTCATTTACTATAATGTAATGTATACCTAATCTATTCCACTTATGCACAACTCTACTGCTTAGCCAGTACCAGATAATTTTGATAGTTATTGCTTTTTAATGTACTTTGAGATTGAATGCAGCTAGACCACTTTCACATTTTTTCATTAATAACCCCTTGATATCCCTTGATATACTTGAGCTTTTGTTCTTCAAAGAGGAATTTTGTTACCTGTTTTATAATTCTATAAATAATTTTTGATAGATTGGTATGATACTGAATAAATGTATTAATTTATTTAGAATTGGCATTTTTATTATATTGGCTCAACCTACCCATGAATAATTGATGTTTTTCAATGATTTTAATCTAACTTTACTTATGGGAAAAGTGTTTTATACTTGTATTCATATAATTTCTGAATTTATCTTGGCAGGTAGACTCCCACATATTTTATATTGTTTACAATTATTTTAAATGGGATTTCTCTTTATCTTTTGCCACAGAGCTTTGCTATTTAATATAAAGAAATGCTAATAATTTATGTGTTTTTATTTTGTATCCTGCAAATTTATTAAAGTTGTTAATTATTTCAAGTGGCTTTTAAGTTTATTCTCTAGGATTTTCTAAGTATAACATCATAATATATAAATATAATATGGTTACCCCACTGCTTATTCTAATTTAATATTTCTTTCTTCTTTTATGCTATAGCTAACATTTCTAGTACAATATTAAAAATAAAAGTAATAATGGACATCCTTGCTTCTCATCCCTGATCTTATCTAATTTATCCCCATTACAGATAATACTTGCTAATATTTAGAGATTGCTTATCATTTTGAGATGAGCTCCATTTATTCTCATACTCTCTATCATTTTTAATAGGGATGAGTGTTATATTTTGTCAGGCTTTTTCTGCATCTATTGAGATAATCATATGATTTCTGTTGTTTACATGGTCAATTACACTGATAGATTTCCTCATATTCAATCAACACTGCATTCTTGGTATAAATTCCACCTAGTTATAATATATTCAACTTCTGATGTATGTATACTTTCTGTATTTTACTTAGAATTTTAAAATCAATATTCATTGAGGATATTGGTCTATACTTTTCTTTTGTCTGTTTTGGCTCTTCTTGATTTAAATATCAGCACCACATTTGTGTCATGAAAGAAATTTGCTATGATTCCTTCTTTATCTATTTTTCCAAATACTTTACAAGTGTTAGAATTAATTATTCTTTAAATGTTTCATAGAATTCACTGGTGAATCCATGTGATCCTACATATTTTTTCTTAGAAAGTTCAATGATGGCTTATTCAATTTCTTTTTCTAAGATTGGGTTAAGTGTTTTATTCTGTTAATCTGACTAATTTATAGTTTTATAGATATTTACCCATTTCATTTTGATTCTCAAATTTAGTAACATATAATTGGGTCTTAATTTCCTCTTCATTGGTGGTAATTTTAACTCTTTCATTTTTGTTCCAGTCATTTGGCTTTCTCTTTAAAAAAAAATCAAATTAATCAATTGCTTATCTATTTTCTTTCCCCCCCCCCATTAAACCAGTTTCTAGTTTTATTTATTATTTCAATGGTTTTCTTACTTTAAATTTTATTGACCTCTTCTTTGATTTCTAGAATTTCTAATTTATTTGTTTTTTTGTTATTTTTCTAGGGTTTTTTTTAGTTGTTTGCTCACTCTTTTTTATGTAAGTAATTAGAGATATAAAATTTCCTCTAAGTACTATTTTGGCTGCATCCCATAAGTTTTGGTATGTTGTTCCATTGTCATCAGTTTTTTGATGAAAGTATTGGCTAATTTGTTCTTTGATTCATTTTTTCAGAATTTAATTTGTGATTAATTTTTAATCTCTCCATTGTACATTATTGAATGCAATTTGCATTGAATTATGATATGAAAAGGAAGTATTTTCTATTTCTGCTTTTCTGCATTTGGTTATGAGGGTTTTGTATTCTAACACATGGTCAATTTTTGTATAGGGGACATATAATGCTAAGTAAAAGGTATACTCCTTTTTATTCCCACTCAACTTCCTCTAGAGATATACCATATCTAACTTTACTAGAATTTTATTTACCTCTCAATCTTCTTTCTTGTTTATTTTAATAGATTTATCTACTTCTAAGAGGAAAAAATTGAGGTACAGTTTAATTATCTATTTCCTTCTGTAACTAATTTAATTTCTCCTTTAAAAAATTTAAGTAGCATACCATTTGGTGCATATATGTTAAGTATTGATCTAAATTCAATGTTTATGGCACTTCCAGAATTTTATTCATCTCATCTTCTTTTTTATTATTATATATATTTTTTGTATAATCTAGTTCTAAGAGGAGAAAGTTGAGGTCCTTACTAGTATAGTTTTATAAGCCATTTCTCCAATAACTCATTTAATTTTTCCTTCAGAAGTTTAAATACCATACCATTTGGTAAATATATGTTTAGTATTGATTTTACTTCATTGTCTATGGTACCTTTCAGCAAAATACAGTTTTCCTTTTTATCTCTTTTAATAAGATCTATTTTTGCTTTTGCCTAAGTTCATGGCTGACATCTCTGCTTTCTTTGTTTCAGCTGAAGCATAATAAATTCTATTCTAACTCCTTACTTTTTACCAAGTTTGTATTTCTCTGCTTCAAATGATTTTTTAAAAATAAACAACATGTTATAGGATTTGCTTTTTGATTCATGCTGCTATCCATTTCAGTTTTATTGGGTGTGGTAATCCCATTCACATTTATAGTTATGATAACTAACTATATATATATATATATATATATATATATCTTTCCATGATTTTTTTGATTTGTTTATCCTCCTCTCTCTCATTCCTCAATTTTCCCCTCCTCACAAGTGTTTTACTTATCACATCCTTCCATAATATTACCTCCTTTTTATTAGTTTTTCCCTCCACTTTTTTATTACTTCCATTCCTTTTTCTTCCTTATACAGAAAGATAGATTTCCCTGTCCAACTGAGTATGTATATTATTCCCTCTTTGAGCCAATTTTGATAAGAGTAAGATTTAAGTTTTGCTCATCACCACCCCCCATATCTTCCCCTCCATTGTTGTAACTCTTTTGTACCTCTTTTATGTGGGACAATTTATTCCCATTCAAACTTTCTCCTCCTTCTTCTTCCAGTACAATTTTCTTTCTCACCATTTAAATTTTTTTTGGGGGGGGGGGTTAATCATCCCATCAAAGTCACCTTATATCCACACCCTCTGGCTATACATACTCTTTTTAGCTGCTCTTATCGCAATAATGCATTAAGAGTTACAAATATTAGCTTGCCATATAGAATTGCCATACATTTAACCATATTGAATTTCTTATGTTTTTTTTTCTTTCTAGTTACATTTTTATCTTTTTATGTTTCCCTCAAGTCTTACATTTGGAAGTCAATTTTTTTATTCAGCTCTAGTCTTTTAATTATAAACACTTGAAAGTCCTCTATTTCATTAACTCCATATATTTTCCCTGAAATATTCTGTTCAATTTTGCTTGGAAGGTGATTCTTGGTTGTAATACTAATTCTTTTTCATTTCAGTATATCATAAAACAAGTCATTACTCAATTGATAGTCAAAGATTATGAATAAATAGTTTACAGATGAAGAAAACAAAGTTATCTATAGACATATGAAAAAGTGTTCTAAATCACTTACTTTTGATTAGAGAATCCTGAGATTACACCTAAAAGCTATCAGATTCACTAATATGACAAAAAATGAACTTGATAAATATTAGAATGCGGGATAATTGGGACACTTGCACACTATTGGTGGAGTTGTGAACTGACAGAATCATTCTGAAGAGCAATTTGGAACTATGCCCACAAGGCAAACAAAGTGTACATACATACCCTTTGATCTAGCACTACCACTACTAGGTCCCAAAGAGATCATTTAAAAAAAGGAAAATGACCTACATATGCAAGAATATCAACAGCAGCTCTTTTCATGATGGTAAAATATTGGAAATTGAGGGGATGCCCATCAATTTGAGGATGGCTGAACAAGCTGTGGTTTATGAATGTAATGCAATACTATTATACAATAAGAAATGATGAAAAGGCAGATTTCAGAAAAACCTGGAAAGAATTGTATGAACTGAAACAAAGTGGAATGAGCAGAAGAAAACATTGTACACAATATCAGCAATATTGTGCAATGAGCAATTATGAATGGCTCAGCAACACAATGATCCAAGACAAGATAATGCTATGCGCATTAAAATAAAGAACTGATGGACTCTGAAAGCAGATCAAAGCATCCTTTTTCACTTTATTCTCTTTCATCATTTTTTTCCCTTTTGATCTGTTTCTTCTTTCATAATTGTGACTAATATGGAAATGTTTTATATAATAGCACACGGACAACCTACATCAATCTGCCTACTGTCTTTGGGAAAGGGAAGTAATGGAGAGAGAAAAAATTGAAACTCAAAATGAACGCTAAAAATTGTCTTGATATAGAATTAAGAAAAAATGCTACTTTAAAAAAAAAAAAAATCCTTTCTAAACTCTTCTTTGGGGGCCTGAGACAAATTACTTTTTTTTCTTTGAAGCTTCACATGTGGCTATTTTCACAGTATTGTCCTTTTCTAGGTTTATGCCTTGATTCTCCCTATCACAATAGTAACTTTCCATAATCAAGTTTTGTTTTGTTTTTTTTAAGTTTTTGCTCATTTTTTTCTGCCCCTCCCCCCCCCCCCTTGGTGTTTTTATGTGAGACCTGACTCTGATTCCGCGATTCCGCGTTGTCCCGAGCTTTTTGGACCGGGGCTCTGGGTGTGTTGGTTTTCACCGGGCTCCGGGCTTAGCTACTGCTTTCACCAGAGGGTAGGCTTCCTTTCTGAATTGTATTTGGGAGGAGGAAATGGGGAAAGAAAGCACTTCCGGTTGGCCTCTTCTCAGTGCTTTAGCTGCTGCTGGGTAGCAGGAGCTGGACCCCGCTGCTGGGTTGCTATGGGAACACAGTCTCTCCGTTTATAGGCCCCAGGCGTGGAGTCTTGCTATTGGCCAGCCCTAGGCTAGCGCGCCAGTACTGGTCCACAATGGGATTGGGGGCAGGACCTTCTTGTCATTCATTGATTTCTCCCTTGCTACTGGGCTGCTGGTTTGCAGGAGGGCGGGGCCTCACTGGGGGATGCCCCCAGGCTTGATTCCTTCCTGCTGTGAGTCTGGCTGCCCTGCTGCTCTTGCACTTCACTCCCGACCGCCCCATGAGACGGAGCTTTCCTGCCAGGTTGGTAAGTTGCTTCTCTGCTCCTAGATCGATTCTGAGGTGATTTTCTAGTTTTCTGGAGGGGAATTTGGGGAAGCTTCAGAGGCTTTCTTCCTCACCTCACCATCCTGGCACCTGAACTCCTTTGTTATTTTTAAAGCCAAATTTATCTATGACGTAGATATCCAAAAGTACAAATATAAATTTAATTAATTCTTAATCTATTACATACCCCGATACATGCAATAATAGCCTCGCTTACTTAACATGAAGATTCAAAATGAAAAAAAAAAAAAAAAAAAATCGGGCGTACATAACAGCAAAGAGGGTAGCACAACTTCTAGAATTTCTAATGCTAGAATTTCTCCCCCACTTTGGGAGGCCTTTGTTAAAGCCCATCATAGTGTGCTTTGTTGGCCGAGATCCATCTGGGGTACTGAAGCTGTCTTTCCCCCAGTGTATCTAATTTGTATTTGAATCCTAATGCAGACACACTGCAGATAGTTATTGCAGTCCGGTGAATGCTATGAGGTTACTAATGAGGAGTCTAAATCCTCTAGCCTTCCAAAGTTCTCAAGGTTCTCTATTGGTCAAAAACAAGGAAGGAAGAATTTTACTCTCATGGGTACTCTCTCCTAAACTGGTAGATGGTTGGAATCAAGTTCCTTATATCTTTGGAAATTAGACCTTTATCAGAGTAACTGGTTGCAAATATATTTCCTAGTTACCTACTTCCCTTCTAATTTTAGCTATTTTTGTTTTGTTACAAGCAAGCTTTTGCAAACAATGAATCTAATCTCTATTGCACAGAAATACAAACAATGGAAGATATATCCCCATATATAAATATATGAATATATAGCTATACATTCATATATATGCCTATACATATGTGTATAAGTATAATATGTACATATAATTTACATATCATATGCACATATGTATATATAATATGTAAATTTACATATCACATGCATATATACATATATGCATGTGATATGTAAATTACATGTACATATTATACATATGTATGGGTTCTATATACCTCTACATATATAATACACATATATTAATAAGTATGATTAATTAGTATATAATATATTAGTATATAATTATATTAGTATTATATTAGCATATAATATATTAATTAGTATATAATTAGATAATATATAATATATAATTATATACTATATTAATATTAATTAATATCATATTAATTAATATATTATATAATTATATAATATATTAATTAATATATAATATTTATATGTAATGCATATATACGGTATGGATTATATGCATGTATATTAAAACATATAATGCAAGTACATGCATGTGTATCTGTATATGTGCATGCATCTATATGTATGGATAGATCTTGTATTCCCAATATTTTTTGGCCAATTTAAAATAGCAAAGATGAGATCCATTGTTTGCAAATACTTATAAATAAAACTAATGCAGCTAAAATTAGGAAGGAAGCAGGTGATTGAGAAACATATTTGCAAGAAGTTACTCTGATAAAAGCCTAATTTTTAAAGTATATTAGGAATTTATTCATATCTCAGAATACAGACATTCAGTCATCTGTCACTATAGGAAAGAATGCAGTTCCAATCAAACCCTTGAGAATAAGTTGTTTCTTTTATAGAAAAAGACACAGAAATATGAAGACTCAGTGCACTGCCTTATTGGCTCTTTTAAAAGAAGGTGCTTCCATCCATAAATCAATAGCATTCAAGATTCCTTCCAACTTGGATCTCTCTGATAGTAAAAAACAGAAAAGGCATAAAACATGGAAATATATGATCAACTAAAACATTCACCACAGTAATGGAGGAGACCCAGCATAGAGTCCAGGGCAAGAAGAAGGATTTCCAGGAAGATATCTATAATTATTCAAAAGAGTTTGACTTCTCCACCAAAGAAGAAAGATCAAATATATGGAAAATGTTTGTTTTCCAAATAACAGGATGCATCTCAATAGACATCTATAACGCTTGTTCAATAGTATGTCTATTTGGAACAGACAATTTTTTAAAAATTGACATTAAGCTGGATTCAGAATTGGAAAAAGGTGAAAAATTGATTACTTTCAGGAAACTACTACATAGCATTTTTACTGGCTCCAAACTTTTCATAACAGTTTAGGCCCATCTTTTCAATGCCAGCATTAACCAATATTGCCATTAATTCCATTACCTCCAAAGAACAAATGATATTCATCCTACAAATAACAATGGAAAAATGCATGAGGAGCACAGGCAGACTATTGCATATAATTAATAAAGACCTCTAAAGCAGAACAGTAATATATGATGTCATCTAAAGATTTCATAACAAATTAATGGTGACAATGAGACAGGACTGCTAAATAGCTACAGTGCTCTTCTGGAATCTTCCTGCTATTTGGAAGAAGACAGGCCTCTAGAAGGTTGTATGCACCTGTGGTGGTAAATCTTTGGGAGAATTTGAGAGTTGGAAATTATGGCAAGTATAGATGGCCTATAATTCACATCTCTAAAAGAAATTCCTGAATTGATGAGATCAAGGATCCATTTGGGTATCTTGTGAAGACAGAAAGATCCCTTATAAGTTCTCTTAGTTGTATCACATCTGTATTATTATTTCCATTTCTGGACATCATTTTATTTTATTTTATTTTATTTTATTTTTTGCTGAGGCAATTGGGGTTAAGTGACTTGCCCAGGGTCATACAGCCAGGAAGTGTTAAGTGTCTGAGCCCTGATTTTAACTCGGGTCTTCCTGACTTCAGGACTGATGTTCTATCCATTACACCAACTAGCTATCCCAACATCATGTTTTAGAAGAAATTTTTATAGGTTTTGAAGTTTGCCAAGAGGAAAACACTCAGTGAGGAAACTTGAAACTATGCTATATTTAAAAATTATTAAAAGAAATTGGAGTGTTTAATCTGAAAGAAGAGAAGACTTTATAGAGAGATCTGGTAGGTATTTTGGAATATTTAAATGATTTTCACATGAAAGAGAAATTCAGTTATCCTTATATGACCTTTGAATTCAGATTAGTTGGGTAGACTATACAAGGGGAAAGAATTCATCTCAACATGAATTCCTAACAACCAGAAGCATCTAAAAGTATAATGGCCTTTATCAAAAAGTCACCAAAAATCTTTAATTGGAGATTGGATAAAAATTTTTGAGAAAACTTTTTTTTAATTTTGAAAAATTAAATTTTTTTCAAAAAATTTGAAAAATGAATATTGTAGAGGTTTCATTATTTTGATTATTTTTGTTGAATTTTTTACTTGGATTGTTTTATTTTATTGGATTATTTGGATAATTTTTGAGATCCCTTCTAACTCTGAGATTCAGATGTTGCCAGTTCCTCCCTCTCCAGTTGCCACTAAAAGGACTGAGAGCAATACCTCTCAAGCTTATTCTACTTTTTCTGAGGCTAAGCACTAAGGTAACCTTTGAGAGAAGGGGAGGGGGAGAAAGGGGATGGGGGCCAGACAATTTTCTTGGCTTTTTATAACATAATGTTTCCAAGTTTAGCCATGAGATCTGGAGAATCATTTCCTAAAGGATCAGCAGGAGATAGAATCACTGTGTCATTTTGGAACATCTGGATTAATTTCATAATAAAATTAGGAATCAGAATCATGAAAAGAAGCCTCATTATTCCTCCCCTATATAATGGAATGATCCTAATGTCTTGTGTAGTCTCCAAATTGAATTGGATTCTACTCTTCAGCCTTTTTATGAATTTAGACTTTCAAAAATTATTTAGAATAAAAATTGACCTCTTCAACCTACCGAGGCTGATTTGAAATTAACAGATCCTTAACCTAGAAAAATGGAGGAAGTTTAAAGACATTATGTTCTACCATGACATGCAAAAATCTTTATTTTATCATTAGCTATTTGGAGCTTGAGAACTGAGTTTTCTATAATTGGTAAATAAATACTGTCAATTTAATGGTATATTAAACAATGTAAAATATAGGAATGAACAATAAAAAACTTCTATGTCAAAAAGAATGATTATATGAGAATTCTCAAAACTTTCCTAAGTTTACCCAAAATTTAAAATCTGCTCATTAATAGCTATAATAGAACATTTTAACAAATTTAAATCGAATGCAAAATATATTAAAACATTACAATTCATAAATATTGTTATCCACAATAGATTTCATTTATAAAATCCATCAAAAATGACTTTAGAACTTACCATTTTTCCTAACTACATGGGTCTGTTGTTTTGTTTGGTCATCTGGAATGCCATATATTTCTATCAGCACTAGTGGGTCATTCCTATTAGTAGGAGGCAACTGGAAACCACTTATGAGCTGCACAAATGGAATTTAAATATAAGAATAATTTTGGAGTATAAAATTTTCAGTAAAATTCACTTTAAACATAATTATGTGTGAACATATTTATGTTATATATACATACAAATATACATACATTTTCAAATATACTTACATTATATGGTAATGTATTATATATTCATATATCAGAATTGATATGCATATATATATTCAGAAATATAAGGAGTTCAGGTTTAAATAGCACTTTAAGCATTTCATTGTGCTTTGCATACAGTATCTACTTGGAGCCTCACAATAACCCTGAAAGGTGGATACCAATTTTTTTAAAAATTTATAAATAAGGACTCTTAGGTATATAGAGTTTGAGTCACTTTCACAGGTTCACACAATTGGGTAGTTGTCAGTATTCAAACCCCTATCTTGTACTTCTAAAATCAGACATTATTCAGCACTAGCTCTCATTAAAGGAAATTTGGTACAATATAAGGCTATTTTTAAATGGGGTAGTTATCAAAATAATATAAAATAAAGTTCCCATTTTTTCCCTGTAGCCAATTATATAAAAATATCTTTATGGAGGTATTCTAAAAGATTTTACCATAATAGAATTCTGTAGTATCAGATATTATATTAATTGTATCTTTAGTTGTGCTTTGGAACTCCTTAATAGATATATTTGTTAAGATAGGCTAACTCATTTTGATAACCTCAACTAACCTAAAAACTACCTCTATTCAAATGTGTGTAAAGATGTGTAAATGTATATGTATGTACACATATATATTTATGTGTATTTATATATTATATAATATGTATATTATATATCATATATATTACTTATGTATATATTTATATATTATAGACCCTAAAGACAGTGAAACCAGATGAATGACTCCTTTCAAATTCCAAAAAAACACTGTTTCTTATGTTAAAATTTCCAGATAGCAGAATTTGAGAATTATTTATTAAATGATTCTTTGCTTTATCATCTCTCACTATTTACATACAACTGAGTGAAAGCAGACAAGAATTAGAATATAACATTGTCTTATAAAATATAATCTCTTATGTGTATGCAAAGGAAATTTCAGAAGATATAGATTTATAGATACAGATATAATTGTGTTTCTCTTTTGATTTCTATTATGTAGGCCAATGGTTTAACTAAAGCAGAGGTTCTTAATCTGGGTCTAAAAACTTATTTAGAAAAATATTTTTGTAACTATTTCAATGTTATTGGATTCCTTTGTATTTCCACATGTATTATTTGCTGCATTTAAAAATATTATTCCTAAAAAGGTATTTATCAACTTAACTAGACTGCTAACAGGATCAATGGGTTTTTCATATCATCACAAAAATTTAACGCATATTTAATTCATTTAAAACTGAAAGGACCCTCAAGAGACAATCTGTCTCAGCCACTAGGATATTAACATAGAGCGAGTGATTGAAGAGAAATCCAAAAGGCTTGGATTTGGAATCAAGAGAGAAAGAGCTATCTAAATTTGAAATCCACTTCTAATATTTAAAGTGTAACCCTCAGAAAGTCCTTAAACTTCAATTTCTTCATCTTTAAAATGAGGATAATAATGTGTTCAGTTATCCAGATCATATTGTTTTTTCACAGAGAAAACCCTAAAGTGATATATCAATTATCCATTGTTATCTCCTAGCTATTCCTGCTATACTATAATATTGCTTAATATCACTCAATATTGGTGACTTATCACCTTATTGGACAGATAGTTTAAGTATGCAATATTATATTATAAAGCGTAGGCTATCCTCCCTATGTAAGGGATTGATGATACTGTTCTAAAGTAGTATAATAAGTTTTCTATATACTAAAGTTTGTCTGTCTCTTTGGCCCAGATTTCTCTAGTTCATTCTAGATTTTTAAATGTGAAATAATTTCCAAATGGTATTTCATATATTTATCATAAATTGGCTTGTACTTATCCACATTTTCCATCAAGATTCTTATCTTCACAGTTTTGAATGACCCAAAGGAAAATATTTTCATATTTTTTTAGAATATATTAACTGAATGAAATCCAATTTTTAAAGATGAAATATTAAACTGGGTAGCTAAACAATGCTCAATCTTATCTTCATTCCAAGTGACTGCATCTGTGCCCTCCTCCTTCTCCCTTCAAAGCTGAATTCCTAGGTTTACTTTCTCCAGGGGAGCCCAGGTCACATGGACAGGGTAATAATATCCCTAAAGTTTTCATTCTCTTTTTTCCCAACTTCCAATATAATTCTTCACTCCCTAGATTGCCATTCTGTGAGTGTTTGACACAAACACAAGACTCTGGAAAATAACCTAATAGACTTTCCCAGAATCCACTTGTTTAATGATTTGGAATTCATGAAAAGATGACTAGGAGAGAGATAAAATTTCCATTTTGATAGTTGCAAAGAAGTTCCAAGGTTGCAGTGTTAGAAAGATAGATCTTTTCCCTACCCTATAGTAGGAAATTTGCCCACCATCAAACTGTAGTGCATCAATACAAATAGTGCCAGCAGAAGCAACAGATCCTGAAATGGACTGGTGAAGCAAAACTATCTCACAGACAAAGTCTCTGAAATCATTTCTTGTTCCCCCCATCCTTTGAAGAGTAGAAAAGAATGTTCTCTGTTAACTGCAGAAACCATTCAATTTCTTTTCTCCCTTTTCAAAATAAGTAAAACTAAGGAGGGGTGGGGGAGAATGATTTCATTTCCCATTACAAGCCAGTAAAATGGCCATTTCCTCATGAGTTATTTGATGTTCAATTGCTTATTAATAGTTATTATTTAGATTAGCATAATAATATCCCTTAAATAAAAATCTCTTTGGTTTGTGTCCAGCTCTTAGCCAGACATACCAGTGATTTTAAAAGAAAATCTGTCTGTCTTTGTCTCAGTCTCTCTCCCCCATAAACCCCAGATCTACACTACTTCCCCTTGTAATCCCTACAAAACCACAGACACAAGCAGAGAATATCTTAAAGAACCTGTTTTCTTTTCAAGAAGAGTTTTACAACTTAAAAAGTGAATAGACTGTTTAAAAGAAATGGGAAGTAGGTTCAATGAGAAAGCCAGCAGGAAGTAAAAGATAGCTGGATGAAAGTTCCACTGTTAATGATCCAGGGTTTACAGGAAGCATCTAGAATATATTCTGTTGCTCTCCCCATTCCCTCTTTGCAAGTTCCTGATTCTGTAATGACTGAAATAGCAATGGGAGCCAGTACATTCTGTAGCAGCTGGCTATCCCAATCCTATAAATCTTTTCAGAGGATGAAAGAGGGAGACAGTCTTTCCCCAGGAAAGTCACACTTCCAGTGTTTTTTGGATTACTAGGTGCTGATATGGTTTATAGCCTATCCTGCCAGTTTTCTCTCCAGACACTTTGCAAACTCCTTCACCAAAAGGGAAACTACACACCTAAGTCATCATCCCCTAGACTAGTTAGAAAAGCTATTGTGGTCAATAAAACTCCACAAAGGAAACATCTCGATGGTGGTAAGGGTCCTGGATTTTGGAACATTACAATTACTGAGATTAGATGTCGATGTCAGCTTTACCTTTTGTATAAGAAGAATTTTTAGTACAAAACACAGTTCCTTATCAGACACCTATACTGAGGCTGTATAATGTAATATATGCAATGTAATTTGTGTACACACATAATTATTATTCTTCTGCAAATCTTACTTTTGCCACAATTGGGGACTCGCAGCCCATGTTGTTAGCATACTTCCATACCTGAAATCCAGTAAACCCATAGACTTTTTTTTTTTACAGGTAACTCGTCACTGTCCTCCCCAGCATCACCACCATAGTCAAAATGTCAATAATTATTGGACAATATATCCAGAATTGGAAAGGATTTGAGAGATTATCATGTGTAACAGCCTAACTTTACAATAAAGAAACCAAATCCCACAGTGAGTTGCCCAAAATCACACATGAGATTTGAACCCAATATTCAAAGTCCGTTGCCAGGGTTCTTTTCATGAATGGGAAAGAATCGTGTCACCAATATTCTTCATTCATGTTAGCAATTTTGTTTCTCAGGAAACATTTTCTGTGTATCCTGGCAGCAGTTTTCTCTCCACCTCAACTCTTGTTCTGTAGACACTGAATTCTAGACACATTAAGTGAGTAGAAGAGTAGCTTATTCTTACGCCATAGGCATAATTGGTTTCATCCAAAATAACTACCCAAATCTCAATATAAACTCCCCCACACCTTTCACACCTTGCAGTCTCTGGTGTGCTTCTTTAGCCTGGTTGACTAGCATTGTGGCTAAGCAATCCTACCATGACCTCACAAAGTAGTTTATTTCTTCAGATTTTTATTTGCTCCACTTATCTATATTTCTGCTTTCTACCAAGTACATTAATTTGAATCACTACTAATGGGACTGGTACTTTGAGATGAGTCAATGCCCTTACTGTCCACTGAACAGGAAAAGATAAGACTCAGTAGATATGGAAGATAATAACTTCAACTTTAGTACCCTTTTCCTTTCCGGCTTTGGATTTTGTCAGATTTATTTAGGGATTGGGAAAAGCAATGGTTTGTCTACCTGGCTGGCATGTGACTGTGAGCACACATCCTACCTAGATGATCTTAAGCCTAGATTCTGAGTTCTCTTTTTTAAATTTATTCCTTTCTATTCTTAAATGAATAATGAATCCTCACCCAAGATGGACTTGTCTAGAGTTGGAGACAACCTTGTAAGTTAGAAAGGTTTAAGAGATGCTGGATCCTTTTCATTGGAGTTGGCTGAGGGGTTCAAAGAGAAAAATCTTGGAAATGACCACCAAGAAAAAGATAAGCTCAGTTAGCCAGAAGATCTGAACAGTTTGGGTAATCCTGAACCAAAGTGAAATATAACAGTGATTATTCAGCAATCCTTCATACTACTTTATGTTCCAATGAGGATTAAAATCTCTGAAGATATTGTTGGGTTACTAAATCTTGTTTAAGTTATTATGTCAATGTTCTGTTAATGCTTTGAGTTTTTGGCGACTTTCAGCATTTATTTTGTATTTTGGAAACAAACACCTGTTCCATACTTAATTTCCATTGACTACATTCTTACTCTTTCCTATGAGAAAACATAAAATAAAACTAATAAGCAATTTGTCTCTGGATTGTTGGGATAGGAGTTTAAGTAGTCAAAGGGTAGAAAAGGAAAAGTCTAACATTTGTCATTAAGGGCCAGTCTTCCTCAAAGCTTACCCTGATTGGTTTCGCATCCACCTAGAATGGATGAGTCCTTTAAGAAAATGAAGTAGTTACAACACCCCAAGTGCCCTGGGTCCACCTGGGTCCTTAATGTTAGATTAGCTTATGATAAATCTTCATATCCTTAAGACTTTTATATCCATACATAATGATCATCACCTTGATCATATTTATTTTGAAATTTCTTCTTTTTTGCATAACTCTTCAAAAATGTGACATTGAAGATATATATAATCCTGAACCTAGTCACTGAAAACATGGATTCAAATCCTATCTCGACTCTGGACAAGTCACTTAACCTTAACCTTTTCTAAGATTAGTTTCTTCATGTGTAAAATGAAACTAATATTATTTGTAATATGTGTTTCACAATATAGTTATTAGCCTAAGTGAAATAATGTTTATAATAAAATTTTACAAGCTTTAAACTATGATATAGATGTTAACTATTAGCAATAGGAAACATGGGCCAATATTCAAAAAACTACCATCAAACATACCCTTATTGAAAGTATAGTTGGATTATATTCTTTCAATTCATTTGGAGAGAAGTTTAATTTAGGATTTCTCAGGATTTCTGGTTTTAAAAGATATCCACAGCCACCATTATCTAGAAATTTCCCATTCTGCAGATCCATAGGTAATCCAGGAGTTTGGAAATTTAAGGCCACTGTGAAAAAAACCCATTATTGTTACGTTTTAAGAAAACAGAGGATGAATTTAAGAAATATCCAGTGAAGTAATCCATTTAAAATTAATCATGCTACATTTTTAAAGAATATGTGACATTGGAATAGTATTATTTTTTGATTACTCCTTTTGTCAGTTATCCATGGACTGTTACCAACATTTGTGCACCTGAATTGATGACTCAGATAATGATGAACAAATCACAGAGAACTTTATTTTTTTAAATCATATTCAGTACTTATTGCAGAGGAGAAATAGATAAAGAAGAAAATAGTTAATAAATAACAGAGGAAAACAATCATTGGAATTCGTTGATTAATTTCTTCTGATGTTCTGCAACTCTTTAACAGGTTTTAAGATAGCATCAGAATTATGAATTTCTGAGAAGAAAATGGGACTATCTCTAATTGAAAAACAAGTTCATGCTACCTTCAAATATATCCAACTCTCCTTTATCCATTAAAAAAAACCTCTCACTTTATCCATTCATGCTTGATTTCTATTGTCTTCTGTCTCTCTACCCCCTTTCAGCTGATTAGTTATTATATTGTCCTTCATTCTCAAAGAGGACCAAAATGACCTCTCTGTATTAGAGTTGATTTACAATGTGTCCAAATGTGACTGATCAGACTAATAGGAACTGGGAGGGCTCTGCCACAGGTCAGACACAAATAGTCCATATGAACATTTGGGGGCTTCTCTAATTCTGTGCATCTCACATTTCTTTTGGGCTAATTTAATTTTGTTTTGCTCATAGAGCATAAACCCTATGCTGATGAGGGCACGTCATGCTGGGCGGTCCTGTACCAGTGATGTCTTTTAATTCTTGTGTAAATTGGATTTAAGTGAGACAGAGTTGCACAAAGTTGTCAGTCTCACCTCCTCTTCCAGTCCACCACCGTCCAACTGGTGATGACTCAGATGCAATGGACCAAGCTCTAAATGTTCCATAACACCTGCTTCACTTGCCTTCATGGCTATTGGAACAAATTATTCTCATCTGCCCATTCCACCAGGGAAAGTCTTTACATGGCAAGGGTAGCTCCCCCCTAACTCACGGTAGGGTTTGAGAATCTTTAGTTACCCTCAAACTTAACCCATCTACTGAAATAAGTTTACAGGCTATGACCACTGTGCACATTGGCTTTTGGGAGCCACAGATGAGAATTAGGTGGCTCAGGTGGATACCAAAGGTGGTAAGCAACCTTATAAAGGGCTTGGCAGCCTTCACACCAGAGGTACTATTCTTCCTGAACACACTAAACTAAAAAAAACTCTACTAGAGTCTTTACTTAAGTTCTCACTTTATTTTAAAGCTTCAACAATTTGACTCTTGATTTTTAATCTCAACAATTCAACTTAAACTGCTCTTTTCAAAGTTACTGGTGAACTCTTGCCAAATCTAATAACCCTTTTCTCAGTCTTCATACTTATTGCTTTTCCGTATTCTTTGATGCTGTCAATCACCATCTTCTCCTATATATTCTCTCCTTTATATGTTTTCATGACAATGTTCTCTCTCCTGGTTCTCCTACCTTTATGACTTCTCTTTTTCAATCTTCATCAAAATTACACTGCCCAAAGGAATATAAATTTTGATTGCTTAAACCTCACAAGGTATCTTGGGGTTTAGGGGCTAGATTTTTTTTTTAATTTTAGATTAATAGATTTTTTTAATTTTCCCTATTCTTTCTTTTTTTCATTAAAAAAAAAAACTAGGACAATTAATTCTTTTGTCCCAAATAGTTTCATTGTGAATTCTTGCAATCAAGTTCTGAAAAAATGGGCTTTGATAAAGCCCATTGGGATTTAAACAGAGATATCTGATCATTTCTCTCTCTCTTATTAATTGCTTGGCCATTAATTGATCCCAGCCCAAGCCTCACTTGATCACTAGGTTTTCATGTCTCAGAGTGAGTGTAAGTAACAGTTGTTTCTGTAGTGATTAGAAATCCTGAAGGTCTTCTCCTCCCAAAATGAATTTTTTTTTTGAGAAGGCTACCTAGGCTATCTTTTGTCTCATTTCTTACTCCTGAAGGAATGTTATCTCAGAAAAACTGGGGAAAATTTTAGCTTTAAAAAGCCAAGGTCTCCCACTGCATCTAAGGTCATTTCCAGTTGCTCTAACCTATGTCTTGCCACTAGACCAGATGACCCTTGAAGAAGAGAATGAAACTGATGACTTTGCATAGCTCTGCCTCACTTAAATCCAAATTACTTGCAAGACTTCACCCTCCTAATTCACTAACCATGGATGTCCCCAAAGGTTTTATTCTGTGCCTTCTACTTTCACACTACATTTTCTCATTTGGTGATCTCATCAGCTCCCATGGGTAATTATTATCTCTATGTAGATCATTCCCAGATTTTATATTTATACACACACACACACACATATACACACTCACACATATGTGTGTGTGTGTGTGTATATATATATATATACATACATGTATGTATGTATGTGTGTGTGTATATCCAGCCCTAGTTTCTCTCCTGAGCTCTCTCCCACAATCCTGATGGCTTTTTTGCATATTTTGATCAAGGTCTTATTTTAAATTCCACATGTCTAAAACAGCTCATAAATGGTAAATGAAAGGTAAATTCACACCCTAGATGTTTGAGAGTTTTCTTATCACTATTTTAATCTAAGAATTGCTTCATTTTGGGAGCATATGATTTTTTAAAAATATTCCTACTCAGAGTCAGTCAACATTACGAGATATCTAGTATATTACTAATTCTAAGAGAAGGGGGAAAGAGAATTAACACTTACCTCAGGAAAATCAATAGTGTAGTGAATTAATAAAAATATCATTAAAATAAAATATTCTTCATTTCATATTTTGTAAGCAAAGATGCAACTGCTCAACATACCCATCTGACATCCTACATTCCAAAATTCTTGAGGAATGTAATTAGAAGAATCCGTTCTGCTTGCTTTGGGATATATTCTTGTAATGAAGTTGTTAGTATGTGAGATAAATTCACGAGCTAAAAACAAGTATTGGAACATTGTAAATTACTTCTGTATTTGAAGTATGTGAAACAAGCAATTCTTGATTATCTTGTTTATAAGAAGCCATATTATTCTTTTATTCTAGCAAAAATATTTTAATTTTATCACGTTATATTAGTAAGTATGTACATTGAAAATAATTACACCTTACATTTTTATAATGCACTATGGTTTTAAAAGAGTTCCTTATAATAACTCTGTGAATCACACAAAGCAAACATTGTTATCCCAGTTTATTGATAAGAAAATAAAGAATTAGATTAAGTATTTAACCATCTTTTCATGATCTTGTCTAGAAAACTATTGTCAAAGGATCTTAGAACTAGACCTGGAGAAGCTATTAAAAGTCATTTTTGAACCCCTTGTTTTAGAGATAATGGAACTGAGGCCCCAAGATCATATGGGTGGTATCAAAGGTATAAGAAAAATCTTCAGCATGATAGAAGCAAATAACATACACAGAAAACTAATCAGTATTTCTATATATTACTAACAAAAACCAGAAGATGATAATAGTAAGAGATATATAAATTAAACAATCATAACACCAGGTAACCCACCATGGGACAACTACAGAGATAAAGAATTAAACATACAAAGAGATATCTATGTAATGGATAAATTGCTATCTTTGAAATCAGGAAACATGGATTACAACCCAGCCTCTGGTACATATTAGTTTATATAATAATAGGTTTGACACTTAAACATTCATTTTCCTCACCCATAAAGCACATTTAAATACCTGCCTCCTAGAGTTCTAATAAGAAAAGAACTATATAAGCCTTAAAACTCAATATAAACTTCAATTGTTACTATTGTTTTTTTTTTTCAAGAATTGGTCAAGACAATGGAATAAAAAATTATTATATTACCCAACTTCATAGATAAAATGCAATGCCAAAGTAATAAATGACTATTTTATAAAAGATAAGACAGTGATTTCCTTAGCATGAATAAATTTTATGTCTGGAAACTCCTAAAAATTCAGGTTAGTATCTTTGGTACAATTTAGTCTTAGAGAGTTGTCTACAATAATGAGAGTGCAAGTGACTTTCTCAGAATCACATCACCCACGCTTTTCTGTCTTCAAAGCCAAGTCTGTTCACTTACAGGAATGCTGTTAAACTCAAATAAAAACAGGGGCCACTAATCTACATATAAGGATACCTGCAGGCCACATAATGACTTAGAAAATCACTTGTTAACATTATTACTTATGTTCCATTTTATTTTTATTTTGTTTAATAATTTTCCAAATACAATTTAATCTGATTTGACTGGTGTTGGGGAGCATTGGGCCATCCCTCTCCTCTACTCTTGCTACCACTCTACACTTGACTCTCAGATATAGGATACTTCTATAGCATTCCATACTATCTCTCTCTTTATCAACGTAAAAAAAGAATGATAAAGTAAATGAGCATCAAAGAGAATTAAAGGAAGAACATATATTTATATGCATATATATAAACTATATGGTAATAATTAGTGCCATAATTAATATCAAATTTACCAATGACCATGAAAAGATAATCCTATATCTATTGCAGTCTTTGAGAGATGAAAGATGTTTACATATTCAACAAAATGTGGGAAATTATAGGGGAAGGTAGATGGATTTAATTGTATAAAAATAGTTTTTAATGTGACAAAAAAGAATATTTCTAGAAGAAAAAGGAAAGAAACATACAAGAATAAAACTTTGTTATAAATACTTTAGTGAAAATTTGACATCTGAAAGAGAACTATATGCAACAGGTAAAAGCAATCCAGGAATATTTTAATATTAAAAGTGATTCTCCAAAGGAGAAACAAGTTATCAAAAACCAAATAAAATTATTTAAATTCTCTAAGAATACAAAATGCAAATTCAAACAATTTTGAGGTATTTTACACAATATATCCTAATAATTCCACTCAATATTTGTAATGGGCTGAGGCTTGAGTTGATGCACTGAGGTCCCAAGCACATGAGGCTAAATAGTAATTGGACTATACTCTATTAATATACATGCTTGGATAAAGAATGGCCCCCACCCACTCTGTGCAAGTCCTGATGTGTTGTATAGGAAATGACGATTTTAGTGGGTGGAGGCAGAGAGAGAGGAAGAGAGCCTGAGAGAGATTGCGGGCTGGCTTCTGGTCTAGCTAGCTTCTTGACTCAGCTGCACACATTTGCTATTGCTTATTCTCTTCCACCTGTGATCTTTCTTCACTGAGAATAAAGATTGACGATTTTCCTCTAACCTGAATTCCTGACTCCGGCTGATTTTAAAATACGCAGGCTTCACACTTGGTGCCCAAGTGTGGGAAACAAGGACCCTACCTTCGCTGAAGAAGTCTCCGGTGACCAGGAACTTAGGTGAGTATTGTTAATAGACAAATAGGGAACTTATTTTCTTAAAAACTAAACTAGTAATCTTTTTTTGGCTGAAATGGGACAAATGCTAGCTAAAGATTCCCCATCCCCGCCCCCAACCCCTTCAGCCCCACCCAGGAGTGGCACTATAGAAAGCATGCTTAAGCTGATAGAAGGACAAGGGCTACTTATAACTTGGGAACAGATAGCTAGACTTCTGGGCACATTAAACTGCACCTCTGCTTGGTTCACAGAGGAAGAGCAAATCTATTGAGATAATTGGTGTTTGGTTGGACAATAGCTGTCGGCATATTACAAAGAAAACAATCCTCATTCAATTTCCATCAAGGCATTCTATTTATACAATATAATACAATTAGCCCAAAGAAATCCAATAATTAATAGAAGAAAGAAAAAACCGCCAAATAGCAAGATGGGGAAACCTGATAATAAGGAGGAAGACAATGAAGAGATTAATGACCATATCCCCACAGGGCATGGAGACTTAAGTGAGCTTCAAGGGTGTGGAGACTTTCCACCCCAAGAGGCAGCTTCAGGCCCACCTCTGAAGTAGATAATTGACTCTCCTCCATCAACTCCACCCTCTGGGATGGAGGGAAGTGGGGTAGTGGGGGGGGGTGGGGGGGTGGGCAGTGACAGCACCAGCACCTCCCCCCCAGCATCCAACTACTCCTATGACTAGATTGCAACAGGGGTTAATGAAGGCCAAAGCAGAAGGAATAGATGTAGCAGAACTCCAACACCACAATACAACAGTTTAATTCCTCAGGTCAAGAAAGTCGAAGATATGCTCCTTTTAACACAGAAATCCTCAAAGACCTGAAAAAGGCTTGTACTCTTTATGGGGCTACATCAGCTTATGTTAAGATGCTATTACAGAATTTGGCTTTTGAAATCTTGACCCCTAATGACTGGAAATCTATAGCAAGGGTATGCCTAGAACCTGGACAAAATTACATGTGGCTTTCTGAATATAGTGAGCTCTGTAGGATACAAGTCCAACAAAATAGTCAAAATGCAGTGCATGCTGCAGTCACCTATGACCCTACTAACAGGTGTAGGTCCCTATGCAGATGTCACAGCACAGATTAATTATTCAGTAGCAGCATATGAGCAAATTGCTGCTAATGCTATCAAAGCGTAGGCTTCAATTCACAATAAAGGTGACAAGGGTGAGGCCTTCACAAAAATAACACAAGGGCCAGATGAACCCTTTGCTGACTTTGTTGGACGTTTGCAGACAGCTATCACAAAAACTAATGGGGAAAATGCATCGACAGACATTTTAATAAGGCAACTTGCTAAGGAAAATGCTAATGAGGTTTGCAGAAGAATTGTACTAGGACTGTGCAAGGATGCTCCTTTAGAGGAGTTAATAAGACGCTGTGCCACAGTGGACAAAAATGCCTTTTATAGCCAGGCTCTGATGCAGACTTCCCAAGATCCCAACATGGGAAGACAGGGTCCCTTCTGTCAAGGGACTTCCAGAGAGACTCGTCAATGCTTTCAGTGTGGTAAAGTAGGGCATCTGAGTTGGTATAGAGACAGAGTGAGAAAACAGGGTGGGAGAACAAGACCCAATACCACACGTCCAAAATGAAACAGAGACTTCCATTGGGCCTCAGAATGTAGACAGGTTCAGGGAAACGGGATGAAGGGCCCAGCCCCAGGGCCCCAGGCAAAAAACACTTGAGGCATGATAGCAGCCAATGGTGCAGCTTGACCAAGGACACTTACAACCTTCTCTAAGTCCTTGGAATTCCCCAGTATTTGTTGTAAAAAAGAAATCTGGAAAATGGAGGATGTTAACAGATTTAAAAAAGGTGAATAAACAGATGGAAACTATGGGAACTCTTCAGCCTGGACTTCTATCTCCTACTCAATTGCCTATTGAATGGCCCCTTTGGGTCATAGATATTAAGGATTGTTTCTATTCTATCCCTCTGGATAAGGAGGATATGAAAAGATTTGCCTTTTCAGTGCCCAGCGTTAACTTAGCTGAGCCTTATAAAAGATATGAATGGACAGTTTTGCCACAGGGAATGAAAAACAGCCCTACTATGTGTCAAATGTATGTTGCTGCTGCTCTTGCTCCAGTAAGAAAAGCATTCCCAAAAGTTATGCTATTACATTACATGGATGACATTTTGGGATGTGCACCTGAGGAACAAATGTTAGAGGCATGTCTACAAAAGACCATAGAAACACTAAGGAATTACAAATTATACATAGCACCAGAAAAAATTCAAAGACATGCTCCTTTTCAATATTTAGGATATGAAGTATACCCTAAGGTGCTTACAGTTCAAAAACTCTCCTTAAGAACAGAAAAGCTAAACACATCTAATGATTTCCAGAAATTGATAGGAGATATCCAATGGCTGCGTCCATTGTTAGGCTTGACTACCTATCAGTTACAACCGTTATATGACATTTTAAAGGGGAGACAGTGCTTTAAATTCACCACGCCAGCTTACAAAAGAAGCTCAAGAGGCTTTGAGAAAAGTTGAACTGGCTTTATCCAATGTGGTTGAAAGAGTCACTCAAAAACCCTTGGAGATAACAGTTTTTGCCACACAAGAGGCACCCACAGCAGTCCTTCATCAAGGAGACAGACAGTGTGATGGAGTGGGTGAACCTCCCGGCACAACCAGAACAAAGCCTTACTCCCTACCCAGTGCTTGTGGCTAGAATTTTATTAAAGGCCATTAAGCAAACAGTACAATTATCTGGGACAAGACCTGACAAGATATATACCTTTTATACCAATACACAAATTAATGTGTGTTGTGAGACCATCCCAGAGTGGCAAATTTTATTAGCCATGGCTCCAAATTTTATACATGGATCTCCATTAAAGATAACCAGACTATTACATAATTGGCAATGGATTCCTGAAGAAAAAATTTCTAAAGTTCCTCTTAAAGGACCAACTATCTTCAAGGATGCATCCAAACATAATATTTGTGCTGTGTACTCTCATGATCTAACTATAAAGAGAGTAGTCAGAACTCCTTTTCAGTCCACTCAGCAGAATGAATTGTACGCGATCATTCCAGCTCTTACTTATTATCCAGGAGACATAAATATAATATCTGATTCGGCCTATTCAGTAGGTAGGCTGTGATCACCTCCTTTTCGGTGCTTTCACCTCCTTTCCTGAGAAGTCATGGAGGGTGTGATCACCTCCTCTTGGAAGCTCTGACTTCCCTGAGGAGTCAGGGATGGCATGACCACCTGTGTTCTAAAACAAAAGAAAGCGGGAGATGTAATGGGCTGAGGCTTGAGTTGACGCACTGAGGTCCCAAGCACATGAGGCTAAATAGTAATTGGACTATACTCTATTAATATACATGCTTGGATAAAGAATGGCCCCCACCCACTCTCTGTGCAAGTCCTGATGTGTTGTATAGGAAATGACGATTTTAGTGGGTGGAGGCAGAGAGAGAGGAAGAGAGCCTGAGAGAGATTGCGGGCTGGCTTCTGGTCTAGCTAGCTTCTTGACTCAGCTGCACACATTTGCTATTGCTTATTCTCTTCCACCTGTGATCTTTCTTCACTGAGAATAAAGATTGACGATTTTCCCTTAACCTGAATTCCTGACTCCAGCTGATTTTAAAATATGCGGTCTTCACAAATATTATCAAGTATTTATGAAACATCTACTATGTTGTTTTTCAGTTACTTCAGTCAAGTCTGACTCTTCAGGATCCCACTTGAAAAGATATTACCCAGCTCATTTATGAGGTACTAAGGCAAACAAGGTAAGTGACTTGCCCAAAATCACATAGTTGAGGCCAGCTTTGAGCTCAGAATGATGAGTCCATTCCTGGCACTCTATACACTTTCACCTAACTGCCTATATCTTTTCATATACACATACATACACACATCTAGACAATCAACAACAAAGCTACAAATGAAACCATTTTATGTGTTTCCAAGTTTCTGATGTATAAACATTCATATTTAAAATTTTAGAGCATGCTTTAGAGAGCCAGTATAAACTAGCCTCAGCACACCCCAACTTGTGATCATATTTCCCCTGGGTCATCTCTTCTCTTGATTAAAAATTTGCAATTGTTTCAGCAGATCCTCAAATAGCTAAGCTCAATAACCTTCACTATCTTGGTTGCTCCGTCTGGATACTAGTGTATTAGAGCCATCATCTAGGACCTTTTAACATTATGTGGGTCCCAATGAAACATGTATTGTCCGATTGTCTCTCTCACTTTGTGTTATATAGTACTTTTCTGGTCACAAATAAGACGGTGTTATTTCCCTGATGAATGTTTTCAACCACATCATGAATGTATATTCTTATTGATAATATGCAGCATCATAATTTACTAATCTGTGTCTATCCATAACTTTTACAGTTACTCTTAATTTTAAAACTTTGAAGACTGTGTTGGTAAATTAGGTAAGTGTCCTTAGTGCTTACTAATTGCCTTCTCATCCATTTCAGAAATAAATACAACATACTAAACAAAAAGCTCTAAGTGAATGTTAACTTATTTATTGGACCCATAGCATCCTTTATAATCTAAAGACTAACTTGAGAAAGTTAAAAAAATTCAGTCTATAAAAAGCCTAGTAACACATTTGTTTGACTAATCTTGCATACCTTGAGCTGTGAAGTTTTTATTTAAAGTACTGATCTATGTGGAAGAGAAAACCCATGCTTTCAAGGAAAGTTTTTCAAACACTATCTAAAATCATGATAATAAGCCAAATAAATTTGCAAAGTGATTTAGCCTCTCTCACCTTCTATTTCTCTCTCCTTCATGCCATCAACTAATTACATACTGAAAGATCCCAAAATACAGATTTTGAAGCAGAAATAAAAGATAAAGCTTTGTCATCTCTACAATAACTACCTATATATCTTGGGAAGCAAAGACAATTGGCAAAACATCACCAACATATGCTAGAGATGAGATCTTTCTTATCTATAGGGGAAATCTTGGAAACCATCTTTGATGCTGGCTCTATAAGCCATCTGGGCTGCTGCCACACCAAGCAGTTGATCTGACACCTCAGGCACTAATCCAGATGGCTTAAAATTCGATTGAAGCCCTTAAGACCTTCATCCCACTTCAAATTCCAGCTGTTCTAAGGTCCCATATAACTACAAAAATATTCCTCAATAAGTTCATTAAGCTACATAAGTTTTATTTACATGAACTGGCTTTTCTTTCTCTTAGTAAGGCTGATGATTTACCACAAAGTCATTTCTAAAAGGCTCTACTTCTAAGTGATAATAAAATGTGAGCAAAAAAAACTTGATTGATTTTCTTTTTAATTTATCCCTTTTCCAGAAATGAAATCAGACATATAGCATTACTGAAAAAAAAATTGCTATTTCATCTTGTTTTTGCATAAGAGAGCAATTTGGAACCATTGAATGTAGCTTCCTAAATGCTATCAATTCCACTCTTCTTTATATTGTCCAGGTGCAAAACATCTATAATATGTGAACTTATAGACTTAGTTTGTGGACTCCTCACCTAAAATTATGTCATAATTTGTGCAATATGCATCTTCATCTAATTGGTTATTCCTATATGAATTATTGGATCAGTCTCTTGAATTGTTAAAGATAAAATTTAAGAGGTCTTAGCTATATTAATCTTAGCATTCTTATTATAAATGAAATAAAACTAATAAGAAACTGCTATTAAATGAAATGATAGTTCTCATATTTTCCCTTAGACAAGTATAAGAGATAGGACAGGTGACTCCATATTGCCCTCAAATGATGTCATTTTATGAGTTGCTTGTTCATCTTGCTTTGGATTGCTTAAGATGAACAAAAGGAAACACTATAAAAATAAAGACTATGTGTTTTGGGTTTTTTTGTCATAAAGATTCCACAAAGAACTGACAATATCCTCAAAATCAAGTCAATGAAATATCTACTACAAAGGGAAATGAACAAAGGAAAATTCTATTCTGGATCTCATTCTCAGTAAAAAGAAAGAACTGGTTGCTTAAATAAAAGTTATGTAAATCTTTTTAATTTCATTTATGGGAGATTTATTAATAAGTGGAAATATTTTAACTTTCTACTATATGCAAGACAATTTTCTAGGCATTAGAAATAAGGGGACAAATTTAGTCCCAGTGCCTCAACAATATGGGGATTGTGTGATACAGTACAAAGAATGTATCAGAAAACCTAAATTTGAATGCCAATTTTGACACTTAATGCCTTTGAGACCTCAGCAAATTTCTTAAATCCTCTGGATCTCATTCTGCTTATTTGCAACCCTTGGAGGTTGAACTAAACGACCTCTAAAAACCCTTCTGGAGCTAAATCTTTTATTCTGCTTACTATATATGAAAACAAAGAATTCTTTCTTTAGTTAAAGAGTATTAACTGAAAAGATCTGGAATATTCTTATATAGTAAGTAGCACTTAAAATGAAAAATAATGGCATAATCGAAAATGAAGAACAACTTTTATAAGGGCATAGAGGTGGAAGATTGAACCCACTTAGAACAATTTGGAAGCAAGTAGAACAATATGGCAGAAACATAAAGTGTGAAATAGTAAACAAAGTAAAATAAATCAGGAAAGATAAGTTAGAGAAAGATTATGAAAGTCTTTATGTATTACATGCATCATATCATATCTCAAAACCAGTAAGGAGCCACTGAAACTTCTTTTTTCTTTTATTTATTTATTTTAAACTTAAAGCCACTGAAATTTCTTGAGCAGGGAACTGGTATGGTCAGACTTATGCTTTGAGAATATCAATTTGGGAGTAGTATAAATGATGAGGGGAGAGGAGAATGACTTGTATCTGAAAAAACATTTAGTAGCTTACTGAATTAGACTAGGTGAGAGGTAGTAACTGGCTGAAGTAGGATCTTAGTCATGCAAATAGAAAAAAGAGAATATATATATACACATATACATATATATGTATGTATATGAATGATGATGTAGAAGTAGAATCAATTAGTCTTGGGAAATGGTCAACATGAAACTTGGGGAGGGGGACATGGCCAGTTCATCTTAAGAATTTTAGTTAAAGAGAGAGGATAGGTGAAAAGAGTCTAATATTAAACCTACCTTTTTGGAGAAAATATTTGAAAGAGTTTGTAGAAAGATGATCTTTGGATCAAAAATTGACAGAATAGAAACCTCTCGAAATTTATATTCTAGAGATATAAATAAAAACAGTTCCAGTGAAGAGAAAAAGGCATAATTTTCTAATGACACTAATGTGGAAACACATACACTCCATTCACCAAGCAACTTGGATATTTAAAAAGACATGTATGAAAAACAGAAGCAAGAAGTAAAAAAGGATGGCTATAATTTCCTGAAATGCTTTGAAGATGCCTCGGTTTTCCAGGATTCATTCAAGTCTCAGAAAATGTTCCACTGTTTGAAAGAAAATTTAAAATCTTCATTCTTTCTCTCCTAGACTATGCAATTTATCCTGTATATATCTTGTACATAATTGCTTCCATAGTCTTTCCCATTAGACTTGAAAGTAGGGATTGTTTTGTGCCTTCCTTTGTTTCCATAGAAATGAGCACAGTACCTGGCATGTAGCAAGCCCTTAATAAATATTAGTTATTAGTAGGATTTGTGCCATCAGTCCCAAAATGGGCTTTTTGAAATTCCTCTCCTAAGTATGGCCATCTCCTTTTCAAAAAGTCTGAGAAATCAATTTTTATTTTTGTCATCTATTTCATTATTAGGTAGCAATGATGAAGTTAAGTTTCTCTTTAATGTAAATTCACAATACCTTTGGGTGCTTTAGATTGTCCCTCTTCAAATTTAAGTAACTTAATTTTCATTTTTATTTCAATATATGTTTAAGAATTTCTACTTCTTGTTATTGACCTGAATTTGTCAGCAGTATGTTGTTGCATAATTTAAAACAAAGGCTATCGCTGAACGACAAAAAGCAATATAAAAAGCATTCTAATAGCTAGTAATTATTGTTTCCAATTGTGTTATGATACAGCACTGACACCTTATGAAAATATTTATGTTTTCAGTCTATTTTCTGCGTTGTTTTGATTCACTTACTTTAATGGACGATACCATCTATATAAGCATTTCCGAAAGATAAACCTGTTGCAGTATATCTTTACATCCTTGTCTTCTTGGAATATCAATGCACGAAGAAGCATCAATGACTCTACCCCATGTTTAACTGATCATCAATCTTGCTCCAAATAGACTCAAACTGCAACCATATCCTATCCTATTTTTTAGATTTATAGGAATAGGTATGTCACACTGATCAGTAAGCTAGTATTGTCAGTCTAATTAGCCAGAATTTAGGGATTCCTGTCAGGACTTCAAAGCTCAAAGCATTCCCAGGGCACACAGAGTTCCTATTGTATATTATCTTGGCTTGCAAACTCTTACCTTGCCACTTTTATTCCTGCCTCCTCACAATATGTATGATAGATTGGGCTTTGAGGTGGTTATTATTTTTATCATTAATATTATTGTTTGTGCATTTAAATTTTTACCTTTTATTGATGATGTCTAATTTTACAATTATCATTTTTAAAATTCTAAATATGTATGCAGCTAAGTTGGGTAATATAATTACCCTTATTAAAGACATAATAATAATGGAAAATGTAAAATTTATTTTCCTTTAAAAATCACCTAAGAAGCCAGGGAACTAGTTAATTAACAAAATTAAAGTTTATAGTTCCAAAACCAGTGAATATTATTTTGAAATTTTATTGAGTATATTTAAATCTTAATCTAATAAAATAATCTTCAAAAGAATCAAATGAAATTTAATGATTTTTCAAAGCAACAGCCTAGCTTTATCCATATTTGTCTTGCATCTTCCTTAGAATTTCCATCATCTTTCACAAATTTTACACAAAAACTCCTTCACACACAGCCCAGAACAGTCTACATAAAGACTACAGCCAAATGAGCAAAACTGAATATTTTGTGCAGTGGCACCAGGTGCCAAGTTATATGAACAAGTAATCTCATTGTCACATCTCAATATGGAAAATGAGTCTATTTATTCTACTCTTGAGAGACTACATTGTCAAATAATCAGGCAGCAAGGATTTCTATGTACCATTGATCCACCCAGAAGCATTAGCTTTTGGAGTGAGCTATACATATAAAAAAGGTCTCAAAGAAGATGAAGAGAGAAGATGGGTTCAGACATATGCTATTCTTTATTCCTCTTCTACTTGAAATTTTTTATGACACCTATTATTCAGTCACTGAAATTCAAGGAATGCAAAATATTTTTCATCTAACCAAAGGAAAAATACTTCATAAAAAACACTAGTGAAGACAGAATGTATTTTCTCTTTTTCTCTATATTACTTTTTCTTTTTTCTCTCTCCCTTGTTTTTCTTTTCTCTGTCTCTGTCCCTTCTCTATTTCTCTGACTCTCTGTAATTCTGGATTTTTTTTCTGTCTCTGTCATTCTGTGTCTCTATCTTTCTCTTTGTCTCTATCTCTCTGTTTCTGTTTCTGTAACTGTATTTTTGTCTCTCTTTTATCTCCATGTTTATATCTCTGTCTGCCCCTCTGTCTTTCTAGCTCAGTCTCCCTCTCTCTCCCTATCTTCTTCACCAACCTCCCCACTTAAAAAAAAAGTTATCAAGTAATAATTTCTTCATTTACCTTAAGGAAAATGTCATACAGCCTAAGGTCAAGGAATCAACAAAAGGAAATTCTATTGTTGTGCTAATAATCATTAATATGATTGAGCTGGTTTCTGGAGTACAAATAAAGTAAGCCTGGGAAGAAATGACCACTTCTTCCTAAAGGTTCTAAGGAATAAGAAGAAAATCAGAGATAGTCTGATATATGCCCTAGATTTTGGATATGAAGTTCCAAAGATTCAGAGGAAACTTAGGAAGGATTCCATTGACTAAAATTCTACTATAATGATATTCAAAAATGGATAAGAAATCTCAAGAATGAAATAACAAAAACACATCCAATGTGGACTGCGTATTAAAAAAAATTACATTCACAGTGGCAGGAAGAATGATTTAAAGGAAGGAGAAAATGGATGGAAGGAGAGAAATTGTAGTTAGGATTTCATTACTATGGTTTTAAGTGTCTATGTGAGAGGTAAACTGGGTTGGATAGAATTGGTAGGAGGAAGTACATGTTACAGATATAACAAAAGGAAATTCCATAGGAATTGGCAAATGATTAGAAGTAGGAACTAAATAGAAAACTAAATAGAAGATTAAAGTTTCAACCTTGGAGCATGAAAAAATGATGGTGGTATCCAAAAAAAAAAAAAAAAAAAAAGGAAGTTAAAGAAAGCAGCAGTTTTGGAGGGAAAATAATGAGGGGTATTTTTAGAAACATTGTATTTAGAGTTTTGGTGGAACATCCGGGTATAGTTTAGTAAGCAGCTAAAATATAGAATTGGAGCTTAAGGAAAGGTCAGGAATATAGATTTTAGAGTGGATATTTATAGTTCTAAAAGTCATTATTGTTGATGTTGAGTTGTTCCCAATGAATCCAGTTCATGGCCCCATTTGGAGTTTTCTTGGCGAGGATGCTATAGTTGTTTGTCATTTCAGTTCCAGCTCATTTTACAGATGAGGAAACTGAGGCAAGCAGAGTAAGTGATCTGCCCAGTGTCACATAAAAAGTAAGCGTCTTGAGGCAAGATTTGAACTTTCCTGATTCCAAATCCAGTGATTTATTCACTTCACCACCTATCTGCCCCTTAAGGATCATTAAGGTAGCCTTTGAAGGATTTAGAATGTATTGAGACTCAGGAAAGAACTTATATTAAAAAAAAGAGAAGCAAAGATAGAGATTGAAGGGAAGTTCACATTTTATGGGAAAGAGGAAGATGAGAAATCAGAAAAGAAGATTAAGAAGGAAAAGTCAGAAATATAGAAGTATAATTGGAACACCACAATGTAGAATCCAAAAGAGAAGAGAATATACAGGGGAAAAAAGATGGTCAGCAATTTCAAATGTTGCAGATATGGCAAGGAGGACAAAACTTATGAATTTGGCAATTAGGAGGTTACTGGTAACCTTTGGTAAAAATATTTAGAAAAGGGCAAACAGAAATAAAAAGGATATCGCTAACTCTGGGCAAAGAACTTGATTCTCTAATGATTTATTCACAAATCAGAACGAGAAAATTGTCTCTCCTTCACTATCATTATATAAATAAATTTCTGCTTGGCCACTTATTTCTTTTATCACAAAGAATGATGAGCAGCTTGGGTACCTATCCTCCTACTCTTATCATTTTCTAAGTAGGTGGAAAAGCACTTAAGAAAAACTGTCTACCAGCATTCTTTAAGACTGCCATTTTAAAAGAATTAGCAATTTGTTCAAACCAGCCCTAAGTACAAGCAGGGTTTGAATGGAATGTCTAGAGGAAAGAAGGAGGGGTTTAGAGGTATTTTCCTCTTTTGGGATAGTGACATATTATGATACTTTTTAGGAAATGCTGAAATGAAAAATAGGCAATGTGGTATGAAGAAAGAAATCCTGGCCTGAAATGTGTGAAATAAAGCAAATTATTGAATTACTTCTTTCATTTTCCTTATCTATAAGGGAGAAAAAAACTCAGTGAATAATCCCTGAGCTACCTGACAACTACTGCCATAATAAATAGAACACTGGGGCTGAAATTATAAAAACCTGAAGTCAAATCTGGCTTCAGAAAAGCAGTTGGTGATGCAGGGCACATGACATAATTTCTTTTTGCTTCAGTTTCCTCAGCTCTAAAATGAGGGAAATAATATCACTTATCTCCCAGTGTTATTGTGAGAATCAAATGTGATAATAATTGTAAAGCACATAGCATAGTGCTTAGTACATAGTAAATGCTATAAATATTAAGTAGTAGTGGTTGTAGTATAGTAATAATGTAGTGTAATATAGTATTATTATAGGGATAAAATGAAATTAAATGTAAAAGCTTCTTTCAAAGGAAGCTTAAAACACTAGATGAATAAGTATTATTATTAAAATACTATATTTAATACTTCATATTTAATATTATTAATTTTAAAATTATAGAGCCAATATTTATGTCTAAGCCTTGCCAAATAAAACTCTTCGAGTCTAACTCAAAGCACATACTTAAAAAAAATGCTTTGAAATTAAAAGTATACATTTTTTATATATACACACACACACACACACACACACATATATATATATATATATATATATATATATATACCAGTTTTGATAATTTAACAATAAAATAAGATTTTAAATAAATATAATTATAGGTAAATGTAGGTTACAAACATAACATAGCTAAACCAAAAGAGAGATCGCCTTTCTGTGTTTTTTTTTCAAATATCTTGTGTTTTTTCAATTACTTGTAAAAAATTTTAAACATTTTTTTAATTTTGAATTTCAAATTCTCTCCCTCCCTCTTCTATGCTCCTCATTAAGAAGGAAAATAATTTGATATTACCTTTCTGTTTTGAAAGTTTTCTTGCAAGTAACTCTCCGATAGAATTATTCTCATTGAATTTCTGATAAAGCTGGGCATGATGAAAGCCTTTGAACTTCTCAGCTTTGGTATAAATGACAAGATCTGACAGCTCCAAGGCTATTTTTATCTTCCTGATCTATAAATAGAATATGATTATTTTACAATAAGTTCTTTGAAAGAAAACCTTTTTCAAATCAAGGAACTACACTTTTCATCTTGTGGTCTTATGTCATTGTTGGCAAAATTATGATACAGAAAATCATTTCAATCAAGTCAACATCCTTCTTTTGCAAATATATAAATATGTTAATATGAAAACAGCACAATTATACAAATTTATACATCATAATAGATACGATAAATGTTATCCCAAAATGCTAAACTTTCCATTTTCCCCCAATGACATCTGTTTCTCATCAACCAGATGAATTTTTCATTAATTCATTTACATGTCTGTGACATTTGTGGGTACCAGAGCAATGGCCAGCATCATGGAAGAGTAGAAAGAGAGATAGGCTTGGAATCATAAGGCCTGTTATTTCCCATATGCCCAGTAATTAGTGGGTATACCTCTAACTTCATATAACATTTCAGAGAACTGGGGCTTTTCCCTTTTTTGTAATGAAAAAAAAACTTCCTGAACACTGAGTATGTTGATCTATCCCAAGACTTTCTCCTTTATCAGTGGCAGAATGGACTTGCACTCAAGAATTGGGTTTGAATTTTGCCTCTGGCAGTTAGCAGTTGTACCTTCATTAAAAAGGCATCACTTAACCTCTGGGAACAAGTTTCTTCTCTCAGATGAGAATAATAACACTTTCACAAGATTTTTTACAAGGAAAGCACTTTGCAAACATTAAAGATATCTAAGTAAAAGAACATTTTGGGTTACTTTGGGAAAGCCAAAGTATACATAGGAAGTACTTTTCTGACTATTAAAAAATATTTCCAATGTCTTTCATTCCTATGTCCCCATACTGTTTACCATTATTATTCCTGTAAGAATAACCACGTGGTTATTTACTTTTTTTTCTACACAGACCAAATCTGTGTCACATGGCTCAAGAAACAGGATGTTATAGATTATAGGAACTGGATTTGGCTTCTGCTTCTGACATTTATTTATTGTGTGATCATAGCCAAATCATTTAAGTTCTCATAAGTGTTTCATTTTCTGCCTCACCATCATCACTTTCATCAACAATTATTTCCTCTGATACTGTCCCCACCTTGATTCAGACTCTAATTTCCTCAGCTCAGATTCTTATAATAGTTGCTGACTAGTCTTTCTGGCATAAATTTATCTCCATGCCAGCCTCTGCTGAACCATTAAAATGATTTTCTTAAAGTTTGAGTTTATCCATGCTGTCCCCAAATCCACCCAACACTAAGAAAGGTAAAAGGCATTCCTTGCCTGCAACAATCTCACAGTCTAATGGAGGAGACAACATGCAAAGAACTATGTGTAATCCAATGACATACAGAATAAATAGGAAATAATTAACACAGAGAGGGTAATAGAATTAAAGAAAAATTGGACAAAGTTTTATGGAGATGGTAAATTTTAGCCATTTCATTTGGCTATTGGGAAACCAGGAGGCAGAAATGAGGAGATGAAATATTCCATATTTGAGAGACAGCTAGTGGAAAATCTAGAGTCAGGGAAATGAAGTATTTTGTTTGAGAAATGGTAAGAGAGACCAGTGTCACTAAATCATAGAGTAGATGGAGGAGGAAAAGTTATAAAGTATAAAAAACTGGGGGGGGGGGTAAAAGAGGTTGCTAGGTTATGAAGACTTTTGAATGTCAAACAAAGGATTTCATATTTTATTCTGGAGGTGATAGGGATGCACTGAACTTTATGGGAAGGTGAGGGCAGAATGATCATACTATAAAAATCTGAGCTGAGGAAATTAGAGATAGTGATGTTATCAGAGAAAAGAAGGGTACAAATTAAAGATATGTTACAAAACTTGTCAAGGAAAATATAATGATAAATGTTGGAGGAGATGTGAGAAAACTGGGACGTTAATACATTATTGGTGAAATTGTGAAATGATCCAAACATTCTGGAGAACAATTTGGAACTATGCCCAAAGGGCTATCAAATCATCTTTGATCTTAGTACCATTACTGGGTCTGTATCCCAAGGAAATCTTAAAAGAGGGAAAATGACCCCTATGTGAAAAAGTTTGTAGCAGCTCTTTTTGTGGTAGTAAAGAAATGGAAAATGAATAGATGCCCATCAGTTGGGAAATAGCTGAACAAGTTATGGTATATGAAGGCCTTGGAATATTATTGTTCTACAAAAAAATGATGAACAAACTGATTTTAGAAAGGCCTGGAAAGATTTATATCAACTGATGCTGAGTGAAACAAGCAGAATCAGAAATACATTGTACATAGTAACAGCAAAATTGTGCAATGATCAACTATGAAAAATGATTTTTCTCAGTGATTTCAAGGATCCAAAGCAATCCCAAAAGATTTTGGACAGAAAATGCATCTATGTCTAGAAAAAGAACTATGGAGATTGAATGTAAATCAATACGTGCTATGTTCACTTCTTTTTTTGTTTTTGTTTATCTCTCCCATGGTTTCTCCCTTTTGCTCTGATTTTTCTCTCCCAACATGATTCACAAAGTAATGTATATTAAAAAATCAATTTACTAGAAAAAATCTAGTCAGTAGGCCTTGTCAACAAAATGGTGGTGATCCAGGAAGAAGAGGAAAATGGTCAGTAACATGTAAGTTTGAAAGAAAACTGAGTTTGGGGCGGAGGAGGAAGATAAGTTCAGTTGTGGACATGTTGAATTTAAAATGTATATGTAATATCTTGTTTGAAATATCTAATAGATAGTTGGGGATGTGAGCTTGGCAGATAGTAGAGAGGTTAGAACTAGATAAGTAGATTTGAGGATCATCATCATAGAGACAATTATTTGAATCTATGGGGATTGGTGAGATCACCAAGTGAAATAGTACAGAAGAAGAGAAAAAAAAAAAAAAAGAAATTCCCAGGATTAGTGGACATGACCTGGATCTTTATCCAATCGGCATCAGAGACTAAGAAGGAGAAGTTGAATAGGAGGAAATTATTATTACTGTCAGTACAGGATGAGATATTATACTGAGGTGATCCCATAGGACTGGAAAGAGAAAAAGCTTTCATAATATACATATATGTGTGTGTGTGTTTGTGTGTATATATATTGCTGATAGCCAAAGAAGTGTAATAAAAGCTTCTCTGATTTACCAGTTTCCACATTAAAGGATCACACGGCCTGGATTGTGATATTCTGGAAGGCAAAGAAACTTGGACTACAACCAAGAATCAACTAGCAAACAAAATTGAGCATTATCTTTCAAGGGGAAAGATGGATATTCAATGAAATAGGAGATTTTCAGTCATTTCTGATGAAAAGACCTGAGCTGACCAGAAAATCCTATCTTCAAATACAAAACTCAAGAGAAGCATAAAAGGTAAATAGGAAAGGGAAAAAAATGTTATTTAAAGAAAGGTTAAACTTCCCTAAACAAGAAGATGATAAGTCTTGAGAACTGTAACTTTGTTAGGGCAATTAAAAGAGATATACATAGACAAGGTATGGGCATAAGTTAATGATATGATGATTTAAAAAAGAATTCTAGTGGAAGAAGTGGAAGGGGGGATGATGTAAAATCATAGTACATAAAAAGGCATAAAAGACCAATTACAATAGAAGATCTGAGGGGAATGAGCATTGTTTGAATCTCATTGGATTTGGCTCAAAAAGAGAATAACATGCATATCTTGTTGGGTATAGAAATTTATATTACCCTATAGAGAAGTAGGAGAGGAATGAAGAAAGAAAGAGGGAAAGTTGATAGAAAAGAGGTCAGAAATAGAAGAGGAAAGAGATAAGAAAGAGGGAGCTGTTAAAAGGGAGGGAAAATTAAGGAAGGTGGGGATCAGAAGCAAAACACTAATGAGGGAAAAGGTGAAAGAAGAGAGAAAAGTATAAATAGGGGGAAATAGTTTGGAGGGAAATACAGAGCTAGTAAGCATAAGTGTGAATAGGAATGGAAATGGGACAAACTTCCCCATAAAATAGAAGTAAAAAATGCTATTCACATGTAGAGAGAGAACTTATAGAGACTAAATAAGGATCAAAGCATGCTATTTTCATATTTTTTTTTGGTTGGCTGGTTTTGCTTTTATTTCCTAATATGGAAATATGTTTTAAATGATTGTACATATATGATCTATATCAGATTACTTGATGTCTTGGGAAAGAGGTATGTGAGGGATGGATAGAGAGAGAAAAAAATATGAAACTCAAAATCTTATAAAAATGAATGCTGAAAACTATCTTTACATGTAATTGGAAAAATGAAATACTATTGAGAAAGAAAGAAAGAAAACTGTCCTTAGAAAAGGTGACAAAATTGAGTGACTTCACCCACATACAGAATGGAAAAGGGAAAATTATTTAGTGGAAGCATATCAGAGAAACGCATTTGTCATTGTCATCCACCAGATCTTAGTTATCTAATGAAGAGTTGCTTCATAAATATTAACCCTAGCATCTAAATACATCAATAACATGTTAGGTAGATTTTTATTTGTTTTTCATGGGATCATTATTGTTCTCCAATAATTGGTACAGATCACAATCCATCCCCATCTATATAGGTGTTAGCAATGTTCCCTCACAAATCCCTCTGTGGGGAATCTGCCCAGTGAACTTGGAATCTGTCTGCCTGCCTTTCTCTGTGTCTGTGTCTGTTTCTCTATTTCTTTCTCTGTGTCTTTCTCTATTTCTGTCTCTGTGTCTCTTTCTGTCTCTATCTCTATCATTCTCTGTCTGTGTCTGTCTCTGTCTCTCTCTATGTCTCTTTATGTGTGTCTCTGTTTCTATAGCTATCTCTGTGTCTCTGTGTTTGTCTGTGTCCCTTCTTTGTGTCATCTCTCTCTGTCTTTCTCTCTTTGTCTCTGTGTATCTCTGTCTGTGAATCTCTCCCTGTCCCTATCCCTTGCCCCCCCTCTCTTTCTTTCCTTTGATATTTCACAAATACCATGGACTATATAAGCTATCCATCAATTTTCCCTCATGACAAGCTGAACTTTTTTTCTAATCCCACATCTCTTTGTGGATATTCTTTAGGCTACTTTTCTAGTACAATTATTCAGTCAATCAAAAGACATTAAGTAAAACTTCTATGTATTAGATTCTGTGTTGAACAATGGAGATGCAAAGACAGATATGTACCTACCCTCAAGAAACTTAAATTGGTAATATGTTGCTGCCTCCTTATATTTACTATATCCTCCCCACAATTTTAATTCTTCTGACATTCTGATATTTCATGATTCACATAATCATTTAACATTACAGGAAAAGGGAAAGACTGGAACTAAGCCTGGGTTTCAGAGGATAGGGAACTCTCTAATGAGGAAATTCCCTCTATCCATGCAAGTTTAAATTTTCTGAAATACTGTCTAGAGCAACTCATGTGACTTGCCCAAGATCATACCACTTTTTTATGTATCAGAAGTGTGACTTAAATTAAGATCATTTGGGCTTCAAGACCATTTTTTCTTATCACCATGGACAATTGTTTTAGGGAAGATCTTGAAATCACAACGCAAAAAATGCCCAAATTCAACCTAACCTATCCTCTTGTCTAATTCTTGTTCCAGCTCAGTGTCAACCCAAATGATTTTTTCTTATATATAATTTGTTTTTAAGATATTTCCATAAATAATATTGATATACATGACACCTAACATGTACATTACACATAACTTTGGAAAATAGTCATAATCTTTTCTCTAATCTTAACTAATTCTAAATAAAATTTGAAAGTGTACTCAGGTTCCTCACAGGTTAAAAAAATTTCTTTATTGATATTTACACAATGATTATTAACAACCCTGGTATAAACTTATGTCTATTTTACAGAAGAGGAAACTGAGGAAGAGATTAAATAATTTGCATAAGGTCATAAAGTTAGTATTTATGGAATTATTTAAACTGATACCTTCCTCACTTGGGATCTAGCATATTATCCACTATACAACCTATCAGCCTCTAAAGCCTTTTTATGTTTGAAACCAATACATAACTGGAAGTGAATAGTAAGAAAAAAATTGTTCACTGGTAAATTTTTTGTTTCTTACCCTTTTTTTTTTAGAATAACTAATGAACTGCTTTATTATAGATGCTTTTTCTTCCACCTCTTTTTCTTTGCTCTCTTTAATTATAGGTAGACTAATAAGTTCTTTTGAATAGTCTTCTATTTCATCTTCTTCTTCTTCCTCCTCCTCTTCACATTCTAGTATCTGACCATGTTTGTCTCTGCCCAGTCTTTCAATTGTCTCCTTTATTGTTCCAATTTTCTTATTTTTTACTAGTATTTTAAATTTCAATGCCTGTGGATATAAGTTTAATGGTTAAGTACAATAATTCATTTTTATTAATTCTTCATAAATATATTTATTGAGAAGTATCTCATATTATTTAATTAACTAGATTGATAAACATTTGGTATAGTACCAAATGTAGGTATAGTACCAAACTCCATTCTTTCTGATGGATTTAGCAGTTAGGTAGGTCATCTTGGGGAATTTTTAAGAAAATAATTCCAACAGAGTAATAAGAATAGAATCTGTGCTTCTAGAGATTGGTGAGTCATCTGATGGTGAGAAAATGGGCACAATAAGACTATTCTTTTAAAAATGTATAAAGTGAAAGAGGAACAGAATAATAGCCTAAATAATAGACTCACAGAAAATATTTTTAAGAGACATAGTTGATTATTCATCTTCCTTTCCTTTTTCTGTTAATGACATTATTCTATCAATCCCCCAGGCTTAAAACTTCTTTTACCTTTATTTACCTCTGTCACCATGTAGCTAATCATTTACCAAATTTTATTGCTTCTTCCTCCTCAGTGTTTCTCAAATATATTTTAGTCCTTCTAGTACAGGTCCTTAATACATCTTATCTATATCATTAAAGTACCCTCTGAATTAATCATATTCTTTTTTTCTCTTTGAAATCTAATTTGTGACATATAGGTATTATTTACTAGATTAATCTCTAAAGCAAAGATGTAATGATCCATTTGCTCATTTATTGATTCTTGTCATTCCCCTCCCTATTCAATAATCTTCAGCAAATCCACATTGCCTAATACATGAAATTGAAATTTCTGAACTTGGCATTGAAAAATCCCACATATATTGATCCCAATCAATTTTCTATCTTTATTTACTGTTACTTTTGTATATGGACTCTATTCTCTAATCAATTTGAATTCATATATATATATATATATATATATATATATATATATATATATATATATCTCCACCTATCCAAATCCTAAAAATTCTTTAGTATCAATCTAAATTACTAATTCCTTCAAGAAAGGTTTCCTGATACACTCTCCTCACATCCCCAATTCTGGACACAGTTTTTTCTTCCTACAAATTCCAATAGCATTATTTTTTTCAAATACCTAAATTCTCAACATGAAAAGTTTTTGTTGACTTGAAAGCTATCTAATAGTTTTCCTTTAAGGAAAACCAAAACATAGGTAATTTCAGAAGACTATATGTTCACCTCCCTTCTTTTGCTTTTATTCTATTCACTATGTTATTGTGGTTTTATACATTCAGTTTTATTTTAGAAGTATTTATTCATAACCTTTTCTGTAATGAATAAATGTAGCAAGTATCATCTAATAAAATTAAGTAGTAAAGCATTATGCTAGACACTGGAAATAAAGGGGGAAAGAAAATCAGTCCCTGCCCTCAAAAAGCTTACACTTTCCTGGGAGATAGGATGTAATATGATAACATGTAAATGGAAGATAATTTGAGAAAGAAGAAACCATCAACAAGTAGTGGAATCAGAAAAAGCCTTTCCATAAGAGACAGTATCTAAAATGAGTTTTGAAAAAGGAAAAAATTTCTAAGAGATGGAGTTAAAGAGGTGCTATATTTCAGATCCTGAAAGACATGAAAAGGCATCAATTGAGATGATGAATGGAATACTGAGTTTGAGGAACAGCAAGTAAGACAGTTTGGCTAGGTAATAGAATGCCTCAAGGGAATTAATATGATATAAACTTGGACAGATGTTCTGGAGCAAGCTTTTAAATTGTTTTAAATGCTAAGCTGAAAAGCTTTATTTTATCATAGAGAGCTGCTGAAAATTCTTGGGCTGAGAAATGTCAGACCTGTGCTATATTTTCATACCTAAAATTTATCTTAGACTCCATTGTAGTGTTTTCAACATGTCAGAAATTTTTTTGAATTGAATATAATGTAATCAAAATAGGAAAGAAATATCTTGAATCAAACTATATAGATTTCATAAAATCTTTGCCTTGTGTAGATAGTATTACCAAATAAAGCTCGTATAATAAAAGTAGAGAATAACAAGGGAAAATGAGATAAAATTTAGTCATTAAATTACTGGATATCTAGGGAAAAAATGGGTTTTATGTCTTTTTTGAGGATTCAATATAATTTCTTTAAAAAAAGTGAATGATTGGAATTCCTTCTATAACATTTATCTCAAACTTTTGTTCTGGTGAACATTATTAATAATTAACAGATATAATTAGTTAACTTATAGTTGCATAGATAGCACTTATAGTTACAAAATGCTTTAACACAATACACTTAAACATTTTATCTTCTCAATAAATTGTGATTTAAGTGGCAAAACTATTAGTAGCCCCATTTTACAAATAAGGTAACAAGTGGATAAAAATAGTTAATTTATTAATCAACAAGCATTTGTTCATTACTTACTGTCAGAAATTATACTTTATACTAAAGATAAATGAGGGAAAAAAGACTCTGTCCTCAAACTTAAATGGTTTGTTTAGAAGTGTGAACCCAAGTTGAGAATCCCTTACTTCTATATTGAAATAATTTTGAACTAAGGTATATACATATATTTACATTATAAATGTCTTTTAATTGATATCTTAACTGAAGAGTTCTTATCAACAATTTACTCAGCATAATCAGGAGCATAGTTAAAATACAAAATTCTATAATAGTATACTAAATCATTACAGTAACTTAGCTCAAAAACCTGAATTGCTTAAACATTTCTCATAGGGCAGCTGGGTGGAAGAAAAAAATTAGAAGGAAAAGAGAATGGAGCCATTCTTATATTTACAAAGCTCTATTAAGCGATATTATAGTTACCTCAGGTGAAGGTAGTACATCTGGAAATTTTTCAAGGATATCAGAAAGAAGTGTATTCCCAAGAATACTTTGTAGATTATTTGCCATTATTTCTTGTTGCTGAGGGGAGCAGTGATTTTCTAGAGAGAGTACCACTGGGTAGTCAGAGGCCTAAAAAAGAGATTTTGATTACAATTAGTTACCAGAAAGTCAAAGCAATTTTATTGAAGAAAAATATCATATAAATACTTTGGATTTTTCAAACATTTTAAAAGTTTGTGTTCCTTTGATAAAGGAACAAGAGAAGTTCTTGTAGGTCTGATCAAACAAAAAAAATAAAGTGGAAGGAAGGAAAGAGCCAACACAATTTAGATAGGAAAAAATAATTATATGACATTTCTTTTTTTTTAATAAAAACTTCATGAAAATCACTTGTTAGAAACAAGTGCTTAAAGTAATTATGTACAGATGAAATTATCCCCAAAAATAGCAAATAGGGAAAACCAATAGGTTTATTTAAAATAAACATTTACTATATGCAATTCATAGAGATACAAAGACACATAAATACAAAGCTCTCTAGGAGTTTACAGGTAAATAAATACAATGTAATTTTCCAAAGGAGAAATCACTGAAGTAATTCTATTGAAATTGGTGTGAAAACTAATTTAACATTCTGGTGTAACAGAGGACTAACCAATGAGTCCAGTCCCTGAAAGCACAGTCAGAGTGCCCCAGTGCAATTCCTAACAAAACAAAACAAAAAACAACAGAAGCTGTGGACCGTTGCTTCTTCTGGGAGAACTGTAATGACATGGAAAGGAACTTCATATATATATATGCATATATGCATATATATGGTCCTTTTGCATATGTGGTCCTTTTTCCCTTTTTTATGATCTCTTTGGGATACAGACCCAGTAGAGACACTGCTGTATCAAAGGGTGTGCACAGTGTGATAGCTATTTGGGCATAAGAACCTAATATTCTTTTGTTAAAAGTTAATTGGTTAGATGGAACTGAACAACTAGTCACTGGTGGCTAACAGTGGAGGAATCACCCAGAATAAGTACCCAAGCTTCCAATATTAAACATTATAGTTCTCCCAGAAGCAAATGATAAAGGGAAAAATTGTGCCTCTAAGTTATTGGGGGTAGAGGGAAGAGGGGAATGTTTATACTTCTAGTCTTGCTATGCCTTAGAATCTAGTATTCTTTTTTTTTCATTTTTAATAAAAGCTTTTTGTTTTCAAAAAAAGCTGTATTTTCTTATTTTTTATCTCAAAACTGTATTTTCAAAATACATGCAAAGCTAGTTTTGAAGATTTACCCTTGCAAAACCTTGTCTTCTAAATTTTTCTCCCTCCCTTCTCCCCACTCATCACCTTTAGACAGCAAGTAATCCAATATAGGTTAAACATGTAGTTCTTCTAAACCTATTTCCACATCTATCAAATCAGATAAAAAGAGAAAAAAATGAGAAAGAAAAAAGCAAACCACAAAAAAGTTGAAAATAACTGTATTTTGATCCATATTCAATCCCCACAATACTCTTTTTGGGGGCAGATGGCTCTCTCCATAACAAGTCAATTGGAATTGGCTTGAATCACCTCATTGTTGAAAAGAGCCAAATCCATCATAGTTGATCATCACATAATCTTGCTGTTGTGTGTACAATGTTCTTTTGGTTCTACTCACTTCACTCAGCATCCGTTCATGTCAAGTCTTTCCAGGCCTCTCTGAAATCATCCTGCTGATCATTTCTTATAGAACAATAATATTCCATTACATTCATAGACCATAACTTATTCAACCATTCCCCAACTGATAGGCAGCCATTCAATTTTCAGTTCCTTGCCACTATAAAAAAAGCTGCTACAAACATTTTTGCATATGTGGGTACTTTTCCCTTTTTTATAATCTCTTTGGGATACAAACCCAGTAGAGACACTGCTGGATTAAAGGGTGTGCACAGTTTGATAGCTATTTGGGCATAAGAACCTAATTTTCTTTTGTTAAAAGTTAATTGGTTGGATGGAACTGAACAATTAGGCACTGGTGGCTAACAATGGAGGAATCACCCAGAATAAGTACCCAAGCTTCCAATATTAAAGAAAGTGACCCCAACCCTGTCAAAGTTATCCCTAGAGTCCTAAGGAAGGCCATATAGCCAAATACACTTTGCAATGATGAGTTCATAGCATAGTGGCTACACTATGAGTTGTACTTTAAGGGGGATAAGCACTCCCTTGAAGCCCTTAAAATGATTTTAACCACTTCAGTCTTTCAACTGGAAAAGATTAGAGTAACACTTGAAAGTTTTAAAAGACATATACAGCCTGCAACAAAGCAGATGGATAGGAAACAACAGGGAGACAGTCTCCCCACTCCCATTCAGAATACTGATCTAAACAGAAATCATTTGTACAGGGACAACACCTGATAGAAAAATAACATCAAAAAAGAGGACATGTAAAGGGGGAGGGAAAAATAGAATCAAAAAAAGAGAGATCAAAGTAGCCTGGCTTCTCTAAGTACCTCAGAACAAAGTACTTGGGCTGAAACTACTGAAGATCCTTCCTCTGAATTCTCCTTTCTGAGATGCAGCTAGGCATCTTGGCAGTTAGATGGTAGAGTAGATAGAGTTCAAATCCAGCCTCAGACACACTGGGTATGTGAACTTTCCAGAAGTTACTTAACCCCTGTTTGCCTGCATAAAATAGAGATTCAACTATAAAATAGAGATAATAATAGCATCTAAATTGCCAGGACTGTTTTGAGGACCAAATGAGATCATTGTAAAGCCCTTAGCACTGTGGCTGGCACATAGTAAAAGCTACATAAACTAGCATTTATGATTATTGTTGTTACATTAGTCATTGTCATCATCATTATCACCATCACCATTTGCCTAATCTTAGATGATTCACTTTGTTTTCTCCCTTCTCTATTGCAACTCCTCCCTATTTTTGGTTCTAATTCCTGTTTCTTGATTTCTTCTGCCATTTGTTATACCACCATTATTTTCCATTTCAGTTCATTAATTTCATTTCCTTCCTCTCAATCCTAATGAAGGCTATGTTGTCTCTTTAAACTCCCAAGTATGACTCAAGACCACCTTCCCAAATCAAAAATCACAAAAATTCAAATCACTTAAAGGATTGCAAGAAAATGTTTGTCCCTCTGAACTAAAAAGAATCGCTTCAAATGCCCCAAAGTTCTCAAACCTCTGTTATATCTGGAACGCTGAGAACCAGAAATAGTAGTTGTGGCAGAAGTTGTGAATAATTGAATAATGTGAGTAGAATATAATATAAATGAGGGAGATTAATATGAAATAAGTATAGAAAGGTTAAATTGAATCCAGAATGTAGAAGTATTTAAATGCTAAGCTGAAAATTTGAATATGGAAACACTGAGATATTTGAGGAGGGAGGGAAATGATATGGCCAGATTTATGCCTTGGGTAAATTATTTTGGCAACCCTGTTGAGAGAAAAACACAGAAGCAGAGAGTCCAATTCAGAAACTATTACTACTATCCAGCTAAAAGATCATAAATACTTGATTTGAGAGAGTGTTTGTGAGTAGGAAAGAAGAGGATGGATTCAAGGAACGTGATGAAAATAGAACCAATGAGACTAGGCAAATGACTGGGCAGTGGGGGGATGAGTGCAATAGAAGATTCAAGGATGAGGGTAAACAGTGTTCTCTGGTTGGAAAAAGATAACTTTTTTGCAACAGAGAAATACTAAAAATTTTCCCAATAAAACAGAGGAATAAAGCAAGAAAGTCCTCTCTCCTCACTGTTGTTGTGGGCATTTTCCTACACAATTCTAGAAATGATAACTGCAGCAATAACACAAGAGAAAGAAATTAAAACCATAAACATAGGAAAAGAAGAGACAAAATTATCCCTATTTGCACATTATATAATGGTTTACTTAGAAAACCCAATAGAAACAGCAAAGAATCTGATCTTCAGTAAAGTAGCATAGTCATTTTATGAAAATCATCAGGCTGTAAACACAGCAATATCCAGATCCAGAAGCAAATAATAAAAAGAGAAGTCCAATTCAAAGGAGATAACAAAATACATCAAATATTTGAGTCAGTCCAATAAGGCACTCTCATAAACTCTCATAATTGGAATTATAAAGTGCTCTTTAAAGAGATATAGAATGACAAGTAATTGGAAAAATATTGTGCATGGTCATGCCAATTTGTTGTATGAGTCATATATATAATACGTATTGCATAAATAACCATTCTATCTAAATTAATTTACAGATTTAGAGTTATACCGATTAGATTACCAAAATCTTTGTTCTTTATAGAGTTAAATAATAAGAAAATTCATTTAAAAGAACGAAGTTCAAAATCTCAAGGAAAATGAAGAAAGAAGTTGGAATAAAAGAGAAAGAGCTCCTCCAAAATTTGTGATATTTTATAGCTGAAATCATTAAAATTACTTGATATTGGTTTAAAAAATAGAAATGTAGATTAGTAGAAACATAAATATCAGAAACAATCAATTCAATTATCTCAAGAACAAAAATTACTTGAGAAAGAACTTTCTATAAATAAGAGAATATGGAAAAAATGGAAAGCCATTTGACAAATAGCCTAACACCAATAAAGTATTTTTATGAATAGACCTGTGATTTCATTTGCTTAGGGAATGCCCAGTGTTTAAGAAACTCTCTCTACTAAGGCAGGTCAATTATTTCTTTTAAATTATCATTTTAGAGAATAAGTACTTAGGGCACTGAGAGGTTAAATTATTTGTTCAAGTTTATACAGACAATATGTATCAAAAGTAGGATTTAAATTGATATCCTTCTGACTCTAGGATTAGCTCTGTACTTATTATACCACAATGCTGCTATACTTTTTTCCACATGCAATAATAAATGTAAAATGATTTTGTGAACTGAATTGTAATGGCCATGAAATCAAGAATTCAGAAGAAAACAAGCTCACATGATTTCCAGAGATATGATCAGAACAAGAGTTCTAACTTTAAAAAGGGAGAAGGGTAATGACAAAAGATAAATAATTTCAATTATATAAAATTGAAAATATTTTGCATAGATTAAATTAGTATGACTAGAACAAAAAGAAAACCATTGAAGTTGGGAAAAATCTATACATTGTATTATCTCTGATAAAGGTCTGGAATTTAACATAATATACAAATATGCATATATACATATATGAAAATAACTCAAATATAAAACTAAGAGTTAGTACCCAAATTTATTTATATAAATATACACACACACATAAATATATATGTGTGTGAAAATGATCTAAACAATTCTTGAAAGAATTTCATAATATTAATTGTAATATGAAAGGTTGTCACCTTTGAATATAAGATAAAAATAATTCCACAAACTCCTTTGTATGACTCTCTCAGGAGAAATTGATAAACCATCCTTTTACTTACTACACTGTTTGGGCATGTTATGGTTTCATTTATAATAAAAATGTCAGGACAGATACAGTTTAAGATATTGAATGGACCCCCAAATTTGATCTATAGACAATCAAGATATTAACCTAATAATTGGCACAGGAAAAACCAAGTAGATAAAGAAAGCACATTGAAAAAATTATGAAATAAAACTGAATGAAGAGATGTTGAGTTAGTATATCAGTTCATATATATATATATAGATAGATAGATAGATAGGAATTGTGTATGTTCAAGAAAGATCATCTCAATGTTATATATTAGTAATATTTAGCCTGTTTTCCTCTATTCCTAGGGGCATTATGATAGTGATGATAAAGAGACTTGATATTTGTCTGTTACCTCTGCTTCAAAAAATACACTTTTCTCATTGTTTTGAGGCAGTGAAAAAAGTTAAAAAGGGGAAAATCCATCTCACCTCATTGTAGAGGGCTGAAATTCTGTATGATTGATTTAAATAAACTCAGTGGAACTGATAAGATAATGGTTATCTAGTTTAGCATGGTGATGAATAGTTCTGTAGTTCAGTATGATTGAATTAATCTTACAACAAATTATGGTTCCCTAGTGATATAATGATTGGCTTATACTCAGTATGATGAATGGATTTAATTGTAATAGAGTATTTAAAAGCCCAGAGTCAGAACTAGAAGGGGACTAGAATAGACTCAGGGAAGACAGAGGACCGGAGGCTGGAGCACAAGCTCCTGGACTCAGGGAGACTTCAAGACAAGAGACCGTTGTGTTGGTCCTCCTGCCTCCCCCGCAGAAATCAAGACACATTCTGGAGGTCCTCCAGAAAGCTAGCCCAGGCCCAAGGCAAGGAAACTAGACTGTGAAGGAGACAATAAAGATATTTGGACTTTCTCTCTGGCTGTTCTTGTGGTGATTACTCAGCTGAAACAAAGGCTGGTCCAGAGACCTCCAGAAAACTAACCAGAATATTACACCTTATATTTTTGCAAATATTTTGCAGATTTGTTAAGCCTGTTCTTGTGACTTTGATGAAACAAATGACTTTGATATTAGCACAGTTTTCATGACTACTAATAGGAGAAACTGAGTTTACTATTTCATAGAGAAATTACATAAAAGGGTTGAGCTTCTCTTAATTGTTCTCTAATTGCCAAATACAATGGCCTCTTCTCAGTCCCCATCCTCCTTGACCTTTCTGCAGTCTTTGACCCAGTTGATCATTCTCTCCCCCTTGATATTCTATTTTCTCAAGGTTTGTGGGGTTCAACCCTCTCCTGGTTCTTCTCTTACCAATTTGACTATTCCTCTGTCTCTTTTTCTGAACTGTCTCCCAAATCTCACCCTCTAATCAGAAGTGAACCATAAGGTTCTGTCCTGGACTTTTTATCTTCTTCCTCTGTACTCATTTACTTGGTGATTTTAGCAGCTTTTGTGGATTTAATTACCACCTCTACTGCTAGTGCTGCTCAAATCTTCCTATTTGCCCCAACTTCTCCACTGTCCTCCAATCTTGTACCTCCAACTATCTTTCAGCCATCTTTAACTTATACGTCCAGTAGACATTTCAAACTCAACATTTCCAAAACTGAAATCACTATGTTTCCTCCTCTAAGTCTTCTCTTCCCTCCTAATTTCTTTATTATTGTAAAGCAGAGGTATCAAACATGTGACCACAACAACACTGAATGCCATGTTTAATTAAAATATAATTGAAAAATATTTTATCAATAAAATTTAAAAGTACATGACAATGTTGAATATTTTCTTGATAATGTGATTTTCTTAGTTGATATGTAGCCTTCAGGGATCCTTATGTACGATTTAGCCACCCCTTTTCTGTTAATTTTGACACTATTCTCCCAATCCCTCAGGCTTAAACCCTACTATTCATCCTCAGATCTTCACTATTTTTCATCCTCTGCACACCATATTCAATCTGTTGCTAAGATCTGTAAATTTCACCTTTATAACATCTCTCCACTAGGTCTCCTTCTCTTCTCTGATAGTCCCATCATTCAGATCCTTATCACTTCAAACCTATATCGTTGGAGTAGCTTGGTGGTGGATCTGTCAATCTCAAGTATCTCCCCATTCCAATTCATCCTCCTTTCAACCAGAAAAAAATGACTTCCTTAGAAGCACAAATTTGACCAGGTCACTCCATGTCCTTCAGTAAACTCCAGTGATTCTCAAAATTCTCCAGAATAAAATACCAAAGAGCTTGTTGATTGTTTAATTGAATCACATAGACAAAAAATGATGAGGATTTAAATTATAGTAATAACTATGAAAGTAGTAAAAAAAAAAGGGACAGTGTAAAAGACATTGAAGAGATATGCTGCTTAATCAAGCATTCAATTAATTAACATGTAATAAGTGTTTATAAGACTGGGGACACACATGCAAAAAAATAAAATAATTTCTATTTTATAGGATTAAGATAGAGCTTATAGGACTTTAGTGCAAAGCCAATATATGTCAACAGATTGATATAGCAACCAAGAAAAGCTAACACGATTTTAGGTTGTATTAAGAGAGGCATAATGCCTGAAAATGTAAAGAGGTGAGAGTCCTGCTGTCCTAGGCGCTTGGCAGACAACGTCTAAAGTTTTGTGTTCAGTATGGTCACTAATTTGATTAAGAAGGAGTACACTCTTAGAAAGACAAGCAAGATGTTGAACAATAATCCCATATGAGGATCTGCTGAAGCAAATGGGAATGTTTGGAGAAGGCTTGGAAAAGAACATGAGAATTTTCAAGAATTTGAAAGTTTTGTCATATGGAAGAAAAACCAAACTTGTTCTACTTGACCCAAACAAGACAGAACTTGGAGCATTGAGTAAAGTTGCAAGCAGGAAAATCCAGACTTAATAGTAAGAAATTCCTAATCACAATAATTCCAAAATGAAATATCATGACCTTAGGAATTGGTGAGTTCCCCCTACCTGGAAGTTTTCAAGCAAAAATGGATAGCTATATATTAGATATGTCATAGATGGTATTATTGTTCAAGTATGAGCTGCCTTCATTCTCTTCCTGCTCAAGAGTCTGTAAATCTGTAGTATTGGCAAAGTATGTTTGCCTTTTTAACCTAATAATCTAATCTGAGCATTACTGTTTCAAACTAATACTACTACTAAGAATCTGGATTAGGTAATTTCATTTGAACAATAGTACATACATACCATAAATGCATACTTATTGATCACTTGGATGACAGTTTTAAACAGAATCTTGCTTGTTAGTGTATGCCCATGATATACAACAGGTTCATTTTGTGATCCATCCCAGCAGTCAATTTCTAAACAACGACATCCCTTCACAAGAGCACTGAATGAAATGAAAACGAAATATTTCTCAGACATCTCATCAGTATGGGGACGTCAGTAGTATAATCAATAATCTAGAATAACAGATCGCTACCATCACTACCACCCAATTTTTTTTCTTTTGAAATAGATGCATTTTTACATTTGTCTTGAAATACAGGCAAGTCTGGTTTTCTAAGGATTCATAAGACTTCTGGGAAAACTGGCAAAGGTACACTAAGGACCTGACTTGGGATGAGGTCAAAAAAATCTCCTATCTATTCAAATATTTGATTTATATCTACTTACATTTCATCTGGGCAGCTAGGTAGTATAATGGATAGGATACCTGACCTGGAGTCAGGAAGTTTCATCTTCCTGAGTTCAACCTGAACTCAAGCCCAGGCAGGCCATAAACCCCATTTACCTCAGTTTCCTCCTGTGTAAAATGAGCTGGATAAGGAAATGGAAAGTGAGTCCAGTATCTCTGCCACTATTCCACTGTGTTATATTGTCTTGATTCACCAAATTCCATAATCAGATTGGGTTTTTTCTCTTCTGGCTTAAAAGTGTTTCTTCTTGTTAAATTGTGAGTAGCTCTTAAGTGGGATATTCTTGGGTCCTTTGCATCTCTAAAATTTTCTACTCCTTTGTGGATTGTATCATTTCTTATTTAACTCTTAGAGGAATTTAATTTATCTAATTTTTCCCAGGAGGCAGATTTTGATAATATGTAAAACATTAGGAACCCCGAATGACCAGGTGAGGAGAGTGTTTGTAGGGACAGCAGAAAGTGTAAAGAACACAGAAGAATGTTGACCCTGGATAAGTCAAAGATGAGATTCACCTACATCACAATTTTGTCCTGTTTCTACTCCATGATGATTTTAGAAAACATCACCTCTAAGAATGATAAATCAAAGCATAAACCTCTAATACTCACTTTCTCATCAGTCTGACTCACATTCTCTGCAACTGGAGGTAAAGAGATTAGTAAATACTTTTGTACTTTCTACTCCACTGAATTTCTAAAATCTGTTAGTCATCAAATTCCCAATTACTGCTCTATGTTATTGGAATTAAAATCTTTGGCATCCTTATTGTAGATCTGAATTCTAGCTTTAAGTTCAAAGTACTTATTTGTTTTTCCTGAGGCAATTGGAGTTAAGTAACTTGCCCAGAATCACATAGTTAGAAACTATTAAGTGTCTGAGGCTGGATTTGAACTCAGGTCCTCCTGACTTTAGGACCTGTCCTTTATCCATTGAGCCATCTAGCTGCTTTAGTGCTAATTTTAATCCTATAGATTGGATTTGTCATACTAATACCTTTTTCTATAAATTTGAAAACTGGTTCCAATTTGAAATTTCTCTGAATTTCAGTGGCATAATTGTGATGTGAAAAGAGTATGAATCAATTTTTGAAAATTGTATTGATTTGTTATAACAAGTGGCAAATGAAATAATATATGTGAAAGTACTTTTTAAAAGTACTTTTTGTTTGCTATCTAAATGGAAGGCATTATTTCTATTCAGTAAGTTGGAAAGAGATTATATTTAAACCATTTAGAATTCCATATAATCATTGGATTTCATAAAAATAGTTTTACAGACATATGTATCTATAAATTATGTCAGGCCCTGACTTACATGCAAACTAGTTTCAGTGGTGATAGGGAGTGGAAGTAGGAATGCAATCTTTCCTTTTCTTTTCATAGCTTCATTAATTATCAAACTAGAAATACTTTTTTATCTCTTAATTGGTTTAGATGTGGCCTTACGTAACTCATCTAATGTGTCACTAAGAAGCTAGATGATTATGAGGTACACAGATAATAATATTCTTTGCCTATCAGTGAGATACTAAGCATAACTCTTTCTATGTACTTCCAATGGTCTGTATATAATAAGAACATGGTCAGGAGCTAGCTACTTTTTAGATGGCATAAATTTCAAATTAAATGCAAAAATAAATACCTTGCATAGCCCCAAAGATCACTTGGCCCTATTAATTGACCAGAAATCAGGTAGGTGTTATGAGAAGTTGAAATAAAGTAATCATTTAAAGGACGAGTCATATCATGGTAAACATGTGTGCAATCCTTTTTAAATAGCAAGCAATCATCTGAGTTCATGTATCTTATAAATCCTTCAATCGTCATCTGGTGTTGTTTTTTCGCTACAAAAAATATTTAAAAGAAAGCAAACTATTATCAATTAAGAAAATATTTCAAATATATTTAATAGTATATGTTATCCCTAAAATATTAATACATAGTTAAAATTGCTAGAGTTTCCAATTGCCCCAATATACAAATTTTAATGTGTTAACTCTAAGATCTTCCAGTTCAAAACTAATTTAATAAAATTTCTCAATTAATTATTTCAGATTATTTCTTATTTGATCATCAGGAAGCAAAGTATATAAAATCCATACAAATTTGTTCCAGTGTTTTAAATTATAATAGCTGGCACTTATATAGTTTTCTAAGGTTGACAAAATCCTTTGTATATATTGTATCCTCTGAACTTCAGAATGGTTCTGGAAAGTAGTTGCCATCATTATCCTAATTTAGATATGAGGAAACAAGCTTACCAAGATTACATAACTTGCTCAAGTTCACATAGAAAGTAAGAATCTCTTACTAATTCCAAATATTCTAACCACTGTGCCATTTAACTGCCCCACAATATGCCATAAATACCTCCCTTACCCTAAAATATACAAAAGATCATTTTTTTAAATGGTAAACTAAGTAGTATTTACTTCATTATTTAGTTTTTAGTTTTCAAAAGTATTGGTCAGGGTATTCTATCATTAAGCAAGTTTTTCTAGTGCATTTTAAATTATGATTAAGAAAATCAACTAATGTAATTTTTCAGGATTATTCCTATTGCTTAAAAAATTGGTACATGTCTATAATACACATTTCCATAGGTATTTTCTTTAATGTTAGGAATTTGCTTATTTGTTATTAACATCTTTAGTGCAAGGGTAGTTTCTTCTTCATGTCTATAATCTCTGATAGCACTTAGTACAGTGCATGTACCTGTGAGACCTTCATTTTGCACACTTCTATGTCAGAGGCAGTGCAAATTCAAGGGCACTGTATTATATGGTACCAAAGACACTGAAAATTACAAATTCAGCCAGCTATAAATTGTAAATGTGCATAGCTCTTTGTTCTCATGTAATCCGAAGAACTGATATATTTAAGTACACTTCAGAGTACAGGAAAATAAATAACAATAGTTGTTTTCTGGTGACAAATTAATTTACTTAATTTAAATTTATTTGCTGTTTTTTGATAATGCTGAAATGGAAGGGAAATTAGAGCTAATTAATACTTTAGATAATAGAACCAGAATTCAATCTGACTTTATTAAACCTTTAAAGTATTTGGTAAATAAGGAATAAGTATAAAAGTGTATATTTATGAAGTCTCAAACATAACAAATGTTATACAGTAATGTTATGTAAATGTTGTACAGTGAATAAGGAGAGACAAAAATAAGGGTTAAAAATTCAATAGCATCTGGATCTGTGAATTTCAATTGTATAGGAAACTCCAAAGGGAAATGCCATCTAAAACTACAAACTACCATCTCTATAATCTATAGTCTTAAAGAATTGCATAGAGCAGTGAACGAATTAATGATCTGTCTAGAGTGACACATTCAATATGTGTTGAGACCCAGATCTTCCCAGGTTTGAGATCAGTTCTTGATCTACTTTGTGTCAAAAAAAAAAAAAAATGGAACAATTATAATCTATTGAAGGTAACTAACAGATGTAGAAGTATAGTAATACTATACTTTTGTATAGTTATGCAAAAAATATTAAAGGTTACTCCATAATATGAAAGTTTTTACATCTGCAAATACAGATTAAGGCTATTCTTGAACTATTAGCTCCTACTGCCATCCCCAACATTTATTCTCTTTCGTGGCTTACTACCTACCAATTATGCTACCTCCAAATAAAACAACTCTCTAAAATTGTAAAAACACTCTCTAAAATTATTTAGCCCATTGAAAAAGTAGAAAGCAAGAAAATAAAATATTTGTTCATTTAAAACAAGAAAAAGTATGGACTAAATTTAGACCTTAAAAATATTTAATCTGGACAACCAATTCCTTTCACCCAACTGCCTATCATATAGAAATTATGGAATAGTTATAAGCATGCATATGTATAATGAAGATTCCTGTCTTTGAGCTATACTAGCTTAACATCTCAATACCCCCAGGCAGCAGTCTAAAAATTTAAATTGCAAAACAGTTGGTCATCAACATCAGTATCTAGTATTTCATTTATTTATTTATTTTAAGCTTAAATACAAAATAAGAAAAAAAAATAGAAAGGAGAGGGGTGGAGAGGAAAGGGGAGAGAGGACACTGTCATGTGCTCAACAGAATATCAGAGAACATTCAAAATATGTAACAATAAATTTCCATTTCAAGAAAGTGTATATAATAATATAAGACACTATATTCATGAGTATCCTTTCTTTGCTTCTTTGTGGGTTTGGTTTTGTTGTCTGCAACAACTTTTTTTTTTTTACTTTATTCTTTTTTTCCCCTTTCTACAACATTAGATACATAAATACAGAATAAAGTAGGGTAACAGTTTTCAGTTTCACAAAAGGGAACTTTATATTCTGTGTTGTTTATTAATTATTGATTGAGAAATTAATCACTGGAATTAGAACTTAGGCATTAATTTGATTTAAAAAGACCAATTTAACTTCTTAGCATATGGTTATTTGCTTAAAAGAGTCAATTGGTTTGAGAATTGTACAGAGTAGCAAAGAGTGATTTAACTTGGGAAAACCAAACTTCTTTTGAGTGTGTGTAACATAGAAACTCTTCATTCTGGAATATCACTTTGGTACCGGAATTCATATGTAAGGAGTATTCTCAGTCCCTGAAAACTCTTCTGATAGGATGGCTATTCTTAATACCTCCACTTAAGGAACAACTTCAGGCCAGCCATCTTATAATTTCTCATCAGCCTTGTTGCTCATGCCCTGTTACTAAGTACTGTCCCCTATCTGAAGGGTTTTTTAGCTCTTTTTTGTGTGTTATCTTTCCCCATTAGAATATAAATTCCTTGAAGAAGAGTGACTTTGTTTTTGCTTGCCAAATAAGTGCTTCATAAGTTCTTGTTTATATGACCAACAAAGTTCAGCAGCAAGAGATTAAAAAAAAGAAATTTTATTTAAAATAATTGTAAACAATATAAAATATTTGGGAATCTACCTCCCAAGACAAACCCAAGAACTATATGAACACAATTATAAAACACTTTTTGCCCTATTAAAGACAATGTAAATAAATGGAAAAATATCAATTGTTCTTGGGTAAGCCAAGCCAATATAATAAAAATGAAAATTCTGCCTAAAGTAATTTATTTTTCTTAATGTCAAACCAAACAAACTACCCAAAAAATTATCTGATAGGGCTAGAAAAAAAAAATGATAAATTTCATCTGGAAGAACAAGAGATCAAGAATATTAAGGGCATTAATGGAAAAAAAAATACAAAGGAAGGTGACCTACCTTTACCAAATCTCAAACTGTATTAATCAACAATCATTGAAACTTATCTGATATTGGCTAAGAAATAGAATAGTGGATCAGTAGAACAGATTTGGTGCACAAGACAGAGTAATCAATGACCATAGTAATCTACTATTTGATTAAACCCAAAGATCTCAGCTTTTGGGATAAGAATTAACTCTTTGATAAAAACTTCTGGGAAAAACTGGAAAATAATAGGACACAAACTAGGTATAGATTAACATCTCACATTATGTAGCAAGATAAGATCAAATGGGTGCATATTTAGACATAAAGAGTGACAGTGTAATCCACTTAGAAAAGTAAGGAATAGTCTATTTGTCAAATCTATGGAGAAAGAAAGAGTTCATGACTAACAAGAGAGAGCATTATAAAGTGCAAAATAGACAATTTTGATTATATTTCATTAAAGAGATTTTGTACAGCCAAAAAACAATGCAACAAAGATTAGAAGGAAAGCAGAAAGCTGGGAAACAATCATTATAGTCAGTGTCTCTGATAAAGATCTATTTTCCCAAATATATAGAGAACTGAGTCAAATTTATAAGCACAAAAGTTGTTCCTCAATTGATAAATAGTTGAAAGACATGTACAGGAAGTTTTCAGAAGAAGAAATCAAAGCTAGATATCTATAAACATATTAATAAGTTCTTTAAATCACTTTTGACAAAAGAAATGCAAATTAAAATGACAACAATTCTGAGATACAACCTCACATCTATAAGATTGGCTAATATGACAAAAAAGGAAAACAATGTTAGAGAAGATGTGGAAAAATTGGGACATTACATAGTAGAGTTATGACTTTATCCAACCATTTTGAAAAGCAATTTGGAATCATACCAAAAGGGGAACCAAATTATACAAAGGATAATGCCCTCTAATCCAGCAATACCACTAAGTCTGTATCCATTCTGTTTTAATGAGTTCTTTTCATCAGTGACTTTTTTGTATCTCTTTTACTGTTTGGACAATTTCATTTTTTTAAAGTTTAGGTTTTTGTTGGGTTTTTTTATATTCATTTTTTATGTGTGCCTCTCTAACTGTTAAATCACTTTTCATAATTTTCTTGAATCACTCTCATTTCTTTTCTCAATTTTTCCTCTACCTCTCTTGTCTCTTTAATCTAGTAATTCTTGTTGGACTTGTATCAAATCATCATTTTTGGAAGCTTTGTTTGTACCTGTTTTCATATTGTTGTCTTCTCCTGAGTTTGTTTCTTGGTCTTTCCTGCCATATGATGAAAATATTTTTATGAAGATTTTTCTTTTCTTTTTTTTTTGTCTTTTCATTTTTCCATCCTATTTCTTCACTTTGAATTTTATATTAAAATTTTCTTCTGCTCACCTGGATGTGTAGTTGCCCTGTCCTAAACTTCAGACTCTTTATGTTATTGTTTTCAAAGCTAGTTCTGGGCGTCTGCAAGTTTTCAGTGCTCCTAAGGTGATGTGATCCAGTGTGAGGTATTGTCACTGCTCTCTTGGTCTGCATTTCAATCTTCACTTAGGAAGGGTTGCTGCTATCTTGAAGTAAACACTAGTGTTTCTCTTGGTTCTGAGACTGTGATCAGATGCCTTGATCTTGCTGAAATAATCACTAGTGTTCCTCTCTGCCTTAGAATTGTGATCATTGTGACTGACCACAAGAAATTCTCTCCATCCTAGACCTGCAACCCAGAACTGCATATGGGATAGAGCTGTTGAATAGTGCCATGCCCTGTACTGAGTGACAGAAAAAGGCTCCTTGTAATCTCTTTCTGAGCAGTTGACCAACCCCACCCCTTTACCATCTCTGGGCTGAGAACTGCTGAAAATCCCCTGCTGCTATTCAGACTTCCTCTAAGGCCTACTACTGATAATATCATTACATACACTCCGAGCCAACCCCCAGTCAGATGTCATAGACATCTCCTTCTGACATAACTAAATTGTCTTGGGTTGGGAACAAAACGTCTCACATAGATCTCCAGAATTTAATTTGAGGCATTATTTAAAGTTGTTTAGAGGGGAATATTAAGAATGTTCAACTGGTTTGGTGTCTCTGTTATCTTGATTTGATCCCCAATTCAGATTTATTGATTTTTCTTTTTTTCTTGAACTAAATGCAAAATGAGAAAAACAGAATAGAAAAAGACAGACAGAAGAGGAAAATTTAAAAAGAAAACAAAACATTGTCACATCCCCAGCAGAACATCAGGGAGCATTCAAAATATATAACTATAAATTTTCATTTCAAGAAAGCAGATATAATAAAAGAGATTATATTCAAGAAAAGAGATTATATTCAAGAGTATCCATCTTTTCTTTGCTTCCTTATAGGTTATTGTTTTGTTCTCTGTTGTGCACTTTTTACTTTATTCTTTTTTCCCCTTTCATCCTCCCCACTTCCCCCAAGCAAGCTACAGTTAAGCACAGATATGTTTATATATAGATATACCTAGATATATATTCACACACACAAATTCATATATTTATATTTATATATACATACACTTCCATGCATACATACTCACAGACATATACACATACATATAGGTGTATATATATATATACACACACCTTTACTCATATGTAAATATACATCTAAAATAATATTAGGATGGCTGATATATAAGGTAGATTTCTTTAAGTCTGACTTTGTCTAAGGTCTAACGGATTCCTAGTCCTTCTTTTTTTCCTAATAAAGTCTACTCCTGATCCTTGTTGTGTTTGTGTATAAGCTCTTATTTCTTACCCCTGCTAACTCCTCTACTTAATTCTGCTTAATTAATCAATTCTGCTTAATTAATTCTGCTCCTTAACATCCCTTACTACCTCCCCTCATACATAGATCTCTCTCTTATCTTCTCCCCCCCACCCTTTTTTTCCCCTCTTCATCCCATTCCTGTTAATGTACATACATTATCTCACTTCTGTTAATCTAAACATCTTTCTGTATTCCACTTTTCCTCTAGTATTCTTTCCTTCCCTCTTTATCCCATTAATCTACACATCCTGTACCAGTACCATAACTCTATTAGACACTTTTCTATACTCCACCTTACTCTATTACCTCCCCTCTTTATTTTTTTATAAATTTTGGAGGGTGCTAAACCCTTCATGATATATATATAATGTTCCCTATGTAACTCATTCCTAATATGAGTAGGTTTTTAGAACTACAAAGCTCTCCTACTTCCTCTAATGGCTCTGTGTCTATTCTTCCTCTGCATCTCATTTGTATAACATACTTATAACATATATTATTTCTATATAAAAAATATAAATGATTTGTCCATGTTGAGTTTCTTGAAATTAATCTTTGATACTGACTCTGCAAGTTTGTTGAAATATCTTTTTTTTCCAATCGATATTATGGAAAATTTTGCTATACATTATTGTGACAAAATTCTTTTTTTTTGGTCATTACTTTCAGGTACACCAATTTCTCTTCTTAGTTTGTTCTCCAGATCTGTTGTTGTTTTTTTTTATAAGATGTTTTACATTCTATTCTACTTTTTTTCATTCTTTATATTTTATTTTGTAATTTCTTAGTCTCATATCTTTATTAGTTTTCCCTTGCCAGATTTTAATTTTCAAAGAATTATTATCTTCTTTAAGACTATCTCCTTTTCTAGTTGGTTAGCTTTTATTTTCATTATCATCTTGAAAGGTTCTTTTTTAAGTTTTTCCTCAAATTCTCTCTTTAATTTTTAGTCTTTTTTGAGTTCTTGTATAAATTCTTTCTGGGTAGGTAGCCTTAACCTTACTCGTTTTTTTGTTTGTTTGTTTTTTTTTACTTCACTCTTCTTCTTTAAATATGAGCCCTAGTCTTCCCTATATCCATAAGTTTCTGTGGTTGTGTCCATTCTTTTTTTCCTGTTCATTTTTTTTTAATGAGAACTATTAGTGTAAGCACCTTTAATCCTGTTCAGGGAGATAGTGCCTCTAGCTTCACTTCAGCTCTCCCAAACCAAAAGCTTCATCCTCTTGCACAGTCAGCAGCATCCCTCTCCATCACTTCTGCACTCACTGAATATGTTGGATTTCCTTCTTGCTCAGGGTCATGTCTCAGCAGCACAGCTGATCCTATCATTCCTAATCAGCAGAGGTTCCTTAAATCTTCCCAGACTCAGACCCCCAATTCCCCATATTGTCCAAGAGATGAAAGTTCCTATGGTTCTGCCTGAGGCTCCCTTCAAACTCAGTAGCCCCAGGGTTACCTACTTGCTCTTTCTGTGGAGCTATCCTGGAGGTGTTTGCACTTCATACTGGTTAAATTCCATTCTGGGATCTTTCCTTGGGTTTTCTTGGGTTATCCCAGGAAGACTCCTATTCTGCCCCAAATCATCTTTGTTTTTCACAAGTCTGTGTTTGCCTTGAGGTCCAAATTTGTTATATTTGGTGGGAAGGATGAGGGAAGGAATCTGTGTAGCTTGAAATTTTCTGATTTACTCATCCATCTACCTAGAATCCTCCCCTTAAGTTTATTATTAATGGGATATTATTATTTATGGGATGCTATCTGAAATAATTTTTGATCAATGATATCATCACAGAATCCAGTGTCCTATGTATATTATTTATAGTGGAACATGGAATAAAGCTACCAGACTTTGAACAAGAGAATAAAAGTGGATCTGTACACTACACCAAGGGTTCAAGATGCCCCAGACTATTTCTTAGGCTACCAGAAGCTTTCAATGTTGATGTTGGATTTAGAGCATAAATAAATTCAGACTTCTAGGATAGATAAGGACATAACACATTTCATCTACCCAATTTGATTTTGACCAATTGAATGTATGTCTCAAAGTATCTCAATATCATGTGATACTTACAAATGATCAATGAAAACAAAATACCAAGTGATATATACTTTTTTGAAGTGTTGGTATATCTAGACAGTCTTATTACTTTTGGAAAAAATTTAAAGAACATGAGGATATTCTAATGAAAATGTTAGAACAGCTAAAGAGAAAACTGGTCTGAAGCTACCAATTGATAAGTGCCAGTTTTTTTTGGTCTCTGTTAAGTGTGTAAATCACAGAATATTAGCAAAACATAAGACTATTGACCACAAAAAAAAAAAATGCTGTAAGATTTTTAAGGTTTGGAAAGCTATTATCACAAATTTTCACTGCCCACTGCTATATTTAAACCATCAAATAATTTCATTCATGGATATATAATTGAAGAGAATTAGAAAAAAAAAGTGGTAAAGGTTAAGTTTTTCTAAATATTGTAAAGCCATTTAGCAATTACTAGGCAGACAAATGTGAAAAAGCTTTAAAAAAGACTTTGTCAGTTGTCTTATATATAAACCAGATTTGATTTGTGCAAATCCATGAAGCCTTTTGTCCTGCAATTATCTCTAGAGCATGAGGAACTGATTGCATTCCCCAGTAGGAGACTGTCGACAATGGAATGATTGGGTTCAAAATATGATGTCACAGAACAGTTTTAAATACTAGGGAAATGGAACTAAATATAAGAGATAGAGATCTTCTATGGTACAATCCAGAGGTTAAAAAATACTAATAGTCAGCTCATACCATCAACTAGAAGAATTGTTTATTGTTCCTAAGAATCAGAATAATCTAACCTATGATTAAGGAAACTTATTATGGGTCAGGAAAAAATAAACTGGTTAAACATGTACTTAGACAGTAATATTAAAGTTTGGCCATGTACTATACACCTTGTATACAAAGGCATGTTAGTATATGTTAAGTCATCTGTTAATTATTGCTAGTATTTTGCATGTGCTTCATTTTTGAATATACATAATTTTAAACATTCAGTGAGTATTTATTATTACTATATAGCATGACTGGTAGATGGTTTAGTGGATAGAACACTGGGCATGGACTCAAGAAAACCTGAGTTCAAACCTAAACTCAGACATTTACTAGCTATATGACCCTGGACAAGTCACTTAACTCTATCTTAATCCACTAGAGAAGGAAATGGCAAACCACTCCAGTATTTTTGCCAAGAAACCCCATGGTCCACAGAGTTATGACTAAATGACCAAACAATACCATATAGCATATACTATTACCATATAGCTCTAACATTTTTCCCAGCTTGCCACCCTTGAGTAATGTTATAGAAGGAAAAGGAACAGACCATTGACTATTCTTTGGGAGACCTAAACTCTTGTCAGTCTCTTCAAAGTGATGCACCTGAGAGAAGGAAAGACATTGAGTATAAAGGATAGGTAGTAGCCCTAGATAAGGTAAGAAAGTAGAAAAAAAAAAAAAAAAAAGGAAGAGAATGGGAGTAAAGGGTGAAAATGATAGCAAAGAAAGGAGATAGTAGACACAGAAAAAAGAAAATATGTATTAGAAGAGTTAAGGGGAAAAGATATTATTTGAAAAGAAATGTTATATACAAAACGTGGTCATTATTGTTCATGGGGGGAATATCTTGTCACTATTTTCATACAAATAAATATAGTCCATCATTAAATTTCAATTCAATACTACTGATTGATTAAAAAAAAATATTTCATACATAACTAATTAAGTTTCTGCAATGCAAACACTAAAGCAAGTTAAGAATAGAGTATACCTTCTTTGATGGGCTCATATTTTTGAATTATTTCAGAAGCAATGGTATCACTCATCTGAACATATTGTTCTTGTTTAAGAAATTTTATCAGATTTTGTTCAGACATTTTGCGGTTTGAAGAATAGGTATTGAAAATCTCAACAACTTCTTCTCTGTAGGCAAAATTTCTATAAATTCTTCTAAATTCCTCTATGGTTATTTTTCCATTTCTATGTGTGTCATTTTCCTACTAAAAAAAAAAAGAAAGAATTTATGGAGTCATATGTGTTTTTTTTTTTGCAAAAGCATATTTTGTAAATCAAAGTATTTTATGTACAAAATATGTTATATTTTAAAGAAAATAAAATGTCACTATCAAAAAGCCACATAGATAGACATATGGAGCATTTTATGTACGGTAGTGAAACCAGGAAAGAGTGAAGGAGTTAAATTATCACTTATGATCTAGGTAATATAGATAAATGTAGGTAAAAATAAGGGGAAAAATTATTTTCAATTCATTCAACAAATACTATTGACTATCATTTAGAATGTTAGAATAATACTGTGTTATGATAGTACAATACTAAAAATGATTTTAAAAAATAAGTGGTAACAACCCTTGGGGTTTCAAGCTAGCTAAAAGAACTAGATAAACAATTCAATTAAATAACAATTGAAGGAAGACTATTATCAAGTTTCAAAAAAGTAGAAGGATAAGAAAATAAGTGATATAATCTTTTAATGGACTAACAATCAGCTGGAGAAGTCAAAGAAAGTTTGTGAAAGAGTTGAGAATAGAAATGGCCCTTAAAAATTAGTAGACTATAGATAAACAAGGCAATTAAGTACATCAGAAGGTGCAGTGACATGACAAAAGATAAAGAAGAAATCATGCACAAAATATATTTAAGAAGCAGTAAATAGAATTAAAAATTAAAGTTTGAAGCATAGTGGGTGATAAGGTTCAGATGGCATATTGGGGCCACACTGTAAAGGACTTTAAGTAACAATCTAAGTTTGTACTTTACCCTGTAGGTAATGGGGAATTTTTATAGTCTTTTTGGAGTAGGCAAGTGACATAAAAAGTATTTTAAAAAGAGTAATCTAATAGTCACATACACTGGAAAAATAGTATGGCAGAAACTAGGTATAGACCACATCTCACACTGTATACTAAGATAAGGTCAAAATGGGTACATGATTTAGACATACCAAAATTAAATTGGGGAAGCATGGAATAGTTTACCTGTCAGATCCATACAAAAGGAAAAAATTAGAACCAAACAAGAGATAGGGAGCATTACAAAATGTAAAATTTATAATAATGATTATATTAATTTTAAAAGGATTTACACAAACAAAACCAATGCAACCAAAATTAGAAGAAAAGCAAAAACCTGGGGAAGAGTTTTACAGCAAGTATCTCTGATAAAATCCTCATTTCTGAAGCATATAGAGAACTCAGTCAAATTTATAAGAATACAAGTCATTTTCTAGTTGGTAAATAGTCAATGTAAATATGAACAGGCAATTTTCAGAGAAAGAAATCAAAACTATCTATAGTCTTAGGGAAAAATGCTCTAACTCACTAGTGATTAGAGAAATGCAAATTAAAACAATTCTCCTCATGTATGAGATTGCTTAATATAATAGAAAAGGAAAATAACAAATGTTGGAAGGAATATGGGGAAAACTGGAACACTGCTATTCTGTTGGTGAAAGTGTGAATTAATCCCACCATGCTGGAGAGCAATTTGGAACTATGCCCTATAAAACTGTATAAAACTATTGATCGAACAGTACTACTACTGGCTATATAACTCAGAGTTTTTTTTTAAGGTTGTGGGAGAGGAAGGGGAGAATTGACTTGTACAAAAATATTTATAGCAATTCTTTTATTGATGGTTAAGAATTAAAATTTGAAAGAATGACCATCATTGGGAAATGGCTGAACAATTCGTAGTATATGACTGTAACAGAATACTACCATGCTTTGAGGAATGATGAGCAGGATTATTTCAGAAAAACCAAGAAAGTCTTATATGAACTAATGCAAAGTGAGCAGAACCAGAACATTGTGCATGGTGACAATAATACTGTATGATAAACAACTGTGAATAACTTGGCTCTTCTTACCAATACAATGATCCAAGACAATCTCTAAGGACTCATGATGAAAAATACCATCCAGCTCCAGAAAACGAATTGATAACATCTGAATACAGAATGAAGCATACTATTTTTCACTTTATTTCTCTGTTTCTTTCTCTTTTTTTCTTTCTTTCCTTCTTCAGTTTTCTTCCACAACATGATTTATACAGAAAAAAATGCTTTCTATGATTGCACGTATAGAACCCCTATTAAATTGCTTACCATCTCAGTGAAAGGGAGGAGAGGGAAGGAGAATTAAAATTTGCAACTAAAAACTTTAAAAGAATGTTTTAAATTGTTTTTATTTGTAATTGAGGGGAAAACAAAATAATATTTAAAAAAGAAAAAAAGGCATAGAGCAGGAAGATGGAGAGTTTTGTACAAAGAACAATAGAGAAGTTACTGTTGATCATAAATTATGTAGAAAGGAGTAAAGCTAAAAAAAAAAAAAAAACTATAAAAGTAGGATGTAAGGGCTTTAAAAGCCAAATATAGGATTGTATATTTTATGAAGTTAAAAATTTGAGTTTCTGAGTATAGAATGACATGAACTTGTGCTTTGGAAAAATCATTTTGTCAGCTAAATGAGGATGGACTAAAATAAGGAGAGACTTGAGGAAAATGTTGAACAATAAAGAGGAATGAAGAAAAAATAGCAATTCTATACTTCCTCTTTCCTAGGTGCTATGCCTCTCTTAATGAAGCCAAACTAACATTACCTCTCTTAACTATAATATATAATTGATTCATGTTATATTTTATCCCCTCTCAAGTTTTTTTTAGTATAATAAAACGTCATTATTCTTGACAAACTCATCTGAATGCCGATATGAATTATTAAACATCCAAATCCCACAATATTTTAGACTGGTTCATATGCCATTATTACATTAAAGAAAAGTTAAATTTTGATTACTTGGAATAACTGAAATCTTCAAATACCCTTCCTCTCTCCTCCCACAAATACATCAAATCTAGATTGACACTGAGAAAAGATTTATAATGGTTAGGATTCCTGATTTAAAGTTCAAAAAGCACAGGGAAATTCTATGAGAGTTCAATTTGAAAATTCCCAAGACTCTAAGTTCAAAGATACATAATAATTGGTTGATGAACCAAAAAAGAAAGAGAGGGAGAGGCAGAGATAAAGAGCACATTCTAAAAGTAAATCCTATGAGATCTCAAGCACAGAAAAGGCAAAAGGATTGGAGAAGAGAAAGGATAAGAACCATAGCAAAGATGGAAAAAGAAATAAAATGGGAAATGATGAACAGTAAAAGGAAAGAAGATAAGGGCACAATAGCCAAATGAAATCTACAAAAGGTGAGGGGAAGGATAACTGAGAGAAATGAAGAAAAATCAATTCAATATTGTAATATATATTTATATATATAAATAGTGAATGAAATAGGAGATAGGTGTGCTGTCCTAAATTATAATACCAACTATCCAATCACTTAACTTCCCAACTATTTAATGAAAATTAATGTATATATCAGTTATTCAATCTTCACAATAGCACTACAAGGTAGACTTGGCATCTACTATACCATTATACTGATTAGAAAAATAAGGCTTAGATGTATAAAGCAAACTGGCAAAATCACATACACTAAAGCAGCAGAATTAGAATTTTTCTTGATTCCTAGTCATTGTTGTTTTATTACACTACATTGCAAGAGAGACATAAAAAATATTTCAAAATCTAAAAGAAGAAAAATATATATTTGTACACATCTGAGAAAATTTATTAGAAATATCTGGTGGGAGATTTTGATGTGTTCCTATCCATATTGTGAAGCCAAGGTTCTGAAAGGACAAGGATTTTATCAGATTTTATCTGATTCTAATTACTTTTTTGAGAACTGCCACATTAGTCATGCAATGAAATCAATTTAAGTTTTGAGGGAGTTTTGGTAAATAGGTTTTAGAGAAGCAGTCTTTTTGCCTAATGTTTAATGAAAATGTATTTTTAAAAAACAGGCAAGCATACAATCACAGAATTTGCGAGTTTGAAGGGATTTCAGGGGCCATAGAAATTCATCATGAAAGAAAATCCATTCTGCAGCATATATGGCAAATTCTCAACCATTCTTTGATTGAAGACTCCCATGGAAGACTTCCCATCATCAACCATTCCATTTGGGGATTATTCTTATGATAAAGTTTCTCCTTACATGAAGTTGAAATTTCTCTCTCTGCCACTTCTATCCATTGTTCCTAATTTAGAAATAGACATTACAAGTACAAGGTAGGGAAAAAGTAGTAATATAGTTATTAATCTGAAAAAGATATAGGGATTTTAATGAACTTCAGACTCAGTATGAATCAGTAGTATGATGTGGTCACTAATAATTCTAATAGAAAATTAGGATGCATTACAAAAGGAATAGCTTCCAACTGTAGGGAGTCACTAATCCTACTGTACTATGCCTTAATGAGGTAGCATTTGGAGCCATGAGCTCAGTTCTGGGCAGCCCATTTTAGAATAGTCAATAGAGTTGTGACTAATTTTCTTGAAAGTTGAATATTTTATAAAATACATTGAAAATCTCTTAATATTAATGTCAATAACAAATATGTGAGGGTTTTTTTTTTTAATTTAATTGCTCAGCATAGTTTATTCCCTGAAATTTTTTGGCAAAACAGTAGAAATTGGTGTGTACTAGTATAAACAGAATTAAAAGACTGGTGATTTTAAATGTCAGTGTTATAAATTTGATGATTGACAAATCTAATGTCCCAAAACATTCAAAGATAATTGAATGATTACAGAGGAGAAAGGGAGGTAATCCTTGATTGATTGATTCTCCCATTATTCAGTTTATGAAATTACAATAAATAAGGCTCATAGCAGTACAGTTAGAACCAGAAGAAACTGTAGAAGACTGACCTTATAACTCTTTTATTTTATAGGTAAGAAAACTGAGGCATAGAGAAATTACATTACTTTAGCAGAATCACAACAGCCAGTAAGTTTATGAAGCATCTAACTCATATCTACCAACTGTGTCCACATTAATAGCATGGAGGTTTTTTGGAGTGAATTGCTGAAATATAAACACATTGTTCAATACTGTTCAATTACTTTCAGTCATTTCCAACTATTTGTGACCCCATTTGGGATTTTCTTGGCAAAAATACTGTAATGATTTGCCGTTTCCTTCTCCAGCTCATTTTATAGATGAGGAAACTGAGGCAAATAGGATTGAGTGATTTGCCAGGAGTCACCAATAAGTACACTAAGTCAAATTATCTTTGAACTCAAGTCTTCTGTACTCCAAGGGCAGCACTCTCCTCAATGCACTGCCTAAATATGTTATGTCTCTAATATTCATCTAACCCATCAGTCTAATAATGTCAATGCATCAAAGACCTTTATGAGAACTGCACCGAATCAGTTCACCCTCTGCAATCAATCTAATTCTCATTTTTAAAAGAGCCACCATTTCCAACTTTTCTCATTTTATTCATTGTAAATTTGGTCAAACTAAACTAACACTTGCCTGCAGACATGGCTACATTTTATTTCCAATGTTCTTCTTATGATGATCTATATATATTTAAATTAACTTCTCTTTTTAACTTGAAATTTTTGCCCATCCTTTTAAAATCAAAGGTCGCCTCCTCCATAAAGCTCTCCCCGAATCTTTAATGATTATTGAAGGATCTGCCACTGATCTTATAAAACGTTTAAGTTGCTTATTCAGTATGCTAGGATCTATAGCTTCATCAGTTTAAATATTCTTTGTCCAATATAGAATGCCACAGTCTATCTCTAATTAAGAGAGGGAGAATAACTGTAACCAAAAGATAAATCATTCTGAGGTTATTTTAGTAAGAAGCTTCTCCACTGAGCAAAGCTTGTCTACAGAGAGAGAAAATATTGTTTTCACCAGCCCAATTTCCAGTTTGGTAGAAACTAGCAGAATTTGCCTCCCCTAGGATATAGACTTTATCTAGACTTTTCTGTGGTTTTTAAAAATTATTTCTCTATATGCCTTATCTCATATTCATCTATCCATAAGCTTCAGGAATAGTTCCCCCATCCCCTAGCAGTGTGTTTTACACAATTCAACTTAATTCATTTCAATTCCTTAAGTACCCACTATGTTCAAGGCATTCTGCTAAGTCTTGAAGCTACAAAAACAGCAACAAAATAAAGACCCTATTCTCAAAAAGCTAATATCTCAAGGACAAGGTGGGCACTTTCCAGATGTCTGTCATATTAATGATCAGTATGCTAATACCCACTAATTAAGGGTTAAAAGTCTTCATTTCAGAATTTCTGTTGTTCTCAGAATTTTCTCAAGCTTCATAAGTATCTGATTTCTATCATTCCAGGCATAATGCCACATTTTCATATTCTCCTTCAACAGCAGTTGAACACTGTAGATAACATAATGACTACCTTTTAGAATAGCAACACAATTTTCCCCCATAAAAGGCATCATTTATGCCCAGATCATTTATATTGAAAACTTGAAAATGGTTTGAATTTCTCAGGCTAGAATTCCTACATAGTTAATTTCATGGGTTAAGAAGCCCAAAGATCAGGGTGGTTTTCTTACCTGACCATTTTCAGTCAATGTAGCAAAATATAATTTGGGATACTCAGTAGCACATAGCTCTTTTTATCAGCATTCAGTGCAGTTTGGATTATATAGTCAAAATCACTGAGCAGAAGACTGCAGTGTTGCATTCTTTATAAAAATAATTAAAGATGGATGTATTTACCTCTATAACCTAGAAGAAGTACAAATTTACAAGGCACAGGCTTTTTAATAATGAAAAAGTGTCTATATTTGGGCATAATCTCATTCTGCAAAGGATATAATTCTCGAGTGTTAAGTAGTACCCAAGCACAGTGTCATCTGACATTCTATAGCTAGACCACACAGCTCAAATATCATAAGATGAAAAATTTGCAGCGAAATGTATTAAATTTGTGTTCATTGTGTTGTCTGCCTAGTCTCAGAATTTGATATTATAGGAAACAGCCTTTGTCTGGTACTTTCAATGCTGCAGAAAACTTTTTCACAGTAGGCAATAATGGAATTTAGTAATGGTAGAAAATTATCTTCCTCAAATATAATCTCTAAAAACTTGAAAATAGCTACCATATACTCCCCCAGCCCTGACAGATAGGTTCTTTTGACCAATTTTAATAGGTGTTTAAGTGTTTAAGTGTTTAAGTGTTTAAGACCTTTCACCATCCTGGTGACTCTACTCTGATCAACCTCCAGTTTATCCATGACTTTCTTAAAATGTGGCACCCATAACTGAATACTCCAGCTATCTAATAAAGGCAGAGGACAGTAGGACTACTATGCCCTTATTCAGTGAAGCTATACCCCTCTTGACTCTAATATCATATTAGCTATTTTTGGTGTCATATCATACTCTGACTAATATAGAGCTCTAAAACCCATAGATAATTTTCAGAACTGCTTATCTATCCATGTCCCCATTATTTTTTACTTATGAAGTTTATGATGTTTTTTCACCCCAGTGCAAGACAATAGAAAGACAGATGTAATTATTCCTATTGAATTTAATCTTATTAGACAAAACCTATTTTCTGTCACATTTGTTAAGATCAAATTGCTGGCTCTGTCATATACTATGTTAGTTAGTCTAGCTAGTTTTGTTAAGCATAATATCTACATCTTTATTCAAGTAATTAATAAAAATCTTAAACAACATAAGCCTAAGAACAGAGCACTTGAGTAATACACTGAAGACCTCTTGCCACACTGACATTAAGGCATCAACAACTACTTTTTAAATCTGGATATGCAACCAGTTTTGAATCTATTTTATTATGTTATTGTCTAATCCATTGACCTCCATTTTCTCCACAAGAATAGCATAAGATGATTTATCAAAAGCTTTCCTGAAATCTAGATAACTAAATCCACAACATACTTTTACCTACTAATTTAGCAATAAAACAACAACAACAACAAAAAATGGAAATGAGCTTAGTTTGTCAAGACAAGTTCTTACTAAAGTCATTCTGGTTCTTGGTAATCATCACAATCCTTTCTAAATTCAGTAACCATATTTTTAACGATTCATTCCAGAATTTTCCTAAGATTCAAAGGTAAGATCATTGATCTGTGATGTATAATCATCCCTCTTTTTTGAAAACTAAGACATTTGTCCTCAAGTCTCATGGTGCAAAATCTTACAAGTGCGAAATAAAAGTTTTCATGCAAGACCAATGTGTGATGTATTTTGCTTGACTGAAGTAAGAAAAGGAAAAAGAGCAGGGAGAAGGGAGGAGAATAATTAGAAAGACCCTTTACTGTGTCACATATTGGGCTAAGTGCTTTATAAATATTACCTCACTTGATCCTCACAACAACTCTGCAAGGATATGATATTATCACCCACACTTTACAGTTGAGAAAATTAAGGGCATCAGAGTTTAGGTGACTTTCCCAGATAGCAAGCATCTGAAGTCAATTTGAACTCAAATCCTCCTGAATCTAGGATCAGCATTTCTTGATTATATTTATTTGTTTCAAAAAAACAAAAACAAAAAAAGGCTTTCCTGGGAGTAGGGATTGTAAATAGGAAGTAGAGATAGGACTATCATAAATAGAACAGAACTCCCATGCAACATTAAAGAAAAACAGAAGAATGAAAAAGGACTTTCAGAAACAAGCAGTGCGAGATGGGTACTACCAGGTTAAATTTAATCAATACTTTTAAAACAAAATGGGCACAATAGAGTTTCATAGTCTCAAATATAATTCTCCCTCTCTGTTTTTGTATATGACAAAATTCATGTGTTATTGTTTTTGCAATGTAAAATAATTTTTAAAATGTCTATCATCTATATAAATTTCAACACCTTGAACTAACTCTCTAAATATTTTCCACCCATACTGCTTATTTTATATTAAATAATAACATGCTGCCTACTTTTGTCTGGTCACAAGCTTCATTTCCTTGCCTTCAAAACATTGAATTCTACCTCTGAGACATTGATTCCTGATAAGTAAACTTTAATTTTTAATGACTAAACCCATTAAAACTCTGCTGGAATATTTGGACATCTTTATCCCAGTTCCCTACTCGCCTTTATAAGTTGTTTTTCCTTACTGACATTCTAACTCCTTGAGTCAAGGATGGTCTCACTTGTTTATATATGTATCTCCAGTTCTTAGCACAAAACCTAAAACGTAATAAATGCTCATTGGCCCACTCTATCTCTCCAGCAATGCATCAGATACCAGTGCTTAAAGAATCATAGAAAGTAATAAACAAAACTGTGCAGTTTTGAAATAAAATTAAAGCATCAGAATAAAATCAAAGAACAGCAGAGTAGTTTTATTCAAAGGAGGATTCCAAGAAGATAATAAAAAACAATTTACAAAAAAAATTAATTTCAAGGAAATCCATGAAATAGTAAAGTATATAGGTTTTTCTTAAGAAAAGTTTAAAATGCACTCTATATAATTATATAGAGTCCTTTATTTATCTACCATGGAGAACTGTTTACCAGTGTTCTGATGTTTCTCAGTAATGAATTCATATTTAGTCAAGCCAATATTCATCCTCATTTTTATATATATTTTTTCTCCCATTCAACACATGCCTGAGAGTAATGCTACTTTTCTCTGGCTCTTAAAAGTGCTAATAGTAGTCTTGAGTTCTACTCTTTGTAAGTGACAATCTTGTCTCTTTTAGCAAAGAACTTAGATGTCTACATTTATCTATTTGGACTCTGTGCTCTAAGTTCCTCACCTAATAGGAAAACTGACACTTGTTATTTTAAATTCGATTACTTTGTTAAATCCATTAGCCTTTTCTCAGGCTTCATCTCTCTTGACCTCCTTGAAGTTCTTTTTGTCCTCCTGGATGCCCTTTCATTACTATGCTTGCTCACCTCCCATATAAAGACTACTCATACAGAATTCTCTACACTCATCATCGCAAGTTCTGTCCCTAACCGTGGGGATGTCCCAAGGTTTTGTCCTGTGCCCTCTTCTCTATTATTGCTATCAGCTCCCATTAGCTGATTATTATCTGTATGAATATGATTCCCACTTACAAAAGTCCAGTCTTCATTATTTTCCCAAGTTCCATCACTACATTTACATCCAATTGCAAAAGGGAATGACTACAAAAGTGTAGCATGGTACTGTAAGAAGAATCTCAGGAGTAATAAAGCTCAAAATGAACTTTGATAAGAAAAATTAAGGAAAGCAAAGGTGGGCAGTTATAAAAGCTACATTAGGATTAAGAAAAAGATTTAAAAATGACAGAATCATTGTTCAGAGAAAATGGTTTGGTGACAACTGACTGAAGATAGAAGGCATTGCTGTTCATTTTTTTATTTTCTGTTTTTTCTGCCAAAGAGAATAACCTTTTCATGAAAATGACAAAATAAAAATGGGATAAAATGAAGGTTCTAACACAAGATATATAAGGAAAAGTAAGAAAGCACCTAACTGTCTATGACAAATTCAAGATACTTGACCTGGCTGAACTAAATTCATGAAACTCAAAGTATTGGTAAATGTGATTGCTGAACCACTTTCAGTGATATCTGAAAGAATATAGCAAACAGGCAGAAGCGCTACTGAAGGACTAGAAAAAGATAAATGCTATTTTTGATTTTCAAAGAAAAAATAAATGAGAGTACAGTCTACAAACTATAGGAGAATAATTTGATGATTCCTGGAAAAATTTGAGACTGGATTGTTAAAGAAGTAGCTAATTAGTATCTAAATAAGCAATTATTTTTAAGGTCAGAATTGTCTCAAGTAAATGAGACATTTGACCGCATTGTAAAAAAAAAAAAAAAAGGAAAATCATGGAATTCTACATATTTTTAACTAGATTTTAGTAATGATTTTGTTATTATAATATCTATTCTTATAGGAAATATGGAGTGATTTGAAACTCAATTATTGGCTAATGGTCAATGTAACAGGTAGTCTCTTAGCACACCACCCCATGTACTTTGTTTTATATGAGCTTTGACATTTTTATTAATGATTTGGTCAAATCTACATATAAAATGTATATCAAATTTGGAGAAGACCTGGAACTAGAAAGTATAGCTAAAATATTGAATAATATAGTCAGAATTTCCCCACTTCCTTCCCCCCAAAAAGAGAAGGAAAAATTGACAAGCTAAAACACTGGGCTCTACCTAGTAAAATTAAATGTAAAATAGCTCAATGTCAACTTTTATATTTTGGTTCAAAGGATATGGAGGAGAAATACTTAAATTTTTGTCTAAAAAAGATCAAACAATACTTGTACTCTTCGCTGATTAGACCACACTTGGAATATTCTGTTTAACTATTACAAGTATAATTTAGGAAAAAGACACAAGTGGGCAAGTGTTGATGCTTCAACTCTCCAGTTTTAGCTTAACTCACACTCTAAAAGTAGAATTTCTTTGGTCAAGTCCTATAAAACTCTACCCTCTACAAATTCTTATTAGGCTAACTCCACTACCAATTACTGGTTTTATTTTGTCTTTATCACTGGTGACTAATTAGAGTTAACAATGATTTTTTTTCACAGAACCCTTATTTATATCCTGTATAACAATTCATATTTATATCATAATAATCATAATTGGGACTATTTATATAGCACTTTGAGATTCAAAAAGGATCTTGAAATAGCAGGACTCTAGAGAACCTAGCTTTCAGAGCAATGATGATACGTATTCTAAATCAGATGACATTATATCCACATTTCTGTAGTCAGCAAACTTTCTACAAAAGAGGATAATCAGCTTTGTATTATTAAATCTTATAGATGATTAAATATTCTAATACTCTATTACCTATGTCATATTTTCCTTTTGTCCAGACTCTATTCATTGTCAGAAATGAACATTAATATATACTTTGATTTCCAAAAGACTTTAATTTGTCATGTACAATTTGTACAGGAACCAAAAAACAGATCTAATATTCCTCAATTTACATTGGCAAACCCTTAAAATAAAAATAAATATATACTCTCACCTTAAAAACACATTTGACATGATTACCGTCACAACGGATATTTAGCTTTTCAAGTAATTTTGCTGTTTTTTCTACACTAATTTTTCCAGCTCTAAAGTCCTCCTGAATAACAGATAAGAACCATGTATGGAGAAAATACAAGTTAAGGAAAGTCTCATGATTAATATTATGTCAAGTCATTAGATACCTAAATATTTAAAGTTTGGTCTAGGAACACTATTTTAAATGATGCTCTATATTTTATTTAAAAGATATACTGTATTGGTTCAAATATAGGGCGATTTTAATAAAGACCACACCTCTAAAATAAGATCACTCTAAAAGAAATATGAGTATAACATGTATATGTGTATATAAATACTTTGCTTTAAATAATGCTTTATATTTTGATTTAAAAGATACAGTATACTGTCCCTCTACTAGATCACTCTAACAAACAGAAAATATGAGTATACCATATATATGTGTGTATACATAAATGAGTATATACATACGTATATTTTTAAAAATACATGTATACTAACACTGACATCTATGTAACACTCACTGTAGGTCAGGCACTGTTCATTTCAATTATTATTTCATTTGATCTCTACAACTCTGGAAGGTAGATGCTATTATTATCCCCATGTAACCAAGGAGGAAACTAAAGCAAAGATTAAATGTTTTGTCCAGGATCACACTGCTAGTCGGGGGTTTTTTTTTAATGAATTTTAAGGACTTTCTAATTTCAGACTCAGTACTCTATCCACTATGCCCTCTGGGTGCCTTATTATGTATATATCATACATAATAACTAAGATCCAAAGGAAAGGATTGGTTGGTTGTCCTTCCTACTCAAAATGGATCAAAATGACATCACTATGTTAGAGTCAAGTTACAGTATGTCCAAATGTGGCTGATCAGACCAATGTGGATTCAGAATGCTGCCATAGGTCGGCCACAAATAATCCCTATGAACATTTGGGATGGACTCTTAACTTTGCACATCTCATGTTTCCTTTGAACTAATTCAATTCTGCTTTGCTCACAAAGCACGGCCCCTTCTCTGATAAGGGCACACCATACTGGGCAGTCCTGTGCTAGTATCTCCCATGTCATATAACCGATTCTAAAGTTCTTAAGAGAGACCTTGATAGTGTCCTTGGATCACTTTTTTCTGACCACCTTGTGAGGAAAGTCACCTGGAAAGGAAATATCCTCTTACTTTCTATCCAGCATTCTTTCTACTATGTAACCTTCTCCAGCCCCACCATCACAACCATACATACATATAAACTTTTTCTTTGTTTCTGTCTCTGTCTCTCCTTCTTCCTCTATACATATGTATACATGTATGAATATATCATAAATATAAGTATGCATATACATATTTTAGCTATTCACCAAAAAATAATAAAATTAGATGGGAAAAGAGACTGTATTTAGACCAACATAAATATCTCAGTGGAGCAAAGGTATTCAAAGATATGAAATGATAAAAATCACAGGTAAGAAAAGGAAAACCTAAAAATGGAAGTCATAACACCACCAAGAAAAATAATAGCTATTACAGATTAGTCTCTGAAAGCATGAATTTAATGTGATGCTGCACATTATGAACACTATCCTGAATAAGAAAAGTATAGCATGTTCACACCTGAAATCTGGATAAAAATCTAGTTTTAACATCTCAGTGAAGTCCAGAGAATGAAATCTAAAATGATCAAAGGAACAGAATTAAAATCTTTACTATTTAGTTTAGATAAAATGAATAATGAAAAGTAATTTTATCTGATGTAGTAAAATCATAGCAAGCACAGACATAGTAAGAACATGTATTTATCAAAGCAATTAATTCTCATTAAAAACCAATAGGAATTATGATAATAATGACAATAAAATTATTAAATTTAAATTATTAAAATTTCTGTAAATCTTTAAGAACAAAAGTTTGAAAGATTAAAGCTCAAAATATATAAATTTATGGCACATGAAAGAAATATTGCTTAATTTCCAGTAAGAATTGGAGAAAATTTCAGAAACCATAGGGATGGTTGGTGGCACAATTCATGGAATCATAAACAGTCAGAAAAATCTGAATTCAAATCCTGCCTCAGATCTGGACAATACCTGAATGACCTTGAGCAAATGACTTAATCTCACTGGATCTCAGTTTCATGATCTGTAAAATGAGATGGCTTCTAAGGTCCCTTCCAATTATAAATCTGTTCTATGATTCTATTATTGCTATAAGATAAGCATACCAAAAATATAAGCACTTTTAAACAAGATTTAAATAAATTCAGATATACCCTAAATATGATGTATTAAGACATCATATCATCACATCATAAATATGATGTAATATTTTGGGGAGTACACATCTAAATTTATGAGTCGAGTATTTAGGAGGGAATTGTCCTCTAAAAAAGCATGCTGTGGTACAAATGCCAAAGGAGGAAAAAAATCTATGTTATATAGATCACAGGTTAGGACAAGCATGGCAACTTTTTATTCTTTACTAATTAAAGATATTAATATTGAAACTAGAAAAGCCTAAGAAAATGTTGATTTAAAAAAAAAAAAAAAAGCTTGTACTCAAGGGGTAGATTTTAATCTAACAGAAAATCTTGGAAATGGTTGAGATCAAAACCCAGAAAGGTACAAGATCAGGAGAAAGAACAGGGGAGGCAGAAATGACTTCTAAGCGGATATTTGTTCTCCATTTCTCAGACCCCTTTATATCTTGTTCTTAATTAGTAAAACATTCCATATGTCGTGTTGTTATGGTGCATCCAAAGATATTCAGGTTTGCCTCTTGAAGTAATAGATTTCATTAATGCACCTGCAGCTGCCAGGAAGACGCTAGGGAAAGAGAAGAGAACAACCAATGATCTGTAGCATTTCATTTTCTTTTACATGGCCGTGTGAATTAGAATAGCCTATTCCAGTCCTTTTCTATAGGATCGAGGGTAGTCTAGTTTTCTTTATGTTCATGTAAAACAACACATTTTCCTTAAACTACAAGAGTTTGGATTTCTCTCTGAGCTTATTCAATAAGAATGTTTGCATTTTCTTATACATTTACTCAAGCTTTCTCATTATATAGTGCTTCCAAATACTTTAAGGCTGCTCTATTAATGGCTCCATACACATGGCTCAAGAAGTTCAATGAGCCCAGCTTTACTAATGTCCCTTATGGCACAAAACATTCCAAACTTCTGCCTTGAATCTTGGTGCTACATCTCTAGATCTCCCAGGGTGGAACACAAGCACAGACATACCACCTTTGCAGAGAAGTATTCAGGATTCCTGGGTTCTTTAAATCCCCAGAATATAGTTAAGTTGTTATACTGGAAATCAGCGCATCAGATGACTGCTGGACTTAAAAAGTTTTTTCCACACGAATACATTCTGTGACATCTGCAAGAGTTCTAGATGTTGCTGAGTAAAAAGCATTATGACATCATCTGGAAAGTCAGAACTTTTCAGACTTTCTATTTGATGATAGATTTTCATAAAAACTTCTTGAACATTTAACATGTCAATTGGGAAGATATACCTTATAATGTTCTCTTATTCTTTTGGTCATACTTAATTTCATTATCTTCACTTTCCCTGCAAGAAAAACAATGAAGAACCTTCGCTATGAAGTGAGTAAGAAAAACAAAGAAAAGGCCATTCAAAATTTGCTAACACAAGCCCCTCCAGGAGAATTTATAAACAGTTTTGATGACCTTTCTCTGCTGGTTCAAGATGAAAAATTAATGCGACGACATGGAGAATGGGCAGGTAACAAATATTGCAAAAAATATTTTGTACCACTCAACATAGATGGACATCAAGTACTACTTGCTCATCACAATGAACTGGGTGATCAGCGCTTTTTTGACTCTCATACCAGGCTTTCTTTCAAATTTGATGTTCTTGAAAATCAGTTGAAAGACATTGAAAGTCATGGTGTTTTACGCAATGAAGCAGAATGTCTGAGAATGGTGGTATCTTATGCTTTAAAAATCTATGTGAGTAAACACTTTCCATCAGGAAATTGCAACGTACTTAGGAAAACCATAAAAAATAAAGAATTCTTAATAGCCTGCATAGAAGATCATCATTACAAAGCTTCAGATTACTGGAATGGTCTTTGGAAATCAAAATGGATTTTTTCAATAACTCCATTTCTCACCCAAGTAGTAGGGTCAATTTATGTGAAAGCACACTTCTTTAAACAAGTCAACTTTCATCTTGATATCAGCAAGGATGTAGAGGACTGCTTGGATGTGGTTAACCAAGCTCAGCTGGCTTTAGGTTTTGCCAAGTTTGTAGAAGAGCAAGAAAACAAATTCCAAACTGCAATCATAGAAGAATTCCAGGAGCTAGCAATTTCACTGAAAAAAATTTTAAGAAGAGATCTCCCAGTGACCCGTACTTATATTGATTGGCAGAGAATAGTAAATGATATGAAGTTGGTGATGTATCCTAGCCTTGGATATGTCAATTATTCAAAAAATGCATTATGCCACTGGATCACATAAAGGATTTAAATGTTCCTGGAGATGGGCTGTTCTTAATTGGGTCATTGTAAAAGGAGAGTGCTGTTCTGTTTTGCTTTTTTTATTTTTTTTCTCGAAAAGGTAAGCATTTCCTAGAGTGTATGTATCTGAGCAAAGCAATCAGAGAATAAAGGGGACAGACAATTTGTAAAATTATAAGAATTTTCTCACATCAAAACCCTAGTGAAGTCATCTAACTTACTGGAGAATGAAGTCCTTCCCAGAACTGGTCCAGTAAAACCTGACTTTGGTGCAGACATTCTTCTTCCTATAATATAAATAAAAATCTCTTACTTCTGGTTCACTGTAGCAAAACAACGTAAAATTCAACCTTCCATCTTCACTAAAACCTGATCTACCAAATGTCACAGTATTTACCTTGTACCTGAGTTCCTTGTCTTTGGTATCCAATCTCTCTTTGCTTTCTTTTCCTTTATTATGCATCCTAAATTACAATTTTATTTTTCCAAGGATATTTATTAAGAAAAAAGACAATAGAAATAATCAGTAATGTTTCTGTTGGATCAAATCTGTAATTTCATTGATATAAGGAATTCCCACTGAGGATCAGTACCTGCTCTGCAACTTGGAGTCTTAATTGCATAGAGCACTGAGGGAAAATGTGATTTGCTCAGGGTCACACAACCAGTTTCTGTCAGAGATGAGACTTGAAATCTGGTCTTTCTGACACCAAGGCCAGCTTTCTATCCATTATACATATCCCCTTGCATAAAACAAATCCCCTTGTAATAGCTATCAAAGTTTCAGATGATCAAAAGTACATCAAAAAAATATATATGTATATACATATATATATATATACATATATATGTATATGCCCTGCACAAACTTGATGACTCCCATCTTTCTCAAGTTATCATAACATCCTTAGAGCTCCTATCACACCCCTGATTCCCTAGAACTCCAGAGCTACATTTAATATCCCAGCTCCCTTGTAACACCTCTCATTTCAAGAGGAAGGCCCTTTTCTCCTTTGAACATTATCTTGTTAATTTGGGATTAGCCAAAGCAAGGTTTGAAGACAATGTTTATTTGTACAGTTTACAATCCCAAACTCAGTTAAGAGACAATGAAAGATTGTTTTAATCTTAAAGGATAATCTCCTTTGTCAGTAGCATATACTTTAACATATGCTGAAGTCACAGAATCTAAGTAATTCACCTACAGATATGCCAGGGCTAATTAAGTGCCCTAGTGTATCCTTCCTCCAAGGCAGACTATGTCATGGCTCAAGTGTACATTATAGTTATACAAAATGCATAATCCCAAGAGAGCACAGATTAAGTCCACTTCTTTTTTATTAACAAAGCAAAGAACTTTAAATTTGTGTATCCTAATGAGTATCACAGTAGCAGAGACATGATATGAAAGCAAAAAAAAAAAACAAACTTAAATGGCTCTACAATCTACAGATCATTTTACATGTATTTGTTCTTGATGACAAAACCATGAGATGGGTAATAGAGGTATAATTATCCCCACTTTTGAGTTGAATAAGAAGTCTCAGAGAAGTTAACAAGTTCCCCAAGGTCACTTAAAGACCCTCAGAAGATGATCTTTTTAGTTCCACTCTCATTCTGCCAATGTCAGAGTTCTGACAGAGTCCCTCTAAAACCCCACTAAATACCTCTTTCCTAGAAGAAAATGATTGGTTAATTCAATAAAGTTACCAGTTCCAAACTCATTACCTATTCTACACTAACATTTTTATCTATATGTGTGTACATCTCTCTTTTTTATTTGTCTTGAAGGACATTATTAGAAATTTTGTTAAATGCTTTACTGAAATCTAGATAGCCTACATCTGAGCATTGCCCTGATCTATCAGTCTAGTAACCCTATTAAGAAAGGAAATAAGAATAATCTAATCTGAAATGATTTTTTCTTAGTGGATTGCTGTTTGTTGCTAATTATAGATTCTAGAAATTTGTCAGGAATGGTGGTCAAAATCATTAATCTATAATTTACTTAATATAGTTTCCTAATTTTAAAAATTAGTTCATTTAAAAGATGACCTATATATCTTTTGTTTGGGAGAGGTGGGAGGGAGGGGAATGTGAAGAAGGGTATTTTCTCCAAATCAATTTTTTAACACACCTCACCTTCTCCAGTATTTCTCAAAGATCCCTAATATTGGTTAAAAAATTACAACTACATATTCTTCAACAGCCTGGATTGATATGTCTTCTGTCCAGGGTTCCTGAACTCTTGAGAGAGTTTAGGTTCTCTTTTACCATCTTTTTTGCTTTTGTATTTCCCCTTTATTTTTTTAGCTAGCTTTTTTAATCCAAAGAAGATTCTACTTGATAGAGAAAACAGAAGCAAAGTAAAAGCTGAGGAGTAAAGATATCTTTTTCTATAAACATTTCCCCTTTCATATGAGCAGTACGCATATCTCATTCTTGTTTTCTATTTACCTAAACATCTAAAAAATTAATGTTTTCCTAATTTATCACTCCTTATAATTAGGAAAGACAATAAAGAAAAAGGTCAGTCAGTTAATTGACATGCAATATTCTATACATGTAGACCCCTATGTCTATACCAACAAGAGAAAAGAATGTTTCATTATCTGATTTTTAGAACCAAAATTGGTCATTGAAATTAACCCAATTTCAATGGTCTTTTATGTTATTTTCATTAACATTATTGTACTCCTTTAGTATATTCTTCTAAAATATTGATTTTACTTGTTCATACATGTCTTCTCATTACTCTGAATTCCTCACATGAATCATTTATTATAACATATTAAATTTATATCCCATATGTATTATAATCATATATATGATTTGTTCATCCATTCCTAACAAATATACTAAACTTGTTTCTAGTTCTTTGCTACCACATAAAAAGATTACAACAAATATTTGGATGTATACAACACCTTTATTTATCTCTTGGACCTCCTTAAAATATTTGCTCAGAAGTAGTTATGGGCGCAAAGAGTAAGAATGCTTTCATGACTTTTCTTGAATTTCAAGTTGTTTTCCAGAATGGTTGTATCAATTGTACCCATCAATTAGGTATTGATGTGCATTTTTGCCCAGAGTTCAGAAGTCACCTTTGACAAGTAGCTTGGCTTCTCAGTCTCACTTCCCACTTACTAGTTAATCTTCCCTTCCAAGATTGACTTCTGTCTACTCTGTACATATCTTGCATGAACATATGCATGTATAGATTGTCTCCTCTGGAATTTAAGCTCATTTAGGACAGGGACAGTTTTGGGGGGTTTTTTGTATCCCTAATACTTGATTAATGCAATGACTAACATAATTAGCACTTAATAAATGCTTGTTGGTTAAGTGATTTTGCATTATGGTCTATAAATAATGTGTTTAATATTTCTGTTTTTCTACATCTATTCATGAGTTGTTTGTATCTTAGTACAAGGTCAAGTTTTGTAAAATTACTATGCAATACTGAACAAAAATTACTCCTTAAGCAATTCAGTAATTACCAAAGGTTGAGCATATTTAATTTTCTAATGCTTAACTTCTTTTATGACAGTATTCATTATATTTGCCTAAGTATAAAACAAGCATGTTGAAATACCCAACAATTATTTATTTACTATCTGTGATAGGACTACCACAAAAATTTCCTATTTCTCCTCTCCTTTCTCCCACCACATGGATATATTTTCTCCAAAAGGTGACAAAGTTGACCTCAGGATCCGATTAGTTTTTGCTTCCCAGATGCAGTTTTCTGGTAGCCTCTGGTGGTTTTGATGTGCTTTCTGATTATCTCAGGGCAAAAAAAAAGTCCCACCACTTGATGTTATCTGGGCCCCTTTGACTTAGTGGAATTCTGAAGATCATGTAAGTCACCACATCCTTAACTTTTTTATGTTATTTTCCCTTATTCTTTTTGTTTGTATTCATTTCACCAGTGTTAAGCCCAAACCTAGTACATAATAAGCATTTAATGAATCTGTATGTCTGGACTTCCCTTCCTTATACTGTAAAAGTTCATCCTGTTCAAACACAAATGTTGATTAGCCATATCATCATTTTCCTCTCTTCCTCACATGCTGCTGAATTCTCCTGGAGGACTGCACAGGTATGATGAATTGACACATTACAAATTTATATTTATATTATCTAATGGCAGTTGAACCTTCATTGCTTCACAGTAATCTTTTTACTCTTTTCTGATTATCGCACACAAACATCTCCTCACAAACCATTCTCCTTCCTCCAATTCCCAACAGAGAAAGATCTGTATTTTCTCACTCTTAACTAAAAAAAAAAAAATTGAGATTATCTATCATGAATTCCCTCAGTTCCCCAGTTTTAAACCTCAAAGCACCTTGAGTGTTGGGGGTAACTCTTCTATTTCCTCCCCATAATGGCAGTTGAACCTTCATTGCTTCACAGTAATCTTTTTACTCTTTTCTGATTATCGCACACAAACATCTTCTCCTCACAAACCATTCTCCTTCCTCCAATTCCCAACAGAGAAAGATATGTATTTTCTCACTCTTAACTAAAAAAAAAAATTGAGATTATCTATCATGAATTCCCTCAGTTCCCCAGTTTTAAACCTCAAGGCACCTTGAGTGTTGGGGGTAACTCTTCTCATTGGTTGATCCTATCTGAAAGGAAAAGATTTGCTTCTTGCCAATAACATCTTTTTTAATTTTGCTATTGATCTCTATAACTGTGAGAGACACTGGCGCAGGACCGCCCAGCATGGCATATCTTCATCACAGAAGATGCTGTGCTCTATCAGCAAAGCAGAAGTGGAGTAACTCAAGAGAAATGTGAGATACACAAATTTAAAGAATCCACCCCAAATGTTCACATGAATTATTTGTGTCCAACCTGGGGTAGAACATGTTTAACTCCTATTTGTCTGATCAGCTACAGGTGGACACATTGTAACTTGATTCTAACAGAGTGATGTCATTTTGATCCTCTTCAGAAACAAAGAACAAAGGCCACCTTCTCCTTTTCTTTCTCCTCCTCCTGCCTCTCCCTCTTTTCTTTCCTTCTATTCCTTCTCTTCCCTTTTCTCTTTTTTCTTCCTTTTCCCCTCTTCCTCCTCCTCTTCCCTCTTCTTTCCTCCTTTTGCCTTCTCCTCCTTTGACTCTTTCTCCTTTTTCTTTCTCCTTTTATCTGTGTGTGTCTTTCCCCTTCTCTTTCCTCTCTACCTTAGTGATTTCAGAAATTTTAATATCCAGAAATTTATGTATATCCAGATGACTACCCAATATATATATCCAGTCTTCATCTTTCTCTTGAGCTTCAATTCTGCATCACCAATTTTGTTAGACACCTCTCTTATGTAATATTAACATCTGAAACTCAAGTCCAAAACAAAATTCTATTTTCTCCCCAAAAGGCAGTTGAACCTTCATTGCTTCACAGTAATCTTTTTCTCTTTTCTGATTATTGCACACAAACATCTTCTCCTCACAAACTATTCTCCTTCCTCCAATTCCCAACAGAGAAAGATCTGTATTTTCTCACTCTTAACTAAAAAAAAAAATTGAGATTATCTATCATGAATTCCCTCAGTTCCCCAGCTTTAAACCTCAAAGCACCTTGAGTGTTGGGGGTAACTCTTCTATTTCCTCCCCATAATGGCAATTGAACCTTCATTGCTTCACAGTAATCTTTTTTACTCTTTTCTGATTATCGCACACAACCTCCTCTTCTCCTCACAAACCATTCTCCTTCCTCTTCCTAATTTCCCACTTCTTAATTTCCCTGCTTTTACTAAAGTGTAACTATTATCCTTTTTGTCACTGAAGGCCACAATCTTGGAGTTATACCTAGCTCTTCTTTTGTCCTTATAATCTTTCCTATTATAACGCTACAACCTTTGTTGCATTTATCCCATCCCTTTTACTCACACAGCCAACATCAAAGCCCCCATCATCTCTCATTTGAACTCTTATAGTGGATTCCTCATTGATATCTCTGCCTTCTGTTTCTCTCTACTCCAGTCCATCTTCCATAAAATTGCCAACTTGAATTTCTTAAAGTGATGTCCTGCCTATGTTACTTCTTTGATCAAAAGCTTCAGTAGTACCTCAAAATAATGAACTTTTTTTGCCTTTAAGATTTCACTAATCTGGATCCCACCTTTATCTTGTTTCCTGCCATGCACTTTGTATTCCAGCCAAACTGGCAAACTTGCTATTTTCCATGCATGACATCCTAGCTTGTGCTTTTGCATGGGCTCTCTTCCAGGCTTACAATGGTCTTTTTACTTATGTCTGTTTCTTGATATCCTTCAATCCCTTCAAGGGTAAACTCAAATGCTACCTTCTCTTCAAGACTTCTTTTCTTATTCTCCTTATGCTCTGAACCTGTCCCCAAATTATTATACATTACTCTATGTTTTTCTATGCACATGCTGCTTCCCTCCAGTAGAATGTAAGCTCTTTTATGTCTCCATCAACTCTGTTTTCATTTTTTATCTTTGCATCTCCAGCTGCTAGCACAGCTCCTGACACAAAGTAAACACTTGATAAATGCTTCTTAAACTGAATTGAATTGTCCAAGAAGTGCCTCAATGATCTATGCTTGCTCCTTGGTATCATTTTATATTTTTGCATAAAAATATAAATGATAGCTTATAGAATTTGCAGATGAAATAAAAAAGTATAGCTAATAATTTAGATAACAAAGATAAGCAGTCATATTGGGTCAATAAACTTAAATTTAATAGAGATAAATGTGGTCTTACTCTTGGGTTAAAAAAAAATCAACTTCCAAAGTACAATATAAAGGAGGAAGGAAAAGTACAAAGAAACTGTCCCTTCTCTCTTTTACTCCTACCTCATGCATCTCACATACACACGGAAGAAAACTAATGTATTCCAAAATGATTTCATTTGATTAGAAGAAAAGGAATTATGCTAAAGGCCTTAAAAGTTAGGGTAACTATAATATTCCTCTGCATTTCAATTCTTTTCAAGCTCCAAACAAACAAACTTCATTTCTTTAATTATAAAGTATTTATAGCTCATTCACATATATGCATGAGACTGATTTCTGAGTAATGATGCAAGGTAAATGAAAATGAGTAAGACGGTGAGAATTTCTGTGTGTGGTTAGAACATAGAAGGGGAAAAACAAAGTTTGGAGATAGCATCTGTGAATATATAAGAAAAGAAAACCCATCTGTCTTTGTGTGTTTGGCTAGGGATGACTGGACAAGGTGGGATTGTCTTCCCAGAAATTAATAAGTATAGGTATTGAATAGAATCTAGAAAGATAATTGATTTTGGAATGTGTTTCCTCATTCTTGATAGAGGGCCAATGAACTATGGGTATAAAATTCTGTATATTCTCTTCCCTTAACCCCTATGTTGAGATAATTAATTATTTTACCCTTTCTCCCTAAAGTGGCAGAGAAGCAAATTATATTAAGGGATGACAAATGAGAGGTGATATAAAAATAAAAAAAATCGATTAAACCTTTATTTTTTATTTGAGAAAAGGATATACACAGACATAAGCACATACAAAAGATTATGGGAAAATATTTGGGACAGGAGTCTGGAGGAACCTCTTGGAAACACAATTAAGACTTAAAAAGCTAGATGATAAAAGAAACAAAAAAGAAACAGAAATTATTAAAAGGTACAGGGCCTATATTAGTTTTATCTATAGAGTTGGTTTAATGTTTGAGACATTTGGTCTTCAAATAAACTACTCTAAGTATGATTTGTAAATGTACATATAAAACTTCGTTTAAAAAAAAAATCTTTCTTTTTCTGATAAATGTCTCCTGAAAATGGGGGCGGTAAGAGGGGGAAAATGGAATGCTAGGTACTTGCCATAATTTTCACTTGACATTTGATTTGGTTAATCCTACTCACTTGACTATGTTAACCCCACTCACTTTTCTTTTAAGAGAATGTATGTGTTAGGCTGAAATTAAATATAAATTATTAATGAGATTTTTTTCTGGAAAATGACAGTGTAACAAAAATGAGTTTGACACTTTTCAAATAGATATTGGAGATGGCTTTTGAGCCCTTGACACACACATGTATTCTTAGAATGCCTTAGAGTTTTTGACATAAGGTTCAGACAGTAATAGACTTGATCTTTGGCATCCAACTTAAATTTACCCCACAATTCATAATTCTGTAGGATACCAAATATTTCTTTAGACTATATTATTGCATAGAGAAACGAAAGTAACTATAACAAAATTCCACACAAACATAAAATTTAAAAAATACTTGAGAGCTCAGCAATTATGTAAAAAAAGTCAAAAGGCAAAAAAGGTGAAAAAAATATTTGAACAAAAAGACACTAAAGATCATCTAGTCCAATCCCCTCATTTTATGGAAGAAGACTAATTTGCTTAACTTGTTATTAACAGATCTGAATTCAAAACCAGGATCTGAAAGTACTCATGCAAGATGTCCCCTTAATCTGAATATCAAATATCTAAAAGACATAGGAGGCTATATAGATGAAACTCTCCTTCTTCATATTCTTTTCTCATCCCCAGCTTTCTTAAGGCAATTTAAAACAGAAAAGCCTATAGGTCTAGAACCCTGCCATTAGTTTCAGCCATAATTATCTATCTTATTTTTGAAGGGCTTTAATTTCATTCCTTTTCTTCCAATCAAATGAAACTTTTTCTGAAATGTATTGTCTTTGTCTGTATGTCTGTGGAATAGATATGATAGGAGAGAATCTTCTAGTCTCTCTGAATTGGTTCCCTGATCACTTTGATTCAAAACCTCAGCACTAGGTTCCCAAGACTGAGACTGCTGCCATATATATGATTTAAGGAAATGGACTTTCCATTCGTTTATTCTTTCATTCATTCATTCTACTTCTTATAAAGTACATGATGCTTTATAAGAGATATTAGCCATTGCTGAACACCATATAGTGGAGAAAATAAGCCCCTAATGGCTTTCTCAAGATAGAACATCCCACTGTTATACTTTCCCCACTCTCCCATTGCAGAGTTCCTCTAGAACCTCCATATTGTGGAGAGGCTTTCGCTATCCTTCTCCTTCCCAGGCCTTTTCCTGGCTTCAGGATTTCAAAAAAAAAAACAACTATTGTCTTACTTTTTCAGTGGACCTTCCTAGCACTGGAATATCCAACCATCTGTGCAACCTTTTCAATGTGGACCATCCTGCTGAAAGACTTGCTCTTCTCGTCAATGCTAGTCAAATCAGTTAACTTCTCAATGCTCTAGGCAACCCTACAAAACTATAATTTACAGAAAAGGTTACGATCTGTATGAGTTGAGGGAGGCTCTTCACCTCAGAGTTCCCTATACCAATGAAATTACCCTATCCTTATCTGTCTCACACAAGTTGAGAGTTCAGTTAAGGAAACAAGGCTTCAATATATAAAACAATTAACCATGCATATAATATATTTGGCAAATAACTGAAATATTTAAAGGGCTCATTCCAGAACACACTAATGTGCCCTAACATTTGGGAAGTAAAACTGGGCTAAAGACGTAGCAGTCAAGAATTTGAATTATAGCACAGGTTTTGCCACTTATACCAATTTCCATCCCTTTGTATTTTAGAAAAATAGTAAATAACACCTTATTGATAAATTTAGGCTTCTTAAATCTCTAAATGTTGAAAATCCTTCACCTTTCTGATCATGGAAAGAGAAAAGAACTTCCTAATGAAACCCAGAGATAACATGATTCTGATTGTGCAGAAAAGAAAAAAAAGACTTTGCAAAATTTTGCATAAAATTATATAATTGGCTTTATATTTAAATTTCCTTTAATGACTTGATATGAAGGCCTATCATATTTATTATTTTTCTTAGCTTACTAATGAATTAATGCCTCAAGTTCATTAGTATGAAAAAATCATTTCTAAATAATTAAAACTAAGTGTACTTCATACATTTGGTAATGTTATTTTTCCATGTAGAACTTATAATTGAAAATTTGTTCTGAAGTAACTTCTGGAAAATTACCTACTGTTCCCATTAATATATTCTTGTTCAATATATCAGTAATTCTTTTAGTAAATCTAGTTGTTTTGCTAATTAAGATTCCATTTGAAATACATGTTTATTTAAACACATTTTTTCCCTCAAAAAGTCAGTTTCAAGTCATGTCAATATTTCTTTTTTAATCTATATACTTTTTGCATAATATTCTTTGTCATCTCCAAAATTTGATTCCTTTTTCGAATCTATTTGAAGCAAATATTAACAGAGCCAAATCATGACAGAACTTTTATGAGACAAAGGTGAAAGTGGTAGTACATTTGCCACAGGGAAAATACCAATGAACACCTCTTCTTCCTGAATATTTTCTTCTCCTGATATTCCTTTCTCTCTAGATTTTCACAACAGTACTCTTTCCTGGTTTATTTCTTAAAATCCCATCTGTCTCCTTTGAAGGATCATTTTTTCTCTCTTCTTCAACTTTGGGCATTCTCCATAGCTATCTTGTAGTCTTTCTTCTCCTTTCTTCACATTTTCCTTCTTCCCTAGTCCCTTTCCTAACCTTCAATAATCCATAAGGAACTGCTTATTGGACAGTTTGTCCAATACAACAGGCTGTATGTTCCATGAAGCACCTCAATCTCATCATATTCAAAATCGAACTTATGATTTTCCCACCAAACCCACTCCCACTGCTCTCGCTTCTATTTCTGCAGAGTACAACACCATCTTTTATATTGATATAGGTTCACAGTCTCGGCATCCTTGATTCCTCACATATCCAATGAACTGCCAAATTATGGCTCCCACAACTTCCATTCCCTTGTCACTATTCACACAACCACTGCCCTTTAAGAGTTCAGTATCTCATTGCCTCTCATGTGAAGTATTGCATTCCTTCTAATAGCTCTCTCTACCTCAAGTCTCTTTTCACTCCAATCTCTCATCCATATAGTTGGCAAAGTAATTTTTCCAAAGTGCAGGTCTGATCACAAAACTTCCCTATTCAATAAACTCCAATGGTTCCCTATCGTCTCTAGGACTAAATATTATATAAATATTAAATTCCTTTTTAGAGACCTACATTCCTTATTCTGTAATACAAGAATTAAAAAAAAAAAGATGACTTCACTATTATGCTCTATGTTCTATTAAAGACCTTGTCAGCCTCCTCCACATTTTCTTTATAGAGATTACTCAGATATGTATAATAATAATTCTTAAGCAGAATATCTTTGACTTTTTCTGTGTGGGTATTCATTCCATAAAAACATGTGATACACTCCCCTTGCCCCCTTACTAACAAGGTTCATTTGTAAATCCCTATAGTCAAAACAACTTATCACCTGGGGGCCAACTCTCTGATGATGAAACTTTCCAGTTAACTTGGACTCAAATGCTCAATTTATTCAGACAATGCCTTAGCCTAAAGTCACCATTATACCAAAATGAGTCATCAGAGGAAGATTGCCATGAAGGATAATAGCAACAATGGCAATATCTTATATGTGTATAGTCTTTTACCATTATTTTAAATAAAAATAATTTACATGACTTTTCACAAAGATATAAAATGCAAACAGAATAGAACTAGAAAGGGGGGATGGATAATGATTAATGTTAAATAGTTTAATTCAGACACTTAGAAGTAACATGAGTCTAATGTGGTAGCATTTCCTATTTTTATCTAGTTTAATAATAATGATAATAACAATAATAGCTAGCATGTTTATTGTACTTTTAGGTTAACAAAACATATTGCCTGAGTTATCTCTTTAGATCTTCACAAAAACACTGTTTGATAACAGATATTACTTTCCCACATTTTACATATGAGGAAACTAAAGCCACCCCCAGAATTATACATCTAGGCAATTTCTTTGGCAGAATTATCTAGTCAGTTTCTATGGCAGAATTTGAACTCATTTCTTTAATATTGTAAATCCAACATTTTAACTATTGTTCTACCACTCTGCCTAAATAGCTCTGGAATGAAAAAAAAAACAAAAAAAAAACGCTCTAGCTCTTTCTGGACATGCAATAGATCTGGTGTCCCTGTTTTTGGAATTATATATCAAGGCAATTATTGTCAATCCACAGGTAAAGCCTGTATTCAAATGTGGATCAAAAAGCAAAAGGGGGAAGGAAGGGTGAAATATTTAGAAAGCAACAATAGAACACAAAGTTCTGGCATTTAGAGTCACGGCTCTTCAACTTCCTTCCTCTAGCAATGGTCCTACATTTACTTAAACATGGGGCTGTTGGAAAGAAAGTTCTCAATTCATCTGAATTCAGCTGACCTGGGCTAGAATCCCATATCTCTGCTACTTCCTACACAAGGGATCTCTTTGGGCCTCAATTCCATTATCTGTAAAATGAGGGGATTGGACTAGATATTCTTTAAGGGAATTCCTTACTCATTCATTCTGTAATCCTATGTCTTTCCTTAAACTCTTTTTTCCCTGACCGTACCAAGATGAGGAGTACAAAGGAATATTTCAATTTAGATGACCAACAAATAGTCTGCTCTTTGCAATGCCATCTCTAGAAATCGAAGAGATATCCTATCCATTTTACTGATAGAGACTGAAGATAATGAAAAGAGTACATCTACCTCCAAAGCAGAATTTTAATGAAATTGTCCATTTCCATTGGTGACAGTCACTTGTGAAATGGAGACTCTGCAATAGTAGATAGTCATTAAGTTCTACTAAAAGTAATTACTCAAGTTCCTTCAAAACATATGCAAAGCAATGTCTTTGGTCCTTCTGTACATGTTCTTTATAAGGAGACATATTAAAATAATATGTCTATGTGCCAAAATCTCTTAAGATGAGTTCAAATCTCCATTTTAAAACTTGTGAGACAGTAGTAACCTCCTGGAAACAAGGCTACCCCTGGGCTTCCAAAGGTTTTCCCATTTACCACTGGACAAATGCCAGGTTATATAGCAATAGGTTACTCAATCCCTCTGTACCACTGAGACAGCATCTGAGTCAGGTTAGTCAAGTGAGATCTTAGATCAAAAGATAACTCAAGGTCTAGATGTAGCAATTCACAATTTAAAATCTCTGTGGTTGCCAGGGCTCATGAGAGAATATAAAGAAGTATATACTATAGGAAAAACATTGGGTTATTTCCCTGCTTAATAAACTCCAGGGACTCCCTATTGCCTCTAAGTCAATATAAAAACTGCACAAAAGTCAACATTCACAGAATGAAATAAAACTATTGTATGTAGTAATGAAGTAACTTGTGTGAGAGTATCTCAGTTCATTGATGGTCAGTAAATTGAAAAGTGAGTAGGAGTTGAGGAAGTAAAGACAATATAGATAAATATTCCTGGAGTTTGGCTTTAAAAAAGAATTGAAATATAAGATGATAGTTTCTTAATTCTTTTCAGTCACTCAGTACCATTTTGGTTATGTTTATTGGATCATAGTGAAATATAAAGAAAGGAAGGGAGTATCTGACATTCTTCTCTAGCTACCTCTGCCACTTTCACAATCACCATCCCTGTTGTTGGGCCAATCATTTATTTCTCTCCTTAAGCCAATAGTAAATGAGATCTGTCCCCCACATAGAACAATTTGCCAAGAGATTGTAGAAGTGGTAAGAGAGTGTTCACAACAAGAGCACATATGCCAATGGAATCCAGGCTTAGAAAAGGCCTGTCTGAGCGGTTTCAATCCTTCTATGTGGAAGAAGAAAAGATGGTACAGTTGGGGGCCATTCAATGTCCCTAACAAGCCTGGGAAGAAGATTTGACCACAAAAAGACCCTACCTGAGGAAGAGGATCAATGTTTATGGTACCTATTTATAATTCTGATTGGATGCTTCCTTCAATGGTGTATTAGTGAATATTTAACAACTGACTCAAATATATATATACATATATATGTACATACACACACATTTAAGTTTTCTTACATTTTTACAATTGTCTCCATAACCTTCTCATATATAGACAATAACACAATAATAAATCAAGCCCTGTACTTGCCAGTTTTTGAGGTATAATGCTAAATAGTGCAAATTTAAAAATTGGCTCTAGAAATCCATCAGCACACCCACCCCTGGACTTTCTCCCATGTCCTCCTCCTCATTACAGTCAGACACCACTACATCTCTAATGTCCTGCACTATTAGTTACCTTCATCTCCCTCATCTACCACTGAAAGAGATCCTGTCCAAAGGAGTCCATTAATTAGATGTATCTCAACCACCACCCAAGCACATGTACACACACACAACGCGCGCACACACACACACACACACACACACACACACACTGTATCCAGAAGTCCAGTTCATTTTCAGGTTCAAGGACTGGAGATGCAGAAATTACTTGAGGAAAAAAATCTTTACAGCAAATTTCTCTGATAAAACTAGAATATCCAGGGAATTGATGCACATATAAAAGAATAAGAGCTATTACTCCCAATAGATTAATGGACAAAGGAATAAACAGGAAATTTTTAAAAGAAAAAACGCAATATTTGGACAAACATATTGAAAAAAATTTCCTATCAGTAATAAGAGAAATTCAAATTAAACTCTGAGGTAATACCTCACATCCATCAGACTGACAAAAATGGCAAAAGAAGATAATGAAAATTATAGGAAAGCCTGTATTAGGATAGCATACTTATATACAGTTGGTAAAGCTGTAAATTGATCTGGCCATTCTAGAAAGTAATCAACAGATATACCCAGAAAGGCATTAAACTATGCAAGCCCTCTAACCCATTATTACAACTACTAGGTGCATAGTACTGAAACCTAAAAGGCACTGCTCAGTACAAAGTGTATACTTAATAAATGTTTCATCTAGTTTTCTATCTCTACCCAAAACTGTCAAAATCAGGAAGGACCCATATGTACCAAAAATATTCATAACAATGCTTTATATTGTAGTAAAGAACCAGAAACAAAATGAGTATCCCTCTTTTTGAGAAATGGCTGAACAAATCATGGTTTATGGATTCAATAGAATATCACTGTAGAATATTAAGAAGTAATAATGTGGATATATTCAGAAAAACCTGGAAAACCTTTTATGAATTGGTTTAAGATCAAGTGAACAGACCTAGAAGAAGAAAGTATTTATAAAATGAGTATAAAAACGCAAAAGAGATAGGTTTGCAAGACTTATCTCTGAAATACAAAGGCCAGTTATGGATACAGATGACTAATCATCAACTATGATTCCCACTTTTTGGCAGAGAAGTAATGGACAAAAGGTGCAGAATGAGATCTTTTCTGATTTGGCTAATGTGTAACTTTTTTTACTTATTTGTTACAAGTAAGGGTCTATTGGGGGAGAGGTAGAATAGAAAGATATATAGGAATAAGTGTGGTGAAGAATTGTGATTTTTAAAAAAGGAAAAGATCATCAATGAAACATTTTTAATTACACAGAAGAAAGCAGAAGGAAGTTCAAACAGGGACACAGACAAGTGTTAAATTTAAAGCACTTTTAAAAATCAAGCTGTAAACAATAAAGATTCACAGTTTCATATACCATCCTTTTTTTCTGTTCTTTATATATCAAAATATTCACATTTGTTGAAGTTGGTTAATTCATTAAAAAAGAAAAAGTGTTTAAAGTAAAAGAAAATACCAAAAAATTCTTTGTTATGAGGATATAGGAATACTATTTATGAATATAATGAAATATATCCAAACCTTCCTCCAAAAAATAAAAACTGTAGTAGGTCACCTGCTATTTCCATCTTGACACTTTACTTTCAATCTTAGCATATATACACATATATACATATGTGTGTATATTTATGTCTGTGTGTATATGTGTGTGTATGTGTGTGTGTGTGTGTGTGTGTGTGTGTGTGTGTATATATATATATGTATGTATGTATCTCCATCCATTTCCCATCCAGGAACTCTTTAACTCTCTTTAACACTCTTTAAAAAGAATTGAGAGGAACCTCAGCAGTCATTTTGTACAGCCTAAATATGAACAGGTCAACCAATAAACATTTATTAAGTACTCACTATGTGCCAGACACTGTGGTAAGTACTAGAGGAAAAAAAAATCACTGCCCTCAAGGGGCTTACAATCTAATGTACAATCTATGTACAATATAACACACAAAAGGAAGTTGAAAAGTAGGGCAAGGTAGAGAAAGTTGGTGGAAAAATCAGAAAAGTCCCATAATAGTACAATCAGATAAGAAATGAAATGTCCACATGAGATCCTTCCTTAAATGGATGCTTGGAATTCATATATCTTTTCTTCAATGAGAGGAATAAAAAGGTTGATGATGTGGATTTCCAAGTCTGCTGGGGTAAACATCACCAAGTGATCATCCAGACTCAGCTTGAGAATCCATTATCTTTCTAGTTACCAATTTATGATAGTTTTAATTGTTAGGGATTTCCCCCCCAAAATCAAGATTAAAATTGGTCTTTTGTCAATTTCCACCTACTACTTCTGGTCCTGCCCTCTAGAACAATCTAATCTATCCCCCCTTGAACATAATTTACCATCATCATAGTCAATAAACATTAAAGACCTATTATCTTGAATATAATACTTGAACACAATTATTATGTCCTGCACCAATCTTCTATTAACTACTTTAAACATCCCAATTCCTTTGGAGCCAGAGGACATGGGTTTGAATACTATTTCTGCAACATCTTAGGAGCAGCTATGCCACAAGTGGTTAGAGCATGAGCCTGAAGTCAGGAAGACCTGAGTTCAAATCCAACTCAGACACTAACTTTTGACCCTGAGCAAATCACTTGACCTCTTTTTGTGAGGATCATATAAGATAATTATTGTAAAGCATTTAGCACAGTGCTTGGTACATAGTAGTCACTGTATAAATGTTTCTGTCTATACTAGTAGTAGTAGTAATAGGAGGAGGAAGAGGAGTGGTGGTGATGGTGGTGGGAGTGGTGGCAGTAGTACTGATGGTAGTAGTGGTATTGCTGTGTGATCTTGGGTAAGCACCACACCTTTTCTGGATTTCAGTTCCCTCACTCTCTCAATATGAGAAGCTTAGATTAGATGACCTTTAAAATTCTGTCTAGCTCTGAATCCCTAATGCCATAATTCCAGCTCAGCGTGTATTCTATGCATCTCAAAAGTGAAAATATTCATTGTCTACTGAATATCACTTAACCTAAACTCAAGAAAAATAAAAGTAAAAATTCAACTATCTCACCATTTCAATTCATCTTCCATTACTAGAGTGATTTTTTCTAAAGCATAAATCCAACCAAATTATCACCCTAATCACTAAATTCCAGTGACCCCCCCCTATTGCCTCCAGGACCAAATGCAGAATTCTCTGTTTGGTGTTCAAAGTCCCCTTTAAACTAGTCCCAGCACTCTTTGATCCTATAGCACTGGTCTCATTGCTGTTTTTCAAAAAAGATATTCTATTCCTATAACTCCAGGTGTTTTTCTCTGGTTATCACATGCCTGGAATGCTTTTCCTCATTTCTGCCTAGGGACTTCTTTTAAGTCCCAAACAAAATCCTATCTTCTATAGGAAATCTTTTTCAATTCTAGTATCTTTTGTCTGTTAATTCCCCCATATTGTATATTTCTATATATGTCTTTATTTCCCTCATCAGAGTGTGAGCTCCTTAAAGATAAGAACTGATTTTTGTCTCTTTTTCTATCCCAAGGGCTTAGCACAGTGCTTTCACATAAGTAGCTACTTAATAAATGTTTATTGACTATATGATGATGGTAAGTCTCCTATCTTATCAAGACAAAAGGATTCTCAATCAAAGTCATACACATATATATATATATATATATATACTACTCCAATATTCTAATATTTCAATTGATCTTCATTCTCATTAATGTGGTACTTCCTTCAAAATGTTAATCTCAGTCCTACCTATCTTATATATCCCATTAGAGGGTACACTATCACTTAACTTGCTTTTGTGCAATTCATTTAAGAAACTAGCAAAAGACATTTGAATATATGAGCAAACCAAGCCAACATGCATGGGTTAAGCATTTACTATGTGCCAGATACTATGCTGAGCACTGAGAACACAAATGCAAACAAAAAGACAGAATCCCTCCCCAAGATTCTTATATTCTAGTGAGAGAAGACAACACATAAAAGGAAACTGAAGGGTGGTACATCTAAATGTTTCATAGTAATAATAGTGACATGTAAACAAACATTCAAAATACACTGAAATATAATCTCTCATTTTTATTGAATTGTTATATATATTTTTGTTCAACTGCAAATGGGCATTTCCTACCTATAAAATAAAACACTCCTTTTGGAAAAGAATTTTTTTTGAGGCAACTGGGGTTATGACTTGCGCAGCGTCACACAGCTAGGAAGTATTAAGTGTCTGAGGCCACATTTGAACTCAGGTCCTCCTGACTTCAGGGCTGGTGCTCTATCCACTGGCACCTAGCTGCCCCTGGAAAAGAAATTTCAAGTATTATTTCAATAGAAAATTCATCTAAGAAAAACAGTACACTGACACCCAAAACATTAAACCTGCCTTAGGCTTTAATTCTTATACAAAATAAATATATCTTTTATGCTTGTTTTATTTTTGCAAAAAAAAAAAAAAAAAAAAACTCAAGAACAAAAATACAGCACATATATAATTATATGTAATGCCTGAATGTATAGGATTTGGTAGTGGCTCACATGGGCAGTATAAGTACAAAGGGCTAGAGCCCTACATGTTCCACTGATAACAAATCACTTTTCCCAATATACTCCCTTTGACTCCCTTTACTCTACTTTCTCTATTTAGGGATTTCTCTACCATTTGTAGATCTCTTTTTAAATCTGTCATTAACCTATTTCCTTTTTATTGAAACGTGTGCTTTTTTAGAGGTACTATTTTGTTGTGTTTCCACTGGATTTGTAATTCTGGAATGGTCATTGTTTACTCTTTCTCTCCTGTGCTTTTAGTCTTGCTGAAGTCATTACAAAAATGCATACTTTTTCACAATCTCTACTATGTCCATAATAATCATGTGAATAAACATTAGTGGCCACTATATGTCTTTTTAAACAAAGAGGGGATAAAATAACTTAAATGAATAGTCAATAAGCAATTAGGAAGAAGAGGAGAATAGTTCAGTCAGATAAGAAGCCAGTGACTTGTACTGCTGACTCCAGGAACATAATCAGCTTCTTCTCCTAAGGTCACACTTTTCCCAAATGAAGAACAAATTATCAACCAGCTTAATGGGAAAATGAACTTTGAAATAAACCCTCTTTAATAGACAAGTAAAAAACGGATGGTTCTTTCATCTACCCTACAGGCTTACCAAGAAGCACATTGATTTTTGGAAGAAGAAAAAAATGGTCACTGCTTCTCAGAAGCTGATCCCCATTATCTGCTCACTAACTCTCAACCAAATGAAAAAGTGAGTCAGCTTCAAAATGATGGGTGCCCTGCTCATCTCTGCCTCCCTTCATCCCCATAGTGATGGGTAACAGGAATAATGACTAATCATTTGGGTTCTAATTTCTCTCTCCTAGAGGTCCTTCCCAAAACACAATACTAGAAAACTAAGTTCAAACGTCATAACTGGTGAATTCTAGAGAATGGTGTCCTTAAATATTTTATCTCCATAGAAACATTTGAAGGACAAGTTTATATATTTGTATGTAGCAAAGTAAATAAGATTATTCAAATCCATGTAGCAGAGCACCCTATTAGGCTACTACTGATTCATTCTCATAGTTAATTTTATCATATCAAGTTCTAGCAATACCTAAGAGCATATATTTAATTATTGACTAATAAAATCACAATCTCTTTCTCATCAATCACTTTACTTAAACCCCAAACCAAGTTCATTAAATGTTTATTAAGTCAACTAGAAAAACCATCTTTCTCAAAAGTAGTGGTTAGGTATGATTTAAGAAATAAAATAATTACTAAAAAACTGTATTTAAAATATTTTGGCTATGAGGTCACTCTATCAGATCATTTGAGGAAATAATTGTGCCATTTCACCCCAGATAGGGATTTATGGATCCCAAGAAATCATGTTTCTTTTCAAGGTATGAGTTAAATTCAGTGTCTAAGGAATTGTTCATTCATTTTCTTTCTTTTCTCTTCAGCCATCTCAAGAAACAGTATATCTAAAATGAACTATAAAATGCCAGGTCCTCATCAGATTCTCTTTATATCATTCCTTCATAAAATGAGATAATGCACTTCTAACAAGAAAAGCATTTTTCCTTATCTTCTTTCTCTTTTTTTCTCAGATTCCTCATAGATCAAAGTTAAAACACAGAAAGAGTCAAGAAGACACATTAGAGACAACCAAGTTGATCTCTCCCAAAATTCCCCCCCCAAAACAATTTTAAAATATGGCAAATAAAATTTTGGAACATCAGGGCCAATAAAAAGGTGAAGAGGAGATATTTTTTCAACCTAAGAAAACTTAAGAGGTCAGCAGAAAAGTTTATGACCCAGGAAGGAGACCTTTCAGAAGTCCACAAACATAACAATAACTACCATAGCAGCAGCTTCAGAAACTCTCAGACCAAAGTTGGAAAGGTAGTTAGATAACTGGATAGAGTTACATCCACTATATGGGCTTACTTGGTTTTTGGAAAAGGAAAAAAGTGGTTATACTTTTCATCAGCAACCTTTGCTGGTACTGGACACAACTAGCACATAATGGAAACTCTACAGCCCATACTCAGTTCTGGTTACAATTCCAGGATGAAGATCAGTAATAAAGGAGCAGGATCCTTGGTCTCAGTTCCAAAACAAAACAAAACAAAAACAAAAACAAAAACAAACCAAAAAAAAAAGAATGCTAGCATTTATAGCTGCAAGGAACAAGGAATCTTTCATAGGAGCCCAGAACAGGAGAGCAGTAACCACATTTCTCACTGTATCACCACTTGAAAGAACCGAAAACTCAGTTTTATAGAGAACTGTGACATATCTCTTAGGAAAATAGGAAAGGAAAGGAATAAAAAAAAAAGGGGGGGGAGGGATAAAAGAGAGGAAAAAAGAAGGATCAGTTAGAAGAAAAATAGACTTTTAAGAAGGAACAGGATAAAAAAGAGAGAGAAAAGAAAAAGACACAAAAGAAAATGGGACAGAGGAGGTAAAAAAAAAAAAAAAACACAGCAATCATAACTGTGAATATAAGTAGGATGAGCTCACCCTTAAAATGAAAGCAGATAACAGAGTGGATTAGAAATCAGAATCCAAAAATAGGTTATTTACAATATATTGAAACAGAAAGATACTCATAAAAATAAAAAACTGAAGTAGAATCTAATATGCTCTAACTAAACTAAAAAAAAGGTAGAGGTAGCAATCATGATCACAGACAAACCAAAAGTAAAGTAGAACTAATTAAAAGGGATAATGGAGGGAACTATATTTTGCTAAAAGACACCATAGATAAAGAGGTAACATCAAAAAATTTTATAAGTTTCTCTAATAAATACCTTGTTTCTCTGCAAAGTAAGACAACTCTGAAATACCACTACACATATTTCAGAGTGGCTAAGATGACAGGAAAAGATAATGATGAATGCTGGAGGAGATATGGGGAAACTGGGACACTAATACATTGTTGTTGGAGTTGTGCAGGAAGGAAGAGACGAGTTGATGGACTTTGCAGCAGAAGGAGGAGGAGGAGAGAGGCTGTGACTCTGGACTCGAGAATCCAGGATACATCTTTGGCCAGCCTTGTGACAGTTTGCCTGCTTCTTTCACTCCTCCCCCTAAAGACCAAGGACTTTAATTTATCCTGACTTTGACTGACCCTGAGGCTCTCCAAGGAATTAGCCTGTACTTCACAGGCTTGTATCCCAAAAAGATCATAAAAGAGTGATAAAAACTCCCATGTGCAAAAATGTTTGTAGCAGTTCTTTTTGTAGTGGCTAGAAACTGGAAACTGAGTGGATGCCCATCAGTTGGGGAATGGCTGGGTAAATTATGGTATATGAATGTTATGGAATATTACTGTTCTGTAAGAAATGATTAAATGCAAGATGATTTCAGAGAAGCCTAGAGAGATTTACATGAACTGATGCTGAGTGAAATGAATAGGACCAGGAGATCTTTATACACAGCAATAACAAGACTATACAATGATCAATTCTGATGGACATGGCTCTCTTCAACAATGAAATGATTCAGACCAGTTCTAAAGATCTTGTGATGATGAGAGCCATTTGCACCCAGAGAGAGGACTGTGGGGACTAAGTATGGATCACAACATAATAATTTCACTTTTTGTTGTTGTTGTTTGCTTGCATTTTGTTTTTTTTCTCATTTTTTCTCTTTTTGATCTGATTTTTCTTGGGCAGCATGGTATATATGTATAGAAGAATTGCACGTTTAACATATTGGATTACTTGCCATCTAGGGGAGAGGGTGGGGAAGGGAGGGAGAAAAAATTTTGGAACACAAGGTTTTTCAAAGGTGAATGTTGAAAATTATCTACATATATGTTTTGAAAATAAAAAAAAACTTTTAATAAAAAATAGAGAAAAAAAAGAAAAAAAGACCTCATTTCTCAAATACTGAATATAGAACTATGTCAAGGTTTTAAAAAAATAGTCATTTCCCAGTGAACAGTCAAAGAATATAAAGAGACAATTTTCTGAAGAGATCAAAGCTATTTATAGTCATATTAAAAATACTCAATCACTACTGAACAGAAAAAGATAAATTAAAACAACTTTGAAGTACCATCTCATACCCATCAGAAACAACAAATACTGGAAGAGAAGAATAAAAAGCAGGTATACTAATGTACTGTTGGTAGAGTTGTGAATTGGTCTAACCATTCTGGAAAACAATTTTAAATTCATCCCAAAGAACTATGAAATTGTATATAGTCTTTGATCATCAATACCACTACTATGTCTGTATCCTAAAGATATCAAAGAAAAAGGAAAAGGACCCATATTTGTTGCAGCTCTTTTTGTGGTGGCAAAGAATTGGAAATTGAGGGACTGCTCATCAATTAGGGAAAGACTGAACATGTTGAGACATATGATTGTATTGGAGTACTATTATATTGGGGGAAATGACAAAGGGTATGGTTTCAGAAAAACATGACAACTGATGCAAAGTGATGTGTGAATAATCAGGAAATTATTTTGCTCAAGAACAGCAATGTTATAACAACAATCAACTGTGAAAGACTTGGCTGCTCTGATAAATATAGTGATATAATTTCAAAGAACTCATGATAAAAAATTGCTAACTACTGCAGAGAAAGAACTGATGAACTCTGAGTACCAATTGAAGTATAATTTTCTCCCTTTATTTTTCTTACTTTTTAAAAAATATGGCTAATATGGAAATATGTTTGCATAGTTTCACAGGTATAATGGATATTGTATTGTTTGCTTTCTCAATAAGTGAAGGAGGATTTGGGAGGAAGGAAAAGAATTTGAAAATCAAAATTTTAAAAGAAAAGGATGTTTAAAATGAATTATAAATTTTAAAAGGAAACCAAAAAATAAAATATAATATACCTTGAAATGGCAAATAAACGCACATATACACACACATACACATACACATACACACACACACACACACACACACAAAACACAATCTTTCTCACTCTGTAAAGGGAAGCATTTCCAAGCCAAGCAGTTACATTAATTGTTGCTCTCAACTGCTAGCAAAAACTGCCTTCTCTACAACATTAAATTTAGTTCTTAAAGATACAGTAATGGTATTTAGAGTCTCTGATGTAAAGTCAAGAGGAACAGATGTTATATACATATATTTGTATTTAAAGGATAATTTGAAAATTAATACTTAGGTACTGTGAAACAGTTACACTGTATTGGGAGTCATTTGATTTGATTTCTCTTGCCACAATTCTGCTGTGACCTAAATATCTTATCTTGACCAGAAATTTCTCTCCTTTGGGGATCTAATTTCTTTTTATTTAAAAGTAGGAAATTCTAATAATATCAAACATCCATCCTAGGGCTAACTGTCCAAGTTCTCTAAATTCTCTTTACACAGTCTGGAAGTCTGATTCTTTAAGCATATAATTTACAGGTAAACATTTCATAGACTCCAGCAGAAGACAGCTGGGTGGATATCATGGTCATGTGTCTGCCCAGGACATTGTATGGACTAGTTACTCAAAATGCAAACTCAGCATAAGCCACATAGGTGACATTGAGATAAAGCTGCTGGCCTAGATCTCCACTACCTGCACAGAAATGGGCTGCCTGCCTATCTCTGTGTATGCCTTTGCAAACTCTAGTTTCTCATTGCCTACCTGAGTTCCTCTCAGTTTGATTCAAGGTTTAAACATGTAAAAGATCATAATCATATAATTTTTCATAAGTTTATCAAAATTGACTCATATTCCCATTTCTCATTAAGATTCTTATCTCCTTCCCAATTTTACATAACCCTAAGGAATATATACTCTCAGCACAGATCAGAGTACAAATGCACTCCATGAACCTGGGATTTAAAAGATACAGTATTGAAATTCCATAGAGACCTGCAATTTCTGCTCCCAGTGGTAGTAGCTAGCCACTCATTCCTGTAAGATCCAAATCCTTAATTTCATTTTCTCCAACTGAACAAATGTCTCAAAGGTCATTTGCAAAAGAGCTATGACACATTGCTACCAATGTCATAGACTATACCTGTGATTTTATTGATACAGAAACTTCCTGAATTAAAGAGGCTCCCTCTGTTCATTCATGTCAGCTTCTTCTCTGATAGATCATGGAGAGTTAATGACTCACCTGTAGTCATATAGATTAAAGTGTGAAAAAATACTACAGTCTCACCGTGGGATAAAGGCCTTTTTTATAATGGTCACTGGAGAGTTCTGATATCTGTACCATCACACTGGGCTGAACCCCATCTCTGAGGCCCTGAAATTATTAATACAATAATTAATTGCATTTCCACGCTATTTCTCAATTAGGATTTTTCCATCATTTCTCCTCTCAGTCTCTTCTAAGGAGTTTTCAGTACAAGTGGACATGGCTTCACTAGCACTTTGAAAACTGCTAGCTTCAACCTACAGTTACAAAGAAGAAAAGTATAGAAAGACTCACAGTGCTGAATCCTGGCTCTTTAAATTTTCATCAGAGTTTCACAACATTCTGCTTTAGTCCTTTATTTTAACTAGAGTCATTTCACCCAACCTGCCCCCACTTCAATTCCTATTTTTTAAGAAAAACAAATGGAAAAATAATTATAGCCTGAAGCAACCAGGGGTTAGGTGAACATCCGGACATAAAAAACTACCTTTGATCCCATCCTCTCCCATTTCCTCTGTGGCCATGCCCAATCAACCATCCATTCTCACGTATGCATCTACAATCTCTCTCCTTCACCTCAATATATAAACGTTCTCAGTTCTCTTTTCCTGTAAATTGAAATATCATAACAAAAGCCTTTCCTTTGGATTGACTGCTACTTGAATTATCCTATCTTTTTTTTCCAAGAGGTGGTGTGGTTCACTGGATCTAAATTAAATGAATGAAGTATTTATTAAACCCTTACTATACAATGCACTGGGTTAAATTCTGCAGATGTCAATAGAAAAACCAGACAGTTCTTGCTCACAAGTAGTTCATATTATTCTAGTGGAAAAACAACATATATAGAATGTTTTGGCTGCAAGTTAGGTGATTTGTGGTTCTATGAGCATTAGAAAGCAGTGGTAAAGCAGATGACAAAATCTATTTTTTTTCTAAATTCCCACTGATAAATCATTATCAGTTTCTAATGTTCAGTCATATAATAGCTCCAAGGACTTGTGGTGGTAAGAGCTTTCTTTTCTGGATCTTTAATAGCTGTGGTTCCAGCACCAGCAGGAGCAATTGCCAGGATGAATCTCCACAAGAGTTATTTCTTTGTTTGTGGCAGCCCTTTCTGTAGTGGCCAGAAACTGGAAACTGAGTGGATGCCCATCAATTGGAGAATGGCTGGATAGATTGTGGTATATGATTATGGAATATTATTGTTCGGTAAGAAATGACCAACAGGATGATTTCAGAAAGGCCTGAAGAGACTTACATGAACTGATGCTGAGTGAAATGAGCGGGACCAGAAAATCATTATATACTTCAACAACAATACTATATGATGATCAATTCTGATGGACCTGGCCATCTTCAGCAGTGAGATGATGCAAATCAGTTCCAATGGAGCAATAATGAATTGAACCAGCTACACCCAGTGAAAGAACTCTGGGAGATAACTAAGTACTATTACATAGAATTCCCAATCCTTTGCCTGCCTGCATTTTTTATTTCCTTCACAGGCTAATTGTACACTATTTCAGAGTCCAATTCTTTTTGTACAGCAAAATAACTGTTTGGACATGTATACTTATTTTGTATCTAATTTATACTTTAAAATATTTAATATGTATTGGTCAACCTGTCATCTAGGGGAGGGGGTGAGAGGAAGGAAGGGAAAAATTGGAACAAAAGGTTTGGCAATTGTCAGTGCTGTAAAATTACCCATGCATATAACTTGTAAATGGGAAAAGATATTTAAAAAAATAATTTTAAAAAATTTAAAAAGAGTTATTTCTTAAAATAAATGGCTGATATTTCTAGATTTACAATACCAAAGTTCAAATCTCTATTTTACCATCTCCTGCTTCCTCTGTGAATTAGTAAATTTGACTTGTGATTCTTGTTGTGTTTGTGCTTCTCTTATTTCCCTTCCTGTTAAGTCTTCTACTTTAATTCTGCCCCTTAACTTGTCTTGCTATTATTAACCTATCCTCACCCATGGCTCCCTCCATTATCTTCTCCCTCCACCCTTTCCTTTCCTCTTTATCTCATTCCCATTCATCTATATCCTATTCCTGTTAATCTAAATACTCTTCTGTACCCCATCTTATTTTATGCTACCTGTCTCTCCCCTTATCCCTTGCCCATTAATCTACATACATTGTCTCACTGCTATAAATCTATATATACATCCTTCCTTACCCCACTTTATCCTATTCCCTCTTGGTATTCATCCCTTATTTCTTTATAGATTTTGGAATTTACTTTCTCTCTCTCTCTCTCGCACTGTATAGTGTTACCTATTTAACCCATTTCCAATGTGAGTAGGTTTTCAAAACTATAAGTCCTTCTCCCCCCTCTAATGCTTCTGTGCCAATTCTTCCTTTGCACCTCATTTGTAAAACATAATTACCATTTTTATCTTTTCCTCGATAGTTTTATTTTTAGAATCAAATCATACTCAACTCACCCCAGTCTTTTCTTTGAGCTACCAATTATTGATATCAATCTTAAACATATGATATATATATTTCCATGCACAACACATAAACAATTTGTCCATATTGAGTTTCTTGAAATTAATCTTTGATATTAAGTCTTACATGTTAAATTTTCTATTAAGTTTGGGTTTGGTTGAGACAAAGTCTTACAAAATAAGCTCATTGGATGTTTATTTTTTTTTCATCCAATATTTTGAATAATTTTTCTGGATATGATATTTTTGACCACAGGCCTAGTTCTTGTGATTGCCTATATGTTTGATTCTAGGATACAAGTTCTTTTATTGTGACTGCTGATAAATTCCGTACAATCCTAATCATAGCCCCAGAATATTTGAATTGCTTTATTCTTGTTTCTTACAGAATTTTCTCTCTGATCTGGGAATTTTGAAATCTGGCAATCATATTCCTGTGTTTCCCCAAAGGATCTCTTTAAGATGATGATTGGTGGATTTTTTCTATTTCTACTTTCCTCTTGTATTAAATCACTCCAGAACAATTTTCTTGGATTATTTCTTACATTTTTGTGTCAAGGTTCTTTTTTTGGTTACAACTTTTAGGTAATGCAATTATTCTTATATTTTCTCTTCCTGATCTATTCTCCAGATCTGGTTTTTTTTTTTATGTTTTACATTCTGTTTTATTTTTTCATTCTTTATATATTTTTTGTTATTTCTTGGTCTCCTAACAGCTTCCTAACTGGCTTTCCCTTGCCCAATTCTACTTTACAAACAATTATTTTCTTCATTAAGACTGGATCTCCTTTTTTAGTTGGTTAACTTTTTTTTTTCAAAATCTTGTTTTTCTTCTTCCTTCTTCTTCACCTCTCTTACTAGATTTTTAAAGTCTTTTTTGAGTTCTTCTATAAATTCTCTTTGGGCAGGGAGCCATTAAGGTAAAAGAAGCTTTTTTTTTACTTCACTGTCCTCTGAAGATGAATCCCAGTCTTCCCTATTCCCATAGTAAGTTTCTATGGTTGGGTTCTCTCTTCTTTGCTTATTGTTTATTATTTTTTTAATGAGAACTATTAGTATTAGCTCCTCTCATTGTGGAGTGGGGGAGGGGGGAGGTTGGATGGTGCCTCTAACTTCACTTCAGTTCTCCCCTCTGACCAGGAAGCCCAAACCAAAAGCCTCTCCTTCCTGCAAGTGCCTGCAGTCAGCAACATTCCTGCCCCACAAGCTCAGCACTCCCAATATGTCCTGCCTCTGGCCTCATTTCTGCAGCATAGCTGGGCCTGACATTCCTAATCAGCCCCCAGACTCAGATGTTCCCCCTCCCTCCCACCACTCCACTAGGAGTCCAGGTGATAGTTTCTATGGTTCCTGCTGAGGCTCCAGCTAAACCCAGCTAGCCCCAGGAGTCCTCAAGAGATATTTTTTCAGAGATAGCCCAGAGGTATTTGAACTTCACACTTATTAATCCTGGGCCTGGGGTCTTTTTTTGTGTGTGTCCTCTTGTATTATCCCAGGATGGCCAGTCTGCCCCAAATCTTTTTGATCTTTTACCAGTCTATGCTCACTTTAAGACACAAATTAGCACTGTTTGTAGGGGAAATCTGGAGAGCTTGAAATTTATCAACCTACTCATCTTCCCAAAATCCTCCACTCCTCTGTGAATACGGTAAATCACTTAATCCTATATGTGCAGTGACCTTACGGACTTGCTCTCTTGATACATACAAGCAAATCAATTTCCAGATCTGGGCTAATTTTACCTATTCCTGTCCTCACTTCCATCAGTGTTCTAGAGATATTCCTTACAGGGTTGGGGTATCTGTCTCTACTATTATTGATAGCATCAATTAACTTATTGATAGCATCAATTAACTTTTACAAAGGGACATATTATTCAAAGATATAGCAATAATAGAAACTACAAAGGAGGAGTCACTTCAATTCCTGAGAAGAATAGGATCATAAAGCATTGGCTAGAAAAGTTTCCTCCTACCAAGTTCAATTCCAAAGCATTACCACTACCCAATGGGCTAGGTCAAACAGATTGTTCTTTAGGACGGTTAACTGTCACCTCATCTATACACAACTTCCAAAAACAAAATTGTACGTGACTCCCCAATTCCTAATTTTCACACATTCAATATTCTAACCTTTCTAAGCTTAAAGATAATAGCCATCTCCAATACACCTTCTCTAAAAAGGAAGGAAAGAACAAACTCAAAGAACAGAAGATCTGGGCCACATTTCAGTCCTTGTTAAAGAGATCATCTCCCCAGATACAGCCAAGCAAGAAAGAAAAAATGGTTCTACCAGTCAGCATTTTTTGATGGCATTCTCAGTTCTATTCAACAGCCTATTGAAAGATTCTTCTTCTTCATGTGCTACACATACAAGAAGCAATACCCACACATGCTGAAGTCTACACAGTAATTTCATCACAAGAGCACACTGTTCATGTTCATAAGGACTGGATTCGTTGCCCAAACCTCCATTAGAAATGTAAAATGAAGTAGTTAGACAAGGTGACTTTTAAGGTCCTTTAGTACAAAGTCTCTGATTCTCCACTTCCTCTCAAATTCCAAGAAAGAATAGTCTATTCTTGGTGCTTGCACTTTTTCATCACATACTCTCGCTTAACCCCTGGCAATTGGTGTTTCTCTCTATTCATTTTCTCCTCTAGACTTTAATCTCTCCTATGGGCTTATCTCTATCTCCATTATTCTTTTAAAAATAACCTTTCAAAGTTACTAACAACCTCCTTATCTCCAAATCCAGTCCCCTTTTCTCAGTCCTTATTGTCTTTGAAAATTTAATGAGAGAAAACACAATTTGTCACATGAGAGAATTCAAATACGTATAAGACTGCCTCCTTTTAAACTGAAATAGCCCTTTGCTCCTATGCCGTCTGTCACTTCCATGGGATCAAAGAGGGACTCAAGATTTGCTATGTCACATCAGAAGGATACATTTTTCACAGGTGAACAAATTTCCCATCAATGACTAGGGCTATCCTGCAAATGTCCTGAGAGTCCATTCTATCAATACTCCTTGGAAATGTATTCCACTTCAACCCCAGCTGCAATTGTATACCATGTTCTCCATTTTTCTATTCATCCTGGTCATTTGCTTCTGAATGAACTCTGGTTGTCTTATGTCCTTAAAATATCATCCCTCTTCTGACCCATGATTTGAATATATAACATATTTATTAACACTCAAATGTAGTTTTTTAAAGCCAAGGTTAATGATAGGATTACCTCTTTCATGAAAACAATTAAGTTTTGATTTGATACATAAATTAAGTGAGCACCATTTACCTCTGCTCAATAGGAACCCCACTGAGATTCCCCACCAGTAATTTCTAATCAGAAAGTCTTCTATATGTTTAGAATAAATAGGCAGAGAGCTTATTGAAAGGGCATCACCATTTTCCAGAACACTTGACATTAATTATGAATGTTCAAGGTTCAAACCTCTTGGGAGGGAAGAGAGGAAGGAATTAAAGAAAGCCGTACCAGCAGAATTCAGCATTAATGTAGCCAACTCAAAAAAAAAAAAAACAAAAACCCTCTACTTCTAAATACCATCACTCCACTTAGTTTTCAAAGCCTGATTAAATGGAGTTTTATAATCCCTTACCCTTCTTTGTTCATTTATATCAGCAGGACCCTTTTTAACCATTCCTGTAGCCTTGTATACACCAGTAGGCTTTCTAAAATTTATTGTTACATAACAAAGATCTATTTTTTAAGTATCTTCTTATTGCGAAGCCTTTAAGATTATTTACTAGAGAGTGATATGACTTCTTTATTTATAATGTGCCATTTTGCTAAAAATAAAAAATACTAGTTTAATGTAGTTAAAATCAAAATTTTTGATTTTATTTTAGAGACAGTTATGATTATAATACAAAATATACCAAGTTTCAGAGCATATAGAGTGGACCTCTCTTTGTAAAACATTGATATGAAAATCTATATTACAAAAATAAGTTAAAAGGGAATCATGGTTCCATATGCTAACTCTGTTAATGGAAGGTAGATATAATTTACTCTTATTGTCTGTGTATACCACGTTGTTATTTCTTTTTCTTATATTGACAAGTCCAAGTAGCTTTTCTGCCATATTACTTGAGGTACAATTTGGAAGAAGCATTATCCAACAAAGTTTTTGACTCTTATTACTACTCAGAAAAATCCTGGGAACTTTCTATGAAATTCTCTCCCAAGAGGACTGTGGGTTTCTCTGAAAATATTCATGTTAACAAGACTTCTAATATTTTTAAGAAATTATTGTTAGTCTACATAAAATCAGTAAAATTCTTACTCCACCCTCAGTAACTTAAACAGTCCTTGTGGTTCACATTGCTCCCCATTGTAGTTCAGTGTCCATAGAAAATGATCTTACCTCTAGCCTCTATATATTGAAAGTCTCATGACTCACAGTACCATTCAAGGTTGAAGTTTGAATTCATAAATCCATTTTATAGCTCTTTGGCTTACTGTTGTTCTTCAGATACAGGCCTTTCTCCAATCCTTGGTTCCATGATTCCATTTTCAATTAATATTTCTGCCTTTCAATGATGCTCCCTTGCACTGCTACAAATTTAGTAACCTTGTTTACTGATAATTGCTTCTCACAAGGAACCACAAAAACATGCAGGTGTCTCTCCAAGTCCTCAAGTCTTCCAGGAATTCATCTGGTGCAGACCCCTTCTTTCTGGGTTCTTCTATAAGTAGTGATCTTCAGTGTAGACTTTTCTCTAAGTTCTCCTGTAGCTGAGCATATCTAGCAGACACCAACTTCTCTTCCCCATTACTGCTTCTAGATCTGCCCTTCCTTGCCAAAAAGTCTCTTTTGTATAGAAACTGCTTCCTTCTCATATATATTATTCCGAGGAAGACTTCTAAAGATGGGCAGGATTTAACCTGATATTTCTCAGTGCAAATCTACCCTATTCTATTATTAAATTCAGAGTTTAGAAAGCTTGCCTCCATCTGAGAATTATTCAGAGGCAAGATGGGGAAAGCTACTCTCCATTGATCATTGCCCAAGTTCTATCTATTATGCCAGCTCTGTAGATAAATAAGTCAACAAGATATAGAAATGGGATTTTGGTTGGAAGCACAGAAAAGGGAATTGATTTGACCAGAAAGGAGCTGCTTCTAGAAGGAAATCCTCTTTGAAGAAAAAGCATAGATTCCTGAGGACTAGATATCACTCCAAAACAAAAGAGTACAGAAATTCATTTCATTAGTAAGGGCAGAACCAGTAATCATAGATAACAATGAATTTACTTCAGGCAAAAAAAAAAAAAAAAGACAAAAGGAATAAATATGTTAATAGTAAAAAAAATTTCAAAACAAAAAGTGTGGTATACTCCAGAAGACTATAATAAGAGACCATCTGATAAGGAAGGAAGGAGGGAAGGAAGGAGGGAAGGAAGGAAGGAAGGAAGGAAGGAAGGAAGGAAGGAAGGAAGGAAGGAAGGAAGGAAGGAAGGAAGGAAGGAAGGAGAGAGGAGAGAGAGAGAGAGAAAACATTTAAAAAGTATCCTCTGTGGTAAATGAAGCTAGTTGGTGTAGTGGATAGAGCACTAGCCCCGAAGTTAAGAAGACCCTGAGTTCAAATTTGGCCCATATCCCTGGGGGATAGATGAGGTAGAGAGAGGTGAAATAACTTGCCCAGAGTCACACAGGTGGTAGATGTCTGAGATTGGATTTCAGTTCAATTTTTTCAAATTCCAGGCCCAGCATTTTTATATACTGTACCACTTAGTTGACCTGTAGCTATGAATGAATAAGTATTTATTAAGTTTTAATCGTGTTCCATGTACTAAGTGCTAGAAATTCAAATACAAAGGAGACGAATCTCATCCTAAAGGAGCTTACATTCTTAAATGTGTATACAGTCATTATTCCTCTCCTTTTCTATTTTGCTAATTTGACAATGTTACATTTTTTTTTTTCTCTAAAGACTGCTTTAGCTGCATCCCAGAAATTTTGGCATGTTGCCTGATCATTATTCATAGCCTTTTACATAATTATTAACTGATTCTATGATTTGTCTTTTGACCTACTTGTTATTTAATAATTCATTATTGTTTCCATTTAAGTCTACATCTTATGTTTTTGTGAAGTATATACATTCAAACAGACAGAGACAAACAGATATAGATAAGTGGTGGCCAAGGAAAGATGAAGTCACAGAGATAGTAAGTGGAGCCAGAGAGTGATTGAATTATGTACCCTTTCCAGCAGCAATGGCTTCATTTAATTACTGTTTCTAGAACAGGAGGTGGAAGTGGCAGTGGGGGAGAAGGCGAGGTTCCATCACAAGAAATTGGACTATCTAAGAGTTCAGATCAACTAGATGTGGTGCTATCTCACCAAACACTAAGGCTCTATTATAGTAGCTAATAGTCACATTGGGAGTGGGAACAGTAACAGCACTGAATACCTTGACAAGATGGGAGCTAGAGCTGGAAAAAAAATATGAGATCTTACCAATCATCCTTGAAACAAACTAGAAATTCTAAGAAACCAAGGTTGAAAAAGGATTTCATTCTAAACATGGAGACAGTTTGTATAAAAGCACAGAGATGAGAGATGGAGTGTCATCTGTGAAGAATAGCCAGAAGCCAGTTTAGTGGGACTGTAGTGCATCAAGTGGAATAATGAATAATATAATTCCAAAGGGAGAATAGAGGTAGGTTATAAAGGGTTTGAAGTGCAAAACAGAGCAGTTGATTCACCTTCACTAGAAGTTTTCTACCAAAGAGTGGCTGCTACTTATGGAGATTATTGATTAGATAGGCTTTGTACTAGATGACTTTTAACATCCCTTTCAATCCTAATAATCTATGATTATGTGATACAATGCATACTTCCATAATATATTTCCTCAGAGTGAGCTCTTCTTCCAGTAAAAAATAATGCAAGACCTCTACATATTAGCAGATGGTCTTCATACATTATTTTGACTGAACTGCATGAAGCCTACCTAATGGTGATGATTCACTTCAATTTAGAGAGGCTGGCCCTCAGACAACAGACATGCAAAGTCTAATTAAAGCTTTTCCTGCTTAGTAACATCTCCCAGAGTTTGTTCTCCTTGTTAAAAGGTTAGTAATAAAAATTCTTTTATCCCAAGGTCAAAAAACAGAAATAAAGGTCCCATCTAATACTAAAATATTCATAGTAGTAGTTTTTGTAGTAGCAAAGAAATGTAGCTTGCACAAACTCTCACACCTAAAAATTGTCTGAGACAGAATTCAAACTCAGGTCTCTTCCTCACTTCAAGTTCAAAACTCTATCAACTATGTTTCCTAGAGATATTCAGGGACTGGAATTCACATTGTAGAAAAACAGCAGCATTCTAATACCATGTGTCTCTCCATCACCATTTGAGTTACTCACAATTTTGATTATTTGAATTTTTTAAAATTTAAGGTTTTTAGGTTTCCAAAATAGCTTTTCAAAAAAAAAAAAAAAAAAAAAAAAAAAAAGCAAGGCATCTATCTATCTGCTATCGGTCAATATGCTGATCTAGGTAGTCATGGGCAAATAATGAACAATCTGCTTTCCTTAAACATCTGAGTTTATCAGTCACTAACTGTACTAGAAGCCTTTCCAGACAGATAGAACCTATCAGTTGGGAACTCCACTAATATAGCCTTGAAGATTCAAAATCATTTCCAAACCAAAATGATAACAAAAAGCCATCTGGTTAATATCAATATTCTTTTGATACAGTCATATAGATACAAATAATGAACATCTGATCTATAAAGAATCAAAACTGAGTAATAAGGAGTTACTTATAAAAGGCAAGTATAAATAGATTACAATGTATTATCAACAATGATTCATATACGAGAAACGGCAATAAAGATGAATCATTGGAAAGAAGTATGACAGAAATTACAGTTAAATAGCTGGGTCCTTTCACACTGATATCTCTATCTACCTATATACACACGTCCTTCTCTATTCATCTCAAAGAGATAAAAAGAAAAGTAACAAAGTAGAATCTGAGAGAGCTCAGCATCCTTGTCCTTGGAAGAATTTTTGTACACTACTTAAGTTCCTAAGATTCATGAGAACAAAGAGGTATATAAAAGACTGTGCTCTCACATAAGAGGTACAGCCATTCTCTTATTAACAATTAAACTCAACAGAGTAAGTATCTGCTATTTACAAGGGCTGTGTACCCTACTATGGGAGATAAAAAAAATGGTTAAGACAGAGTTGCTGACTTTAAAGAATTTACAATATAGTAGAGAAGATAAAATACGTACACTTGAGATACTTCAAAAACATGATTTCATCACCAGCATGGATGTTAATAGGTATGGGATAGGAAGGGGAGGCAAAAAAGGGGAAGGAAACAAGTAATCATTAAACACCTACTACAGGCCAAGCTTTGGGATAAGTACTTTACAAATATACAAGCTGACCCTCCTAACAACTCTGTGAGATAAATGTTTTTCAATCCAATAAATACTTATTAAGCGCCTGCTATGTGCCAGGCATTTGCTAAACACTTTACAAATATTATCTCATTTGACCCTCCCAACAACCCATTATACTCCCCGTTTTATAGTTAATGAAAGGGAGGCAGATACAGTTTAAGTGATTTGCCCAGGATCACACAATTAACATCCAGGGACACTATCCACTAGATCACCTAGATGTCACTAATTAAAAACTCTTCTCCTTGATAATAATGTGTCACATTGTATACTCTAAATAACTGTTGGAAAATCAGATGCATTACCACAAAATGATAAGGCAATGGAGTAAAGCTTTATAGTAGGAAGACATCTACACAAATAATTCTTGTATATTAACTCATAGACTATCTATCCAGAGAGAAAAACTTCATTGTCTTTGGGTTATGTCTACATGTATTCAGTGAATTAGTCTATTCAGGCAAATTAGTTCATCAGATGATAAGCGCATTAAAAAGTTCAGTTATGCTCTGATTGCTAGGTGTTTTGATTAGTGATAATATTAAAATTATAACTGAGGAAAATCTTAGAGATTTAATGGATAAAAAGACAAAGCTTAATAACTTTCTAAGGTACCAGTGTTTACAAACAAAACTTCCAATATATCTTTCTGAAATGTGCTAGCTAGCAGGTTCATAATAACAGGTCACATATAACAAAGTGAACTTCAATTCTTGTCATTCGACTTGAACAGCTGAACTACAAGCATATTTTAATTAACTATAATTGTTTTGGGAACAGGGAAAGGGTGCCAGAGGAAATTAACATAGATTATGTCCATGTGTATAGCATGTATGTAGTTCATAGTCCATATGGATAATAGGTATAATATTTTTAAATATTTACATTCAAATTGAAAGTATAAAGCATTATCTTTTTGTTGTTATACCATAAAGAGTAAATGAATTCAAAATTCCAGGAGAAGTTCTGGAATTAATTAAAAAGGGTAAATGCTTTTAATGTAACATGCCCCTCCGGAGAACAAAGGAGCTCTCCCTAAATGACAACCCTGTGAAACTGTCTACTGCATACATGGAGGGAGAAATGATCCCTGATTGATAGACCTTTAAGATTATGATGGTATTTATGTGGAGAGAGACTTTGGAGAGAGTGTGAGAGAGAAACAGAGATGTGGAGGGGTAGAGAAAAAAATAGGTGAGGTGAGAGAAGATGTAGACTTTAAATGAAAAAAAAAAGGAACTTGGCAAAGCAGTAGACACATGAGGAGGAGCTAAAATGCCACATCTTCCTTAATTCCCAGTTCCTGTCCCTCAGAGACTGTTAAGGACATAATTGTTCTCTCCTCTGTTAAGCCAAGATTTCACCTCATAACACAGAGGCAGATGACTTGCATGTTCTGTTGCCTAATCTAATCTGTGTGACTTCCCTAAATACGGTTTTATTACTTGATTTGATAAATATATTTGCTCAGCATTTGTGACTTTTTTGTATAATAGATATTTGGTGGGAAGCAATCTAAATTGGCAGAGTTTAAGCTGCTACTCTCTTAGTCTAGGCAGAACTACTCTCTCCCTAATCAGATGAGCAAAGGAAAGAGCTATTTATAATGAACTGCTTTTTCTCTCCCCACCCCGAAAAAAAAGAATCATATTACTAGACTGTAAATATCTGATAGGTAATAGATATCATTGTAATCTAATATCATTTTTGAAGAATGGGAGTGAAGGACTGAATTCCTAGTCATGGCCATCTTTATACTTTCCTCTAAGGTGAAATTCTAGCATCCCTGAGATATGGGATAGAGCATTTCAAACATATCCAGATTAGTCTACTCTTGTTATATGTGTGGGGGTCGTTTTCTGAGTCACTGTTACATTATTATTTTAAAAAGCCAAGTGATAAATGATAATAATAATAATAATAATAACTTGGCTTTATATAGCACCTTAGTTTATATATAATCAACTTATATCAAGATTTTTAATAGTTTTACACAGAAGAGAAATAATTGACCACAGTATTAATACATCTTATTACATCATACATATAGGCTTTGTTTAGGTTAAAGTAAGCTCTCTTTAGATATTCTCATTATGTAACCTTTTATTCTAGTGTTTCATCAAAAGAACCATTATGATTGAGTTTATCAGTTGACCAATCATGGAATCAGGTAGTCCTTTTTAAACAAAAAGATAGCAAAGTAATTTAAGGATGAGTGGGAAGAGTGAAAGAAAGATCTGCAAATTTGTACTTCTACTTTTTACCCAGGATTACTTTTACATGTAATTCACAGAAGAAATATTGAAAGCAAGTTTCAGCATGTCCAACAAATTCTAAGTAACAAACTACTTCTTCTGGCTGAGTATTTTTAATCAAAGATTTCCCACTTTGAAATGCACATATTGAAGAAGAGTAAAAGAACACCATGGATAACTAAGTAATTAGAATATACAATCCAGAGTCCCTCAAAAAATATAAATTTATGGATTGTTATTCCCTCAGTTTTAATGTATTATTTCTCTTACAAAATAACTGCATACTGTCTTACATCCACAGATACCGCACTTACAGAAAATTTACTAGTTATTTTTAATCCACTAGTAAGAAAAACTACTCCAAAATTAAGTTTTCCAGGACGTTTGTAGGCCTCATTTTTTTTTTTTTGTTTGTTTCTGGAGGAAAGCAAGGAGAAAAAATGTATGAAGAAAAGGACTCTAATTAATAGACTGTGTAATAAAAGACTCTATAAAAAGCTGGTGTCATGAAAGCATTCACAATGTGAAAGATATTCCATAAATCTATCCTATTTTTTAAAATATTATAAGCAAGAGTTCTCTACTTTGCCCTTCAATCATAGGAACCCAAAAGGCAAAGGATACTGCTAAGCATGTGAATACCAAAGCAGATAGGGCTTTGAGAGATGATGTTTAGGGTCATAATGGAGAAGGCCAAAGGAGTGAAGCCTAAAGGATCTTATATTTTTCTGAAGGGGTACAGAGTGATAATATATAAGTGAAAATTTGAGAAGAGAGAAAGAACTCACAATTAAGAGGATCAGAAATGGTTTTTCATAAGAGACAAAGAAACTAAGCCTTGATGAATGCTAGAAACATTAAGAGGTGGAGATAAAAAAGGGTGACGCCCACACATAAAATACAGTTTGGGCCAAGAAACAGAAGAGAGACCCCCATGACAGTTGTAAGTAAATACTGAAAGGAACAAAATGGATTTTCTATGATTACTATATAATAGCTAGAAAAAAATGAAATAGATTAAAAAATGAAATAAGAGCTTTGGAAAAAAGAAGTGAGAATAAAGAGTGTAGAAGATAAAATGATAAACTTACTAAGTAATCAATGCTCTGAAAATGAAAATAGACCAAACAGAAATCAGTGATTCCATGAGAGAAAAAGAAATATTGGAACAAAATGAAAAAATGAAAAAAAAAGAAAATGTAAAATGTCTAATTTTTTCAAAATAACCTGCCAAACAGTTGGAGAACAGATAGTTTAAGAAAAGTTGGGCTCCATGAAAAGCATGATAAAAAAAAATCTGGACACTATTATTTAACAACTATTCAGATAGATCTATCAGAAAGAGAAAGTAAAGTGAAAATAGAATCTATCAATTACCTACTAAAAAAAGTCCCCCCCAAAAAAAAAAAATCCCAACAATATCACAGCTAAAATTCCTAAATCAAAGAAAAAGGATTGTAAAAATTCAGAAAGAATCAATTCAAGTATCAAGGAACTACAGTCAGGATCACACAAGACTTAGCAACTTCTACTATAAACAAAAGGACATCTTGAAATACAATATAATTAATAAATATTATAGACAATAAAATCCTCAACTTTCTATTTTTTTACATAAAAATTTTCATTCGTAACAATTGATACAATTATGGAAGGCTAATTGTTTCAGTTCACATATGTTCAAGTATACAGAAGTTCTTTACAGAGGTTCTAGTTGTAGAGATACTTAGTGCAGAGCAGGTAACTAAAGAAAATAAACATAGTAATAGTCATCCTGGGACATCGAGAAACTCATTTCTTCTCTCACTGTTCTTTATAGTCTTATAAGGTAATACTCCTGATAATTTTCTATCCTCCTCCACTTGGGAAGAAGATGTGATAGCCAAGACCATCATCAGTATAAAACATAAACTCATTTGCAAACTATTATGAAGTATAGTGGATATTAAAAGAATTATCACCTCATAAAACAGGCAAGAGTGAGGGTAAATCTGCAAAAAAGATTGGTGTGAGATTCAACCAATCCATATCAACCCAAGAGCATTTAGAGATGAAATTAGGACAAGGGCTAATGGACAAAAATGAAACACATTTGACACTTCATCCATAGTGACCTATTTTCATTGTGTATGTCTATGGATCCAACACATTTGAACTACAAAGTCCCTGATGTGCTATATAAAGGAGTTTAAATGGCAATTATAGAAAATGAAACAGAGAAGGGTAATTTTGCTAGGCTAAATAAACACAGAAGATATCTGCATTGTAAATAACCCAATTTTTTAAGTTTTAAAATAATTGAAAAATATTTTCATAAGCATAACTGATTTATGTTTGTTATGTATTTCTATGCTAAGCATCATTGCTATACATGGCTTTATCAAATATCAGATTAAATATACAAACATGGATGTGTGCGTACATATACATACATACATATATATACCATAGCTACAGTGCATGTTTTATGTATTTGGATGTGATCTATGTATTTGGTACTGATGGCAACTCCTTAATGTGACATTATATATTTTCTATTACAGTAAAGTTTATACATTTAGTTTTTGTCATATATGTTACTGCTTATATACTTTGTTGTGTTTATAATATATACTATTTCTAACTGCATTTATATTTCCAATGTAAATTTTATTAGATGTTTCATGTATATAGTACTATATAGGAGATAGCATCTTCATTTATATTGTTTCTGATGGGTATTCATAGATATTCCTGTCTATCTCAGGAAAATTGTAACTGCAAATTCTTTGCCAGGGAAAAGAATTGCCTTGCATACATGGTAGGCCAGGTCTACTTAGGTATACCTTAAGGCCTCACAGAAAATTGATTATTTTGTGTCTCATTTATTGTGTCTCATAATTCTCTAGTTTTTTTTTTTATTTAAAAATTGAGTTTAACTAAAATTTTATTATCTTTAATTTCTTTTGGATAAAAATAATGTTCTTTGAAATTTAGTATTGGGGCAGGTAGGTGGCGCAGTGGATAGAACACCAGCCCTGAAGTCAGAAAGACCTGAGTTCAAATCTACCCTCAGATGCTTAATACTTACTAGCTGTGTAACGGGGGTAAGTCACTTAATCCCAATTGCTTCAGGAAAAAAGAAAAAAAAAGTAAGAAAGAAAGAAAAAAGAAAATAAATTTAGTATTAAATAAATATTTACCTTAAAAAATAAAAATAAAATATTCTGGGTAAGCACCCTAATGGCAAGCATATAGTCTATAAGAAAATATATGATAATTGAGGTTTTTTAATTCACCAAAACAATCAGATTTTGGTACTAGCAGATTTGCCTAATAAAGATAAGAATGTGGATAAGATGGATCAAAAATAAATAAATAACTTAGAACCTTAGTTTCTCCTTTGTTCAAGTTCTAATTCATTTTGCGTGCTAAGCCAGGAAGGAATTTGGTAGTATCTAACATTGTTACCTAATTATCTGTGGTTGAAAGTTTTAGAGGCAGAACTAGATGGCAAAGTGAAGGCAGGGACTCACCTGAATTCTCCCTTAAACCCCTCCAAATACTTGTAAATAATGACTTTAAACAAATTCTAGAGTGGCAGAACCCACAAAAAGATGAAATAAAACTATTTTCCATCCCAAGAGAACCTGAAAGGGCTGTCTCTCCTGGATGAAAATGGAGCACAGTCCAGTGCAAACCATGCTGGCAAAATGTTGGCCCCAGCAAACAAGGAGCAGACCTTGGGAGGCACTGACTCTGCAGCAGCAGCAGCTGCTTCCAGAGCTCTCAGCCCACAGATGATAAGGGATGGAACAACTGGTAGCAAGATTACAGAGGTCTCTTTGCCAACATTGAGACTCTGTTGCTTTGCCATACTCAAATCTAGGTCCTGGGTAGCATTCCCTAGGGCAAGAAGTACTAGTACACTGGAGCTTGTGACCACAGTGGAGCAGAAACCCTCCTCATAGTTCCTGGGCAGAAAAGAGTGCTTGGGGTCACTTACAGACCAGAGGAGCAAACACCTCTCCTTACATCAAACCATGAAAGAAATTGTAAAAAATTGTAGGGATACAGGAGTATCCCTAAAAATAGCTGCACCCTGGAGGCAGAGACCTACCTTAAGTTAAAAGTCATCTAACCAACCAGGAAAATGAGCAATAACAGAAAAAAATTCTGACTACAGGTGACAAGGAAGTTCAAAACAAACACTCAGAAGAAGATAACAAAAGTTTAAATTCCAAAGTCTCCAAGAAAAATTTGAATTAGTCTCAGACCATGCAAAATCGCAAAAAAAAATTTGAAAACCAAGTAAGAGAAATGGAGAAAAATCAGGAAAAGAAATGAGAATGGTGTAAAAAATCTTGAAAAAAATAAGTCAACAAGTTTGGTAAAGACACAAAAAGACAAAAAAATACATAAAAAATACTTAAGAGAATAATATCTTAAGAAACAGACTAGACTAAATGGTAAAAGAGGTACAAAAAGGCAGTGAGAAGAATGTTCTGAAAAAGTAGGATTGGTCAAATGGAAAAAGAGGCACAAAAATTCACCAAAGGGAAAAAAAAAAAACAAAACTCCTTAAAAAGTAGAATTGACCAAATGGAAAATGGGTACAAAAGCTCACTGAAGAAAATAATTCCTTAAATTCTTTAAGCAAACAGAAAATAACGACTTTATGAGAAATCAAGAAACAATAAAGCAAAACCAAAGAATGAAAAAATAGAAGACAATTTGAAATATCTCTTGGGAAAACAACTGGCCTGGAAAATAGATTCAAAAGAAATAATTTCAAAATTATTGGACTATCTGAAAACCATGAACAGAGAAAGAGCCAGACATCATCTTTCAAGAAATTATTAAGGAAAACTGCCCTGTAAAACCAGACAATAAAATAAAAATTGAAAGCATCCACTGATCACCTCATAAAAGAGATCCCAAAATGAAAACTTCCAGGAATATTATAACCAAATTTCAGAACTTCCATATCAAGGAAAAAATATTTCAAGGAGCCAGAAAGAAATATTTCAAGTATTATGGAATTTGAACTTAAATATGCAGGATAACAAAAGATTTAACAGCTTCTACCTTAAAGGATTAGAGGATTTAGAATATGATTTCCAGAAGGCAAAGGAGCTAGGATTACTACCCAGAATCACCTACATAGTAAAACTGAATATAATCCTTCGAGGAGAAAATGGCATTCATTGAAATAAAATTTAAAGCATTCTTAATGAAAACACCAGAACTGCATAGAAAACTTAACTTTCAAATATAATACTCAAGAGAAGCATAAAAAAGTAAACAGAAAAAGGAAATCATAAGGGACACTTAAACTGTTTACATTCCTACATGGGAACTCATAAGAACTTTCTTGTTATTAGGACAGTGTATATAGACAGAGAGCCAGATGTAAATTGAATATGAATGGATAACATTTTTAAAAAATAAAATTAAGGGGTAAAAAAGGAATTTACTGGAAGAAAGAGAAAAACAGAGAAAGAAAAAGCTTTTATAGTGGAAAAGAAGGAGGGAATGTATAGAAGAGTAAGTGAATGTAATGTCATCAAAACTGAAAATAATATACGTGCTCAATTGGATACAGAAATCTATCTTACCCTACAGGAAAATAGGAGGGAAAGGGGATAAGAGGGGGAGGAGTAATAGAAGGGAGGGCAGCTTGAGAAAGTGCATAATCAGAAACAAAACATTTTTGAGAAAGAAAAGGGAAAAAGAAGAGACAATAAAATAGTGGTGGGAAAAATAGGGTTATAGAATGGAGCCAAATATAGTTAGCAACAAAAAACTATCAAACTGTGCATACCCTTTGATCCAGCAGTGTTTCTACTGGGCTTATATCCCAAAGAAATCTTAAAGGAGGGAAAGGGACCTATATGTGCAAGAATGTTTGTGGCAGCCCTCTTTGTAGTGTCCAGAAACTGGAAACTGAGTGGATGCCCATCAACTGGAGAATGGCTGAATAAATTGTGGTATATGAAGGAAAGAGACTATTATTGTTCTATAAGAAATGATCAGCAGAATGATTTCAGAGAGGCCTGGAAAGATTTACATGAACTGAACTAAGTGAAATGAGCAGAACCATTATATATGGCAACAACAAATAAACATAAGATTATGTGATGATCAATTCTGATGGACTTGGATTTTTTCAACAATGAGATGATTGAGGCCAGTTCTGATAATCTTGTGATGAAGAGAGCCATCTATACCCAGAGAAAGGACTGTGGGAACATAGCTTTTCACTCTTTTTCTTGTTTGCTTGCATTTTGTTTTCTTTTTCATTTTTTTATCTTTTTAATCTGATTGTTCTTGTGCAGCAAGATTATTGTATAAATACAGAGTTATACAAAATTACAAATTACAAAATTACAAAAATACAAAATTATTGTATAAATACAGAGTCCTGCAGAGAAGAGCCAAGCACAGACTATAGACCCAACAGCTATCAGAGGAACATGCAACTGAGACTACACACTTAGCAGTCACACAATCTGTATTAAAGTCTACAAGTTCATTTTCTCTATCACTGTTTTTCACTGTTTTATGAGGTCATACTGGGTTGTTTTCGCCAGCAACCAGTGCTGACCAGTGGAAAAACATACCTAGCCCAAGGAGAACATTGAATTGATATCATCTTACCAGAAGATTTTGGAGTTCTGTAGAATCCGGAGTGTGTGTAATTCTTCCACAATGTGCCCAAATCACACATGTTCCCAATGTATGTGCCTTTTATGCATGATATAATTTTAATAAGAAATTATTAATATTAAACTGTTACTGAAAACCATCTTTCTTAATCTTTGCTCCTGACTTGGTTTTTGCACCACTCTATCCCCCACAACACAGAAGAAAGTATACCAAAATGTATGTGCCCAGTAGCATGTTATTTAATTCAATTTCATTTAACATATATTTATTGTGTTGCCTGGTAACTCTGCAAGATATCAGAGATATTAAAACAAAAATGGGGGAAGTCTCTACTTTCACAGATCTTATATTCTACTGCCTTCCACCAAATTATTTATAATTTTATGTTATATATTATAAAATGTTATTTTATAGCGTGAGAAATAGGAACTTTTGTTGTGAATTTTGCTATACGTGTTTTTACTGTAAGCAAAACCTACAAGCAAATATTCAGTATTTCCAGAGGAAAGACTCCTATTCAACAAAAGTTGTCCAGAAAAAATTGGAAAATTATTTCATGGAAGGGAGGTTTAAAACACTTTAGACCTTGTAAAAAACTCCAAAAGCACTTCCTCAATATAAAAAGAAACATCATATATTTAAAAAATAATAATAATAAAGAATAGAACAAAGAAAAATACACAACTAAAGCCAGCAAGAGAATTCTTTATGAAACAAAGATCACAGATTAGAATTGCCTTGAATTACCTCATTGTTGAAAAGAACGACATTCATCACCATTGATCATCCATAATCTTGTCACTATGTACTATGATCTCCAGGTTCTTCTCACTTCACTTAGCATCAGTTCATGTAAGTCTTTCCAGGCTTTTCTTAAATCAGCCTGCTCATCATTTTTTATAGAACAATAATATTCCATTACATTCATATGCATATGTTTTCATTCCCCTATTCAGCTATTCCCCAACTGATGGGTATTTACTCAATTTCCAGTTTGTTGCCACTATAAAAGGGACTGCTTCAAACATTTTTGTACACATAGGTCCTTTTCCCTTTTCTATGATGTTGTAATGCCGGAGAAACTGAGGCAGGAGAGAGATTAGAGAGTTTTCAATATTTTATTAATTGGAGAGAATAATTGACTGGACAGGACTCTCGTCTCAAATTATCCAGTGCTGAATGGGAGAATCTCATTCTCTTAAATACCTTTTCTCTAAACAAAAGAAGGGGTAAGTAGCATGGGAAAACTTCTGTCAGGATAGAGGAGGCCATAAATGCTAAAAACCCAGAAACAGGATGTCTGACAGGAATAAAGATATCAATGAGGTATCTTGGAATATTTTTAGAGGGATATTGTACTAACAATTTATAACCTTAGAGCAAATGGTTCCCAATCTTAATGGACCAGAAAAGGGGGGTTACAACTAAGGGAAATAGTTAGGGAGACTGAGATAAGGGAAACTCGTACAGGGAAACTGAGGTAGAACAGTTCAAAAGAGACTGTGGCACAACAATCTCTTTGGAATACAGCCCCAGTAGAGACATTGCTGAATCAAAAGGTATGCACAGTTTGATAGCCCTTTGTAGCCCAATTGTTCTTGAGAAAAATTGGAAATATGCTATATGTACAGTCATTAGACTATACATACTTTTTGACCCAATAACTAAGAATATACTTCATCGAAGTTAAAAATAGAGGGCTAATATCCACAAACACAAAATTTTTGTGATAAAAAATTAGAAAGTGGGTACTGTGGGTACCTATTATTTGATGAATGGCGAAAAAACTGTGGTAAATACAAATATAGTAGAATATTATTGTGTCATCAATGAGGTTCGGCTCCCCTCGATTCCTGATCAGGGAGCCAAAAATGATGAGGTCCGGCGCAAGGGAAAGAGTTGTGGGAAGGGGAAAGAGTTGTGGGAACCCCTGGTCGGCGCAGATCCTTCATAAATAAATTTACGAACCCAAAAAGTTAAACTGGCAAAAGAAGTTTATTATTAGAACTGAGAAGTCAGTCAGCTTTTGCAGGCTGACTTCGTTAGTGGCAAGGTCCCTACAGAGAAGTAAAGATATAGCAGAGAAATCCTCTAGCAGAGAAAGTTTCTAGCAGAGAAATCCTGACAGAAAAGTGAATAAGGTCCTGTTAGGGAAATAGGTGAGAGAGATAAAGAGGGAATAATGCTGAAAGAAAATGTCTTTTCAGCAGGCTCACATCTATGCCAAGGAGAGAGAGAGTTCCTTGGCATAATTCCTGCTTTAGGTCTTCTGCAAGGAGTTGAGCTGAAGGAAGCTTGTTAAATGGGTGGCTCTTGGTGGAAGCTGGGAACAGTTTGAGCTGGAATCAGAATAGAGAATCTTGGAATTGAATGAGTGTCCCTGGACTAACCTCCAATTCAATAGATTTGGATAGAAATCTCCATCTCCACCTGGGGTTAAGTAGGAGTGGTCCTGGACTCTACTAGTCCCACCCAGATAACAGAAGGAAATCACTTTATCTTGATTCCCTGGGGCAGGTCACTCACAGGAGAGCTTCTCTGAGGGATTTTCCCAAGCTTTCCCCCAGAGTCCATGTGAGAGTTTCGGGGCTCCCCTCTTAATCACCAGAAATAATGAACATGAAAAATCTAGAGAAATTATATGGACAATATATGTCAATTCATTTGGTTAATTATATATATTTGCTATAAAGAAGGCCTTCCATATAGGGGCTGGTAAAAAAGATACTGAGTCATTACAGGGCAACAAACTGAATTATATTTGAATGGTAATGTAATCCCTGTTACCATAAATATATGATGCTTTAGGCAGCTATATGGCCCAGTGAATGGAGCACCAGGTTAGGAGTCAGGAAGACCCAAGTTCAAATTAACCTCAGATTCTTACTGTGTGATCCTGGAAAAATCATCTAGCCTGTTTGCCTCCATTTCCTCTACTGAAAAATGGGGGAAATAATAGTATTTATCTCTAAGGGTTGTTTTGAGGGTTAAATTTAATGAAATTGCATTTGGAAAGTGCTTAGCATATAATAGGTGCTATATTGAGGGAACTGAGAATTCTCACACTACTTTATGAAGATAATTGGGAGAAAGTTGCTGAAAAGAGTAGAACTCAAATGGCAGAGATAGTTAAGGTTTATTCTATATCTGGAGGCCATGTGGAAGATTCAAAGTCTAGCACCAAAGTAAGTCTCTATATCAGTTCTGGAGATGAAGCAACTTTCGATACCTGAGTAAATTTCTCCAAATTTTTGCCTTTTTCATGAAAGAAAAGGCCCTACCTCAGAAAATCTAATTTCTGCTATAGTAGTGCTCAACATAGGCTTTATATCACCATCAACTTTTTCTTGAAAACAAGCTATGTGCAATAGAAGTTTAAGTTTCTTATATAATTTTCTTATTCTTTATATATTGAAATGTTCATGTGTTTTAAGTGTTAAGTTCATAAAAGAGAATTTTTAAAAATAAATTGTTCTTGTTTATCCTTCATTTTCAAAAAGGATAGTGACATTGTGGGATGATGTCTTGACTTGGAACATGAATTGCATTTAAGTAAGAAAAAGAAAATCTCACCATCTACAAGGAAACCTTTTATTTGGACACTACACAGACTATTTTTTTCCACAAGTCATAGTATTGAAATTGTTTCCCAAGGGGACCAAAAAAAATGAACTCATTCATCCTGAAAAGAAGGATTGAAATACACAGTTATGTAACACATTCTCAATTGCTAGCTTCATGAACAAATTACAACTAGGGCATCATTTGGTACTTGGCATTTTTTTCTAGTATTCCTTTTTTTATTTAGTCTAAGTTGTTATATGCAGTTTCTGGGAGACTGGAGATTGACTATGAAATCAACTAGTCCCACAAATGCACAAATACATATTCTTATAGTAAAATCATAAAATATTAGAGATAAAAAAATCATAGAAATCATCCATTCCAATTCCCTTAATTTTATTGATGGGCAAATTTAGCTGCAGGGAAATCAACTATTTGGCTGAGAAGCAAGCATAATATCGTGTAGAGTGTGCTGGAGAGTGCTGGATTTGGAGTCCGTGGATATAGTTGTGTGAATCTTTCCTTAGATATTAGCACTGTGATTATGGATAAGGCAGTTAACATATTAGAGTCTCAGTTTCCTCATCTATAAAGTAGATCTTAAAAAACAATCTATAAAATATAGTCTGAAAAACAGATAAAAATCTTTCCACTATGAAAGCTTGCTTTGAGAAAACTGCTTTGTAAATCTGAGAGTGCTCAGTTTCAGTTCTTTGGAGTCAAAAGATCTGGATTATGCTGACTCTGCTTACAACATATGTGACTTTGGGCAACTCAAATAATTTTTGGAATTCTCAGTATTTCCATACATAAGCAAAAGAATTGGACTATCTTCCATTTTAATATTCTGAGTTTCTGAAATGACTACAGAGTTAAAAAAAAAAAATGACTACAGAGGAATTTATATTAAATTACTTTCCCACTAGTCTACTGTTGTTTCCAATGCAACATGCTCCATTATTTCTCATTATCAATACTGTTAGTATAGAATGCATTAATAAAATTCATCAAAGGTGTGAATAACAAAATCATTGAGAATTTTGCAAATTTTTTTTTAATGAAATTGCATTTGGAATTTTTTCTTCCTATTCTTGTCAGCCTGTGGATAAAAAATATTTCCATAGAAAAATATAATCTGCTCATACTAATAATTTATTAAATTGATTGCCTATTTCTCTGCTTTATAATTTTATAATAACATTATAACAACAATAATTTATTATTCTATATATTATATTATGATCATGAATAATCATAATCATTTCATCCAATTCTATTATCCTAAATTGTACATTGTATGATCGGTACATGTATATAAGCACACAAAGTCTACCAAGAAATTTTCTCTTCATATTCTTTCTAACTAGTATTGCTTGCCTCCCACTTTCACCCACTTTTATATTTGTTCTTCATTGTTTCTTTTTTAGCCTCTAACTTTGCCTTAGGCACTCACAGGTACTGCTTTACCCTGCTACTGGCAGAGAGGACTAAAAAAGATTTCTGATCTCAGAGCTGATATATAAGTAGAGTTCATAATAATTATTTATGACTAGGATCAGTCCAATATAAGGCCAAATTATTTCCAAAAGACAAATTTAAGGGCAGGTTGAGTCATTCATGCACTGAAAATATTCAACAAAGATTCATTCAATGGTTACTATCTCTGATGAAATGCAATAGTTGCTTCAGGATATACAAAGATAGACATACTAGCCACATTCTCAAAATGTTCCTTATAAGTAGACATGATTTATTTTTTAAAAAATGTACATGGATTTTAAAAGTTAAAATAAGGATATTTTAAGTACAAACAAAAGACATAAGATCTGATAAGAGATTTAGTTGGGAGAATCATAGTAAAATAATAGTCTAGGATTTTGAAATCATAGTATAATATTCTCACAGGCAAATCTGAGAAGTAGAGTCATTTTGAATGTAAGAAGTCTAGGAATTAAGATGTGGAAGCAGAAAATTGTTGATACAGTTAGAAAAAAGGCAAATAGTCCAGTATGGATGGAACACAGCTTAAGTGAAAGGAAATAATACAAGATAATCCTGGAAAGGTAGATTGGAGCTGAATTAGGGAAAAACTTAAATATCAAGATAAGCATTTTTGGGCTTCATTTAGCAAACAAAGGGAAATCACGTAAAGATTTTGATCAATTAAATATTTTGATCATCACTAAGCATTAAAAAGATTAATCTGGCATGAAGGATAAATTGTGGAGATACCAGGAGCAGATTAATGCTATGAGAGAGAGTGAGATCCTAAAAAGTCAGTAGTAGCAATGGAAATAGTAGAAAGAATTGATTGGTTTGTATAACTGGTGCTAGAGAAAGGAAGAAGCCAAAAATGACAGCTACTAACCTGGAAAACCAAAAGACAACTAGTACAATTATTAAGAGAGAAGGAAGTCAGGAAGAAGACTGGGTCTCCAAAGCAAAATTATCAGTTCACTTTTAAATAGGTTGAATTTAAAGTTCTCATGGAATATTCAGGAGGAAATGTCTATCAACATGTAAGTTTGAATCTGGAGACAGAGATTTAAGAGTTATATCATTAATGTAATAATACCATAGGAGTAGATATGGGATCTTACATGTTCTCTCTCTAAGTTCTGAAATCACTTTTTCTAAAGTCTATTGACATTCCATCTCCAGATCATTGGCTTTTTTCAGTAGCTCTCTTCTACACCTAGAATTCTCCTCACCTCTGCTTTCTGGCTTCCTTCAAATTTCAGCTAAAATCCCATTTTCTACAAGAAGCCTTTCTTGACCCCCCTTCAGTACTACTGCTTACCCTCTATTATTGCAAACTTATCCTGTATATATGGTTATACATTTCATTACACGTGGTTTTCATGTTGTCTGTCCCATTTAATTCTGAAGTCCTTGAGAACAGGGCACTAGGTTTGGTCTTTTTGTTGTTTTTGTGTGTTTGTTTGTTTGGTCCAGTACTTAATAAATGCTTGTTGAGGGACTGATATTCCTTTCCTAATCTATCAGGAACTTTAAGATAGAATAGTACCTGAATGATCCGATATCAAATAAGCAGAGTGCTTGGTTCCCAAAGCAAAAGTAGGAGAAAGGAAGAGTAGATAGAAAAGGAAGAGAGATATGGTGCAATGTCAAAATCTGCAGAGATTTCCAAGTGAAGTTGAATACTGAGAAAGATCAATAAAATTGAGAAACAGAAAGCAACCTTTAAGAGAACTCTTTTGGGTGAATGTTGAAAAAATGAAGTTACAAGAAGTAAGTGGTTTGAGAAATGGAAACAGAAAGTATAGTTACTCTTTAATAGCCTGAGGCAGAAAGTACATGTGTGATATTTTGAGGGAGTAATAAATTAAAGAGAAAGTGCTTTTTTTTAAGGACAAAGGAGATCTGTGCATGCTTCTAGGATGAAGAAAGAGAAATTGAAAATACAAAAGGGAGAAAGAATGGCTGATGGAGACTCCACTCTTTTTGTCACTTGAAGGATAAGATCTTAGTATATAGAAAGCAACCTTCATTTTCTTGGACTACTCCTAGGTTCTCCTTCATCACCCTGACAGTGATGGCACTGCAATCCACTTTGGAGAAATTGTGCTATTTTCAGGACTAGGCACTTAGTTTTAACCATTAATATGACTATTCTGTGTGAGTGTGTGTGTGTGTGTGTGTGTGTGTGTATAAAAGTAGAGACGATCTTTACCCCAATTGAAATAAGTAACAAGATGTTATTCTTGACATCTATAGCAGGAGAAAATGCATATCAATTAATCAGTGAGTCAACAAGCATGTATGTATTAAATGCCTATTATGTACCGAGCACTATATTAAGAACTGAGATTACAAAGAAAGGGGAAAAAACAATCCCTGATCTCAAAGACTTCACTACTGGGGATGGGGAGAGGGCAGATGGGCAATATGCAAAAAAGTATATGTGTGTATATGCCAAATTGGAGTGAGCAACACTTCACTGAGCAACAGTGAAGGCACACAAGTAGGTAAACCAAGATATACACATACACACATACACACACACACACACACACACACACACATACAGAGAGAGAGAGAGAGAGAGAGAGAGAGAATAAATCGGGTACTCCACAGAATGAAGGCATTAATATGAAGGGAGAGAGGGAGAGTCTTCCTGCAGAAAGCAGGATTTGAGCTAGGACTTAAAGAAAACCAGGAAGAACAAGAAAATAAGGAGAAAATTCCAGACATGGAATCCAAAATGTACAAGTTGGGAGATGTAATATTTTATGTGCTTTACAAAAAAATAAAGACTAATGTCACTGGATTGAAGCATATATGAGGAAAAGTAAAAAGTAAGAAAAAAAAAAAAGGGGGAATTTTTAAATTTTGTTTACACATTAGATTCTGAAGGTGATTAAGGAACCAATGAAGTTGACTAAATAGGGAAGTCATTTGAGGAGACCTGCATTTTAAGAAATTCAGCTTTAGGACTGCTGAGTGTAAAACAGACTGGAAATAGGAAAGATTGAGATCATAACATCAGCTAGCAGGCTAGTGCAATAATCCAAGGCTGAGGTGATGAGACCAAGATAGTGGCTGAGTCAGTGGAGATAAGAGAGATGTCACAAAAGTAGAACTGATATATAGACAATCATAGATACTTTGATATGGCAGGGTTAGGGATGAGAAAGGATGAGGAATTAAGGATGACATCTAAATTGTGAGCCTGGGGTCAGTCAGTCAATAAGTAGTTATTAAGCACCTATGTGCTTAATGTGAAAAGTGCTAGAGATTCAAAAATGAAAAAGAAAGATAGTCCCTGACCCAAAGTCACTTATAATTTGGTGGAGGAAGACAACACAGAAAACTGAAACATAGGGATGAGGAGGAGAAATTACCCTACAATCTACTGTGACAAGTTTCTTACAATGTGTTTATGATTTCCAATGGAAGCCCTATCTCTAGCCCCCATCTTTCAGTTCACACTACAGCAGGATGTGTCTGCTTTCTACTCAGTTGTTCTCATTCTTACCACTCTAATGTTACTGTTAACCACAGCACAAGAATTAACAGATATTAGTTTTGTTTCTATAAAGGGGAATAAATGAAAGAACTAAAAACAAAGGGAGAAATAGAATTCATGGATATACACAATGTTGAGCACTAATTTCAGCAGAAATAGCTTTTTCCTAATATAGGCTCTTTTTCCTCAAGGGAAAGGCAAAAATTAGTGAAATTACTCAGCTAATGAGAGTTACTTCCTTCCTAGATTCAGTTTAGAGACTAGTTAAGTGTGTTAGACCCAGGAATATCCACAGGACCCTCAGATAGAGGATAAACTCTAAACTCTCACTCCCAATTTAGCTTAACTCTTTCCAGCATTTTTTGCCTATCTTCACAAAGTATTCCAAAATTTCCCAGTTCCAAAATGTCACTAGTGGATGAATTCTTGGGGTAGCATCTGCTAGAGCATCATATCTCCATGGCAACATGGATAACATTATCATTTGAACATAATTCAGCATACTGTTCTATCCTCTCTTTCGTTCTTTTACTTACTGTATTCTGTACCTTGCTCAAAAGGAACGTGAATAAACAGGGACATGGAATAATAATATACCTGAAGATGATATTAAACTATATGTAAATACATGAATTTGAGTGGGGAAATATACTAGGGACAATAGGATAAGGACAAAAGGAGGAAGGAACATAGGTGATCTACTGATAGGTCATATACTATTAGTCCCTAATCCAGTTTAAAAAATGAATGAAAACTTGCTACTGTCAATTGCAGAGCCAATAAGAAATTCTAACATAGCTGTGAAGGGACAATTCTGTTCCCATGTCATCTGAAGTAGGTTAGTACTGTTACATAGAAATAGCACTAGTGCTGGAGTCAGAGGATGTGGGTTCAAATCCTAATTCTGAGATTAATGATCCATATGACCTTGGGCCATCAATGAAGATTCATTAAGCATTTGCTGTGAGAAGTTTTAGGAATACAAAAATGAAACCATTCTTTCCCTCAAGGAGATTACATATTCTATGAGGGATAAAATTTATACACATATACATACATACATATATACATACATACATAATATACACAAAATGAAAATGATAGTTTGGGATAGGAAGGTTCTGGCAGTTGAAGTTTTATAAAGAAGATAGTCCTAAAGCTAAATTTTAAGAGTTTAGCCTCCCTGTATCTCAGTTTTGTCATGTGTAAAATGGGATACTTAAACTATTAACCTTTAACATTCATTCCAGATCTGGATCTGGATCTTGCTAAGAGGATAAATTTTTTCCTATATTTCCTATATTATAGGGGATTATGCTCAGCTGACATGATGTATTCAAGGGATTTCATTAGCCAAGCACACTGCCTATGCTCAAAAGAGCTGGACTTGGCCCATTCCCCATTAAACTCATTTTACTAATCATTTTTCAGAAAGTGGTGGAAATGATAGAGGAACTCTTGCTCTCAATTTGATTTTGATTTATCAATCAAGAATAACTGTTCAGTGAACTTGAACTGCAAGACCATCATCATAGCAGATTCACCAAGTAATTGGCAATGTTAATATTTATACAGGAAAAAAAGAAGATTCAGACAAAACAAAGTTATCTTCAAATATTTAAAGAATTATTATGTGCAAGAAGAGTTAGCTTTTGTTTTGCTTAGCTCCTGGTGTAGGGAGGAGGACAAATAAAGGAAGATTAGAAACTTTGGCTCAGTGGGAGGAAAGGCTTTCTAACAATGAGATCATCAAGAGATAAAGTTGTACATTACTCAATAATGAAGGTCTTCAAGTGAAGAATGGATAATCACATGTCAGGGATGATGTGAATAGGATTCAAAATTTGGGTGAGGACTGTACTAAATTACCTCTAAGGTCCCTTCCAATTCTGTGATTCTATGATTCTTTTTCCACCTTTCCTCATTTTTCTACCTCTACTTCTCTACCAAAAAAAAAAAAAAAAAAAACTCAATGCTAAAATAAGCAATTATCTATTAAATGAGCTGTATGCACATGAAGTACTTTCCATCAGCAATCACAGGTGGCAGCCTAAATTCTGCCAGATTTCTGGCTAAGCATGTTGTTGGGCCACAAGGATTAAGTGGGGGATGTAGGTGGTACCATATAAGCCCTCCCACTTGAAATGTTCCACATTTCAATCCTTGTGACAAGGAAATATTTAATGAAGGGGAGTGCATCACAACCAGCTTTATTTTCTTTGCTAATGATGCTCAAAACCACCCACAACCCAAGTTCAAAGAGCAGACTCCTAAATGAAATCTAACACTGTAAGAAAATATTGCTTAAAGGACTCCTTGATGCTTATCCCCAAGAATTTTTCACCAGCTTGTTAACTCTCTTTTCAGTATAGCCTTTTTTGCTCTATGCAGGAGCAATGTTGTGCTTTGCTTAAAATCATCAGAAGTACTGACAGAATTACATTACCCATGACACACAGCTAAAATTTGTCCTGGAAATGTTCAATCAAGTCAGAGACTGCCTAGACAAAGTGACTTGAGAAATTACCTAAGTAATTATAGCAGTATATTTAGTTAATTCAGGGTAAAAAAAAATCTCCCAAATTTTCTCCCCAATAAGACTATAAGTATATTATTATCCTCACAGATGCCATGTTGTCTGTGTAGACTTTTAGTATGTACGTATGTATAAATTTTTTAAAAAGGCAGCAACACTTATGAACCAGATAGATTGAACCAAAATCTTTTATTTTTATTCTTTGATTATTATTATAAATAAATATATACTTCCCCTAAATAGGGAGTAGGTTTTTGGACCTAATTCCCAGATAAGAATCCTTTTTACCAATGCAAGTTAGCATCTTCTTTGCAACTTGTAGACTTAGAGATAATCTAGAACACTGAGACATCAAGTGATGACTTTCCCAAGATTACACTGTGCTTCAAGTTACATTCTTCCCATATTATTCTGTTTTTTTCTGCATAATATTAATTTAAGAATATTTTTAAAGATGACAACAGGATTTGATTTTAAGAAATATATATGATAATTGTGAGCTTCTTGAAGCCAAATCTAAGTGGAACAAGATAAAGTATTGAGCTGGCTAAAAATAAAAAATCAAATAAAACAAGAAATACTTATAAAAAGAAAGTATTTTCAGTGTTCTATTCTATGTCAAATATCTGGATAATTCAGTTTTTAAATTTAATTTTATCTAAATTATTCAGTTACTATAATTCAGACCAAAAGAGGATCACAAAGGATGAATTAGGTGAATACCTTTGACCCTATGTTTTATTTGTACAATTAATAATTAGATATTTACTCCGCAAGAAAAGACTTTTTTGTAAGGATACTTGTTAAGGGTTTACACTACTCATTGAAACTTTAATCAGGGAAATTCATGTGGACCAGCTTATGACCACTAATAGTGTGGTCACTATTATAGGAACAAAAATAGCTCCCTAAGGAAACAACTTTAAATATACATAAGGTTTCAAATTTGTGAATAAATTTCTATAGCACTATACAGCAAAATTAGTCAGCACATGCACATGGATCTCAATCTATTAGTGATCCATAACTAGATAAGAACTCTTCTAATCATTATGGGAAATCTGATTAGAAGGAGAGAAGAAACAAGTATTTATTAAATGTTATGCTACATTCTCTTCAAATATTATCTTATTTGATCTTTACAGCAACACTGTGAGGTAGGTGCTATCATTATACCTAAATAACAATTAAAGTAACCAAAATAATCAGAAGTTAAATGACTTGCCCAAATACCTAAGGCCAAATCTGAATTCAGATCCTTCTGACTTCAGGCCCAGCACACTCTGCCCTGCCCGCCGGGCTGCAGGGGAGTAATGGTTGGAATGGTAGGCACAGTACTTAGGAGGAATTTACCAGACTCTAAAGCTTTAGTAACAATTTCAAATTGAAATGGATCCCTGCTGGTATATAGTGACTTAGATAACTACAAATAAACATTGCCTATGTTATGTGGTATTTTTATTTATTCTGTTAAATATTTTCCAATTCCACTTTAATCTAGTTCGAGCCATACTCACACTCCAAAGTTTAGCACATGAATGGCAAGCTTGAAACTTCTACTCTAAAAGAAATGTAACGCAAATTCAATTTCATTCATTTCATAGAAAATATCATAGCATCGATAAATAGAAATGGAATGTTTTATGATTTTAAGGGCAAAGACTGTCCTACACACCAAAATAAAGTCAAAATGGATACATGATTTGGCTATAAAGGATGTTATCATAAACAGATTAGGAGAACAAAGGATAATTTATCTATCAGATCTTTGGAGAAAAGAAGAATTTATGATCAAATAAGAACTAGAGAACATTGTGGAAAGCAAAATGGACAACTTTGGTTATATTAAATGAAAAATGTTTTGGACAAATAAAACCAACAGAAACAAGATTAAAAGGGAAGTACAAAGCTGGGAGAAAATCTTTACAGCTAGTGTTTCTAATCATTTCTAAAATATATAAAGAACTATATCAAATTTATGAGAACATAATTCATTCCCCAATTGATAAATGGTGGTCAAAAGACTATGAACAGACAATTTCAGATGAAGAAATTAAACCCATCTGTAGTTATATCAAAAATTGCTCTAAATCACTATTGATTAGAGAAATGCAAATTAAAATAATTCTAAGGTACCACCTCACATCTCTAAGATTGGCTAAAATGACAGGAAAAGATAATGATAAATATTGGAGGAGATGTGGAAAAACTGGGACATTAATGCATTGTTGGTGGAGTTGTGAAATCTAACCATTTTGGAGAATAATCTGTAACTATGCCCGAAAGGCCATAAACTGTGCATGCCCTTGATCCAGCAATGCCATTACTGGGTCTATATCCCAAGGAAGTCATAAAGGAGGGAAAAGAACCCATGTCTGCAAAAATCTTTGTAGCAATTCTTTTTATGATAGCAAAGAATTGGAAAAGGAGTGGATGCTCATCAATTGAAAAATGGCTGAATAAATTGTGGTGTATGAAGGTATTATTGTTCTATAAAAAATGATGAACAAGCTGCCTTTAGAAACCCCTGCAAAGATTTACATGAACTGATGTTGATCATTATACACAATAACAGCAAGAATGTGTCATGAACAACTATGAAAGACTTGGTTCTCAGTGGTTCAGTGATCCAAAGCAATCACAATAGACTTTGTGCAGAAAATGTCATATGCATCCAGAAAATGAATTAAGGAGATTGAATGTAAATCAACACATGCTATGTTCCCCTTCTTTTTTTTTGTTGTTTTTTTTTTTCTTTCCCATGTTTTTTCCCTTTTGCTCTGATTTTTCTCTCCCAACATTATTCATAAAGCAATGTGTATTAAAAATAAATAAACTTACTATAATAAAAAAAAAAACTGTCCTAATGAGAAAAGATGAGAAAAGTGTTTCCTTCTCCCTTCATTGCAGAGGTGAGGGATATGGCATACCCCATAGATTATCAGAAACAGTCAATATTTTGTTACATTGTTGCTTTGGGGGTTGCTTATTTTTTATTTTTACTCTATATTTTTTCCATCTTTCTTGCAAAAGATTGCTCACAGGGTAGAGGTAAATGACATGGTAAATGACATGATAAAAAAGGCATTCATCTTAAATGATTTTTTTAATCCTGAAAATATGGCATTGCTTTGTATTTGAAAAAGATCAATAAGAGATCAATGCAGAGCAAGAAATCTCCTTGTAGAGAGAAAAAACCATTTTGCTAAATCTCTGAGAAAAAGACAAATCACTCCTCAGGAGAAAAATTCTAATAAACATTTTTCCTTAGGATAATATTTTTCCTCCCCATAATACAATGACTGTATAGGTTCAGATTCAATCTTTTCAAAACAGTTGAAGCCTTGAGGCTCTAAATTGAAAGACCCATAGCAGAACTTAATCCTTTAAGTTCAAGAACTCTAGCTAAAACTGGAAACAAAGAAGAGCCATGAACTTTAAAAAAAGCCAGACCTACAGTGTCCAATTGCAAACAGTAGAGAAACCTGCAGGAACATATTATCAATGGAAGAAAGGCCTAGCAGAGGCTACATGTCCAAGAGGGACAATGTCAAACACTTTTGTGTATCCAGCTAGCAAACATTGGGCCACATGAGACCAAAAGTGATTAAGTCAAGTGGAAAAAACAAAAAACAAAAATGGCTCTGCAACATGAGAGACATACATTGCACCTTCAGGGTGAGTTCTAGCTAAAACATGTTTCCTATGTTGCATAGTTCTAAAGTGTCAGAACAAGGCTTTGAACTCAGGTCTTCTTATTCTAGGTCTGGTGTTCTTTCCCTCTCAATAAAAAAGTTGAATATTTGGTGGTCTGACTATTTTTTACTTGCCTTTCTAGGAGAAGTATAAAAATGCCAGTAGTATAGATAACACTGTCATATCTAATAGTTATTACTTTGATTGCAAGCGGACCATGCTTTTGAAAACTAAATAGGCATGACTGATACTGTGGGTAATACACTGATAGTAACTCATACTAATCATTAATAATGCACTAATTTTCATAAAAACCTTTCACTAATAGCGTAAGGAAATTTAATAATTTACATCATCTAGATTTCACTATTTGTTTGGGGAAAATAGCTTTCAAAAGCCTATTTGTGGTTTGTTGATTTTTAAAAATCTCTTGACTATACTAACTGCTAACTTAAAAAAGACATATAGCTTTGGAGACTTTTTTTATCCTGTCAGAGTTTAATAATTTCATAAAAATGACATAGCCTAAACAGCCCAAACTAAAAATTAAAGATAATTTATGCAACAGATTGATCTGCTGCTGCAAAAACTATTGGCCATAAAATATAAATGTTTTCATCTTATAGGCAGAAATCATTTCAGGACAAACATCATATTTTATTCTTTAAAAAATACATTATCAATCCTATTTTCCATTTTTCTTTCTGAGCATGAAGTATTCAATTTTTTCATAAGAGGAAGAGTGTTTTATCTTTTCCCCCAGGTTGTGTAACTCATTTAATTCATGTTCTATGATGGCAGAATTAAAAAATGCAATGTCTGAGAATTCTTTCATTAATACTGAAGATTTTTTAAAAACTCAGGAGATGGTCTGAAGTAACAGATAAAGGTTTGGCGTTAATAGTCAGGGTTTAAGTTCTGTCTCTGATACTTGCATGATGTGTTTATGTGTGCACAATATTTAATGTCTCAGAGTCCCAGAAAACTCTATTATGATTTTTGGATGATTGGAGATGGTAGTAGATAGTAGAAGATAGTGGCTTTTCTAAGCTAAGGTCCTTTAACAGTCTCAGTTTGACTGAGGCAATGCCTTTCAAGGTCCCTTACCCTTTCCTCCCACCCAGGCTCTCAGAGCTTCAGTGGTGGGATCCACCCATTGAGGAAAGCTGGGGAATGACTTTTTGGCCCTCTCTAAGAAAAAGTTAAGAGAGATTCTGAGAAAAAGAGTAAGAGAGAACCCAAAAAGAAAGGCAGAAAAGAACAACTTCAAAAGGTAGTTTTTGGTGGGCCTGTGCTTCTTCCAAAAAAGAAAAAATTCTTCTTCCTCTGTATAATAATAAATTTTAGACAAGTTACATATGAGCTCTCCATCTAAATCAGTGGAGAGGGCTTCTATGCTGAGAAGCCTTGTATATTCATGAAATCAGTCTTAATGGAACAAGGAAAAAAATCATTTTAGAGAAAAGATTTTTCCTAAAATTACATTGAACTGTGTCTCCAGAACTAAATTTAATATAATCCATTACATTATTTTCCTTTAAATAAAAAGATGGAAATGTTTGATTTGCTTATTGTCCTTTTTGAAACCCACCAATAACATCGTTTCGGAAAATTCCCAAAGGACACTCCCTCATAAATAAACAAGCCTGCAGATATGCAAATGTTCTCAGGATTGTTCCCTTCATATATAGCATGAATGTTTCTGTCTATGGCTTGATGAAAAGCAAAGCATTTATAGGGTTCTCTCTCTCATGTCCTTTGCCAAGGGAGACTTTAATTCTTTCCAGAAGGGGAAGCAAGAGGTTAAGCCAGAAGCCACTCTATGGTCCTCAGAAAGAGGTGAGCTAGAATTATATCTTTCTGCTCCCTTAATATTTGTTAGTCCTGGGATGTATTTTTCAAGTTCAAGCCGACTTTTGATTGCAGTTAATTAAGTGAGGGGAAAAAAAGATCTATATCCAAGACCTTACCCTTTTCCTAAAAAGTACTAGTTCAACAATGAATGTACATAAAATTTAGCCAAGAAACCCATTTATCCAAATTGATAGCAAAATAGAATTCAAAGGAAGTATACATAGGAAAATACATACCAGACAATATAAAATGAAGGCTCTTTCCAAATGGAACAAGAAAACTCAGCTCTACCAAGAAAGTATCCTAGATATCACCTACGGAGGATTTCACCAAAGTTTCTAGTGTAGAAAGCTAGAGAGAGACATGATGGAGACTGCTAGGTCCTCTCATGTCAGATTGTTCCTAGGCTTTTCCTGTGACAGTCCAAAGTGGGGTTAACATAGTTGGATCTCTTGTGAAGCTGGAAGTGAGAAGTGCCTAAGTTTAAAAAAACTCAGTAACTCAAAGAAAACTCAAAGAGGGAAGAACCAAAATAGTGAACTAGAGGAAGCAATCAAGTCTCCCAACATTCCCTTCCAAATAACTTTAAAATAACAAGTCAAATTATAGAAATATGTTTTATGTGATTGTACATAGATATCCTAAAATTCTTGTCCTTTTTAGGAGGAGGGAAAGGAAAAAAAGGGAGAAAATTTGAAACTCAAAAAATTTTTTTGAAATTAATGTTAAAAACTGTCTCATATGTAATTAGAAAAAATAAAACTATCAAAAATAATTTTTAAAATAACAAGTCAAGTCAAATTCTGGAGCAATAGAGCCAATAAAAGGTCAGGATGAAATATTTTTCCAATCCAAGACAACTTAGGAGTTCTGGGGGAAAAAATCTGTGATATTGGGGTGGGAGCTGGTGATCATCCACATGGTGGCAACAACAGCTGTGGACCTTTGGAAGTGACAAGACTAGTAGCTACATCATTGGGAGCTCTCAAGCCAGAGATAGTAAGGGAATCTGGTAACTGGTCAGAAAGAGATTACAGGGGACCTCTATACTATCGCTGGGCAAAAACCAGGGTACTATCTGGCAACTTCATCACCCAAACTCACTTCTGTATCACAGTTCCTAAGCAGAAAGGAGTATTTTTATTCCCAAGGGAGCAGGGTCCCTGAGGTACAATATTACTTAGATTCCTTAGAGAGCAAGCTCCCTGAGAAGCAGTACTATCATAGTTGAAAGGGATCTGGTCCCTACCCTGAACACAGACTAGGAAAGCAGTGACCACACTTCTCCTCAGATCACAACACTTTGGAAGCACCAAAAACATCTAAACTCCCAGAACTAAAAGTGAAAATAAAAAGTAGGAAAACACCTACAAACAAAACATTGCATCCCATTCCCAACCCTGGAATAAACCCTAATTTTAACATAAAGTTAAAAGTAAAAAAAAAAAAAAAAAAAAAAAAAAAAAAAAAAAAAAAAGGCTGAAAATAAGGAAACAATTTTTAAAATGTCATCATAAAAATATATTGTGTTGAAGAAGATCAAGAAACAAATTCAGAAGATAACAATGCAAAAATATCTACAAAACCTCTATGGAAAAAAAAAAGTTAATTTGGATACAAGCCCAACAAGAATTCATAGAAGAGCTTTAAAAAAGAAAAAAGATTTTAAAGATCAAATAAAAGTGGTAGAGAGAAAATTGGGAAAAGAAATGAAAGTAATGCAAGGAAACTATGAAAAGAATTAACAGCTTGGTTAAAAAAAAAGAAACAAAGAAACAAAGAAAGAAAAGAAAAGAAAAGAAGAGAAAAAAGGAAAGAAAAAAGAGAAGAGAAGAAAAGAAAAAAAAGAGGAGAAGAAAAGAAAAGAGAAAAGATACCAAGAAACTGAGAGGGAAATAATAACCTTAAAAACTGAATTGACTAAATAGAAAAAGAGGTACAAAATTTCACTGAAGAAAATAATTATTTAAAAATTAGAATTGAGCAAGTGGAAGCTACTTATTCCATGAGACGTCAAGAAACAATAAAAATAAAGTCAAGAGAATGAAAAAATAAAAGAAATTGTGGGATATCACATTAGAAAAAACAGGCATGGAAAATGGAATTAGAAGAGAGTGTTACAATTTATTAAACTGTCTGAAAGCCATGATCAAAAAAAGAGCCTAGATATCACATATTAAGAAAAAAAATATGGGGGTGGACTACAGGAAGTAGTTCAGAAAAATGCAAGTATTGCAGATTTTCCCCACAAACAAAATAAAATTGCTCGCAGAGTGAATGCAGACAGGTGAAAAACAAAGAAGACTTGGAGCAAAACAAAAGTCCTCTTGGGACAGTAGAAGCTGTAAAGATACACCCCAGGTCTGAAGAAATGTAAACACCTCCAAGCTGGCTCTACTAACACAGCAAATGGGAAGTCCTGGGGCTAGCTGGGTTTGTAGGAGCCACAGTGGAAACCCCAAAAACTTTCACATCCCCTTTACCTGAGTCAGGAATCTGAGTCTAGGAAGACTGAGGGAACCTCTTCTGACAAAGAATGCCAGACCCAGCTGTGCTGCTGAGATGTAGCCCTGGACAAGAAGGAACCAGCACAGGTTCAGTGAATGTAAAGGCAGTGGGGCAGGGATGGCACTAGCTGTAGACATTCTTGGAGGAGGATGGAATTCTTGATTTTGGGAAAAGGTAAAAATAGTTATTATGCTACATAAATGAGGTGTGATAGCAAGACCCAATATAGAGGAATTAGCTAGGGGAGGAGAACTGGTAGTTCCGAAAATCTACTCACAACAAGAATAGGAGTGAACAATACACAAATATACCAAGAAGGGTATAGCACCCTCCAAAACTTATAAAGAAATAATGTGGGAGGGAATAGGATGAGGTGGGTTATAGAAGGGTGTTTAGATTAACAAAAGTGGAACAAGGTCTATAGATTAATAGGAATGGGATAAAGAGGTAGGATAAAGATGGGAAGAGGAGATAAAGGAGGGATCCATTGGGATAGGGGAGCAAGACAGTGGGGAGGTTAAATAATAGCAAAGCAAGTTAATAAGTAAAAGTAAAGTAGAAGAATTAGCAGAGATAGGGAATGAGAGATACACAAACAAAATAACAATGTTCAGGAGTATAATTTATTTTTTTAAAGAGGGTAGTAATCATTAATCTTAGGCAAAGTAAAACTTTATAAAGAATCAAACACAAGAAAAATCTATATTAAATGCCAGTCATATTAATATTGTTTTAGATGTATGTGTATGTATGTATATATGTGCATATGTATATGTGTGTATTTATGTATGTTGATATATGTGTGTGTATATGTGTGCCATACATATATGTGTATGTTATACATATATGTGTGTGTATACATAAATATGTCCATTCTTAAATGCAGCCTACTTGAAGTAGATGGGGGCAAGGAGGAAAGGAGGAAAAAGAATAAAGTAATAAGCAACCTACCTAGCAAAACTGAGTGTAATCCTTCAAGGTAAAAAAGTAGATATTTAATGAGATAGATGACTTTCAAGCATTCCTAATGAAAACATATTAGAAAACAATTAAAAATTCTGACTTTCAAGAAAAAGAACAAATCAAAAATCCCCAATTAAATAGAAAAATGGAAATCCTGAAAGTAAGAGGAAAGATTTATAAAATAGAAAGCAAAAGAACCATTGAATTAATAAAGAAAAGTAGGAGTTGGTTTTATGGGGAAAAAATAAATAAACCCTTCACTAATTTTATTTTTTAAATGACAGAAGAAAACAAAATTATAGCATGAAAAATGAAAAGGGTAAATGTACCATCAATGAAGATAAAATTATAGCAATTATTAAATTATTTTACTCAATTATTAGTCAGCAAAATTGACAACTTAAGTGAATGGTAAATTAATTTATCTATTCAGAGCCATATCAATTAAATTACCAAAGAATCATTTTGTAGAGCTAGAAAAAATAATAATCTCACCTATGAGAACAAAAAGTCAAGAATATCAAAAAAATAAATTCAAAAATAATGATGTGAAAGGAGGCAACTTAGCATACTAGTTTTGAAACTATATTACAAAATATTAATCATCAAAACAACCTGTTACTAGCTAAGAAATAGAGTGGTGAATCAGTGGAATACATTAGAGACACATGATGCAATAATCAATGACTACAGTATTCTAGTATTTGATAAATCCCGAAACACTAGCTTCTAGAATAAGGATTCACTATTGCACAAAAATTGATGGGGAAAACTGGAAAAGAATATGTCAGAAACTTGGCATAAACTTGCATCTCACACCCCATATCAAAATAAGGTCAAAATGGGTATAAGATTTGGTTGTAAAGAGTGACACCATAAGCAAATTAGGGGAGCAAGGGATAGTTTACCTATCAAATATTTGGACAAGAGAGGAATCCATGACCAAAGAACTAGAGAATATTATAAAAAGCAAAATGGACAACTTTGATTATATTAAATTAAAAATGTTTTGCACAAATAAAACCAACACAAATAAGATTAAAAGGGAAGTACAAAGTTGGGGGGAAATTTTACAGCCAATTTTCTGATAAAGCCCTTAATTCTAAAATATATAAAGTGTAGAGGGCCATAGGTAGCAGTGCTCATAGAGCACCAAAGGGAGGTGGGGAGCCACACCAGACATTGTTAGCAGGTTCCCTCTGGGATGAAGGGTCTTATACCTTATCCAGCATTCCTCCACTATCTGTGGCCTTCTACAATAAAGAATTATGTTAAATTTATAAAAATACAAGTCATTCCTCAATTGATAAGTAGTCAAAGGATATGAACAGACAATTTTTAGATAACGAAATTAAAGCCATCTATAGTCATATAAAAAAAAAGCTCTAAGTTAGATTAATTAATTATATTAATTAATCTAATTAAATTAATTAGATACATGCAAATTAAAACAACTCTGAGATACAACCTCACACCTCTCAGACTGACTAAGATAATGATAAATGTTGGGGAGATATGGGAAAACTGGGACACTAATGTATTGTTGATGGTTATGAAATGATTCAACCATTGGAGAACAATCTGCAACAATGACCAAAAGTCTATCAAATTGTGCATACCCTTTGACCTAGCAGTGCTGCTACTGGGTCTGTATTCCAAGAAAATCATAGAGGAGGGAAAAAGATCCACATGTGCAAAATTGTTTGTAGCAGCTCTTCTTGTGCCAGTAAAGAATTGGAAAATGAATACATGCCCATCAATTGGGGCATGGCTAAATAAGCCAAGGTACATGAAAGAATGTCATTGCCCTGTAAAAAATGAACAAGCTCATTTTAAAAGTCCTGGAAAGATTTACATGAACTGATGATGAACTAAAAAAGTAGAACAGGAATTCAGTATACAGAGTAACAGTAAGATTGTGCAATCATCAACTATGAAAGATTTAGTTCTTATAGTGGTTTAGTGATCCAAGGCAAATCCCAATAAACTTTGGTAGAAAACACCATCTGCATTCAGAGAGAGAACTATGGTAACTGAAATGTAAATTAACACAAGTCATGTTCATTTTTTTTCTTTTTCTTCTGTTTTTTCTTCTCTCTTGATTTTCCCTTTTGTTCTGATTTTTCTCTCCCAACATGATTCATAAAGAAATGTGTATTAAAAAATTAATGTACATGCATAACCAGAAAAAAGAAAACAATAAAAAAGTAAATTTTTAAGTTATTTTACCCAATTATGTGTCAGAAAAATTAACAGTTTAAGTGAATGATAAATTAACTTACCTATTCAGTCTCACTAATTAAATTACCAAAGAATCATTTTACAGAACTAGAAAAAAATAGAACTCATTTGTTAGAACAAAAGGTCAAGAATATCAAGAGAATAAATTCAAAAATAATAATGTGAAAAGAGACAACCTAGCAATACCAGTTTTCAAACTATATTATAAAGTATTAATTATCAAAACAACCTGTTTCTGCCTAAGAAATATATATATATATATATATATAATTAGGTATATATATTATATTAGGTACATGATACACAGTAGTAAATGACCATAACAATCTAATGTTTAATAAACTCCAATAACTAAGTTTTGGGAGCAAAAACTTACAATTTGACAAAAACTTCTGGGGTGATTTCAATATTTTAATGATGATCAACTATGAAATTCCCTAATCAAGACAATGATCTAAAATAATTCCAAAGGATCAATTATGAAAAATGATATCTATCTCAAGAGAGAAAACTGATCACCTGATGATGAGTGCTAATTAAAGCATAATCTTTCATATTTTTTATTCTTTTGTTTTTTGTTTTGTTTTTTTTGTTTTTGTTTTTTGCCACATTGATAATATGGAAATGTTTGTATGATTTCCTATGTATAATTGATATCATATTGATTGCTTTTTCCTTGGTTGGAGGAGATGTAGGAACCTTTGGAGGCAACTGACATCTGGAAGACTGAGAAAGCATAGATACAGACAAGGAAGGGATTCCAGGCAAATTTAGAAAGAAAAAAGAAAGTTCAACAAGAGATTTATACTTTATCACAAATTCATCACAAATCACAAAATCACAAAGATTTATCACAGATCACAATCAGAGATGTGATGGGAGAGAAGCCCTACCGTGGAGACTATCCTCTCTGATAACTTCATTGATTTTCATCGTTTTAAGAAATGAGACACATTGAAAAATAGGAATCTGTGTGACAAGCTCTATAAGGTAATAGCAGAAAACACCTAGACAGGAAAGCCTAGAATAATGAATGTCTTAGAATCTTTAATTGCATGAAGAATATTAAAAATAATAATAATAATAAAGGTCATGAAACAGAGAACGAGAGTCTAGAGTAAATAGAAAGAGAAAATGAATAACAAAGGGAGCAAGAAATTCTTTTTGGAAAGAGAAACAAAAAAATGAAATCTGAAATGTTAAGGTCTAGCTGAATAGAGGAAAAGAAAGAGAGATTATGAAATGAGAAGAAAACATCAGGAGAAAGGGTCAGAAAGCTAAGAGGAACAGAACTATCTAAAAATGATTAAAGTTCCGTAAGTGAAGAAACATAAAACTCCATTTACAGAAAAAGAAAACTTGAAACTAAAAAGTTTATGCATAAGCAGCATTAAGATCTAAGATAAGAAGGAAAGTGGGCAAATGGGGGGGATCTTTGTGTCCAATTTCTCAGGTAAGGATTTGGTATGCAAGACATATAAATAAGAAACATAATATATGTATGTGGGTATGTAGGTGTATATATATATATATATATACATACTAGCTATATATGTGTGTGTGTGTGTATATATATATAGATATACATATATATATATATATATATATATATATCTTGCGTGTGTATGTTTTTTATATGTATGGTGTGTTAATAATAGCCCAAAAATATTTACTTGCCTGTTAAGACCTATGGTAGACAATGACTTCAAATTCAAGATACTTGAGTGGGTCAGCACTCCTAAAACTAATCTTAATTCCAGTCAAAGTGTTTAGCTTCATCACTCATTTAAAGAATATAATTATCTCAAAGCAAAGGCATTTACTAAAATGCCATATAAAAACAACAATAACAAAATGTTCCTCCAATAAACCTACAGCATAATATCTCACAAATGTACATAGAATCAATGGGAAGAGTGGACAAAGAATGTACTAATACTGTACCTGTATAGAATTTCTATAGAGAGTTTACTTGCAAAAAAGCATACAATTGGATATACAATTGGTATACAATTACATAATACAGACCTACACACACACACATGGAGTTTCTCACTATTGAATAGATGACAACGGGTTAAAAACTCAAGTTGCATAGTTACATATTGGAGTATAGAATACCATTTTGTGAGCCCAGAGTCATTGTTGGAGAGTTTACTCTGAGATCTTCAACTATAGCTTTTTCATTAGCTCATCTCAAAGTTTCAGAAAATGTCTAAGAGGATCTGCAGACCTTGTACAAGAACTCATACTCAACAGATGCATATTGTAACCAAGATAACTTTTGTTTGATCCCCACAGAAAGTACAAAGGAATCATAGGATACCACAAACAAATGTAGAAAACATAAAATAATTTAAAATGGACCATGATCAGGACAATTCTTCCTCTCTGATCATTCCATTTTTTTCCTACAGAATACAAAGCATTTTTGGACTGCACCCAGTAGCATGGGAAACATACTTTAGGGCTGTAGGATTTCCTTCCCATCATACTTTCACTGTCTGAAGAGTTCATGATATTAACAGAATACAAAACCTAGGTCTTCTCCTCTCATTCTCTCCCTTAGTCCCTTGCTGATCTTATAGCTATGGGAATGGAAGTACAATATGTGATATGGGTAATCACTTTTTCTAACCTATCTCTGTAATAAACTTTCAGTGTGAGGTTACCAACAAGATAACTCAAGACTGTTGCTGCCCCCAAAAATTTCCTTTCTCTACCTAAAAAAATAAGTAACAAGAGCATTACAGCCAGGAAATTCATATACAAACACACACACTTTCTCTTCCTCTCTCTCTGTCTCTCTCTGTGTGTTTCTACTAATTAGTAGAATAGGACTCAGGAATAAGTTGTTTTATGAATCCTCCTCTTAAATCACATGGGCAAGGACCATGTAATTGTTATATGTTCCTAAGATGATAACAAAGGAAAACGATAAATGTTGCAAAGGATATGGGAAAACTGGGATACTAAAACACTGTTGGTGGGGTTTGTAAAATGATTTATGGAGAGGAATTTAGAACTATACTCAAAGGTCTTTAAAATTGTGCATACCCTTTGATCCAGTAATACTGCTAGGTTTATATCCCAAAGAGATTTTAAAAAGAGAGAAAAACATATTTATGCTAAAATATCAAAGTAGCTCTTTTTGTGATGAAGTTTAGAATTGAAATTGAAATTCAAGGGCTCCCCATCAGTTGGGGAACGATTGAATAAGCTGTGGTTTATGATTGTGCTATATTATTGTACAGCACCATATTATTGTGCTATAAGAAATGATGGGCAGGAAAATTTCAGAAAAACCTGGAAAGACTTAGATGAAATGATGCAAAGTGAAATGAACTGAATCAGGAGAATGTTGTACACAGTAACAGCTCTCCCCTGTTACTTGGAACCCCAAACCAAGAGCTCAACCCTCCAGCAAGTGCCCACAGCCTGCAGTGTCTCTGCCCCCCAGCTTCTGCACTCACCAGGTGCTGGTTCCAGCTGAGCCTGGTGCTCCCAATCAGCCCAGGTTCACTCAGTCCCCTGGACTCCACAAACAGTCCAAGAGAAGAAAGTCTCTGTGGTTTCTGCTGAGGCTCCAGACACACCCAGCTAGTCTGAGGGATCCCCACTTGAAGTTTCTCTAAGGAGCTAGCCAGAGGTGTTTGCGCAGGTTAATTCCTAGCCCGGGGCCTTTCTTCAGATCTTTTCAGGTTGTACGGGAAATATACCTTCCCGTAAACTCATCAAATTGAGGAGGAACCTTCTTTCTTCGAATTCCTACACAAACATCTCTCTGACAAAAGTTGTAGAATGTGGCTTAGTTACCTTGGTTCATTTACAAAACAGAAGCAAAAAATAAACAAAAACATCAAGGAAACCTTTGTGTTTAAGGGACAGATTCTTTTATGCTGATTTGAATCTTTTCATTGTTGCTGTTTTAAAAAATAATTGTGAATATCTATTACACTTCAACTATTAAATGTGCTTCCTCTATAAGAAAACTTTGTTGTTACTTGGCAAACAGAAAATGTCACTGTACGTTATTTAATCTCCCTTTACAAAACCTTTGACTTTTTAAAGCATCTAAATCTCAATGTGTAGAATAACTGGCAGGGCAGACGTGGGATGATTTTAGTACTTAAGTGAAATTGCCTTGGATATATATCAGTGTATTTTGCAGTGCAACAGTGAGATTTGCTGCCATGTATTAGTAATGAATTTCTGCCAATTTTAGTCCTAAAATTAGCTATTTGCTTCTTCTCTATTCATTTCTTAAGCAAACTTCCTCTCCATTTCAACTTTCATAAGATGAGGATTCTGGGTCACTGCAAACTATGCAGGTTTAGAACACATTTGTGGAGAAAGATGCACTTACTCTTTCCAAAGGAGAGTGAGAAAGAAGGATGAGATCAACCATTAATCAGGATCCCCAGGGAGAAGAAACAGGCCACTTCTGCTTTTATAAAATTCTCTTAGTTTATGTACTGTAAGCAATGTAGGTTGGCACAGATAAAGGTAGCAAAATGTATATGGCTCATACATGGTTGCTGGATAGCCCTCAAAAAGTAAAGATCATAGAAATAATCAGGACCATCTGTAAACCAAACTAATCCCTGAGATTTTTCCATCTAAATCTAAACAAGAACTATAGCTTGGCAATTGCCATAGCAATACATGCAAAACTCAGTATTGCCTAGGCAGCTGTTAAAAAAGAACAAAACCTTTTTTCTACGTGAACTTAAGCTAACAAAGTCATAATTGTGCCACACTATCCTATAATAAATCCTTGCCAGCAAACTTTAGGCAAAATGGGGGAAGGAAAGATTGTCTCTAGGTCAGCTGTCCATTATTACATTAAAACAACAGTAATTACAGCAAATGAAGTAAGAAAACAATAAGTAAAAGAGAAGAAAGACAAGAAATCCTTACCAGGAAATCCCCACTGAAAAATTAGCAGTGATAATAAGAAAAATAAACAAATGAAGAAAAGATCCTAGCACAATGAGGAAATAATATGAGATAAAAGAATTCCAGGAAATTTTTACAGAAGTCTAGAATAATTTTGTAAGAACTCTGACTTGAAAGTATAATTAAATAGCCTTAGAAACCATAGAGTGGTTGGAAAAATTACTCACTGAATGGAAGTGTTTAACACAGTACTTAACATAGTTGAGTAATTAATAAGCACCAGTTAACTTATTGACTAAAGAAGCTACTACTGAGATTTGAATTGAATTTTTTTCTAATGGCAAAGCAGAAGCAATGAACTGGAATAGAAGTAGAATAACCTTTATATATATATATATATATATATATATATATATATTTTTTTTTTTTTTTTTTTTTTTTGCTGAGGCAATTGGGGTTAAGTGACTTGCCCAGGGTTACACAGCTAGGAAGTATTAAATGTCTGAGGCCAGATTTGAACTCGGGTCCTCCTATTTTCAGGGTTGGTACTCTAATCCCTATGCCACCTAGCTGCCCTAGAATAACCTTTTAAAAAAAAAATGAAGACTTGGAAAAGAAAATTTGGAATTGGGAGGATTCTGGGAAGATGACAGAAAAGGTCAGAAAATTTCAAACTTTCCAGATTTCCCCCACAAACAGAACAAATTTGCACCTCAGGGTGAGCACAGACTGTTGAAAAACAAGAAGACTTGGAGCAGGACAGGAGTCCTACTAGAATAACCCAAGAAGACCCTAAAAAAGACCTTGGGACTGAGAATGCAAAAACTTTCAGATTAGCTACACAGACACAGCCAAAGAGGAGCCCTGGGGCAATCCTGAGGCCCGAAGCCTCAATTTGAATCCCAGAAACTTTCACCTCTCGGACATCAGAGGGTATGAAGGAAATGGAGGGAACCTCAACTGATCAGGACTGCCAGGCCCATTAATATGTTATTAAATAACATATATTTAATTCTGATGTTAGTAATTGAGTAACTCAAAATAAATTTGGGGAAGAGTTGAATATGATCTGATTCTAAAAAAGCAATACTGTCTAGGAAAAAGTAAAAATAGTACTTATACAAATCAGGTGCAGAGGAAGAACCAATAATTCATTCACATATATATATATATATATATATATATATATATATATATATATATATATCACGATGGGTATTGAACCTTCCAAAATGTATTAAAAAACAAGGGGGTAGGGAATAGGACAAGGTGGGGGTTTAGAAGGATTTATGACATTCGTATAAGGTATGATTAATGGGCAAGGGATAAAGCATAAAATAGGGTATAGGACGGTGTGTAGAATAACGTGGGACAAGGTATGTAGATTAAGGAAAAGGGGATAAAGGGAGGGAAAGAATAGCATAGGAAAGGTGGGGTACAGAAGGGTGTTTCAATTAACAAAAGTAGGCTAAAGTGTGTAGATTAGTAGGAATGGGATAACAAGGGAAAGGAAAGGGTAGGGGGACAAGATAAAGGAAGGATCTATGGATGGAGGGAGGTTAAGTATTAGCAAGGCAAGTTAAGGCATAGAATTAAAGTGGAAGACTTAGCAGGAATAGGAGATAAGAAATATGCACAAACACTACAAGAATTTATTAGACAAAAAAGGTAGGGCTAGTAATCATTGATTTTATACAAAGTCAAACTTAAAAATTCAATAAATAAAGAAATCTACATTATATGTTAGCCATATTTATATTGTTTTAGATGCATGTTTACATATGGGGAAATGCATATGTGTGTGTGGACATTTGTGGGTAGGTATGCATGTAGGTCTATATGAGATATAAGAACTATTAGAATGAAGTCTAAAGACAATAAAGTTGGGGCAGGTGGGAAAGGAAAGGGGAAAATATAAAATCACAATAATGAGAAAATAATTGACTTGAAAGGTAGAGCTCAATGAGATAAAATAAGAATGTTTTGTTCTCCCCAGAAATTTGACAAAGCAAAAAGCCTGATTTCTATATCACCAAAAAAAAAAATAATAATAATAATGTATTTCCCAGAAGTATTAGCCTATATACAAAGTGAAAATTGACACAATTCACAAAATAGCATAAGAAAAGAACCTAAAAATTAACTCAATAAGAAATGTGATTAGGGAGCTAAAGAGTTTTCAGACTAAAGAAAATCTTTTGCAAATGTACAGGATGTTACAGATATTAGACAGTTATAAATGCTAAATCAATGAAAAAGGAAAATAATATGATATACTGTCGAGGACCACAGATAGTGGGGGAACTTTGGGTGAGATATAGGATCCTTCAGCCCAGAGGGAACCTACTAACAAAGTCTGGTCCTGCTCCCCATCTTCCCTAAGGGCTCTCAGCCTTCCTGAGAAGTCAGGGGGCAGTGACAACCTGTGTTGTGATTGAAGCAGAGTGATACCAGGCGGAAGAGTGAGCCAGGTGGCAAACTATGTACAATAGCAGGTTGTTCATGTGGTCCCATATATGCAGTATATAATTAGTGCATGCCCAGTGTTGTTTTGGTTCCATAAGGGTATGAGGGTATAAAAAGTGAAAAGAACTAGTAATAAATGGACTCCACATTTTCACCATCCTCAGGAGTCCTACCTCATCACTTCTCTACTAGGATGGTATATTTTAATCACTCCAATCTGGGGGCTCTAGAAAGCAGGACACAACAATATACTATACTAAAAAATGGAAATGTTTTGCATTTAAGGATAAATTACTGAAAATTATGAACATCCCTCTGTGACAAGAGTGGATATTTTACAGAATTGGTGACATCCAAGCAGTCTTTTTGAGAAAACAATGTAAACACAGGGTGCAATATAGATTTTTAAAGAGTAAACCTAAATAGCCAAGTGAAAATCCAGTGTGTACATAATAAAAAAGACAAGACTATAATCTCATAAACATTTCCTCTTCTCCAAGAGTTTTTCAAAAAACAGGAGATAAATTCTTCATTTAAGTGTTCAAAAGTTAGCATTTCTTGGAATTGGTGCATCACAAACAGATAATATTCAGAATGGTGGCATAGGGACAAAGAGGAACTCATGAAACATGATTTTATATAATTTGGGGGAAAGAAGTAGGAAATGTCATCAAAAAAGTGGAATAAAGTAAGCACAGAGCTAATCTTAGAAAGAGAGGAAGATGAGGTTCTTCAATAGGAGTTCTTGAGGCTGATGAGGGGATTACCTCACACAAAACAAAGTACATATAGATTCCAATTAATGTAAATAATGAATCTCCTGAAGTAGTTACATGTATTAGAATTCACACTATTTTAAGTTATAATTATGTAAAATATGGTCATTGATTCTAGCCCAACAGAAATATGCAATGCAAATTTGAATGTGACCACTTGAGAGGATTCATTATTCAAACTAATTGGTATCTAGCTGTCCAAGTATGAAAGATGATTAAAAAAAAAAAAAGGTGGAAAAGGCATATGAACTGGAATGAAAGAGAAGTAAAAGAAAATTGGGACGATTTTTTTTTTTCCCTAATAGTACAAAATGAAAGTATTCAATATCAATTACTTCTTTTATAAAATTGGCACTATAATCAGAGCCTACCTGCAGTCCTATCTTCCTTGCTTTCTTCCTTCTCTCCCTCTCTCTGCATGGGGTATCATTCCCTTACATGTAGGTGCTCTACACAAAGGAATATAAATTTTGATTGCTTAAACCTCATAAGATATCTTAGGGTTCAGGGGCTATATATATATTTTTTTTATTTTTCCTATTTATTTATTACATCGTTTAAAAAAAAAAAATTGGGTCAATTGACCCTTTTTTCCCATGTAGTTTCATTCATGATTTCTTGAAATATAGCACTGAAAAAAAAAATTGGTATTCAAATAGAGCTATAGACTATACCTTTAATCCAAATCACTGTCACTGACTTGGCTAATAATAGGTCATTGTTTGGATTTTGATGACTCAGAAGGAGTGTAAATAACAATTGTTCCTGTTCTAGACAGGAATCTTGAGGATTTTCCAGATTAATTTTTTTTCCCTTTTTGAAGAGGCAAACCAGGCCATCTTTTGCCTCATTTCTTACCTAGCCTTAAATCACTGAATCACTCAATGGGTGTTGCTTCAGACAAATTGAAACATGGGAAAAAGTTTTAAAAGGCCAAGGTCTCCCCACTGCATCTCCAGCTGTCCTAACCTATTTCTTCCCTGGATCCAGATAGTTCTGGAAAATAGACTGAAGCTGGTGATCTTGCACAGTCCACCCTTACTTAATTACAATTCATTTGCAAATCAAGACATTTCCAACATTTTAACTCACAAATTAAATCTTGGCATTATTGAGTTTGGATTAAAGGCCAAAGAGCAAAGTATTATCCTCCCTTATTATATTCACTATTCATCCTCCTTTCTCTGTGAAGGACTTTAATATCTTCAAGTTAGAAAAGGGGGAAATAGTAAATAAACTATAAGGCTTTTCTTTTCCAGATTTCCTAAGGACCTGGGAAAATTCCCAGTTTTCAGACAGCCCATATAAGATATATTTTTTTCCCAACCAAAACCCTCTCCCAATATTTTACATTTCAAGGGATCCACAATAGTGTGGGAAATCTTTCCAATAGTGGCCTTGCCACCCTAAAATCCAGATTTTCTGGTGAAGAGTCACATATACCATTTGCAATAATTCATGACTTCATATGTTTACTTCATTCAACCAACAATTATACATTGGAACATAGGCTTGTGTTTGGCCTAGTTACTAATAAGGTTTATACCAAATAGAACACTGAAAATTTTGGCAACCTAGACTTCCAAAAACCTCAATACAGGTCCTGGACCATTTCCCATAATGTAATCTAGGCATCTGGCCCTAGCTTCATGCAATCAGACCAGATTTCTATCATGGAGACCCTTAATTATTAATGCTTTATTTCTCTACTTTTACTCTCACCAAGATTTGAAAGCTCTAAGAAACTTCTATAGTTAGCTGGCTTACAATGTATTGTGTTGATTCATCTGATAGCAAAATGAACCTCTCAATAGCATTGAAACAGAAACATTTACTCATAACAGAACTGAACAGAAAGCCAAAAGAAAATAATCACAGCCTGTGTTCACAGTGAATCCAAACTCATTCCCTTCCCCATGCCCTGAAATGGAACAAGGTCCCTTCTTTAAAGAAAACCTCCTATTCTCCTTTTCCTACAATCTGCCACCATCTGAACTTGTTCTTCATTGTCACCAATATTCACATTAGCTGTCATAGCCAATATATTTATTTCTTTTGCTTAACTGTACTGGTCACAAAGGTTTGTGGTCAATAAAAATTGAGCCAGATGCTGCACTAAGGATACAAATTTTTAAAAAGACAGTCTTTGCCCTAAAAGACCTTACAATATAACAGGAGAAGACAATCCCAAAATAGGAAGCCAGAAAGGAGAAAGGAATCTTGAGGGTAAATACTGTAGGGGCGTGATGTTTGTGGAATAAAACCAAGCAGAGCTACTGATGGAAAATGAAGAGTCATTTGAAAACTTCTGAGACTATAAAAGAAAGCTTTTGGAAGAGTTTATTGCTCCTTTTTCCAGCCTTCCAATCAGAAGGAAGAGGCAAAATAAATGCTGAGAAGGTGTTGCATACCTGAGTCAAACTGCAGAATGATGAGTCTTCAGATAAAGAGTATGTCCTGAAAGAGGGGTGATGTTTATAAAGGCCAAATTAAGCAAAATAGCTGATAGAAAATAAAGGATATTTGCATTCAAGATGGTGTAGTCCATGGGAATGTTAATCATTTTTTTAAGAATATCAATAAAACATTTAAAATTAAAAATAAATGCAATTGGACTACTCAATTGGCTTTAAAGTAATAGTAGCAATAGTGAACATAGAGAAATCTAAAGTTTGTTTGTTACATATATTATGTAATTTTATGTTGGATTTAGAAGATGGTATATTCTATGGGTTGTTTTTTTGGAGGGAGGGAGGGAGGGAAGGAAGGCAGGCAGGATATTTGACATAAATGAAAATGTTACTGAAAGAAGTCAATTTCTGGGGAAGAAAGGAAAGGATATAATTTTCTTGTACTTGCTATCAATAATGTCAGCTCAGTGAGATGTCAGGAATTAAGCCAGCTGGCTATATTCACAGATAAAGAACAGATGAAAAAGACTGATAGCAATCCTTGGATTCAAATCAGCTGGAGTTAGTACAGAAACCATTGAGGCAGGGCAAGATGCCCTATCTAGAGTTCATACAAAGAGCCAGCAATCACCAGGTATATAGAAGTTGAACAAACAAAGAACAATGTCGAATGGACAGATAGAAATCAAAAGGCTGACAAAGTCTCAGTAGCAAAGGAAACTGATTAGGTACATACACAGCAGCAAAAGAACCTTGTTGAATCAGCCTCAAATGTCTTTATAATCTTACACTGGTTAAAACAAGAACCAGAACTAGAGCAAAGTAACGGAACTTTTACCATAACAGAAATTTTTCCCCAGAAATCAAAACATGGAGGAAGAGTAGAGGGGAATAAAGAATTGTTTACAGCAATTCTATTACCCTAAGGAAGAAAACTGAGATAGAACCCAGAATGGTAAAAAATAGGGCATAAATCTATTCCTAAAAGATTAGCTTAACTAATATTCCAGCTTTATTTTCTGGAGTTCTGGACTCAAAAGGACTTGAACCAGACTCCAGATTGGGGGTTTGGGAGACTCACCTCAGGAACCAACCCTGGAAAGTCAATTTCTTCAGGATTGTTAGGCAATACTGGCTTCTGCCTGCTGTACAATACAGACAGATATTTGTGGGTATAGATGATCTGTCCTTAGCCTATTCCCACCTTAGCCATAATAGAGCAGCACTAGTATCTCTGGAGGAGGCTACTAGGTCACCTCTCCTACATTGGACAAATTTGGGACCAGAGTACTCCCAAAGTGGACCTCCTCTTGCCACTCAGGTGCTTATCATGAGCTATAGGAACAAAAATTAGTCCTAAGAAAGGGTCATACCATATCTCACATGGTCAGGTTTCAATGACCTGACTGGAAAAGCATTGGATTTAAGAATCAGGAAAGCTGGTTTTCACTAGTTGTTTTAACAGGAAAACTGACCTCTATTTTCTCAGCAGTAAAGTCATTGAGTTAGACAAAGTAATTTCTAAAGACTCTGATCTCCAGGACTTTGTGAGTCTATGAGATTTGGACCCCTTTTTACTTCTTCCTTTCTTCTATTGTCTTATTCAAGTTAATTTCCCTCTTCAAGGCTTCATTTTCTTTGTAATATAAATAAATTGGACTATATGACCCCCTAGGATCCCTTCTGATACGTTAAGGGTTTAATTTTTGTTTAAGCTTGTGATGTGTTTATTTTAGGGAGAGGAATAGTCTTCCTGTTTCAAGTCCTCTTTCAGTCTCTTCCTCCAAACTATTATTAGTTTGCTGGAAGAGTCACCATCATTCCCCAACACCATTCTCACCAATCAAATTCTTTGTATGCCAACTGTGACCTTGGCACCTGCTTATAAAAATAATTAATTAAATTGGAAGCTGTAAGAAAATATGCTTCTCCTTCTGGGAGGCAACCTCCTCAGAAACATATAACTTCTCCCTCTTATTTCTTCCTTAATGTGTTTTTCCCCCCCCCTCTCTCCTTTTATTCTTTTAAAGCAAAGAAAATAATATCAAACCATTCCCAATCTTTGAGTGGCCTTGTCCTTTTTATCCATTGAAGGCATTGGAATTCTAGGGGAGAATGTTCTCCTCTCTCCCTGTCAGTATTATGAACATTTTATCATTATTTTTCCCCTTCAGTTTAGTCAAGTGAATTTACCTTTCTGGGTTTTTCTTATGTCTTGCATTTCTTTTTCAAAGGATCTATCCAGCTTTGTTTTTTTCAGCAGGGTTGTTTTAAAGTCTATTTTATTAAGTTTCATTTTCCTTGCCTGTAGAGATTTACACTGAGTTTTAAAGAATAAAGACTTAAACTGACCTTTTGGCTATAGATCTTTTTTTTTCTTTTTTATATATTATATTCCAAGTTTTTCTCTTCTTACTTATAATTTCTATATAATCTTGTGCAATTCTTACTAATGGTGTTACCTTGGTGCTTGACTTCTATTTTTCAGGCTGTTGCCAGAAATTTTCTTTGACTTAAGACTATTTTTTTAAAAACATGTTTTTCTTTCATTTTTTCACCTTAAAACTTACTTCAGCACCTGGAATTTTTCACTGCGGAACATCCCTGGACCATCCTGGACCATACTCAGTTCCTTTTGATGTGTTGTCTTCCCCCAATAAAATGTAAGCTCCCTGAAGGTAGAAACTGTCATTCTTTTCGCTTATATTTGCATCTTCAACCTTAGTGCAGTGCTTGGCACATAATATATGTTCAACAAATACTTGTTCACTGTTCAATTTAGAAGCACTAAATTTTGGCTCTGACATTTCTTGGAATAATCAATCTAAGTTTCTTTCAGGGAAGATCTGTGGATTTTCTCTACTTTTATTTTGCCTTCTGGTTTTAACATCAATGAGAATTTTTTCTTTATGAATTTTTTTTAAATACAAGTTTTTTTATTTGGTCATGGTTTTTAAGAAGCCCAATGAATCTTATATTTGTTCCACTTACATTGCTTTCCAGTTTTCGTTGATTTGTTAGCTGTAGTTCTTGATGGAAAAAAATAAGTCAGGAATATTTGTCTTTATTTAGGCAGTCAGTCAGCAAACATTTATTAACCTACTATATGCCAAGCATTTTAAGAGCTGGGGATATGCCCTCCAAAAAAAGTCAGTTCCTATCAAGGAGTTTATAATTTACTGGGAGAAAATAACACCCAAAAGAAAGCTAGAAGTATAGTCACAAGAAGGTACCTGGTTAGAAGCCAGTAAAGAACTCAGAGAAATCCAAAAGTAGAGCAGCCAGGTGGGAAATGAGACAACTTGGCTATGGAGAGATAATACCAGGAATAAAGAACTGATACTAGAGACAAGAAAATATGAGGTCAAAACCTTCCTCATCTTCATATTCCTCACCTACCAAATGATATTAATAATAATAAGAGCACCTGAATCAGGATTCTTTTGAGAATCAAATGAAATGATATATGTAAAATGACTTGCAAATCTTAAAGGACTATGTAAGTATTAGCAATTGTTATTCTTTCATTAATCACATCTTTTTTTAATCTTTTGGGGGTTTTCTCATAGAACCAAGTTCAAAGAGTATACACAAACATGGATATTTGGGGAACTTACTTCTAAGTATGCATGAAAAAGAGCCCTGCTTTCCACTTTAGTCTTTTCTAGGATTCTGTGAGTCTTTTCCTGTCCACTTTGTTACATGATGAAAAAAAGTCTTTTGTTTGGCTATTGAGTTGAATTCATAACAAAAATATTAGCCAGCCAAATCAGGTTATCTCTTTTCCTGAAGGTGAGCAAAATTATAACTATTTAAGACTCCAAGTAGAAAGAGAGATCAATCCAGGGTCAAGAGCATATTCTCCCCATCTAGCCCAAACATGGCAATGAATTTATGACACCTCTGTTATTTGTCTATTTACATTTGTTTTTTCCTACTCAGGTGAAGGAGTACTGGAAATCTTGTGGGCCTCAAAATATTAGAATGAACTACTAGAGATCTGAACCCTAGGTCAGTATCAGAGTTTGTCAGCAGCTGACCAATTTGAAGTACCAGTATAATCCCAAAGAGTGACCTGAGGGAACCAGTCAGGTGTATGGTAGAGCAACTCTAACTATCCCATGAGAGTCTATTATTAAATTTTTAAGGGGAACATTTGCACCTAAAAAATCAGCAATTACTATATAAATGAGGGCTTAATTTTTTTTGTTTAGTTGATTGCTTAAACATAGGAAAATGATGGAGAAAATGGTAGTGCAGATTAAGCATAAAAATGTGTTGTAAATGGACTTTTTCAAGAGAGTCATTTCCTAAACATTTACCAACACTCCTCTGGAGTCAGTCTCCTGATTGCTGAAGTGCTGTATTCTGCATTAAGAGAACAGGAACTAGTTTAGGCTCCATATTGCATTTAAAAGTATACTTAGTTCATGATAAAGTAAATGTTTTATAATTACCCATTTTTAGGTCCATTACCTAGGAATTAAAGTATAGAAAGTAGTCTAATTTGGGCAGCAATTTTATACTTTAGATCTTGATATTATTTTTTCAGTAAATGTCTTTTTATAAAAGCTAATTGTTGTTAATTGATTGGATAACATGGGGGTTATTAATCTCTGGAGAGGGGGTCATATACTACAATGTGGGCTTGAACCAATAGCATTAGAACTTTATAATCTCTCAGAAGTAAACCTAGAACTATGAGGAATGATGTAGATAGCACTTTGCCTTGCTTGTAGCTGGAAAGAAAAGAAAGAAAAGCCTCTTTTCTATAACTCCTGAGTTCCAGCTGAGTAGACAGCCAGGATACTCTCATCATTGAGGCATTCAGGGTAACGAAGCTTGACCCCAAAGTTTTAGATGGTGGATGGAAACCAAACAGGAACTATCTCTGAATGTTTCAAAATATAGGCCTTACGAATGTTTGTGGCAGCCCTCTTTGTAGTGGCTAGAAACTGGAAACTGAGTGGATGCCCATCAGTTGAAGAATGGCTGAATAAATTGTGGTATATGAATATTATGGAATATTATTGTTCTGTAAGAAATGACCAACAGGATGATTTCAGAAAGGCCTGAAGAGACTTACATGAACTGATGCAGAGTGAAATGAGCAGGACCAGGAGATCATTATATACTTCAACAACAATACTATATGATGACCAGTTCTGATGGACCTGGCCATTCTCAGCAACGAGATCAACCAAATCATTTCCAATGGAGCAGTAATGAACTGAACCAGCTACACCCAGAGAAAGAACTCTGAGAGATAACTAAAAACCATTACATCGAATTCCGAATCCCTATATTTATGCCCACCTGCATTTTTGATTTCCTTCACAAGCTAATTGTACAATATTTCAGAGTCTGATTCTTTTTGTACAGCAAAATAACGGTTTGGTGTCATGTATACTTATTGTGTATCTAATTTATATTTTAATATATTTAACATCTACTGGTCATCCTGCCATCTGGGGGAGGGGTTGGGGGGGAAGAGGTGAAAAATTGTAACAAGAGGTTTGGCAATTGTTAATGCTGTAAAGTTACCCATGCATATAACCTGTAAATAAAAGGCTATTAAATAATATATATATATATATATATATATATATATATATATAGGCCTTTGAAGGTCAGTCCATCTACATCATAATTTGATTCTTTCGTGTTGACTATGTTTACCAGGCTCCCTTTTATAGTGTTTTCGTTTTTAAATTTTCTGCTTATTTAAAACAAAACAGAACAGAACATTATGTGCCCAGCAGAACATCAGGGAGGATTCAAAATATATAACAATAAATTTCCAGTACAAGAAAGTATATATAAAAGTAGAAGAAATGATATTCTTGAATGTCCATCTTTTCTTTGCTACCTTGTAGGTTGTTCTTTTTTTCTCTATTGCCCACATTTTAAACTTTATTTTTTTCTCCTTACATCTTCCTCCCACCTTCCCCTAGGAGGCTATAAATAAGCACAGAAATATTTAATAGCTATATACATACATACATACATACATGTACATACACATACACATCTGCCCACAAAAATTAAAAATTGTGACCAAAAAAAGAACCTTAACACAACAATGCAAGAGATAATTCAAGGAAGTTGTTCTTGGATCAGAGACACATATATATGGTTCACACATATATATATATATATATACAGATACACTCACACCCATTCACAGATCCACACACACACATATATATATATACAGATACATTCACACCCATTCACAGATCCACACAAACATATATAGATATAGATATATAGATATACATACGTAGGGCAACATGCATACATATCTACATATACTCAGATACATATATATTAACTCATGTGTAAGCATATATCTAAAACAATTAGTATGATACATATAATGTAGATTTCTATCTTGACTGAATTTTTAAGTTTGACTTTATCTAAGATCTATGATTACTAGCTGTATTTTTTTCTAATAATTCTACTCCTGATCCATGTTGAGGTACTTATGTATATCTCTTCTTTCCTATATCTGTTAATTCTTCTGTTTTAATTGTTCCTTAACTTGCTTTGCTATTACTTAACTTTCCCCTATCCATACACACCTTCCCTTGTCTTCTTCCCTACCCTTTGCTTTCCAGTCTGCCCATCCTTCTCCCTTTATTTCTTTATAGATTTTGGAGGGTGCTGTACTCTTCATGTTATATATGCAGTATTGCCTATTTAACCCATTCCTGATGTGAATAGGTTTTCAGAACTATAACCCCTCCTCCTGCCCCATACTTCTGTGTCTATTCTTTCTCTGCACCTCATTTATATTCATCTTTGTTTTACTAATGTCAACTCAAACACATGGTATACATTTCCATGTAAAAAACATAAACAATTTGTCCATTTTAAGTTCCTTAAAATTAATTTTGCATATTGGTTCTTTTATGTTAAATTTTCTATTGTTTGGATTTCATTGAAAGGAAGTGTGAAAATCTGCAAGTTTGTTGAATGTTGATTTTTTTTTTCATTAAATATTATGGATAGTTTTGCTGGATATGGCATTTGTGGCCACAGGCCTAGTTCTTTTGATTGCTGGTAGATATGATTCCAGGACCTGCAGTTTTTTAGTGTGGCCACTGATAAGTCCTGTACAATTCTAATTGTAGCTCCAACATATTTGAATTGTTTTTTATTTTTGTTTCTTGCAAAATTTTCTCTTTGATCTGGAGGTTTCAAAATTTGACAATAATATTCCTATGTTCTACACAAAGGATCTTTTTGAGATGGTGATGGTGGATTTTTTCTATTTCTACTTTCCCCTCATTTTCTATCACTCTAGAACAACTTCCTTGAATTATCTCTTGCATTATTGTGTCAAAGGTTTTTTTTTTTTTTTTTTTGGTCACATTTTTCAAATAATACAATTATTTTTATATTTTCTTTTCATGATTTGTTCTCCAGATCTGTTGCTTTTCTTATGTTTCACATTCTGTTCTATTTTTTTTTCATTCTTTATATTGTTTTATTATTTCTTGGTCTCATAGCTTCACTGGCATCCCCTTGTACAATGTAATTTTCAAAGAGTTATTTTCTTCTTTAAGACTCTGTATCCACTAATGCATTGCTGGTGGAGTTGTGAAATGATCCAAACATTCTGAAAGCAATCTGGAACTATGCCCAAGGGGGTCTATAAAACTGTGCATACCCTTTGATCCAGCAATATCATTACTGGATCTGTATCCCATTGAAATCATAAAGGAGGGAAAAGGACCCACATGTGCAAATATATTTGCAGCAGCTCTTTTTGTGGTAACAAGGAATTGGAAAATGAGTAAAGCCCATTAATTGGGGAATGGCTAAATAAATTATGGTATATGAAGGTAATAGAATATTATTGTTATATAAAAAATGATGAACAAGCTGATTTTAGAAAGGCCTGGAAAGATTTATATGAACTGATGCTGAGCAAAACAAGCAGAACCAGAAATACATTGTACACAATAACAGCAAGAATATGTGATAATCAGCTATGAAAGACTTGGTTCTTTTCAGTGGTTCAGTGATCCAAAGCAATCCCAATAGACTTTGGACAGAAAATTCCATCTGCACCCAGAAAAAAGAACTATGGAGATTGAATGTAAATCAGCACATGCTATGTTCACTTCTTTTTTCTGTTTTTTTCTCCCATGGTTTTTCCCTTCATTCTGATTTTTCTCTCCCCAATATGATTCATAAAGCAGTATGTATTAAAATAAATACATATATTTTCAAAAAGACTGTATCTCCTTTTCTAGTTGAATTGTGGTAAATGATTTTGAATGGAATGTTATTTTATTTATTTTACTATTAAGAAATGACAAACAGGAGGGTCTCAGAAAAACCTGAAAAAAACTTATATATAAATTAATGTAAAATTATGCAAAGTGAAATGAGCAGAATGAGAATATTGTATACAGTAAAAGCGACATAGTGTCATGATTAATCATGAATGACAAAGCTATTCTCAGCAATATGGTAATGATCCAAGATGATTCCAAAGGATTATCATAATAGTGCCCTCAAAAGAAAGAAGGAATATTGAAAGAGGGGAGACTTTTGGAAGGAAGTTATGCATCAGAAATATTGAGTTTGAAATGTCTATGGAATGTCTAATTGGAAATACTCAATAGGTTTTGATTACAGGATTATTGAATACAGGATTAGAAAACAAAAGAGAGATTAGGGCTCTCCAGATATGGAAGTCATTAGAGTGGATATGTTAACTAAACCAATGGAAGATGATGAGATCAATAAGCCAAAGATATATACTCATAAGACAATTTAGGACAAAGCTTGGAGCTTTGGGGTCTATACCATGGAGGTATTTAATGAAAGAAATGTATGTTTCAACATGCATATTTCAACAAACATTTGATAAAGGAAATGAAACACTGAATTTTCAAATTATCATTTCTCCCTATGAGCTGATCAAATATTCAGATATAATAGAACAGCATAACCAGAAAGTAACTCAAAATATCCACTAGGAAATGATCTGTGCTATAGATTGAGTTCTAGTCCTTAAAATTCAAAAACTAAATTGAAATTGAAATAATGATAAAATATCATCTCATAGAATGTTAAGAAATATTTTGCTCATGTTATTAATTGTATATTATTGTTTCACTGAATATTTATTTACCAAGTACCAAAGGCTAATTCTCTCTGTCTGAAAATTAAATGGATTTGTAATTGGGTTTTTGTTTAATATCCTTTAAAGATCATTCCTGTTTATGTGTGTGCTGTGATTCCATTTTAGACATAATTGCTTCTAAATCCCATGAGATGTTAATGTAGACCCAGATCAGTACATTTCAATAGCAGGAGCAGTTATTTAGAATTAACAAAGTGAAACTTATCAAAGGAAACTAGATAGAACTTTGTTGGTGGTTTTATGCTAAAAGTTGCTGACAGTTATCCTTTAAAGGCCCTTATGAGCAGAATACACCTGCATCAGCTTTTCAGAAAAGGACTTTTGAAATGGGGAGATGCTACAACCCAGCTTGGATACTGCTATAGACTAGGAAATAAAGAAACACATCTTCAATCAAATCAGTCTGAATTAGTGCTATTTTCTAGGTCCATAATTTTTTTTTCTTAAAATAAAAAGAATTAATAAAGTTCTATACATTCTGTTCCATAGGTTTAATATTTGCCACTCTAACTGAATCTATAGCCAACAGGTGTTACTATGAAGCAAGGCTTAACTGTTTGAGAGCTTTCCCGCTGTGAAAATTGCAACACAGAGCAAATTCTTCCCATATACCACCTTTCTCATACTCTCAAAGGTTGTTGTCTTGGTCCACATCTCTACCCAGCCCCTTATTTGGAACCCGTGTTCTTATCAACTGACTCTGGTTAAACAAATGACTCCATTAGACTAAGGATGAAACAATCCTGCTTAATGTGAATTATCTTTTTCTGCTATTTAAAAACATAAAATTATTAATAAAATCATTGAGCTTCTCTCTGCTTTGCTTAGAGCCCATAGTTAAGAAACGCATTAAACATTCTGAGCAGAAGCTTTACATGTTTTATGTATTCAGTGTTGTGTATTCCAAACTAGTCACTAGCATTCACCATTATATTCCCCTTTGCAATTAGTAGACCCGTATCTGTTATTTGTGAGTATTTATGAACAATTGTAGATTTCTATCAAAATGTTAAATTATAAAAGAAACACTACAAAAATCATTATTCAGAAATAAATATCTTAGAGAGAATGCCTAAATCTGCAAGGCAAAGGGAGAGAAAAGAAATAAACCTTAACAAGTCTTTCACTTCTATCTTGAGCGTACTGGCAGGAGCAAGATGGTGGCCCTAAGTGGCCAGCCATCTCCAGCAGCAGCCTCTCTCATCCGTGTCCTGCCAGATGAGACCCAGACACTGTCTATATAAATCACATCCAGTCTATCTCTCTGTCTGTCGGTAATAAACCCAAGGTGTTCCTGTTTTTCATCATGCTGCTTTGCACCTGGCCTCCTCTCTGCTTCTTACAAAAACTCCAGCCACTGTTAGCACAACGGATAAAACAAACTCCCTGTGCTGCAACTTTCCAATTCTCACCTCAAGATAAAATCCCCCACAGAAGAAAAAAAAACTTCCTCTCTGTCTGGACAAAGATACCCAGAAAGGCATTTTTCCCAATATTGGTCTATAAATGACTTTTGCGGTAGTTCAGCATCTCTTGTCAGGAAAAAGAAATAAATAACTGGTGCTCAAAACTTACAAATCTAAACAAGAGTTATTGAAAGATATTGTTTACAACTGATTGAAGCTTCAAGAAAGCTGGATTTATAGGAGGAAGAAGAAGAAAGAATTATGGGATGGAGGAAAAAAGGGTCATCATTACAAGAAAAGCAGGGGTATAGGAAATTTTGAAAACTGGAAGTTTGAACATGCAAAGAGCTATAATTTCCTCTTGGCCTAGTGTGAGGGCTTGTCATATGACAAGGACTCAGTATGCAGGTCTCAAAACAGCTCAAAGATTACTAGTGTAGACTGACCTGAGAACATCCAATGACTATTGATTTGATTAACATCAAAGAGATTTCTCTGATGCTCTCTAGCAAAAAGTACCCCTTCGCTCACTTATGCATCCTAACCTCTCTCTGCCTTTACCCATCTTCACAAAACTGGATTGAGAGACATGATTGACCATAGCACCACCTCCTCTATCATAGCCTAAAAAGCTATTAAAAACTGCACAAAACTTATTCCACCTTTTAAAAAATGCCTTTTTTTTTCCTTCTGAGAAAGTTGGAAGAGGTTCTGATACTTTTGGAAAATGCATAAAAAGGGTCAACAACATTTATTAAGGATTTACTATATGCCAAACCTAGGCTAAGTGCTGAGGATATAAAATAAGATTAAAAACACAGCCACCGCCTTCAAGGACCTCACATTCTATTGGAGGAGACAACATGCAAATGACAATGTACATACAAGATATTATTCGATTTAAATGTAAATCTCAGGGAGAAGGCACTGGAGAGGAAGGGACAGCAAAACCTTCTGCAAAATAGAATTTGAGCTAAGGCTTTAAAGGAAGCCTGGGAAACCAGGAGATAGAAGAGAGGAGGGAGTATATCCTAAGAACATAGGATAGTCAGTGAAAAGACACTAAGTAGAAAGATGAAATGTTGAGTCTCAGAACCTACGAGAAGGCTGGTTCATCTGGATCATAGAGTATCTCTGAGAAAATTAAAAATACAAAAATAGAAAAGTAGGAAGGATCGAGCTATGAAGGGCTTTAAAAGCCAAATAGAGAAAATTATATTTGATTCTGAAGTTAATGATGAATCACTGATTTGGGGGCAGTAGGGTAGTTTGGATTAGAGAGAAACTTAGGGCAAGAATACCAACTAGCAGGCCATTGTCAGATTTGACCTGATGAAGACCTGAATTAGGACAGAAGCTAATGAGAAGAGGATAAATATAAGAGATGATATACTTGGAAATTGTACTTCTGGAGTCGGCCTGAGTAAGAATTTGAAAACAACATATCCTGGAAGCTTGATGATAACTTCAATAGAAAATAAGAAAATTGGGAAAAGGGAGGGTTTAGGAGAAAGATACTAAGTTCTGTTTGCACTGATTAGGTTTGAGAAGGCTATAGGTCATCCAGTTCAAGTAGTTTGTGGATGACGCTATTTAATCCAAGTCAGTTATATCCTTTTTTGTTATTATTGTTGTTATACATGTGCATTCTTTTTTTTTTTTTTTTTTTTTTTTACATATTTCCTTATGAGTCATGTTGGGAAAGAAAAATCAGAACAAAAGAGAAAAACCACAAGAGAAAAATAAAATAGAAGAAAAGGAAAAAAGTGAACATAGCATGTTTTGATTTACATTCAATCTCCATAGTTCTCTCTCTGGATATATATGGCATTTTCCATCCAAAATTTATTGGGATTGCCTTAACTACTGAGAAGAATCAAGTCTGTCAAAGTTGATCATCACACAATCTTGCTGTAACTGTGTACAATTTATTCCTGATTCTGCTTGTTTGGGTTCAGCATTAGTTCATGTAAATCTTTCCAGACTTTTCTAAAATCAGCTTGTTCACCATTTTTTATTGAACAATAATATCATATTACTTTCATATACCATAATTTATTCAGTCATTCCCTAATTGATGGGTATCTACTCATTTTCCAATTCTTGGACACCACAAAAAGAGCTGCTACAAACATATTTGTTTGCATATGTGGATCCTTTTCCCTTTTTTATTTTTATTTTTTGAATACAGACCCAGTAGTGGCACTGCTAGATAGAAGAGTATGCACAGTTTTATAGTCCTTTGGACTTTATTCCAAATTGATCTCCAGAATGATGGCGTTCACAACTCCACCAACAATGCATTAGTGTTCCAGTTTTCCCACATCCCCTCCAATATTTATCATTATCATTTTCTATCATCTTAGTCAATCTGAGAGAATGAGTCGGTACCTCAGAGTTGTTTTAATTTGCATTTCTCTAATCAATAGTGATTTAGAGCATTTATCAATTGGGGACTGATTTGTATTCTTATAAATTTAATAGAGTTCTTTATTTATTTTAGAAATGAGGCCTTTATCAGAAACACTGGCTATAAAAAAATTTTTTTCCAGTTTTGTCCTTCCCTTTTAATTTTGTTTGTGTTGGTTTTCCTTTGTGCAAAAACTTTTTATTTTAATATAATCAAACTTGTCCATTTTGCATTTGTAATGTTCTCTAATTCTTCTTTGTTCATAAATTTCTCCCTTCTTCAAATATCTGAGAGGTAAACTATCCCTTGCTCTCCTAATTTGCTTATGGTATCACCCTTTACACCCAAATCATATACCCATTTTGACCTTATTTTGCTATGAGGTGTGAGATGTAGGTCTGATGAGTTTCTGCATGTCAGTTATATCTTGTGCTAAAGCATGTGGGAGTTGGAGTATGGAAAGAAAATATATGAATGAAGATCTAGAAATCCTGGGGGTTATTTCTATACAATCCAAGTACTACCAGAAAAAGATTCTTGATTGGAGATTCAGGCAGCCTGATATGAAGAGAAGTGATCATTTATTGGAAGGATAAAAAGAACAATTTTGGGACTAGACATTTACTTCTAGTATTTGTGAGACCAATAGCCATGGAGGCTAATAAAGCTTTACTTCTTCAATTTTATCTTTTTGCTCTGAGGGCCCAGCCTAATCTTGAAAAATGGAGATCATGTTTCTAAGAGGGAGGAACTATAGAAAAGTGATTATCACCAGAAAGGGGAGTGGGAAGGAGGGACAGAAAGCAGATTATATATTCTGTTAGTTTCTGTCTCAGTAAATGACTGAGAGCTCACTTAGCTGTTTACCAGTGGTCTCACCTCTAATATTTGTCAGAAATGTTCCACAATCTTTCCAGTTCTAAAATAGTGAAAGGTGAAAAAAAAAAAAAAAGTCTTATCAGTCCCTTCTGATTCAGATCTACTTCTGAATGCAGTCTTTGTAATCTATGAAAGTTGTAATTGGTTGGGGCAGCTAGTTGCTACAGTGGATACAACATCAGCCCTAAAGTCAACAGTCTTACCCCAGACACTTAACACTTCCTGGCTATGTGACCCTAGGCAAGTCACTTAACCCCAATTACCTCAGCAAAAAAAAAAAAAAAATTGTAATTGGTTGAAGGAGGGAAAAGAGGAGGAATCTGACTTTTGCATAGTTAACCCAGCATATTTGTTGGGTTTTTTTTCTCATAAAGATACTGGCTTATTCTCCAATTGAAAAATGGTCAAAGGATATGAACAGACAATTCTCAGATGAAGAAATTGAAACTATTTTTAGTCATATGAAAAGATGCTCCAAGTCATTATTAATCAGAGAAATGCAAATTAAGACAACTCTAAGATACCACTACACACCTGTCAGATTGGCTAAGATGACAGGAAAAATAATGATGATTGTTGAGGGGATGCGGAAAACTGGGACATTGATGCATTGTTGGTGGAGTTGTGAACGAATCCAACCATTCTGAGAGTAGTTTGGAACTATGTTCAAAAGTTATCAAACTGTGCATACCCTTTGATCCAGCAGTGTTACTATTGGGCTTATATCCCAAAGAGATTATAAAGAAGGAAAGGGACCTGTATGTGCACGAATGTTTGTGGCAGCCCTTTTTGTAGTGGCTAGAAACTGGAAACTGAATGGATGTCCATCAGTTGGAGAATGGCTGAATAAATTGTGGTATATGAATATTATGGAATATTACTATTCTGTAAGAAATGACCAACAGGATGATTTCAGAAAGGCCTGAGAGACTATACACGAACTGATGCTGAGTGAAATGAGCAGGACCAGGAGATCATTATATACTTCAACAACAATACTATATGATGACCAGTTCTGATGGACCTGCCCATCCTCAGCAAGGAGATCAACCAAATCATTTCCAATGGAGCAGTAATGAACTGAACTAGCTACGCCCAGAGAAAGAACTCTGGGAGATGACTAAAAACCATTACATTGAATTCCTCAATCCCTATATTTATGCCCACCTGCATTTTTATTTCCTTCACAAGCTAATTGTACAATATTTCAAAGTCTGATTCTTTTCTACAGCAAAATAACGTTTTGGTCAGGTATACTTATTGTGTATCTAATTTATATTTTAATGTATTTAACATCTACTGGTCATCCTGCCATCTAGGGGAGGGGGTGGAGGGGTAAGAGGTGAAAAACTGGAACAAGAGGTTTGGCAATTGTTAATGCTGTAAAGTTACCCATGCATATAACCTGTAAATAAAAGGCTATTAAAAAAAAAAAAAAAAGATACTGGCTTAACTTGTCTTTGATGCAGGTGTGGTCCCTTTAAGAATTGACTTATTTCTTTCTTTCTGATTCCCAACCCCTCCTAGTTGATGTAATTATCAATCTAGCTTTTCGGGCCAATAAATGCTTTTACTGGAGACTCACACCACCACTAGACTTATTTAACTACATATCCTTGCACCGAATCCAATGGGGTTGCAAGGGAGCTCTGTTTGACTCCCTGTACCCCAAACCTGCCATTAGACCTCAATTAAACCTTAATTTCATTTAGGTACCCCATATCTAGACCTCATCCTCTTGATTTGACAAAATATTTATTTATAAATTTCCCAGAGAATATGGACTTATTCCTCTTCACAAATGGCAATTAATTCATAGGCCAAAACAAACAATAAAAAAATTTGCCAATAAGCTTCTTTATGACCTGAATTTAACTCTTTTCTCTCCTGAGCCACTCTGAAGAATGCTATAGTTTCAGTAAACAGTTTAGCATTATCTCAGGCTTTTTGTTCAGTAATTTATATATTTGTCTCAATCTCTATTAAGCAAGCTACAAGGTAATTACCAGTAGATAGAATAGGCCCCCAAATAACCTGCCAATGGTCATAATCATGAAGAGAATAATATTAATGCAAAGTATCAAGGAGGTAGGGCAACTAGATATCATAATGCAGAGAGAACCTGGCTTGCGAGAAAATGAGGAAAACTTGTCAACCTGAATTCAAATATAGCCTCAAACATTAAAATTCACCTAGATGCTATGTTCTTTGCCTCAATTTTTCATCTGTAAAATAAGTAGTAGAATGAAATAGCAAAGCCCTATCTTTGCCAAGAAAACTCCAAATGGAGTCACAAAACTGAAACACCTGAACAAACCAAGGAGAAAGCTAAGTAGCAACATTCACCAAATCCAAGAGGTTTTTCACAGTATAGGATGAGGAATGTGAAGTCCCAAGAAGTTCAGACCTCAGTTTATAGATTAAAGTCAAGGAACCATAAAAAGATTCACCATGGTTAAAGAAGAAACTATGGGAGCATACAACATTGATGAAAGAAGCTCAGTTGTGCAAAAAATGCTGAGGATAATCTACTTTTTATTCTCTCTTTCCCCACAAAGGACTGTTGAGCTTAAGCTCACACTAGTATTGATTCATCAGTTTAGTCTCTTCTGAGAGAAGGTTCAGACTTCTACAGAACTTTAAATTCACTAACATAGATATAAATGCAACCCATGCAGTCTCCACATTACATGGTAACCAATGGAAAATGAAAGTATTGAGTCTCTGCAGTGACCTATTTATTTTTCAATTAAAGAAAAATGAATCCTTGAAACCTCTATACAACAGCTCAGAATTTAAAATTATACCAGTAAATGCTATTTACATTAGCCCTGAAGAAGAAATGATCATCCAAACTCTTCCTCTCATTGCAGTGCCTCTCCTACTGAAGTAGGCATTTTGCATGTTTATGATTCCATTTTTAATTAACTTTTTTCTTTTAAAAAAATCCCACCCACTCTCCTTCCCATCTCTCTCCACCTCCCTACTGAAAAAAGAAAAGAAAAGAAAACTTTATCACAAATATGTATAGTCAAGTAAAACAATTTCCCTCACTGACCATATCCAAAAAATTATATTTTAATCTCTGCCCTGAATTTTATCATGTCACTTCCCTATTGGATCTGTGCTAATGACCCCTATTGTCTCTAGGATCAAACATAAAGGCCTCAGCTTGGAACCTCTTTGTTCAGTCTTGTTTTATATTTACTACTCTTCTTATCCATTGACAAGAATGTATTCTTGTCTCACATTTGCCTCATGGAATCCCTCTCTTCCTTCACGATTAAGCTCAGACCCCTCCTACATAAAACTTTTCTTGCCTCTTCCTACTGCTTAATGCACTGCTTAATCAACTTTATGTATTTTGTATTTATTCTATTTATTTATTTAGGATAAATTTACATTATTCATTTTACTTATATTTACATACTTCTAGCCAGGTATCTATTGTCTACTCCCCAGCAGAATGAAAGGTCATTAGGAGTAGGTTAATTCATTCTTTTTATTTGAAGTTCCTGTGCCTGACATATAGTAATCACTTAATAAATGATTATGTTGAGTAACTACATGCCTTCATAACAAGTCTTTTCTCAAAGATTTTATGTAGCTAATCTGGAACTTCTGAATTCCTAAATATTTAGAGTCTTCTAGTGTATAGTCACTTTAATTCATCTTCGCTGTGGTGATCAATTAGATAATGTGCTATGTATGAAGTAAAATTATTTAAAATATTTGTAGAGTTTGGGTTCTGAGAAATTTCTTTTAGAGTTAAGACTAGCGAATTTATCAGTGGAAATTTAAATCCTATCTTTCCTACAACAATTTTTAAAGGACAAGGGGGAAACACTTAATTGAAGATGCAAATTTTTTTCCCTTTTTGGTACAAAGGAAGTGTTTTGTAGCAATGATCTATGGGGTATTCAGTACAGCTTCCTGCCAGTGCAGTATTGCTTCCTGTAATAAACACTCTGAGACTGAGTTCAGATTATTTTTAAATATGATGCAGTTGTCATCAAAAGCTAAGAGAAAAGCCCATTTTTATCCAGGAAAATACATTTTGGTCTAGTCCAATCATTCCTTTCTATAAACTGTCTCCACTAAGCCACTTCTTCCTTTTTTTTTCCTCTTAAGTTTTATTGATGCCTTTTATTTCTGACATCTGGGTCATTTTAAAATATTTGGTTAATGCTTATCTTTTTTCCACTGCCATCATTTTCCAGTGATTCTCCTCCCATTTCTAATACTACTAGAATCTTTCCTTGTGATAAATACAGTCAAGTAAATCAGAACAAATTGTGGCAATGTCTGAAAATACAGGTTTTATATTTCATCAATCTACTTTAAAGCAGATTTACTAAATGTAATTGTCCTTTGGTTGGGAAGAGTGTGAAACATGCATATGAATCCATGTTGTCTTCTAGCATACTTTTTTTTTTTTATATAACTCCTTTAGCCTCTTTTGAAAATAAGACAAAAATTTTTGTTCTTAAGAACAATCTACAGTACTTCTCTAGTCAGTAAACTCCTGTACCTCTCTACTATATCTAGGATCAAATACTTTATTTAGGATTAAATCTATTTATAGCCTGATTTTGACTTCTTTTTCACTTTCACTATATATTGCTCTCCTTTTTGTATTCCTTAGTCCAGGCAAATTGGCCTTCTTGCTATTCTTCACATGCTGTACTCCATTTCCCACCTCTATATCTTTGTATTAGCTGTCCCCTTACTGACTATAATGACTCCTTGATCACTCCTGTCCATGGTTTCTTTCAAAACTTAGCTCTGAAGTCTTTTATAATTCCTTCAGGTATTCACCATCCACCTCAAAAGAAAAAAACTTTGAATTTATTTTGTATATATTTTGGTTACACTGATATGAGAAGAGGGGATGGACCCTATCTCAATCTAATCACATAAGACCCAGATTGTAATCACTTAAGGAACGGAGTTTTCTTCCACATGCTATACTCATAAAATTAATCAATCAAGAAGATCAGAATGTAATTACAAGGTATAAAGTACGTTTTGACCTTATTTCCTATAGTCCCACAACAAATGTCTGAATAGATCCTTTATCACCTCTAGAAGATTATAGAACTTTGACCATTAGATGAAGACAGATGGATCTTTCAGGAAGCATTTTACTATTAGCCAAGATAATCAATCTTGTTCCTTGTGCCCAAAGATCACGTTAGTTTAGAAGTTTGCTGATCCAGAAATGAAAATGAGGGTCTCTCTGTCTCTCTGTCTCTGCCTCTGTTTCTCTCTATCTCTGTCTCTGCCTCTCTCTACATACACATACACACACACACACACATACACACACACACACCATTAGTCACTTCACTGGAGAGACTAGACCGATAGGATATAGCATATGCAACAATTAGACATACACACAGGAGAGACACATGGAAAGGGAGTTTGACCCTTTACAGCAGAGAGAAGTTTTGGTTGTAGACTACAGAAAGGACCAGATTTTCATAAATCCAGATAAGAAGCTCATTTAGTAGAATATTACACCCAAGGATAGTTCGTGGCAATTCTATGAAGAGGAAAAAAAACCTTCCAGGCCCTGGAATAGTAGGAATTATTAGTTACTCCTTTGCTGTATGTTTTCCCCACGTGTGTTATTAGGTACTCAAAGTTGGAATCCACTTTTCCCTATGTATATTTGTAGGGAAAGTATATCCCAGGTTTTGGGGGAGGGAATATTTTGTACCAACTATTTTTACTATATCATTTTACTAAGTATCTTTACTAAGAGCTAATTGTATCCACTGGCTCACTGTTAATAAAAAGCAGATCAGCAGGAGCTCATGATCTATGCCATGCATGAGCTCTTCAAAGGAGTCAGCTCAAGAGAACCAATTTTTATATTTTCAATGTGAGCATTCATACTTCAGAATTTAGCAACGGCTACAAAGCAGAATTGTATTCATTTTTTAGTTGTTTAGACTTTGGAGGATATTGGAGAAATGTCAAAAATGCAAATTAGACTTAAAAGTGTTGTTAGTACAATGCAGGGGAGAGGGAAGCTGGCTGTAAAACATTTATAAGGACACCCCAATCTATAGCAACAGGAATAATCACCCATAGAACTCATCATAAAAGTTGACCACAATTAACAACCTTTTCAAGGACCCAAACCAAGACTATTGAGGAGTAGCCCCGAAGGACAGAGTGGAGAAGACAGGTGCCAAGTGATCTAATTTAAAAATAGGAGTTGTCTACATTGACCTCACTTCCTTTCAACCTTTCATCTGCTCACTTTTGGGGCAATAGCAATTTTTTTCTCCTCTTTTCTGGGCTGTGAATGAGACTGATGATCCAAGGGTTATAGTCACAATCTTTTCTACTTATAAGCAACCATTAGAAATAAATACTGGTTTTGTGGCTTGCCATTCTGTACCTCTGTTTCTATCTCTGTCCCTTTCATTGATCAGATGTGTATGTGCTATTTGAATCTTCTTATTTAGCTAGTGATGGGAAGTCTTTTAGGGCCTGTAATTTAGCCAGGAAAAAAAAAAACCTCTTTCTCCTAAAACAAGTCAGCATCTTCTCTGCAACTTACAGTCTTGGAGAATTGCCTAGAGAACTGAGAAGTTAAGTCATTTGCCCAAGCTCATACAGACAATATGTATCAAATAGATTTGAACTCTTGTCTTCCTTGTTCAAAGACAAGCATTACACCATGCAGTCTCTATTTTTTGCTCATTAAAATTGGCCTCTTCAAGATTGAGATTTCATTTTTTGAAGCCTTTTGTTTTCCTTCCTCACTTTTAAGAAAATTTTTTTTTGCTTTTAATAATCATTGCCTCCTCTATATGACTTCACAGTTTTCTCAGACACACTAGAGTTGAGATCAGTCATGTCTATTAGGAAAAAATATTGATAAATAAGTAAAAATCCAAATTATTTTTATGCTATTTAGAGTAATTTTAATGTAATGCCTACTATTATTAGATAGGGTATGTGAACATTAGCTATTATGTTAGTAGTATCAAATACTAATAATGTCATTTAATATATAATAAAAAGTTTGAGTCTATGTTTGAAAGATGAACTTAATAGAAGTTTGCATAATCATAGTTGAGGGAGTTAGTTGGCATTCTCTACACTAATATGTAAGTATGAATTTGGTTGGGTTATGTATTCATTACTCTGACTTCATCTAAATCTGAAAGCAAAATGGGGGGGTTTAAACTGCTTCTTCTGCACCAAAACAAATGAACATTGAGGCTATTATTCATTCAAAACATATAATATCTCCAGAAAGATGAGGATACCTTCCAGAAGTCCTCAAACTACGACCCGCAGGCCAGATGTGGCAGCTGAGGACGATTATCCCCTTCACCCAGGGCTATGAAGTTTCTTTATTTAAAGGCCCACAAAACAAAGTTTTTGTTTTTACTATAGTCCAGCCTTCCAACAGTCTGAGGGACAGTGAACTGGCCCCCTATTTAAAAAGCTTGAGGACCCCTGCATACTGCATGCATAGATGCTACATTACAATGTTTCCATAGCACCAAGTCAACTATTTTCCCTTAATCACTGCTGAGAAAGTACAGAATAGTCCTTTCATAAGGAACTGGAATTTCCTTAAATTCCACCATCATGATAGACACAAATAACTACTTATCCTATTTTAAGTTAAGATAACTTCACTCTGGTTTTTAATACTGGGAATTATAACTATGCTGGAACTCTGACAACAAGAAGGAAAATATAGAAGTGATAATAAGCTATACAATTTGAATTATTTAAAGAGTCAGTCAGGTCAACATTTGATCAATATTTCAATAAAAAACTGGAGAGCAGATAACAGATTTGCAGATGACGGAAAGCTAGATTCAGAATTGTTTTACTGAATTAGCTGACCCTAGACAAACAGGAAATCTAAGAGAAATTCATGTAAATGTTGTATTAAAATGCAAAAATTAAATTGCATAGATATAGGAGAGGAAGACCAGATTTGAGAGTAGTTCATGTGAATGAGACTAAGTAAGAGGTGAGTAGAAAGGTTAGTTAGGTGATCAGCCACATCCAGGGTCATATGTGTCCTCAGAAGTGAATCAAGGCAAAACTCAACTCAGCTCTACACATGCTCCAAAGGAGTTAGCTCAAGTCAAAGTAGATTAAGGGGTTGAGAGGAACCTGATTACTCCTACTGTACTCAATAACAAGGATGCATTTGACACATTTGAACATATCCCAAATTCTTAAAAGTTCTCTAAGGAGATGGACAAATGTGCCAAATACACCCCTTCCTCTGTTTCACATAGTGTACCACACTAAATCAGCAGTATTTATCAATCCTGAGAAGGTTCCATCTCCTCATGTGCTAGGTTTTTGTTTTTGATGACTAGGAAACTACATCAAGAATTTGAACTTTTGTCCTCAAAGATCAACTAAACCCCAAAGCTTTATTGCTTTTTAGGGAGAGTACTTAAAGTAAGGGGGAAATATTTCCCCTAATATATACCACTCCTTCATATCAAGATCCTAACCTAAAAGTTTACTGTGGGACTTCCACCATCATAATAAATTTAGCCTCATTACAAGACAATCCTGACTGTAGGTATATGAAGTAAGGTTAAAAAAAAAAAAAAAAACTAGCAAAAAAAAATACAACATGCCATATAATAGTACCTGAAAGAGTAACCTAATCTGGAGGATCAGGTTTCCTCTCACTGCTTTGGAAGATCCCAGGTAGTAATGGCCTAGTCTATTAATAGTGTATAATGCCAAATCTTTTAAGTTTGCAATGAATCTCCTAATATAAGGGAGTGATAATGAAAAGGAGCACTATTAGGAACATCAAGGCCACAGTAAAGATGATTATACCAATGAGATATTCAAAAATCCTCATTCTGGAGTCAGGGTCATCTGCAATAGATATCTAAGTGTCCATTTCACTCTCACCTACAGTTTGTCAAGAAGCCTGAGTGAATACTTAACCTCACCCAATAACCCTTCAGTCTTTCCTGGACCACCAACAATTTTCAACACCTTAAGACCCTTGGAGGAATGAAAGGAAGAAGAAACTAAATATTAAAAAGCAGCTACTGAAGACTTGCCCCTTTCTTCCATCTTTCATAGAGACCAGTTAAGTCTCTTTTTCCTCTACCCCCCCAAAATCCTTGTCTTCAAAATATCAAGGCATCTCCCAGAAGTTATGCCTCTTTAGTTCCTAAGTCTTCCCTCTGTGATCAGTCTCTATCTGTCTCTGTCTCTGTCTCTGTCTCTCTGTCTCTTCTCTCTCTGTCTCTGACCTTCTCTGTCTCTGTTTCTGTGTCTCTACACACACACACACACACACACACACACACACACACGCTAGTACCAACAAGAAGGAGACATATCAGTTTCATATAATAGTGAGGAAAGGGCTATGTGGGAACTTTCTGCGCTTTTGCCAGTGCTATTTCCAGTGTTATTACCCTGTAAGTGTCTTAACAATGCTTCTGGTTACACAGAATGTCCAGTGTGCTGTTATGTATACTTCTGCTGTCCCATCTACTAGTCCCTATTGCAATACTTACTGCTAATGCCTAATAATAATGTCACTCATTGATGGGGTCAGGAATGTCCACATCAAATGACTGGCCAACTCCAAGGGGTTCTGGCTAGCCATTCCAAGATTTGTGCTCTTCCCTTCTTTGGTGGTCATTTCTATTACAGAAATAACTCCCATACTCTGAAGAAAGAACACAGAAGGTCCCAATCTCAAACTCACAGGGCTCCCTCCAAAGCCAGTTCTGATACTTACTTGTTTTGCTCAGGGAAAGTGATACAACATAGAATAAGCAGTCCAGTCAATCTCAGGCTTGCATGGGCTTTACCTGCCACTCATATGTTATAACCATTTGTGACATGAAGGGAAGAATGATAACAAAAGACTTCACTGGTGCTCACTCTGGAGGCTCCTCACTTACCACCCCAGAAGGAAATTTTATATACCATTTGCTCCCAAGAAAGAGTGGGAACTGTCTCTCCTTTTAAACTGATAAAGTCTTCCCATTCTCAGCAAGTGATATGAAATGCTCTTAGCTCATTTTTCTATATTCCCTGTTCTGGAAGCAACATGGATTGTTGTTCAATGGAAGCAACGTCTGATAACTCCATCCAGCAGTAATTCATTTGGTTTTCTTTTAAAAAGGCATTGAAAAATGTCTTCATGGTTTAATTTACTCAGGTGATATAATTTGATTAACTCAGCCCATTGGGCTACTGATGCTGCTTCTTGGTTACATGAGTACTAAAGGCCACAAAGAACACCCCCCTCCCCACCCCTACTGTCTTGCTCTCCAAAATTTCTAATGGAGTACAAACAACATGACCAACCCCAGGAACTTCCACTCAGCTGAATCAATACGATATCTTCACTGTATGTCCTTGTTAAATAGCCTTGCTTTACTATGGCTAAGGCTTTACTATGGCTAAGTAAAACTCCTTTTGTTAAACTATTAGACAAACTATGAATGATTCAATTTCATTCTAATATCACATCTAAATAACTAGGGGAGGGGCCTTATTCATACCTATCCTAAGATAAAAGCTCCCTAGAAAACCTAGTGAGATTCAAGAATTATCCTCACAAGTGCCTTCCCCTTTATTTCACACTAAAGCATCTCTTTTTTTTTTAATTAAAGCTTTTTATTTACAAAACATATGCATGAGTAATTTTTCCAACATTGACCCTTGCAAAATCTTTTGTTCCAAATTTTCTCCTCTTTCTTCCCACCTCCTCCCTTATCTGGCAGGTAGTCCAATACATGTTAAATATGCTAAAATACATGTTAAATCCAATATATGTATACATATTTATACAGCTATCTTGTTGCACAAGAAAAATCAGATTAAGAAGGAAGAAAAACAAAACTGAGAAAGAAAACAAAATGCAAGCAAATAACAGAGAGAATGAGAATACTGAGAATGCTATGTTGTGGTCCACACTGTGTTCCCACTGTTCTCTCTCTGGGTATAGATGGCTCTCTTCATCACTGAACAAGTGGAATTGGTTTGAATAATCTCATTATTGAAGAGAGCCACATCCATCAGAATTGATCATTGTATAATCTTCTTGGTGCCATGTATAATGATCTCCTGGTTCTGCTCATTTCACTCAGCATCAATTCATGTAAGTCTCTCCAAGACTCTCTGTATTCATCCTGCTGGTCATTTCTTACAGAACAAATAATATTCCATGACATTCATATACCATAATTTATTCAGCCATTCTCCAATTGATGGGCATCTGCTCAGTTTCCAGTTTTTTGCCACTACAAACAGGGCTGCCACAAACATTTTTGCACATGTGGGTCCCTTTCCCTCCTTTAAGATCTCTTTGGGGTATAAGCCCAGTAGTAACACTGCTGGATCAAAGGGCATGCACAGTTTGATAACTTTTTGAGCATAGTTCCAAATTGCTCTCCAGAATGGTTGGATTCGTTCACAGTTTCACCAACAATGCATCAGTATCCCAGTTTGCCCACACCCCCTCCAACATTGGTCATCTTAGTCAATCTGACAGGTATGTACTTACTAAAGCATTTCAACACAGTTCATGACAGATTCCATAAAGACCTCCCAAATGCCACATAAAGAGCTCTGAGTAATGCATCTTATATAATCCCCAAATTAATAGTTTTCGGGGAGGATCTAGTACTACCACAGATGAATGACCTGGAGATCCTAAACATTTCAAAACATAAATTTACAACTGTTTCTATTTGCTAAGTGCTTATAGGTAGTTTGTTTCCCAATCCCATCATGTCAATGAGGCCCCTGTTCTTCTTGTGGAGAATATGCAGGCAGAAACATAGTGCCACAAAAGAAAAGCTTCCTATCACAGGATATCCAATCACCTAAGAATTCCCTTCTTTCATAATACTTTTCCTCTACTTCATTCACAAAGCCAGACAATCCTTCCAGATATTCCAAATGTTCTTGAGCAGACCTAATTCAAATTGGTTCACTGTAAGGACTGGAACAAAATTAAACACTTTTAAACAACTTTACATTGAACAAAATGTTTTTCACTAGCAAATGCCATGGATTCATTTGGGTTCAAATAAAATCAACTAGCATTTATTAAAAATGGCAGGCACTGTTCTAAGTGCTAGGAATAAAAAGAAAGACAAAAAGTAAAAATACAAAAATCATAACTGCTCTCACAGTCCAATGGAAAAGTCCAGTGGAAAAACAACATGTAAATAATTAGGTACAGACTGATGATAACCAACAAAGAAAAGGCACCAGCATAAGGAGAATCAAGATGGGCTTCTTGTAGAATGTGGAACTATGAGGAAGAAAGGAAGGAGATAGATGAAAGAAATTAGAAGTCCAGTACACGAGACAACCAGTGAAAATGAACAGAAGTTTAAGAGATGGAGGGTCTTATGTGAGGAACAACAAGAAAATGTCACCAGATTGCAGAGTACTTTGAAGAAAATAAATTGTAAGATGGAAAGTAGGAAGATAACAGTTTATGAAGGGCTTTAAATGCAAAACAAAGAATTTTGTATTTGATCTTGTAGATAATAAGGAGTTTATTGAATATGGAGGTAACATGATCAGGCCTAGACTTTAAGAATATCAATTTGACAGCTGAGTGGGGAGAAATTTGAGGCAAGTCAAGCATTTATTAAGTGCCTACTATGTGTCAGACACTGTCGTAATTATTAGAGATATTAAAAAAAAAGCAAAAAATCCACCCCAGTTCTCAGGGGATTTACAATTTTATGGAGTCCAATAAAAGGCAAGTAAAATGGAAGAAGACTGGAAAGATATAGGGAGAAGGGGGAGTAGAATTTGTAAAGGGCTTTTGAAAGTCAACAGAATGTTTTATATATAATACTGGAGATTGGGGATTTATGATAGGGAAATGACAACATCAAACTTCTACTGTAGGAAGATCATTTTGGCAACTGCATAATGGATAAATTAGAATGGGGAGGGAACTGAAGCAAGAAAACCTAACCAAAAGGCCAATGCAATAGTCTAAAAATGAGATAGTGAGTGCTGATTCAGAGAGAAGGGGGCATTTCCAAAAGATATTTTGAAAGTAACTACAACAAAACTTGGCAAGAGATAGGATATGTAGAGTAAGTGAAGAGTCTAGAATGGCACCAAAGTTGCAAACCTGGATAACTGGGAAAATAGAGATGTCCTGACAGTAAAATGAAAGTTGGGAATAGGAGAAGGGGAATTCCATGAATATTCTTTTGAATAAGGTAAATTAGGGAAATCTTAAAGACATCCAATTTGACCTGTCTCACAGGCACTTGAGGATGTGAAACTATAGGTCAGGGTTAGATAAATACATCTAAAATCATCTCCATAGAAATAATAATTTAATCCATGGAAACTGACACTTTACCAAGGCAACTTTTGAGAACTACACCAAAAAGACTTCCAAGAAGTGGGAGTTACAGCTTTGTCACATATACTCTCTATACTTGAGCTCACTTTCCTCTAGATTTTATTTACTGGAAGAAGAGTGTATCAAAGACTTTAAATTAAATAGATTGTAGTTCCAGAAAGTGATATGGAGTCTATTTGCAGATAATGTCAATTCCTGGAGGGCAGAGAACATTATTTTTTAATCTATAACCAACAAGAATAGAGTAGGCATTGTACTAGCTGGGAATACAAACCTCTAAATTACCTTTATCTCCCTCATCCCCATATCCAAACAGTTATCCAATCCTCTTTCCAATGGATAGCAACACCCTCCTAATTGTGCCAGTCTCCCCTCTCCAAACCATCCTCCTTACAAATTCCAAAATAATTTTCCTAAGTTACAGGTTTACCATATCATTTCTACAGAAAATTTTTCAAAAGCTCTTCATTATCTTTAGGATCTAATTCAAACTCCTCTATCTTGTATTTAAGACCCTTCACATTCTAGTTCCAGAATATTTTACTAATCTTGGTTATTTGGGGTTATTATTATTTTCCTTTTTACACTCTCTATTCCTTCTGAACTGGCCTATTAGGTGTCCCATTTTGTAACTCCCAAGTCTTCCCACAGGCTAATCCTCATGCTAGGAGTATATTCTCGCCTAATCTCAACCCTTGAGGATTTTTATTTTATTTCAAAACTCAGCTAATTCCTCAAATTGTTAGTGCTTTATTAGGTTTCACATTTATTTATACTTACTGATCTGTGTACATGCTGTATCCTCAGCAGGATGTAATAATTAATAATGACAATAATAGCATTTATGTAGTATCCTATGATTTACAAAGTGCTTCACATGTGTTAATTCATTTCACTGCGAATATAAACTCTTTGAGGGTATAGACTATTTGATTTTTGTCTTTGTAACCCCAGCCTCTAGCCAAGTATCTTGCATAGAGTAGTTACCAAATAAATTTCTACTTAATTTAATGAAATTGAACAAATCAGTGTTATGACTGCTGTTTTTAATAACAAAGAGCTTTAGTCATGGAAATATAAAGGACTCCCACATTGTAAGTTTATTGGAAGCTCCATGGATTATTAGTGGTATTTGTGTAAAAGAATCATTGAACAGGAGGATGAAGAAAAATCACTTGAACTCTTTTAGCTTGTTTCTAAAAGAGATTTAAATGTTCAAAAGTCTACATGAACTAATTATCCCAGATCACTGTAAATTGGGTAGGGGTAGCAAGTATTATGTGATATTTATATTTTTCAAATTAGGAAAATGAAGCAAAGAGTAATACATTCAGTTTTTATGTCTACTTTACAATCTGAAAAGGGGGGAAGATCAAGGCCCCAAACTGGGAATATATAACATCATTTATAAGGCTTTGGAGAAGGAAGGATCAATCAGAATTTGCTGATTCTAGTACATATAATTCCCTTCTGATAGAGAGATACTTCAGAAAGCTAAATACAGTGTCGGACTTGGAATCAAGAAAACTCATCTCCTTAGTTCAAATCTGGCCTCAGACTTTACTAGCTATATGACTCTGGAAAAGTCACTTAACCATTGCTTAAACTTCCTCATCTATAAAATGTGTTGGAGAAAAAAGTAACAAATCACTCCAGCATCATTGCAAGAAAACTCCAAATGGGCTCATAGTCAGACATTACTAAAATGAATAAATAGCCATGAAGAGGTACTTTTCCCATTCCCATTCCCACCCCAAAAGTGTTCATCTATTTGGGAGTACTTGGGAGGAAGAATAAAATAAATCTAGAAAATAAAATTAATTCCACTGTAGGAAAAGCCTTGATGGAAAAAATAATAGAAATGACTAATCTATTAATCAACAACTCTCAAGTCACTCTTGTAACTAAGTATGCCTTCTATTACTAATAGGAACTTTTTCCATCTTTATAGCCCTCTAACTGTTATTTTGGCATTCTTTAAAAACTTTGTGGTGTTAAGGGACAGATCAATTCTCTGAGAGCCTCCACAGCTGTGGATCATAACATCTGAAGGAGTTGCAGGGCAGCCTTTGCTGACACAGGTGTTGTGGACAGTGGCTCCCCTGTATTCCAACAGCTCTCCTGTGCATTCCAATATTGTGGGTTTTTTTAATATGATATGTATGTATACATATATATATGTATATGTATATGTATATGTATATATGACAACAAATTGGTCATTACTGAATGCAAATGACTTGCACGTTGACATCAAAAGCACTTTATTTCTATGGATTCATTTTATATATTTGCACATTCTAAGGTTGATTTTTTTAAATACAACATATAACAGCTGTCCTGAAAATCACATATTGTTTGTGTACTTCTTTGTAAATCATTTCCCTTGATTTGACATTATACCTCAAACAGTATAGTTGTTAAGGAGTTAGAGTATTAATACTAAAATTATTTACAACTTATTGTTTGGAGAAGAAAGATTAAAAGACAAAGGGAAATTTTTAAAGAGCTTCTAGCACCAGCTTTTCAAATGGCACATGTGCATCCTGAGCCCTTTTGAAGAGACTGTAGAAACAAGAGCTTAGATGTGGTTGTTGTTTTATCTTTTCCCATTTCTTTATTCCTGGCTTTTATGAAAACAGATCTTTCTTTCTTTAGTACCTAATTCCCCACCTCTACAAGGCTAGAATGTCCTGTATCCCAGTTTGTAAAAATCATTGTAACAGAAACAATTCCTTTGTGGATTCTGCAAAAATGTTAGTTATAAAAAAAAAAAATCAGAGAGAAGAGCTGTCAAAATGCTTGCAAATTTTGGCCCCTGGGAAATTCAAGTTTCAGCACCAGTTTTCCACAGAGAGGTGATTGAGGTTGGCTGAGATAAGGTTGAACATTTGATGAATCATAAAAACATTAAATCTTAATCATGAATTTGGCCCTGACAAAAAGGATTAGTGTATACCTTCTTAGTCAGCTCATTGGTCAAGCATTATGACTAAACTAGGTTCTCAGACACCATTCTTCATTGATGAGAACTCTATCTCCCAACTTTTTTTATCCATATGATTATTTAGCACAGTTCCTGACTGATAGTAGGGATGTAAGACATGGTTGATGAATGAGTAAACAAGCAATGTTAAAGTAGATTAGCCAGGCTAAAGCAACATCTCCCAACCCATAAGGATAGTCTGGTGTCTCACCAGTTTTAAATGTTCTATATTTTTTATTCTATGTTTTAAATAGAAAGCCAAATTAAAATTAAATAAAATTAAAAAAAATTTAAATAGCCAATTTAAGAGAATTGCAAAAAGGGATTTTCATAATTAAAAAGCACAGGACTAGAAGTCAGCAGAGCTAGGTTTGAATCCAAGAACTACAATTAAGTAGTTGTATAACCTTGGGAAGGTCATTTAACCTTTTAGAAAGTCAATATCCTCATTTCTAAAATGAGGGTTCTAAGGGTATTTTAAGAAGGATATTGTGAAGCTAGAGTGTTACTAGAAGAGAATGATCAGACCAGAGAGGATTGGAAGGTTAGAAGATCAATTGAAGAGTGAAGGCCTCCAGGAGACCCCTCCTTTAAAGACTTTGGCTCCAAACTCATGTTCTTTGTTCTTGAAAAGGCCAAAATGGCATCACTATATTAGAGTCAAGTTACGGTGTGTCCTACTGCGGCTCATCAGACCAATATGAGCTCATAATGCTCTGCCACAGGTCAGATACAAATAATCTACATAAACATAGTTTCTCTAATTTTGCACATCTCATGTTTCTTTTGGGCTAATTCAGTTCTGCTTAGAGCACATAGCGCATTCTCTAATGACGGTATGCTATGCTGGGTGGTCCTGTTTCAGTGTCTCCCAAGTTCTTCAGAGAGACCTTGAGAGTGCCCTTGTATCCCTTTTTCTGACTACCATGTGAGCACTTTCCCTTTGTAACTTCTCCACAAAAGAATTTTTAGGCAAGCGTATATTTGGCATCAAACAACATGGCTAGGCCAATGGAGTTGTGTTCTCTGCAGTAGAATTGGAACACTTGGCAGTTTAGTTCTAAAAAGGACCTCAGTGTCTGGTATATTATCCTGCCCTGTGATCTTCAGAATCTTCCTAAAACAATTCAAATGGAAGCATGAATTCAGTGTCCTAGCACGACACTTGTAGACTATCCAGGTTTCACAGGTTTACACCAATTAGGTCAGCACAATAGTAGATATTCAGCGTGGTGGTCAGTCTGATACCTCTCCTCTCCCACACTTTCCTTTGGAGCCTCCCAAACAATGAGTTAGCTCGACAATGCATGTGTCGATCTCATTATCAATGAGGCCATCCCTGGAAAGTATATTGTCAAAATAAGAAAACTTATCCACAAAATTAAAAAACTTCACCATTTATTGGTAACTGATTGATATTGTATTGTAACTGATGAATCCACATATGGATGGTGTCACGGTGCTGGCTGATGGAGGACCTTCTTGGTTTTAATAAGTCATAATTAGCAAAAGTAGCAGAGAATTGATCCATACTTTGTTGCCTTCAGAGGCTGCATTGAGCACACAATCATCTCAAACAAAAAATCATGCAGCAATACTCCCTCCACTTTAGTTTTGGCTTAGAACTCTTTTCAAGTTGAATAATTTACCATCACCGTGGTAGCAGACTGATTCCATGTTTGCCTTCATTGGAGGCGTTTAACAAAATGACTGAAAACATTGTGTTAAAAAGCATAGGAGCTTCATTTCATTCCTTTGGTAACTGGGAAAGCTGGAGAACATTGCCATTGTCCAGAACCCAGGCAAGCGTGCCATCAAGAAATTGACATACTATACTGATGATCTCTGGGCGACCAAATCTTGACACAATTTTCCATAAGCTTTCATGACTGACAGTATCAAGGAAAAAAATACTTCTATAAGCATTATACATATTTATTGAGGTCCATTGCTCATATGAAATCTGGCTGAAATTTTCCAGATTATATGGCAAGAGGAAATTATGCCCCAGGAATTCAAGATTACCTCCATTGTCCATCTTTATGAATGTAAGGGAAATAAACTGTCCTGTGATAATCATAGGGGAGGGGTCTCTCTCTTTGAGAGACAAGGTTCTTGCCAGAGTCCTCCTTAATAGGCTGACTCTATTATACCTAGAAAAAGGTCATCTATCTGAGAGGAGTATGACTTCAGAAGAGGCTAAGAAATGATCAGTATGGTGTTTACTGCCTGACAATTATAGGAAAAATTTCGGGAGCAAAACTGGGGAGATTTTGAATGATGGCATGATTAGCAGAGGCAGGGGGCTTGTGTGTATGTGTAAGATTGGTATTTAAAGCTTGTATGTAAATCTGGCACCCAAAAAAATGTAAACACATTTAAAAATCCATGACAATCTGCTTGTTCCCTTTTTACTCTCCCTCCCTTTTTCCTTTTCTTTCATTTTTCCATTCTTCTCCCCTCCCTCCTTCTGTTTTTTCACTCACCCTTCTTTCTTTGTTCCTTTCCTTCCTTTATTCTTCCCTCCTTTCAATTCTTCCTTTTTCCCCTTTTTTTCTTTCCTTCCTTCCTTCTTTTCATCTTTATCTTTCATGTTTTTGTATTCTTTTTTTGAGTTTCTTTCTCTCTTTTTTTTTTTTTTTTTTTTTTGGTCCTTTTCTATAGATTGCCTGGCCAACTAAAGATTGAACTCATATAATTCTCTAACACATGAATAAGGAGCTATTGAGCATATTGATTATATATCATTGTTGAATAAGGGAAAACTCTAAACTTTGAGCAGAAGATCTGAATGAAACAATGGACCAGTGAAAATACCTCTTGTTTTTTTAAATAAAGTGCACACTTTTTAGCCAGCTAACTAGGTGGTTTAATATTTATTCATGCTATTTAAATGCTAGTATGATTAATTGCTGCATAAGTCCTAGCTCTAAATTTCAGTTTCTATGAATTGAGAAGGGGAGGAAAATAGCCTCAGGTCAATCTGTATCTCTTACTTATAAGCAGATTCTCTCCCTCTCTTTTCCTGTAACAGCAGGGAGTAACTCTGCTTAGAACATGAAAAACAAGATACAAAACAAAGTGAATAGTGACTAGTTTGTTTCCATCATAGGCTTGTACATGTCTTTTCCAAATTTCTCTTCAATAGAAAAAGGGACATATAAATGCTTCATCTTTAAAATACCTAAAACATTATTTGGAAGGAAAAACACCTATGAAGCTAAGGCAAAAAAGTCTGCAATGATTTTGTTCTATCAGAATATACATGTGAATTAAAAGAAATGGTTGTTGCTCACAGATCCCTGGGTACCACAATGTCTTGCATTTGTTTTTAATTTGGAAGTTTACTGGAGCTTGTAGCTGTAGTCACTTTGGTCTGAGGTAAGTGTCAGTTCCCATAAACAAAAAACAAGGAAGAATTGGTTAACAGGTTAGTTAGAATTTCCAAAAAAACACCCTGGGGAAATGGTAATTCAGGGCTCTGGCGTCCTTCAATTCTGCTGGCCAACACTCAATCAACGTCCCTATGTGAAGTGGTACAGTACATAGCCTCTTAGATTTCTTTTTCCATCAGGTCATAACACTTATTTACAAGGCTCTTTTCTCCAAGTTACTCTCCACAGAGTTCTAGACACTAATTAGAAAATAGTAAATTATAGCTGCTTTATCCAATTTTCTTGCAGTTAAGGACTTACCTGGCACCCTGCCACTTTCCCAAGTGGTTTCCATGAACCTTTCAAATTCTCATTTTCTACCATCCTGTATAAAGTCTTCCTACGATCATGGAATTTAAAAGTAGGAGGTAGGTCATCCATCTCTACTGTCAATGATCTCAACTCAAATAGAAACAAACCCCTCAAGCTGTTATATTGATTTAGAAAACCACAAATTAACATCATTTGTGTTGTATTTTACTTTTATTTATTTTTAAACTTATTCAAATTATATTATAACATTAATATAATTATATTATAATATATTATATATATTATTATATATAATAACTAATATAATTAGAATATGTTTAAATATATTTAAATATTTAATAACACTTAAACATATTCTATCTTAATGTAATATAATAGCATGTAATAATGGAAATTTTGTTGCTAGTTTAGGGGTGTCCCCATTTGACATCTTTGTAAGTCCAAATCTCTCATATTAAAGAGGAGAAAATTGAGAAAAGAAAGAAGACTTGTTAGGGTCCCATAATTAATAAGCAGAATTCAGATCCAGAAACTCTGATCCCAAATGCAGAGTTCTTTTCATTAGAATACATTAAGTCTAAATGGGAGGGGATTGATTGGGGAAAAGAAAAGGCAGATCCTCCCCCCATCCAAACTCCTCCCAAAAATATTACCAGATAGTCCCCACAGCCATTTAACAAAGAAAAATCTGGTAAATTTTAAAATAGTATTCCACTGATTCCTGATTCCTCTCACCTTTTATTACTAGAAAGACAGAGAAGCTCTCAGTTTTGTTTTGGTTTTGTTTTTAATATTCTATTTAAAGTCAAAGGGCCTGAGTTAGAAATGTAGTTTTGTAACTTGCTATATATGTGATCTTCCTTGGGCAATCATAAAGCAAAAAGTGATATATACTTCACACAAAAGTTTGGAATCTTTCCTTGAAACAATAATCACTTGTGAGTTGTCTGAAGAAATAACAATCCATAAATCAAAATAATGGTTACACATAAAACATTTGAACCCTCAATGATAAAAAAAAAAAATACTATACCAACTATAACAAAACATGAAATTTTCATTTTGCATTTTATTTCAGAATTGGAATGAATTTCAGAGGTCTTCTATTGCTAGATGACAACAACCTTTTCTATAACATTTTATAATAATACTCATCCAGTCTTTGCTTAAAGAACTCTAAGAAAAGGAAAGCCACTAACTCCTGGGAGACCCATTCCACGTTTATATAACTTTCATTGTAAGTTTTCCCATTATCTCAAGCCTAAATGGCATCCTAGAGTCTATTCAATTCCTATGCTTTACTTTCTACCCTTTTGACAAAGTAGAAGTCTAATGGGTTCCTGAAAAGTCAAACATGACTGAAAAATGACTAAATACCAAATATCTAAAGATAGCTATCACCTTTCCGAGTTATCAGTTCTACAAATTAAACATCTCCAATTCCTTTACTCAAACTCCACTTGGCATGAACTCTGGATCTTTCACCAGCTTGGTCACCCTTCTCTGGATATTTTCCAGCTTTCCTTAACTAAAAAACAAAAAGGAACAAGTAGGTAGAATTGAAAAAGAAGATACCAGATGTGGTATAACAAGGGTATAGTAGAGTCTGTCTCTTTTAATACTGCTTGAGTTTGATTTTTTTTTTGCTTCAATATTATATTACTTTCTCATATTCAGCTTTCAATTCACCAAAACTCCCAAGACCTTTTGCAGATTAATGACAGCCTAGCCATTCCTCATTTATACTTGTGAAATTTTTAATTCAAATGCAAGATATTTTTTAGTCTATTAAATTTTGTAATGTTGGGTTCAGCCATATTTTCTAGCTATTCTAGCCATAGAGATCTTTTTGGTATAAACTAACATATGACACATTCACTGTCCTTACTAGTTCTTTGCCATATGCAAATTGTATCCTATAACTTTGCCCAGCTTACTGATAAAAATGTTAAATACACACAGGACCAAACATAGATTGTTGGGGCATTCCACTGACAATCCATTACAAGTTAACATCAAATATTAATAACTTCCCAATGGGTCTAGTCATTAACTCTATATATTTATCCCACTTCTTCCATCATGATCATAAGAATAACATGTCCGGCTTTACCAAATGCTTTATTAACATCTAGGTAAATGATCTACAGAATTTTCTTATCTACCACTGTAGTTACCCTGTTCAAAAAAGGGAATGAATTTAGTTTAGCATGACTAGTTCTTGATGATTCTTACTGATCATCTCTTCCCTTTTGCAAAGGAATTGTACTCAAACTGCAGTTTGTACTATATATTCTATCCTTTATTTAAAAGGGGTGGGGAAGGGTAATTTAAATTTCTACAGTCTTACAGCATGTCTTCAATTTTTTATGATCTTTTATGATCACTATCACTGATAGTGGCTGAGTAACCTTGTCCAGACTTCTTTCAAAATCCTGAAATGTAGTCTATCTGAGCCTGATAACTAAAATTCATCAAAGGAAAACTAGGTGTACTCTTAATATTTCTGTCTTTATCCTGAGTGTTAATTTTTTACTATCCTTTTTTTTTTTAATTTAGTTGGGTTTTTCTTTAAACTTTCTGGGGTTTTTTAACTGCATGCCTTTGAGAACAGAGTATCTTTTGACTTGTTAAGAATATTGCCTTTCCTACCCATTGAAGTCATCACACTATTGAACTAAGGCATTTTCCTCTCCAAACATTTCTTAAATTGATTGTCTCTATAACTCACCTTCCTATGTTGAGAAAGGATTATGATATTGATCTGTAGGAAAAGGTTCCTTTGATTACTCCAAGACAACAGCTGATGGTGTGGTCCCAAAAAGAAAAGAGTAATGACTCCTGTTTGGGAATATTGACCTAAAGCGTATTTTAACATATGATCTTTTCCTTATTCACAATTTCTATAAATAATATCCCCAATTGTCTTGGGTAGATTCATGTTAGAAATCATCAGCAAACTATCCCAGTTTAGATATCTCTCTCTTGACTAGATATGCTTAGATATAGAATACAGTTAAAGCAAATAAAAGTATTTATGGGAAACGTAGAAAATAATATTAATATTTTTTTACAAGGGAATCTACTACTAAGGTAAAATTTTCCACCTTCTGTTTTTAAGCCATTTAATCTCTTTTTATTTCTTTACCTCATGAATTCATTTCATTTTTTTAAATCTCTTACTTTATTTCTACCAATAACTCTTGTAGTTCTTGTGACAAAGCCATTTTTTTCCCCATCTCTACCTAGAGATATAGGGTTATTTCTTTGGTTTTACCTTTTGTAAAATAACTATATGGTTCAGTGAATGCATAAAGTGATGGACAGGCCTGCAGTCAGAAAGATTTGAGTTCAAACTCTGCTTTAACATTTACCAGCTGTGTGATCTTAAGCAAGTCATTTTAAAAAAAAGAATCTGTTTGCCTCGGTTTCCCCAATTGTAAAATCAACAATAATAACAGTATCTACCTCGTAGGGTTGTTGTGAGAATAAAAGGAAACAATATTTGTAAAGAAAGAGCTTAGCAAGTGAAATGAGTGGAACCAAGAGAATATTGTACATAGCAACAACAAATTCTGATGGATGTGGCTCTTTTCGACAGTGAAGTGATACAGGCAAATTCCAATGGGCACAGTGATGGGGAGAAACATCTGCACACAGAGAGAGGGCTGTGGGGACTGAGTGTGGATCACAACATAGTATTTTCTCTTTTTGTTGTTGTTTGCTTAGTTTTGGTTTTCTTTCTCATTTTTTTTCCTTTTTGATCTGATTTTTCTTGTGCAGCATGGTAGTTGTGGAAGTATGTATAAAAGAAGTGCACATGTTCAACATATATTGGATTACTTGCTGTCTAAGGGAGAGAGTGGGGGGAAGGGAGGAAGAAAAAATTTGCAACACATGTTTTTGCAAAGATGAATGTTGAAAACTATCTTTGTGTGTATTTTAAAAATAAAACCCTTTTTAAAAAAAACTTAAAAGAGAAAAAAAAAAAAAAAAAGAAAGAACTTAGCAGAGTGACCAGCCTATACTAGGTACTTATTGTCTTCCCTCCTGGGTATCTCTTACTCCCATAATCTTTCTCCACTATATTGTAGCTTAGGTCTTAGAATGGAATTTTGTATTTGGGTCAGTTCCCTCCAGTTCTTTTGAGTAGATTGAGTAAGCCTTTTTTTTTTTTTAATCCTATCCTTCTCTATAGCACAATGTCTAGCACATAGCAGATACTTAATAGATGCTTAATGACTGTCTAAAAGTATGGAAGTTGCTATTGATAATGATCTGGAAAGCATAGCTAGTATGAGGTTCTGCCCTCTGTCTCAGTCTCTGTCTTGTATCTCAATTTCTCAAAGGTCCACTATGCCTTCAGGCCACAAATAGGTTCTTTTTCCTTGTCTTTTGACAATACTAGAGAAGATATTGGTTCTAAACTGTGCTATAGTTCCCACAAACCCCAGTGGAATGTTGGAGGTGACATTGTTTTGGGGCCTCCTGGAGTTTCCCTTTACATCCCCATGATAGGATAGAAGGGCTTCATTGTAGAGTCTTTTCAGATTTCTTTATCATTGGTCTATATGAGTCTATTTTTAGATATTTGTGGAAGAGTCTACGAGAGAAGTAGACTTTTTTGGCCTTTCATGTCATCACCTAAACCACAATTTGTCATGGCCATTTTTATCTTGTCAATTCCAATACAAAAATCCTTTTTCCCCCCTGCAAAAAAGAAAAAAACACACAGTGAACAATTTCACGTTCCTGTAAGGAGCATTGATTTAGAGCAATTGTGACCTTAAAGGTCGTCTAGCTAACTTTCTTGTTTCTAAGGTGAAGAAATGGGGGTCTAGACATTTTAAGCAACTTGCTTAAGATCACACGGATAGTCAGGATTTGAATTCTTTTTTTTAAATTCAGCACTCTTCACTTTTACTGTCGCTGCTTCTTTTTTTTAACCTTAATTTTTAGGTATAAAATTATATCTAAAATGTTCAGATGGTAAACTATACCTTAAAATATCTTCTGGGCAAACAGACTTGAGAGAGCTCAAACTAGATTCATTATTTTAGAATGCACATACTGATTCCGCTCTTTCAGATTACAAGATCTTTTCAATCTTCCTATGCCTTACACACACACACACACACACACACACACACACACACTCTCTCTCTCTCTCTCTCTGTATCTCTCTCTCTCTCTCTCTCTCTCTCTCTCTGTCTCTCTCTCTCTCTGTCTCTGTCTCTCTCTCCACTTACTCCATCTTCTGATTTCTAACTGCAGGAATTTTCATTATCCAATTATCCCCTATCCTCTACACCCCAAACCTTGCATGTTTGTTCCTACCTGTCTCTTGACATCTCTGACTTCCTTCAAATCCCAAGAAAAATTCCATATTTTTCAGAAAGCTTTTCCTGCTCTCTCTTAAATCTATTGTTGTCCTTCTCTAGATTACTTCCAATTTATCCTTCATATCACTGGTTTGTATGTGGCTATATATATATATCCTCTCTTCCCTATACACCTTTAAGAGTATTGAACTGTCCTTTCCTTTTCTTTACACAATACAAAGTAGGTACCTAGTAAATTCAATGACTGACTGACTATAAGGGAAAGGACTCAAGAAAATATAAGCCTTCACAGACTCATATTTCAGCATATTCCACAATGATATTCATTTACATCTAGAACTTAAAAGCATGTATGAAGAAACAGATTACTTACTGGTAGAAAAAGTATTCAAACATGATGCACTTGAATACCAACAATTTAGTTACACTGCTCTAGAGCCTTTCTTTCAAGAAGATATATTGATTTTACCAAACATGGAATCTAATCACTATAAAAAACAAATCATGTCTGGGCTAATGTTGTAACAATGAAACAATTCCAGTTTTGGCTGAGTTTTCAAAGAAATCAAATGATGTGAGTTCCTGGGAAGTAATGAAAGAAACAATTCAGATTAAATCTACATTAACTGGGAAGATTTATTCCTTATGAAATCCTTTATAAAATGAGGGGAAATCTATTGGTCTGTGTATAGCATTAATGGTATAAAGGATAAGTACTCTTTGCCTATCTTTACATACTTAAAATACTTTAACCAAAATAAATAAATAAATAAATAAAATAGCAGCAGCTAAATGGCACAGTGGATAGAACTCTGGCCATGAAGTCAGGAGGAGCTGAGTTCAAATATGACCTCAAATATTTAACACTTTCTAGCTGTGTGACCTTGAGCAAGTCACTTAATCCCAATTGCCTCACCAATATATATATATATATATATGTGTGTGTGTGTGTGTGTATGTATATACACATATATATATATATATATATATATATATATATTTCAAAATTTAGTTAATACCTGATATGAGTGTATAAAATCCAGTTGAATTACATCCTAAGTATAAGCAACAAGGCTCATATCTTTAAGCCTTGAAACATTGATGATTTCCTCATGGAGGCAACTAAGTAGTACCATAGCTAGAATGATAAGCCTGGAATCAAGAAGATCTGACAAATATAGCCTGCCTTACTACTTGTGTGACCAGGATCAAGCCTCAGTCATTCTCAGTTTCCTCATCTGCTAAGGAGGTTCATAATAGCACCTACTTTCCAGGATTATTGTGAGGATAAAATAAGAAAATATTTGTAAAGTACTTTACAAACTTCAAGGTATTATGTAAATATCTGTTGTTGTTATTGTTATTGTGTTGTTACAGATATTTCTTCCACCAAGAAACTTTTCAGTTCTCACACACCTACTCATATTATTCCAAATCAGATTTTCCCAAGAATCCACCACCCAACTTACTAGGGGCCTTCTTCTTGTTTTGTTTTGTTTTGTTGTTTTTTGTTTTTTCTTAGTATTTTGGGGGTATCGAGGTACTAGTTAGGATAGCTATCTATTGCCTTTCATACTCACATCATAACTAACAAATCTTCTTTTCCAGTTACACATGTCCCTTAGTTCAGGGATATAATAGATATAATAGAACAAACAAGACATTTTTGTCTGCACCCAGGATGTTAGAATAGCAGGAATGACTGAAAAGGAGACAAAAAGATAGGGAAATAAAGATAGAATTGGGCACTAGAGATTGTTTTCAGGCCTGGAGTGAACAGAAAGCAATTTAGTAGAGCAATGTGGGTTAACAGCCCTGGTACATTGCCACATAATTGTTGTCAGAGAAAGATGTCTAGGGAGAATGCCTGGAACAGGAGCCAGGTAGAACTCAAAGCCTCAGTGTCCTGACATGGTTAGGGTGATCCTTCCTTTTTGTCTATATGTTAGCTGGTTGCAGATTCTCTGGGAAAAAGGAAATCACATGCTGTATGTGTGCTTCAGGCTATCTGTTTGAGTCTTGAGAAGCCAGATAAAGCTTTAAGTATTAGAGCAGTTGGGCAGTGCTTATTTTTGTCCCTGGTTCAGCCTAAGCCTCCATAGCTGACTGAGCCAACTGAGTTCATTCCCCCATTCCCAAGAAAAATGCTCTGCCAAATATACTAGGACATAGTACTAAGATAAGGAAATTCAGAACCAGCGAGATATACTTCAGAAGGAAAAAAGTAGGTTACTGGGGAATACAGCATCAAAATATTAGATACCATTTTGAAACTTACAAATTTGAATTGATTTTGTGAAATTTCTTTCCTGTCATGAAGTGTATCTAGCAAATAAAAGTTTGAGCAAAGAGAACATGAACTCATTTATGAAAGAAATGTCAGTCACATGCTTCTTTTCCTTTCTATTTGTTACAGTGCAGAACACTTAGAATCATATTCCTTGACCATAAGGCAGATTATTCAATACATAAATATAATATGTTAAATTACACGTCATATATAAAAATTAGTCTGATTTACTAGCCCTAATGTGCTATATCTTTTACTTGCCTAGTTTGCTTCTATAAGTAAATAAAGGGAGGGAAGAATATGGTTGTCAGGTTGGAATCAAACTTGCTTATTCTCTACAACTATGTATATGGGTTAAGACAGGCAGTGCCCCTTTGGGCCTGAGCAATCCTCAGGCATCAAAGGCTTCAAAGCAAGTTGAGAGTATATCCATGCAGCAAGAGAATCTGAAAGGAATTTGACTAAATGAGGAGGTTGGGGTTGGAAGATTAAAGCCTTTTTTGCCAGGTACATGAGAGTAAGCATTAATTCTCATTCATACTTTGATTTTACTATGCTTTATTAACTTGATTGATTTTTACATTATGCTTATAAAACTTGAATAATGAGTGCAGCAGACTAAGAAGGAAAGAAAGCATGAGACCAGGTAGAGGGGAGGAGAACTGAGGTTGATTGACAAATATATCAAGAAATGGAAGAAGTCTAGGAGATGCCACATAAAGTGCTTGGATGATTGGCAGTCAAAAGACATCTAGGTCCTGCCGATGGCTTATGAGGACCAAGCACTTAGTTGTACATCCCCATAGTGTCAACTAATGTCACATTTTCATGCTGTACAGTCACCACTTCCATCATGTTTAGGATGATGGTGGGAAAGATGGTTATAGATGAGTATCAATTCTCAACTTTTGTGACAGAAGCATACAACCAAACAAATATGTGGCCAATTCAGACAGATAAAAAGCCTATGTAATCAATATGGACCCAAAATGAACTTTTTTATTTTTCAAGTATCTAATCTATGCTACTTCAAACCAACTAAGTTGAGTACTTCAAATCAGCCAAATTCTAGGACTGTGTGTGTATTTGTGTGTGTGTGTGTGTGTGTGTGTGTGTGTGTGTGTGTGTATGGTTTGCTTTGATTATACAGTTTCATTTCCTAAATCTGAGAGATTCCTTGTGATCTGGGTTTTTCCTTTAGAGTCAAAAAAGGTACTTTTAGTCAACTCCAAAAAATTTAGACTCTCTTTTTTTTCTTGCTTTCTTTCACACTTAGAAATTTTTTTATGTATGAGGATATTAAACTTCCTAACTATAAAAAATAGTTTCAAAATGGAATTCAAAATTGAATCTCCTCTCTGGAAGGAAAGCTGGGCTCCATATGGCAGTGGAGGAAATAAAAAAAAATCAGAACAGATATGAAAAAAATGAAGTAGATACATTGAGTACATACCAGGTTCTAAAGAAAGACAAAATTTGAAGGATTCTAGACAAAAAAAAAAAAAAAAAGTTTGTGTGTATATATTTAATAGTCTTAATATTTTAAAAAGAATAATGGAATCACTTAAAGTAAAATATTATAGCACAAACACCTAATCTTTCTGAGAACAGGGTCATTTTTTAAAATAGACCAAAGTTTGCAATTGCTTTATTCTTTTTTTATACTGTACCAAAAAAATAAATAAATAAAACATATCTTCCCAGTACTCAACAGCATGAAACAGGAGATTGGGATGGTAAGGGAAAAAACCTTTTTATTCTAGCTCTTCCTTCATGTGAATTAAAGGGTCAGTCTGGCAAATTCAAGGCATCTCACTAAAAGCAATAATTGCACAATGTGGGAGATGAAAATGAGGGCATCTGTTTCATGCTGGATTTATGCTTAGTGCTTCATGGTCTGTTTTTTGTGCTACATTGTAGATCTGCTCATCACAGAAATAAAGAATTATATGACTAGTGATGCTTATATGAAGAAATGGTGGAGATATAACCTGTGAATCGTGGGGAAAAAATGGAAACAAATCTATTTCAAGTCTCATTTATTGCAACTAATGTCCAATTAAATAAATATGTATTGAATGCCTATTACATATCTGGCAACCCAATGTAAACTAATACATTTATAAGTCCAAGTTCCTATTCAGACAAAATCTTGAGGCAAAAAAGGTAGATATGAAATGTCTTTGAGGCTGACTGTAGCTTTTTTTAATAAGAATTTATCAATATATAAATGATACTCTGATCACTTCTCAAAATTTTCTAATGGTATAAATATACCATAGCATTTCAATTTGCCATTAGGAATGAACATTACAAACACATGCAAAAAATTATTAGAAAGCTTTAGATATGTTTGCTCCCAAAAGGCAGCATGAAATGTTATTTCCATTTCCAGTTACAAATGAATCCAAATTCCAAAAGTATGTCAATCAAATCAAACCCACTTCAATTTGGGGATCTTAATCTACCCAAGGTCTTGACCCCATTCTGATCAACACAGGTGCTTTGACCTGCTCCCTTTTCAATGTAGACCAGTTTGCCCTTTGGGCAACCTAAACCACCACTCCCCTAATATTACCATCTGAAGCTTAGAATTTCTATGCTCAGGGGATCTTCCAGTTTCAGCCTAGAGGCTGAGATTATAGTTGTATACCACCACACCCAGCTGGAACCCATAACTTTCTAATGTATCATTATTCCATAACTGTGTTATGAAGCTTTTCTTTCCCTCAAGGATTTTTACATTGCTATATTCCTAGTTGTTTGTAATTCTACCTTTTGGCCCTATCTCTGTTGTCTCAAACATAAATATTACTTGGGCACAAGATCAATCACATAACATCCTATTTACCACCATAGGGAAGGGATTATGATAGCATCCTTTTGTGGAATTCACTGTCTTTATAAACTGTGACACAGCCCATCTGTACTTGGCCCTAAAAATTGAATTTAAAAACAACCAGATATGGCATGACCCAGATTTTACAGATTTAGGAATCTCTGCAAAGTCTATGAACTCATTTGTCACACAGTAAGATCGAGTGTTGTTGCTACAACTCAGCACCTCATCAGTAATAGATGAAACAAGTGATGGATGGCTATCTTATTCTAAATCCGTGACCCAGGAGAATACATCTTAATGAGGCTAAGTGGAGAGATATTGATTGTAAAAATACTCAGTCTAAATATAACCCAGTTCTTTACTCTTCTCAATAGTAATGGGAATCTGATGGCGGACATCATCTAATCCAGCTGTTTTGCAGGACCCAAGGAAGATCACATTTCTTTCCTAGTACCATTTGGAGCAGTGCCTGGAGTAAAAAACACTATATCCAGTCAACATATTCTATCAGACTTTCCAGTTCAAGAAGCTTCACTGGCTCCCTATTGTCTCTAGAATAAAATACAAACACCTTTATTTGGCATTTAAAACCCTTCACATTTGACCCAAATCTACCTTTCTAGACAATCAAACATTATTTACTTTCACAGCTCTACATTCTAGCTAACCTGGCCTACTTGTAACCCAAACACAATACTTTATCAACAAGTCCCATGCTTTTGTTTAAGTTGTCTCTCAAATGGAATTCTCTCTCTACTTACAGATTGCTCAAAGAATCCCTGGCTTCTTACAAAGTTCATCTCAGTTACCACACCTCCTATAGAAAGCCTAACCTCATTTCCCCAGTTATTAGATTACATGCACTACTCCAAAATTACTTTATATTTATTCTTTTATATAATCTGTATTTACTTCTCCATTTATCTAGTTTTTTCCCATAAATAATGTGCATTTTTTTAAACAGACTTTTTTATATATTTTTATCTCTACAACAAAGCACAGTGTCTGATTCCTGATTGGCACTCAATAAATGTTTATTAAATTGAATTATGAAGAGCGCTTTCCTCATTAAAAGGACTATCAAAATTTGCTTAGTATTGGTGAGGCAAAGAAATTAACCCCACATAAACTGTGCAAATTGTGATTAAATTCTTGCTGAAAGCATTAATTCTACCTGACTCAATGTTCTCACAAGAAAAGTTAGACTAAAAACAAGAATACTAAAAAAGCCTATTTCTTAAAAAAAAAAAAAAAAAAAAAGAACAAGCAGAAAGCACTCAATGAATTTTCTACTTTTATCCCTTCTTCCTGTTTCCACTGGCACTATCTTGTCAAGACGAGCAGGAAAGAAAGTTCTAACGTCATCTGGATCTATGATTCACTGCCTTGACATACTTGAAGCAGCTGGGTGGCAGAAAGTTGTATCTGCAAGTCAAGAAGATATGAGTTTAAATCCCGCCTCTCTCACTTATTGGCAAGTCATTTAATCCCTCCCTCAGTATCCTCAACAATAAAATAGAGATAACAATAAGACTGTTGTTAAGAGCAAATGAAATGATATTTCTAAAGTGATTAGGACAGTGTCTGGCATGTAGTACGTCTCACATAATTTCTTGTTTCCTTCTTTCCTTTGTCTAACTAACAAAGGTCAATACATACCAAATTGGACTTTAAGTTTGATTTCAAAACAGGAAGATGATAAATGGGAAAAATGGCCTCTTAGACTCAGTATAATATGTAATAACAAGGATAGCTAACATGATAGATTAAAGTATCAAGATAGAAAAAGATTTTGATAAGAAATTCAGCCAATTGTTCTAACCTAAGATGAAAGTGAACAGGAATTATATATTTATCCCTAAATTTTAGTTTTAAAAAAAAATCACTTTTATGAGAATTGGATGATGGAAGCATAATGAGGTAACAATTTGCTTGAAAAACATATAAGAATTTTCATATACTCCAATTTATATATATATATATATGCTTTATATACTTGGGGTATATAAAAATTCTTATATTTTTTCAGTAGTAATTTCAATAGTAATCACAAAATTTCAGAGTTGGAAGGTATCTTAAAATACATGTAGTCCAAACCATACATAAAAAAGAATACTCATAACAACACATTCAAGTGACAATCCAGTTTTTGCTTGAAGATCTCCAGTGAGGAAAAAAGATTATCTCCCTAGGTAGTCCATTTAAATTTGGATAACTCTATCTCTTAGAAAGTTTTTCCTTACATGGAAACTGACTTGTGTTTTTGTAGCTTCTCTCTCTTTCTCCCAGCACTGCCCTCGGAGGCAAAACATAAGTCTAATGTTTCTCCATACGAAAGTCTTTCAAGTACTTGAAGACAGGTCTCATATACCTCCCAATTCATCTCTTATCAAAGCTAAACATCCCCAGTTCCTTTAAATGATTCCCATATGATATGAATTCAAAACTCTTTATCATTCTGCTTGCCCATGCCCTTTCTAACTGTGGTGTCTAGAATTGAAAATAATATTCCAAATGTTGTCTGACCAAGGCAGAGGATAGATGGATCATTAACTCTTTGTTATTAATATCAAAGCATAGATTTAGGGTTGGGAGGAATCTCTGAGGTCATTTTTAACCTAACCTCTTGTAGAAGAGGAACCAAGGTTTGGAAAGTCTATGTCTTTGCCAAGATCACAAACAGAGAGTCAATGAAAGGGTTGGGATTTAAACCCAGGGCTTCTGACTAAATTCAATGTTTCTACTACTTAATGCTTCCTAGAAGCACTCTCTTAGAAAGTGCCTATGACCACATTAGCTTTTGGATACCACATCATGTTCATTATTCATATTGATTTTTATATATGAATGTATGAATGAAACATTATTAAGTGCTTTTTATGCACAAAATACTGGTAAATATTAGGGATACAAATAGAAAGTATAACAATCTTAATTAGGGAGAGAAAGACACAGAAACAGAGACAGAGATTCGGAGAAAGAGAGACAAAGAGAGAGAGACATAGAAACAGAGACAGAGACACAAAGGTGTGACTATAGTCCACTAAAACTCTAAAACTTTCCTAGAAGATTGTTATATGACCTTCCATTTTTTTATGCCTGCAAAATATTTTTTAATTAACCCCAATGTACAATCTTATATGTATCCCTATTAAATTTCATCTTGTTAAATTTGGCCCAGTATTCTAGCCTGTCAAGACATTTTGCACATCTGATTCTGCTATTCAGTATACTAACTATCCTTCCTAACTTTGTACTAAGTATACATTTGATAAATTTGTGCCTTTATCTGGGTTATTGCTTAAAAACTTTAAGCAGCAGTATGACATGAAAGTCAAAAAAGCTAATGCTATCTTTTTAAAGATGAAAAATATGGTGTATGTTAAAAGACACATGGTTTTTAAAAGGAAAGATAGGTAGTCCTTATGCATTCTTTATTCATATGAGAACACTGTTTCTGAGCATAAAGTTTTAAGACAGATGCTGATAGGCAAGAAAATATACAAACAAGGTGGCCAGAACAATATCAAGATTACAAATTATGTCATAAGAAGATTGGTTGAAGGAAACAAAAATATTTAGTATAAGAAAAGAAATTTGCAGGAATCATAAGGTACTATTATCATGTTCAAAGAGATACCATATGAAAAAAAAAGATTGAAGTTGTTCTAGACTCTTGGTTTAAAAAATCAGAAAACAAAAAGATCTTCAATAATGAACTGAACCTGAAAAGATGAAATTTAATGAAATTTAATACAAATTTCTATACACAATGGGTTCTGTCAATAAAAAGTTATTTTAAAAAATTTCTATACACGGCTTAAAAAATCAACTTCACAAATGCAGAATAAGGAAAATGTGACTAGTCAACATTTCATGTGAAAAATGTATGCAGAGAAAGTAGACTAAAATCCCCAAAATGTGATATAGCAACTAAAAAAATTAAGACAGTATTAAGCTAAAAATCATAAGGTTCATAAAAATTTAGACAAAAGTCTCACTGTATTCTAACCTGGTCAGGTCATTTCAAGATTATTTCAAGTTCTGGACAAAACATTTTAGAAAAGACATTGATAAATTGGATGAAGTTCAAAAGAGGGAGAGCAAAATGATTGAAAGGATTAGAGATCATACTATATGAGAATCAGTTGAAACAACTGGACAATGACTATGATGTGTTCAGGTATTTGAGCATAATGGTATAGTAGAGAGAGCACTGAATTAGGAGTTAATCAATCAATCAATAATCTGTATTAAGGACTCATTTTGTGTCAGGTTCTTTACTAAGTGCTAGAGTTGAGTTTAATTCTCACAGTGGGAATTTACTAAACTTTGCAACTATAGGAAATTTGCACCTTTTAAAATGGGGGTAATAATGCCTTGAGTGATTAACAAAAAATTTAAAATGACCCTTAATCTGACCTAGACATAAGAAAGATCTGCATAATACTAGAATACTTCTACACTAGCCAACTGCTTAAGAACTAGTGTCTTAGGGAAATTATGAATATTATTTACTTAGGGGGAAGAGTGAAAGAAAGAAAAAGAGACAGAGACAGAGTAGGTGCAGCAACAAAACTATGTATGAGAAATAGCAACTGGAAGAGAATTACCACTGAAAAAGCAATGAGGCCTTGTATGGAAGTACCATCACAAAGAACTAATCCTGGTCTTATCTCCATTGCTGGAATAAGAAAAGTACTGTCAGCATGAAGATATATGGAAGAGGATGCCATTGGGTAAGTGGGAAGGAAAGGAGAATAGGTCTTGAATTTCTATAGCTTCATATGCAAATCTTTTCTGGGTACTCTATTGAGTAAACAGTTGTTTTGAAGACTTGTGAGCCTGAGTACTTCTGAAGGGAGTTTATTGGTACCTTTGAGGGAGTCCCAGATATAGAAGTTCTCAAGATACACTGGATAGGGAAAACCAGGTTAGAAAACTGAACTATTCCCAAAGTATCCCAAGGTCCAGTGTTTGAGGAGGGAACCTTTGACACGGTGTTATATTTCAAGAAGCCATAATCTTCTGACATGTGTATAATCATGTACATATGCACAAATATACATACGAACATAGAAAATTTTAATTCCCAATGAACAATAAAAAATATTTATGAAGACAAAAAACTGTAGGTATACAATCTTGATAAAGCATACTAAATTTATCTAATCTAACATCAGTTATAATGCACCTCTTGTCAACATCCTATTGTCCATCTCCCTAGTTGGCACCCAGTATTATTCTTTAATAGACCCCTGGAACTATTCTTTTCTGAATATTTCCCCAATGAAATTAAATAGACTGTTATTTATGCCATTAATGTATAATAGTAATCCATGTAACTTATTAAAAATGTTATACATAATTTCTGGAGAAATTTGGTGACCTTAAATGGGATATGGTATTTGCCATTACGTTAAATCTTGATAAATGCATGCCCAGGTCAAGGTTCTTACAGGGAAGCCACTAGGCTAGGTGAAGCCCCTGACATCTTTCTAGAATCCTTGCACAGTGGTAAAACTGAAATTCATTATAAACTTTCTTACATCCTAAGATTACAATGTCCTTCTGGTTGTGCTAAATACTCAAACCAAAGAGGCTCATTGTTAGGATACGGGAGCCACCTGCCAATGGCTTCTAACTCAGACCTGTAACATGTGAGCAGATGATGATGATGATGATGATAACACAAGGAGACTAAGGGGCAGTTGCTGTTCTCTGACCTCCGCACTGAGAGACCGTTGTGCTGTCTGACCTCTCTCCTCTTCCCTCTGCCTCCAATTTATCTCATTCCCAGTCCACAACACCTGTGTCAGCAAAAGCTGCCTTGCAACTCCTTCAGATGTTATGATCCACAGCAGTGGAGGCTCTCCGAGGATTGACCTGCCCCTTCACTTAGGCATGGTCCTTAACAGCTCACTTCTTTGTCTATGTTACATTTCTTACCATCACTGACACCACTTGTGTATCATTGAAGCAAATTTTCTGTTTTGAGATTTTTTCCTCCAATAAGAATCATCAATTTATCTCTTTGGACCCCAGTACAAATATCAGATCGAATGAATTTGAGCAGTATATGCATCATCAAATTAGTATAAAATTTTCTTATAATAACAGAACCACCTAAAACATGCCCTTCTATGAGAATCATGACTTTCATTCTAGGCTTCATTCATTCTATGCATCATCTCATCCCTTTTACCTCTAGAATTTAAAAAAAATAAACTGTCCTTTTTGTCATTTAAAGCCCTTTCTTCCTTCCCTCCTTCATCACTTCCTTCCTTCCTTCTGTTTCATTCATAGTCTGATGTACAAATATAGAGTGCATTACCTTCTTACCTCTGCTTTTAAGAATCCCCAGTTTCCTTCAAAGTTCAGATCAAATACCAAACCAAAGATGATGCTTTTCTTGATCCCCACAGTAGCAGCACTCCTCCTAGCAGCATTGCTGCTACTCCTCCTAAAATTATCTTGGATTTTTTTTTTGTATTTATTTACATGTAGCCATTTTGACATTAGAATGTAATAAACACTTTGAGAGCAGGGATTATTTCATTTTTTGTTTTTGTGTCTCCACTAACAAGCATATAACGCGTATTTAACAAATGCTTGATGATTAATTAGTTAATGTAGTTTATCTTCATTCTCTGGAATAGCCCAATTCTGATAGTTTAACTTGTCAAATAACCTCTTAGGGGTCCAACCCTTAAAATTCAATAATAATAAGAGGGATATTTTTTAGTGGACTTAAAACATTTGCATAAGTCTACTGACTATGTATCTTAAATAATTTATGGTGTTCAGAAAATTTTCATTTAAAGATTTGCAATATGCTTTAGCCCCTGTAAAATAAATAGTTTGGAAATTTTTTGAAGTAATGTTTCTTTTGACTAAAAGCAATTTTTTTTCTTTATTAATTGTGGATTATTTTTCTTGTGTTCTAAGGTTACACAAGCTTTTATACTCCTCTTGACCAAGTCTTAATTTTTAAAATTTGAGCACTTCTGCACAACTACATATCTGATAGAAAAGCATGTTCCCATGATCCTACACCAAGAAATGTCACAAGCTTTGAGTTAGTCTTGTGTACACCCTAAGCAGAACCCCCTAAAAATTATATTAGACCCAGCTCATGAGAGAATTTTGAGGCATAAATGATAAGCAAATTGTCTTTTCAAAATGCTAATCAAAATAATGTAAGCATGCATTATATAAAAGGATCTAATATTCATGGAAATTGAAGCATTTATTTGAGATGTTAACTGATTATATCAGGCAGCAAAAAAAGGTACAAAGTTAATGAAATCTGAAGCACAGTGCGTGATGGAGGACATTGGGGGTTTGTTTAGTTTGTATATATGTATTATACAAGAGAAGACCAACTTTATTAAGAGTTTGAAGTTTGTTTTAAATTGATTGATACATCTTTTGGAGTAGAAATAAAGTGTACATTTTAAACTTTGTAGCTATTATAGAGTCTTAAGCATAAAGCATTTGTTTGAAATTGCTTTTTACTATAGTCAATACAATAGCTATGGCATGAACTAAAATAGTGGCTTTTAATAGATAGGAAATTTTGCTTATCTTATTATATAAGGTTTGGAAGATTAAGCATTTACAAAGGAGCAGGACCACAAAGGATAACATGCACCCAACCTATAGGTTAATGGGCCAGCTTTAAAGGGAATATAAATATTTCCTTGGGTATGCATCATTTATTTATGAAGGGAATCCATTTTGGAGCACCAATTCTCTAAGGTCACTAGGATGCCCTATGGCAATAATTTACTAAATGTTCCCTCTGGCTTGAAAGCATTTCCTTAAAAGAATATGCCTAATTTATTCCTAGCCTACCAGTAAAACTGTCTCTACTCTGGACTAATTTTTGATTCATTATTTATTTAGCTTTGATATAAGAATCAGAGAATAGGAAAATCAGGAGAACTGAAGTAAATCTTCATTTCACAGATGAGAAAACATAGATGCAGGGCGAGTAGTTTGTCTTGCTCACAATCTCACAGTTAAGAAATGACAGGGTCAGGACTCAAATTCAAGGTTTTTTTGTTTTGTTTTTTAACCTCCAGATCTAGGGCTCTTTAGAACTATGGTAATTCTACTCCCCCGGGGAAATAAATAGCTGCCACAGCTCGTGCCAAGTCATCATTTTATCCTCAATCTAGTTTCTCTCATTGGCAGCATCTTTTTCCCAGGCACCCAGACTCAAAATAAGAATAATCTGTACTTTCCCTTAGTTACCTCATCACCCCTAATCTCCCCTACACATGAGGCACCAAGTGCTTTCCTTTTTTTTTTAAACATTATTTCCCTTTCATGTCCTCTATATTTGTCCATTCATATGGTTCTATAATCCACTTCTTGGTTTTGTCTATGTAAATAAACAAAGTTGTAATCTCTTTGAGGTTAAGCCTATCTTGTTCATCTTTGTAATGAGATTGTTCTGGAAAATGGATTGTAATTAGTTGTGGGGAGGGAGTGGGGGAATTGGGAATGGTCAACCCGTATATTGTCCCAAGAGCCACATATTGCTATTTTGAGCTACATATTTTGAGCTACTTTAAAAAAAGGATGAAAAAAAATTACACTGAAATTTATCGATGCTGCTACATAAATATTAGTATATAATTTTGAAACAAATTTCACATGCAGATCAAAAATGCAAACATTGTCATCATTAGGTAGCATGAAGTATATATTAAACTTTGAGGAATAAAACATTGTTGCCTTTTATAATCATTATGCAATACATGAATCCTGGAGCCTTTCCTTCATCATGTTATCCTTAAATTAAAAGATGGTTGTTTCTAAAACAGGAAGCATTAGTTATAAAATGGACTATAAAGGAAAAATTTATGAGTTTTGACACTTCATAGGATATAAGGGTCAAATAGTGGGAAATGAAAAGAGTATAGCTGAACAATTGGCCCCTTCTTGGAATATAAGCCTTTTTTGATGCAGCCTAAAATTGTATTAACTTTTGGGACTGCCATATCACACTACTGACTCCTATTGAATTTTTTGTCAGTGAAGACTATCAGATCTTTATTTTTCCCCAAACTGTTCTCTAATCTTGTCTTTAACAAATATCTGTGAAGTTTTTGTTTTTAACTCAAGTGAAAGGCTTTATATTTTTCTTATTAAATTTTATCTTAGATTAAGCCCAAGTTTATATAACTTCCCATATTCTTTCATGTGTGTATATTATTTTTTTAAGTTTTGTTGATGCCCTTTTTATATCACAGTCATTACACATATACCATACACACACACACACACACACACACACACACACACACACACTAGTGAACCTTGTGAAAGTGAAACTTGGATGAGAGAAAAACACAGTTAAGCAAAACTCAACCAACTCATCAATCATGTCTGACAGTGTACACAACATTCCTTGACAAAAGGGTATCAGGTCTCTAACAAAAGAAAAGCAATACTTTACCTTCCTTTTCTACAGGGCCAAGAGTGACATTACAATTATCCAGTGTTCAACTTTGTTTTATTGTTCTTTTCATTCGTATTGGGTCACTTTATATCTAGTTTTTTCCATCTCTGCTTATCTCACTCTGAATCTATTCAGTCTTCCTATATTCCTTATGAATTCCTCATCTTTCACAGCACTATCACATATTACATAAATATATTGCCATTTTTCCATTGATAGTCATTTACTTTATTTCCAATTTTTTGCTATCACAAAGAAAAGATCTTGAACAAAAAGGTTTAAAAAGATGACTCAGTATGTGAGGAAAAGATAAGTAGTGTGGTACCACATCACTGCTCATAATTACCAAAGAAACCTAAAATACCTTCAGATCTCCCAGAAGCTCAATCAGCACCATGTTTGCCTGTTTTCAAAAGGCTGAACATCACTGTTCCTGGACATTGTAAAATTCAGGAAGGTGTACTATTGTGGGAAAAAAAAAAAAAAAAAACCTCCAGTTTAATTAGCCAATCACTCAACTGTCCTAGTGGGCTTTTCTACAGTTTATAAACTTTATAACCATTAAGCCTCAATCAAATTTATTGGTTGAGGCTCACCCACCAAGTGCAGGAATGAGATGCCTAAATTAAGGCCTATTTATTTATTATCCAAGCAGGAGTTAATACCCCTGTGATAGACTAACACTTGTTTATTGTTCCCAAACACAAAAAAGACTCCTGATCTGTTTATGCACACGTGCTCACACACATATACACACACATGCATGCATGAGTGTGAAGCTATGAAGAAATTACTGGGAGCTCCTAAATATATCATTCAGATATAGTATCCATCCGTTAGGACTCATTCATCATTGCTCGAGGACATTCAAATCACTCTATGGGGAAGCCATTAGGTCCCAGCACATTCAGTCTTGCAAGTCAGATGGATGGGCTGGGAAGTACTAACCTTCATATAGCATCTTAATCCTTACTTTCCCTGTGTTCACGGAGAGTCAAGGTTCACCCTAGGTGCAAACTCAGTCTTCTGGGGATATTTAACCTGGACACAAACTTGAAATGATTCATAGGCAGATTCCACATAATCACATCACTCTTCAATCAAACTCTCTGTCTTATGACATCATTATGCTACTGTCCACTCCTACTCACAAGCATGCTACTGATCTCTGTACTTTCAGTAGTTCTTAACATTCCCTGTGACAAACACCTGGGGACCAGCTGTCTGGCTGCTTTTAATCTAGCAATTATCAGTTATCAGAAAAATATGGCATTTGGTGGAGGGAGGAAGAGAGGGAAGAAGGAGTAAAGAACAGAAAATTAGCACCAATTGGACAGTTAAACACCTTTGTCTTGGGAGCACAGCATATATTCATTCATAACCTATTATTCATGCTTCAGGAAGTTTTGTATCAGATGAGCTATGGTTCTTCTCAGTCAATGGTTCTTTGCCTGTGCTATAATAATCCAGAAACAAGTCATGGAGACCAATTCACACTTTCATCTAAGTGGTCATCTAAGTGTTGTCTCAGCCATGACTGTGTTAAAATATTGATTAGTGTACATACTAAGTATACATAATATATGCTGGGCAAGATCTCAGTACAGAAGCTAAAAGGATTGTGCTCCTACCAACATTTTTCTGTTTATAGATTCTGGTTACCTTAGAATTTGCATAGATATCTCCTGTTGCAGACATTTTAATAACAGTAAATACCTGAACAAGATGATTTACTTCCTCCCAATGAGTTAACTTTTTAACATAATTCAGAGTGCTTTCCTCTTTCTAAAGAACATTTTTCAGTCCCCTAACTTTCTCTTCCATTTAATTACATGTATTCTCAGTTTTTTTTTTCACATTTCAAGATAGTTCTATTCACAATTCTTTAGGTAAAGATTCAATTTTCCTATAGCATGTCACCTCAACCTGATGGACACACAAAATACATAAGCTAAATTGTGAAACCATCTTTTGGGATTATACCTCCTAACCATCAATATTACTGGGCTACCCTATCTCCTACTTCATAATTTTGTTATAAAAACACAGTTCTCTCACCCACACACAACTTGATCTTCTATACAAAAATGTGACTTCCACCTTCAGTTTCCTCATATACTTGTCATCTATACCATAATTCCCAAAGTTAATGGGAAATCAATCAAATTTTATGAGAAGCCATTTCCAGAATATTCTTGAACATATTAAAGCAGATTTCATTATCATTCTACAACATCTATAATGTAGCAGACAGACCAAAGAATCAACCCCCCAAAAATAATGGGTTCCTTCTCCATCACTTACTAAGTCCTATGATTCTAGTGTATTCTTTTTCTTCAACCCAGTTTCCATACTTTATTGAGATAAGCTTACTTTACTCCCTAGCAAAACTCTCTAAGTTCCATCCACTAACTGTGTATGGACAATAAAAATATTCTCATATCAGGATATCCTAGTGTCAGGAAAGTGCCAAAGTTGCCCCAGTGTCTGCTAAACTAACCTGTTCATAACAGATAATAAACTAACACATTCATGACAGATAAGCTTTGGCCATGTTAACTAGCATAAATAAACCATATATGCACCATATTTGGGAAAGACAAGGGCAACATACTAGCCACCAGAACCATAAAAAAGAATTCTGTCATCTTGGGTTGAGGTAAAATGGAGAGTGAAACCAGATATTTAAGCCATGAGAACTCCTAGAACTTCCTTGGGGAAGACTAAAGACACAATTTTATGGGAATTAAGGATGTTGAAAAACTATGAGCAAGGGTAGTAGAAGTAGTCAGGGATTGGAGTGAAGAAGACTACAAGTTAAGGACTAGCTATAAAGGGCAGGAGAAAATGTGAATTGAAGACATAGATAACAGAAATAAAGATCTGGGCAGAATAGAATAAATTTGACTATTACTCAGCAAACGCCTTCCCCCAGCTCTATACTTCCCATGTACCTTGTTTTGTATTTCCATTTGCGAACATAAATTATGGAATAATTTAGGAATAGGTTCTTAAGGAAAATTCAGGAGTATTTTGCTTGAAATCTTTAAAGATAAAAGAGAGAAACAAACACAAAGGCAGAGAGACAGAGAGAGGAAGAATATATTTGTGTACATACACAGATATATGTAATATATTCCTGAATAAGGTAGTTTAAATTGACTACTAGCATGAAAATAGATTTCATACATTATAGAGGTCTTCTATCTCCTCAAGGATTTTGTAATTTTTTAATCAAGTATTCCTTCTAATCATCATCAAACCCACACTTAAAATATTTCCAGTTTGGTAGGATTTGCCAGGACTAACACAAAGCTGGCAAAGCCTTCAAAGTACCCAGGATCACTTCTATACTGTGATGATATATCAGAGTAGGACTCCACTGGAGCCCAGTGTGTGGCTGCCTAAGGACCAATTCTATTAGGTTCAGAAAGATCCATTATCAGGTTATCTTCAGAGTGACAGATTTTTCTGGCCATAATGCTAATGGCAAAAAGGTTGCAATTTGAGAGTTGGAATAGAGTACCTCCATCCACAAAATCACAAATCTTTGAAGAATTGAAAAAAAATATTCCTGATAAACTTACTCTCATTTCTTATTATTAATTGACATAAATGTAATTTGTTTTTGTTATTTTGTTCCATATTTTAGTAATAAATACAATTTTAAGTGCAATGAAAAAAAATGAAAAGGAAGGAAACATGAAATAAGATTAAAGGCCATACCAATCAACTATAAACATGAAGGTGAATAGGTTAACTCTTACCGAGACTGTTCTCTAATGATTTGCACAAGAGTTACCCTTGACATTAGCTTTCATTCTACATTCTCTCAAAACTAACAATTAGGACTAGTGACTTCTCTATAAACTTCAATTTTTCTCCTGATAGTTGTGGAATGAAATTCTATATTTCAAATACTTCACAAATTTTTAAAAAAAGGCCTCCCTGTACAATATTTAATAATTCCTTTATTCATCTTACAAATAAATTCCGAGTATATATGAACAGTTTTCCTCTGTTGCAACTAAATAAGAGAGATAACAGATGGGAAAACAATCAAAGGATTAGGTATCCTATGGTAGTTGTATTTTTTGTAGGAAATGAAAGGCCAGGGCTAGATCCAGGTATACTGAGATAAAGTACAATGTCCTTCCTACAGTAGTTATGGAACATTGTTACTTATTCAGTTGTGTTTGACTCTTTATGATCCCTTGGACCATGTCAGACCCTTCTATCCTCTACTAATTTTCAAAGTCTGTCCAAGTTCATGTCATTGTTTCCATAATACTATATTAGATATATCCATCTAATCCTCTGCTGTCCCCTTTCCTTTTGTTTTCAATCTTTCCCAACATCAGAGTCTTTTACAATGAGTGGAGTCTTCTCATTATGTGTCCAAAGTATTTAAACTTCATTTTCAGTATTTGATCTTCCAATGAATAGCCTGAATAAATTTCTTTAAGTCCTTTGATCTCTGAAGGACTCTCAAAAGTCTTCTCCAGCACCACAATTCAAAAGTGTCAATTCTGCAGGATTTTCCTCATATAGTCCACTTCATATCCTGCTACTGGAAAAACCATAGTTTTGATTATATAGACCTTTGTCAGCAAGGTAATGTCTGTTTTTCAGCATGTTGTCCAGATTTACCATAGCTTTAATTTCAAGAAGCAAGTTTCCTTTAAATTCGGGTTACAGTCACTTTGAACCTAAGAATATAAAATCTCACACTATTTCTATTTCTTCTCCTTCTGTTTGCCAGGAAGTGATGGCTATTTGTCAGGATCTTGAGGGTTTTTTATATTCAGCTCTAAACCAACTATTATACTCTTCTCTGTCACTCTCATCAAGAATCTTCTTAATTCCTCTTTACTTTCTGCCACCAAAACAGTACCATCTGTATATCTGAGATTCTTACTGTTTCTCCCAGCAACCTTAATTCTGGCTTTTGATTTATTGGGCCTGCTATTTAGCATGATGTAGTGCATATGTAAGGTAAATAAATAAGGTGACAATAGACAGCCTTCTTGTACTACTTTTCCATTCTTAAACTAATTAGTTGTTCCATGTTCAGTTCTAATTGTTGCTTCTTGGCCCATATACAGGTTCCTTAGAAGACAAGTAATATGATCTGGGGCTCTCGTTTCTTTGATAATGTAACATTAGGCAAGACAAGCTTTCAGTCTGTGTCTGAGTCTTTACCACTCCAATGAATGGGTTAGACTAGATGATCTCTGATGATTCCCCTATAAACTACAAACAACACGTACTGATAAAAGCTGATGAGAAACTGCTTCCTTATAATTGACATATTTTATATCCTTTCCATCTAGATGCTATTACCTAGAACTAGAGGGAATGGCTGCCAGCTAATGGTTTGAAACACTAAGCTTATATTTATATTGCAGGTGGCACAGTTTTCCTACCATTATAAAGTGGGAAAATTCCTAACTAGAGGAGCACATTGCTTACATTAATCATAAGTGGTTTGCTCTGGCATCTTTGCTATCTCCTGGTATTGCCTCTAGTCTGGGGAGAAGAGAGGGCTAACTCACTTCAAACTAATCCCTGCCCCCTAGAATTCACAATCTTAAATTTCTAGTATTTTTCAGGGATTAGCTCTTCCTCCTCTCTGGACCAAATTCCCCCTCAAACCAATTTAGAATCAGTAGACTTTCTAGTAAGGCATGGTATATGATCATCTTGATCCCAAGATTCTATAAAATTATAATAAAAACTAGTATTTGCATAACATTTTAAGGTTTACAAAGCACTTTATACATATTATCTCATTACTTCCTCACAATAATCCTGTAAAATAGAGGCACTTATTATTATCCTCATTTTCCTGATGAGAAGAAGTCAAATGACTCTCAGGACCACAGAAAATGTCAGATACTACTGGCTCTCTATCCACTGTTCCATGTAGCAGTCTTATCTAGTTCAGTATTTCTATAACTGGTGAGCAGGCTCATTCTCATCATACAATATGAGTAACTCCTCGCTGTACAAGAGGCAGTTGAGATAAATGTTCTTTATCATGCTCCCACCATTGATGGGCCCCCACCATTCTCTGGGACTATTTTTAAACAAATAGGTTGCTCTGTATCTCAACTACTCTTGTTTTGTGATCTTGTATGTTTTTTGCACACTTTGAGAACTCTATCACCCTGCTAAAGTTTGCAACAACAAACTAAGAGCATCACACTATCATTTGTTTTTCACAAGTCTTTTAACCTGAAGTCATGGCTAGTCAGTAGGCTTCTTTTAACTGGTCTCTCAGCCAAGAGATGCATTCTTTATAGGCTCTTCACCTTCTGAGACTCAAAAACAAAAATAGTTGTGACTCTTGCCCACATAGCAGTAAGTATGAAGAATATCACCCTGGTAACACTGAAGGCATCACACTGGCAATGTCACATGTTGACTCTATTAGGGCTTCAAAGTTCCCAATGTGTTCAGTAAAGTGTGAATAAACTCTCAAGTTGTGGGTTCTCCTTGGGGATAGCAAGAAATCATTATAGATTTTTTGATTCCTTCCAAAGCCAATTTATTCTCAAAGTAACTGTTAGATTGAGAATAAGAAAATAAATATTTAAGGAAATACTCCCACAATATTTGTAATATTGTAGAAATTATCAGTCAATGGTGTGCTAAACAGAACTGGCTTTTCCTGGCTCATTAACTGATTATTTATTAAATTTTCAGTGGAAATCAAAAAATGCTACAAATTAGGGCTTGATTTGTGGTTTTTTTATTATTGTTGTTTCTAAACTTAAGAAAGTCATGAGGAAGATGTTAATTATTAAGATTAAATTTGAGAGTGTAACATATACTTTTTTGAGCACTGTTTTTTAAACATTTACCTATATACCCCTGATTTCAGTTTCTTTGTCAGTATGCCTTTTTAGACCAAATGAAATAGTTTGATACAACTAAGATCTTGTTAATTTTCATCCTATCTCCTTTCAGAAATAAAAAAGTCAGTATAAACCAACTCCAAAGATTTTCTAATATTTATACTCTTCAGGCAAATAGTAAGAGTTGGTAGTATTTTCCTTGAACTACATGGAACACAAGTCTCATACTTTTTATTACATCAAGACAATGTTTTTTTTACCAGCGTTAGATTTTTTCCATTGATCTAAATGGCCAAAGTGATCATGTAATGCTTTCATGACCACAGAATTAAATGCTTTAGGTATTATAGTACTTAATTAAATTATGGTACTACTCTGCATTGCATAACTCTAACACCTGCCAACATCTCAACATCAAGGCATCTGGTAGAGAATGAATTCTGACTTTTATTCTTAGCCTAAATCAATATTACTTCATTAATCATTTGCTTTCACCAGCAGTTATCTAAGTATAACTGACACAACAACACTGCTAACGGAAGCAAAAAAGATAAAGCTTACTTACACTGATGATACTCTCATTGGTGAGAGAACATAGAGTCCTATGTTCTCATTTGGGCTTCCATTTGTTTATAATCTAGCTCCCTGGAGATCATATATAGAATTTATCCTTTCTATGAACATCATCAAAGTTTAATATGACCCATGGAACAAAGTAATAGCATTTTTTCATCTATCATATATGGAATTTTATTTATCCACACTTGAAACACTAACAAACTTATTTGTGAGTATTTCTATTAGATTCAAGAACTCTAATTTGTATATAGGATACAATCTTCATTATCAACAAATACTTTACTGACACATACTATAGGGGTGTTGTGACCACCACTCCATGGGTACAAGACTAGCAGGCTTGTATCTACATCAAGCAATCAATCAAGAAGTATTACATTTACTATGTAGCAGGTGCTATGTTAGGAGCTGATGGGATATAGACAAAAATTAAAACACCCTTGTCCTTCAACCTGCTGATTATTAGAGGTTCTGGATTCAAGCGTCATCTCCAGCATGTTCTTCCATGGATCTCCAGAGTGTTTATTACATATTTGCTTTCTCTGACATCTTCCATTGTGGTCCCTGAACAGAAGATTGTGGAGAGGGGAATCCAAAAAAAAAAAAAAAAGACTAATCACTCCCTAAGATTACTCTATAAACTTAATTCTCCCAGTCCCCTCTCTTCCATCAAAGTTCAACTTTAGAAAGACTTGCATGCTAATCCTCTTAGGTTACAAAGACCCACTCATACTACTCCTTTCTTTGGTGCCTTTACAATTTTGACATCACAGGTACCTGAAGCCTTGAAGAAGCTGCCAAAAAACAAATGCTGCATTACAAATAATTCAGGATTTAGTATGGATTCTGGAGAGGGAATGGCAACCACCTTGGACCATCTGTGCTGAGATTTCTGATAATTCTCACCTTCCTTATTGATCCCTTTCTTCTCTTGTTCTTTTGTTGATCCCAGATACCATGGTGAAAAGACTTCCAGGTTAAGTGGGCTTTTGGAGTTTCCAAGTTAGTTTTCAAAAAGAATCATAAAGGCCCACAGGAATTTAAAGAATGGTGTCACAGGATCAGAAAGGGAAATAAGGTCAGTCGTGTGGTAGGCATTCTGCAGCAGGAGAGTAGAAAAGCAGCCTATGACATTATTCCCTATGTTATAGTCCTGGTCACCCTGTGCTAATTCTGACTATACTGGAAACTTTCATTTTTTCCTCACTTCTCTCTCTATTTACCAGCATGTAGTCATAGAGAAAGAAAGGGTGAGAGTACTGACAGTGGCTTGAAAAGTGTGACTCTCAGAGATAGTCCCAGAGTACTCTACTAGATATCTTTAGTTACAGGGAGACCTGTCAAAATTACCGTTTTTTACTCTCCTATACTTGATCAGTCCTACACTTAAACAGTCACCAGCTAGCTGTCAGAATCACCTGGGGAAAAGTAAGAGTTGAAAAGGGAATATCAAGCTTTTCCTTTTAGCACAGAATAAGAAATTAGGAATGAAATAATTTTAGTTGGACTCTTCCAATTATCTGCAGTTAAAGTTATGGAATTTAGAGTGTATTTTTCCTTCCCCTCCCCATTTCTTATCATTTTACATCCCTATCATTTGACTTAGGTTTTTCATTTGTTTGTGTTTCCCCTAGAGAAAGAATAGAGGACTAAATAATAAATGATGAAAGTACAGCTTACTGTCTCAGGAGGTTGCAGATATGCTATGCTGGAAGAAGGTCCATAATTTACTGAAGCTATAAATAACAATGTCAATTGTATTGGCCATAATACATTCTTATGCCGCATCCTTCAGATTTCAAGGACTACTATTGTAATATTTGTAGCAGCTCCTTTCAGTAGGTTGACAGACTGCAGCTTGTCAGTATGGTAGACCTAAGGGACCTCATGAATGAAAGCTAATTATTAAGAAAGAAGATTCACTTGTACAAAAGGTTTGAAAGGAAAAGGTAGAGAAGATTCATGTGCAATGAAATTTTAATCCTGTATTTGACTCTAAACAATGAATACCAAATATATGTCTTGCATAGTTTTGCGTTGTTGTGTTTATGAAATTTAGTTGTAAGGTTTTAGGTTTTAAAATTTTATTGCACTTTTTGGTCAGCATAACATTATTTCTGGGAAACCAGAGTGTTTAAGGGAACATCAATATGTATGTTCAAGTCCTCTGATATATAAGAAGAAAGATTGGGACAGAGAGGAAGACTGAGTCAGGTATTGAACTTCTTTAAAAAGGAAGGAGAATGACTTGGAATTTAGGAGATAATAGTCACTAGAATATTGATTAGGCCATATATTTGAATAGAGTAAATTTCAAAGTAGAAGTTTGTGAGTGATGTTGGCAAAGAGAGAGTCTGGAAGTGTCAACAGGGAGTTAAAACTACTCCCATCACCTCCCTCTTTGCCAGTGCTTGGGGGAAGCAGAGAGAAGATGAGAGAATTTTCAACCACTACTGAAAAGGAGAGAGTTGGGAATCAGCACTGCCGGAAGATGAAAAGAAAAGAAGTATGTTAATGGCAGAATATGAGTTCCATAGGACATAATGAAAAGAGTAGTATATTTGGACATGAATGCAATAGGACTAAAGTTGATGTAGATGAGAGAATAGAAAGTGATAATAGGAGGAATGAATGTTTTTCACTTAAGCATCTGGAATTCTATATCAGTAAGATTAGAAAATCAGGGTGGTAGGAGTTTCCTAACTATAGGAGATAACTAGTTAATATCTATCTCCACATTCATCAAGTATCAGTCAATTTTCATCCACCCATATAAGCCTCAAAAGTGCTGTTTATGACAATAAGTGCAGCCATTCTCTTTTATATATTAGGAAAGAAGAGACATTGGATGTAGTGTTAATGTCTCTTCCACTAGATAAAGTCTTGGCAGCAAGAGAAATAAATTTTTTGCTGAAGGTTCATACTTTTGTGTTTATATTAGAATCAACTTTATAAGCTATGTTATTATGGGTTACCACTTAAGCACCTTTTCTTTTTGTAATATCCCATAATTTCCTTTTCTCTAATTCTTTTTGTCTGTAGAGATCTTGAATTATTCAGACTGACATTCCTTTAAAGCCCAAAGCCTTTCTCCTGGCTACTTGCAAAATTTGTTATTTGATGTTAAAATTCTGAAATTGAATTTTCATGTGCATTGGGGTTTCAAGCATAGTATTATTTTCCTCTGGCAGAATAGATCAACCAATACTTTGGCTTCCTGTATTCAAAAGCTCTTGTCTGATCTACTGAACTTTCTCAAGTATGGCATTCAAAGTTTTTTGTTTGTTTTAATTCAACTTACTCTTCTAAGAGAAGTACAATCCTTGAATTGTCTACAAAGTAAGTTTCTTTGCTTTTTATAGAAGTCATGTAGATAACTTTTGCTTTTTTGCTGCCAAATTTTCTTCCACTTTTGAGTTTTTCTTTTTTGAGTTTTAAACCTGTCATTCTATTTTTCAGAGCATTTACTTCATTGAAGAGATTTTCCAGAAAAGTTTTCCCAAAGAAAGTGGCACTTGAAATAAGCCTTGAAGGAAAATAAGAATTCCAAGAAGCAGAAGAGAGAAAGGAGTATATCTGAAGCATGACAGATAATCAGTGCTAAAGCATAGAAACAGGAGATGGAGTGAAGAAATAGCAAGAACATAAGTTTGACTAGAGTGGAGAAAACATGAAAGGGAGTAAAATGTAATAAAGCCAAAGAGATAGACTGGAGAGAGGTTATGAAGAGTTTTACAAAGCAAAAATTTATCCTGGAAATAACAAGAGTTACTAGAACTTATTAAGTAGGAAAGCTACATGGCACTTTAGGAAAATCATTTTGGCAGCTATGTGGAGAATGGATTAGAGAGGAGAGACTTGATATAAGGAATTCAAATAGAAGGCAATTGGTATTTGCAAGAGATATTGAGGGCCTAGCCTTGGGAAGCAGTTGTTTGAATAGAAAGAAGGGGACATATGTGAGAAATATTTTGAAGGTACAAATAAAATTATTTGGGAATTGACTTGGATATGTAAAGCCAGAAAGATTAAGAATTGAGAATGATAATGAGGTTACAAGCCAAGGAAAGTATAAAAAAAAAAAAAAAATTAGGGACTTTCAGAACAGGGATTGATTTAGAAAGAAACAAAATGAGTTCTCTTTTGCACAAGTTGAGTTCAATCCTACAGGACATCTGGTTTCAAATATCTTGCAATTAATTGCTGATGTGGCACTAAGAGCTCAAGAGATATGGGGTAGACTTAGAGTCATCTACATAGAGATGATAATTAAACACATGAGAGTTGTTGAGATCATCAAGCAAGAGTGCAGAAAGAAAAGAAAAAAGAATCTAGGAAAGAGCCTTGGGGTGTATACATAATTAGGAGTCATAATATTGATGATGATCCAGCAAATGTGATTAAGACATGGTCAAACAAGTAGAAAGAAAACCAAAAGACAGCAGTATAATGATTACTCAGAAAGAGAAAAATACTCAGAAGAAAATTGCCAACAGTGACCAAAGCTTCATAAATGTCAAGAAGGGTGAGAACTGGGGAAAAGTCATTTGATTAGGCAATTAAGAGATTATCAGCAGCTTTCAGAGAAAGTAATTTCAATTGAGGGATGAGACAGAAGATTATACTATAGAGGATACAGAAGAGTGAGAGGAAAGAAAACAAAGTCAAACAATGTAGATAGAAAGTAGAAGCAATAAGAATGACAGAAAGTTTTGGTAATATTCTTCCTCATGACATCCATAGTAATTACCATTAAGTCAATGTGGAACAGTGGAAAAAAACACTGGCTCTGGAATAAGAAGTCTTGGGTTCATAGCCTACTTCCATTGCTCTGACTTTAGGCACATGGATCTTAGTTCATCATCTATAAAATGATATAGTTAGATTAGATGGCTCCTGAGATCTCTTACAGCTCAAAATCCATGATCCTAATATTTTTGTGAGATGTCCCATTATGTTTTCTATCCTTTTGTTAGTATAATATATTATTTCTTTTTAAGAGCTTAGATTTCTGATCCAATTTCTAAGAAAGAGATTAATTTCTCTTTTGAAAACTTCAAAGTTATTTGCTCCTCTTGTATGATCTCTTGGAATTCCATAGAATTTTCTTTTTCTTTTTTTTTTCTTTTTTTTTTTTTTTGCTTTAAATTTTTGGCTCATTAAATTGGAACTATGCCCAAAAAGTTATCAAACTGTGCATACCCTTTGATCCAGCAGTGTTTCTACTGGGCTTATACCCCAAAGAGATCTTAAAAGGAGGGAAAGAGACCTATTTGTGTCAAAATGTTTGTGACAGCCCTCTTTGTAGTGGCCAGAAACTGGGAAATGAATGGATGCCCATCAGTTGGAGAATGGCTGAATAAATTGTGGTATGTGAATATTATGGAATATTATTGTTCTGTAAGAAATGACCAACAGGATGATTTCAGAAAGGCCTGGAGAGACTTACACGAACTGATGCTGAGTGAAATGAGCAGAACCAGGAGATCAATATATACCTCAACAACAATACTGTATGAGGATGTATTCTGATGGAAGTGGATTTCTTCGACAAAGAGAAGATCTAATTCAGTTCCAGTTGATCAGTGATGGACAGAAGCAGCTACACCCAGAGAAAGAACACTGGGAAATGAATGTAAACTGTTTGCATTTTTGTTTTTCTTCCCAGGTTATTTTTACCTTCTGAATCCAATTCTCCCTGAGCAACAAGAAAACTGTTTGGTTCTGCACACATATATTGTATCTAAGATGTAACATATTTAACATGTATAAGACTGCCTGCCATCTAGGGGAGGGGATGAAGGAAGGGAAGGGAAAAATTGGAACAGAAGTGAGTGCAAGGGATAATGTTATAAAAAATTACCCAGGCATATGTTCTGTCAATAAGAAGTTATAATTAAAAAAATTTTGGTTCATTTATCTTATTGTATAATGCTTATTCAATGTTTTCTGATCTCTTTATTTTTTATTTTTATGCATTTTTCATTTATCTTTATAAAGTTCATTGTTGGTTTATATGTTTGAGATCAAAGTCTATATTCAGCTCTTCACTCTTATTTTTCACCCTTTTCTTTTATTCCCAATAGTTTGTATCTGACTTCCTTCACTGTTGGCAACAATCATACCTTTATTGATGTGGCAGCCTTCCTTCCATAGAGTCTAGGCATCCTGAGACATCTTGAAAGCTAGGATGTGGGAGCCAAAGTAAACCCCATTGGGAGAGGATTAACTCCAATTAGATTTCCAGTGCTCATTCCCACAGATATTTCTCACCAACTCTGCCACTTTTGTACTTCTTTGGATCTTTCCCTAATGCCTTTCTTCCCTAAGAAAATTATTGTATGATGTATGGGACTACCTGCCATCCAGGGGAAAGGGTGAAGGGAAGAAGGGGAAAAATTGGAATAGAAGTGTTTGCAAGGGTCAATGTTGAAAAATTACTCATGCATATGTTTTATCAATAAAAAACTATAATAATAATAATAATAATAATTTTTAAAAAGAAAATCATTGTCTGGAAATCTCATTATGCTTCTTTTCATGTTTTATCTTCTCTCCCTACCCAACACCATCATTAAATTGTAAGCAGAGACAATTTTGTTTTCACCTATGTTATTTATATTTGTTATGTTCTTTTCACAGTGCTTAGCCTATACTTGGCACATAGTAGGTATTTTATAAATATTCCTTGACTGATTTGCTGACAAGGAAGGCACCTCCCTTTTAACCAATTCCTCATTATTGCTTCAATGAACCCTTTCTTTTATGTGGTTTGCAAACAATGTTTTCAGCCTTTTGTGAATTAAGGGGGAGCCATTACTGATTCAGTGCTATAAAGAAATCATGCAGGATCCCCAGCAACTGAAGCTCATGCTCTGAAACATGAGCAAAGCCAATAAAGTTGCTGGTAATAGCTTTACTTGGTCCAGGGTAAGCTTAAATGAGGATGCTGAGGCAAATCTTTAAGTATTTTAAGTTCTTTGATGTAATTTCATAGGACATTTATTATGTGCAAATTTTTGTTTTATTAGCTCATGAATTCAACTTTAATTACTTTACATTATATATATGCTAAATATATGCATATATGTAGTTCTTTTAAGGTTTTTAGGTCATAGAGCTCATAGAAAACATCATTTTGCAAATTACCTGATTCAATAGTATGCTTAAGATCTTGAAAAGATTCCTATGAGGTTTTTTTTTTTCATTTTACAATTCAATATGATTCTTTTTCCTATCTCAGAGACCTCTTAATATTTTATAACATCTATAATGAGCTGCTTGGAACAGGCTTCTAGCAGTGGGTGGGCAGAAGAAAAAAGGTATATATTTAGAGATCTTATGAAAAAATGTTGAAGTCCTGGGTGGGAATAAAAGGAATGGAATTGAATTTCATTCTTATTTCTTCATTATTCCCTCCCTCTCTATAACCCACGGCAGTCTAATGTTATCTCTAGGGGTTCCTGACCTATTAACAGAACCTCCTCCTTACCTCACTGTCTTCATGTCACCTTCCCAGTTATGGAGAAGAGAATGAGGCAGCATCATTATCCCTCATACAAACTCCAGTCTCTTGTTTACTAGCCTCATAGATAAATCAGAACTTGTCATTGTATCTAGGTATCCTTTTCTCATTCTACAAGACCTCAATACCCACTCTACCCCATCCCACAACAGATTCAGCATTTCTGTTCCCCAGGAGAAATTAAATCCAGTAGAGATCAAGCAAGAGAAGCACAGATTCAAAGGAGCTAGACTATAGGCTTCCCACTCCTAAGCTCCCCTCTTCCTGGGTCTCCAGAGAAGGAGAGGGGGAGTATTAATAAAATTGTAGTTATTCTTCATACATGAATTGTGAGTCTAAGGGAACAGAACCCTTTTTTCTTATTTTTTATATCATATATGTATATATATATATATATATATATATATATATATATATATATATATTTAATAGAACTAATGACTGTTAAACATTCTAGTGAAAAGAACCAGAACTGAGAGGAATCTTTGAAAGGCAAATAAAACAAAAAAAGAGAGACAGAAACTTAGAAATCTAAACAAATATGAAGAAATTAAAGGGGCTATATAGCTTCAGGACAGCTAGGTGACACAATGGATAGAGTGCTGGACCTGGAGTCAGGAATATTTGAATTCACATCAGGCATAATATACAAACTGTATAACTCTTGAGCAGGTCACTTAACTTTGTCTCAGTTTGACTATGAAATGAGCTAGAGAAGGGAATGGCAAACTATTCCAGTACCTTTGTCAAGAAAACCCTAAATGAGGTCACAAAGAGTCAAACACGTCTGAAAATAATTAAACAACTATTTAAAATTCTCCCTCTCCCCTATTCCTATATCCTTAGAAACACATAGAGCTTCCTGATAATACTGTTGAATGGCTCTGACAAGCCTTTTGTTTGATGTAACCTGAGCTTCAAAGCCCATTGGAATGAAATGCTTTCCTCATTGGTGGAAACTGATGCCCTGCAACTGCATGAGGCAAGAAGAGGAGCTGACAAGGGCGAGAAAGAGAAGAAATATACTGTTTCTGTTTCCTCAGGCTTGTCAAGCTCTTTGGGATCTGGAGTCTCTGATATTGATGATGTCAATCCACTTAAAGTTGCTAAAGGGAGAAAAAATATCTTAGAAGAAACTGACATGTAGAGGAGCTGACAATCTCTATCGTGTCTCTATTCTCCATTCCCCTAGAGACTTTAGGGAATTTCCCCTATGGTACATATATACTCTTTTGGTTAAGCTGAATTACCCTAAACAAGTTATTTCTAAAGTAGGAATAATGATTTCAGCTGTGTTAAGCCAATTTATGTAGCAAGTTATAATTTTCCTTCCTGAATACAATTTGTTTTTCAATATCTTCATATACTATACTAAAAAGCTCTATACACAAATATATATATATATAAATGAATAGAAAGGTAAATAAACATAGATAAATGAATGAATGAATAGATAAAATAAATTTATACATAAAACATAAACAGAAGTATGGCTCATAAGTTCTTTTTAAAGAGGAAAATAAATGAGATAGCAGTGTTGAGCAACAAGAAATATTACTTATGAATGACAATTAGTAATATTAATTCCTTGTACATTTGTTTATCTTATGTTACATTATTAATAAGTATTTCCAAAAAGATCACCTTGAAAATAATTGGAATATATGCAATAACATATGTTGCAAAGGATGAGGAAATATATAAATCTATTAAGAATTTGACAAAGTATTGAAGATTAAATTAACATACATTTTTATACTCACTGACTTAAATGAAAAAGTGAGCACAGGTGAATTCAGTGAAATATGTTTAACAACGTGACTGAGGATTAAGGATTAAGAGATGTCTAAGGGTTGTAGACAGATACTATTATTAATAGTATTAGGAGACATTGACTCTGGAAAAGTATCAAACACCATGACAAAGATTTTTACAAAATGTTTGTGTTCTATATCAATTTTGTTCTTGTTTGTAACATACCTATAAGGAAAGAATGAATGTTTGTTGACTAAGGCAGTTTCCCATTCTTTTGCTCTTATTTTTTATGGTCATTGATTTATTTTGATTAAACTTTTTTAAATGGTTGTAATCTGTGTTGAAGTCTATTTCTATGTCTATTTCCCTTTTTTCATCATCAACAGATTGCTTAAATGTAAACTTGTAGTTGTTTTAATGGCATGTTCATGCTTTTTCTTATTTCTGTTTATTACTCTACAAGTCCTGTTCTAATGCTTCATTGTGGCTTGAAGATGACCCCGAGTGTGAATAAAGTGCAAGTTCCATTAGGTTCCACTATGATCTGAAAATTTCTAGTCTCAACAAAATACTATTCTGCTTTCCTAGAATTAGCCTATCATTCTTGTTGTTTGTCCTTTATTCTCGAAGAGGATCATGACATCAGGGATGTGATGCCATGAAATACAAGTGAACTGGATTTAAGTGAGGAGAGTCTGTCAGGCAAGGTCACCTGGCTCACTTTCCTCTCCAGAGCCATCTGGGTCCAATGGCCAGATATAGATCAGGATGACTAGAGATGGCCCTGAATGCAATGGGAAACCTTGGCCTTTTTAAGCTAAGGTTTTTTGTTTTTGTTTTTGTTTTTTTTTAACAGATCTCACTTTGACTGAGGCTGCACCATTCAGTGATTAAGGCTAGGTAGCAATTGAAGCAAAAATCCAAGGGAAGATATTATGGCCCTTCTTTCCATATTAATATCATCAGAAAAAGTGGACCAGTTACAAACAATGAATCTAGTCTGGGGATGAAAAAAGTACCTCCCAGACCTAGGTGATGGCCAGTGCAAAACCATGGAGATAAAAAGTTATATGTCTTATGTAAGATTAGTTTGTTTCTATCAAGAGTGGGGAAAGGGGGATCATGTATAATGATAATTTGGGGGCAACCTGTAAAGGGCTTTAAAAGATAAAAGAAGATTTTCTATTTGATTGCAGAAACAGTGAGCAGTTTGGTGACGTAGATAAAGCTTCATTTATAGAAAAATTCTCTTTCCTATGTGGAGCAATGATCAGATAATGGCTTGGGTTGTCATTGTAACAGGACAAGTACAAAACGATAAAAGCATGAATAAAGATTTTTGCTGTGAAAGTAGTAAGAAGAGGATCAATCTAAGTATTCAATATTGGGAAGACTGAGCTAACAAGACTGGTCAACTGATTAAATATGTGAGGCAAGAGAGAATAAGAGTTAAGAATATATTACCCAAGTAATTCAATTTGAAATGTCCAATAGAAAGTTGCTCTCTTAACAGGCTCTCCTCAACTTCCATACATTGGTCCCTCACAGATGAGAAATGTTATGTGTTTATTCTTTGTGATATGGAAAATATAGTAATAAAATTAGGTGCCTGGGAGGGACTGAGAGGTTAAATAACTTGCTTGTCACAGAACCAGTATGTTGAGGACTTACCCATCTATAAGCTTAGTGAAACATGAAGGAGCTTATTGTCAGTAGTGGCCTTTTGATGGTCAAGACAACTCATGAACTCAATCAAAATATAAAACAGTCTTTAGTCCTGGGTGGGCTCCATTTGCTTCTTTTTCATTTCATTTTTAAAGTTTGTTTTTTAACTGCTCCATTTGCTACTTTAGTAAATATGGTAGAATGGAAGACAGAGCAAAGTTTGTGAAAAATCACACAGATCCAAGACCATCTATCAATCAATATTAATTTCACTATTGGCCCTCAAAATATTATCTAAATTCTCCTTCTTTCCCAAAGCTGCAATACTACTAGAGGATCTAAATTCTGTCACTCTTCATATCCTCACTATGAACAAAACCAAAAGCCAAAAAGGAATGTACAGCTAAAAGGAAGGATGACTCCCAATCTTACCTTGAGGAGTCAAATAAAGGAGTTGGCTAGAGTGGTTCTAAATTCAAAGGCAATAGTAAATATCATTTCATGACATTTCTAGCCACTTGATTTTGGAGTAAAATTATAGGATGAAATCAACAAATAACATAAGTAAATGTTCAAATCTAAATGAAATGTAAACAGTGTTTAAGCTTTATTATCCCTTTAAGAAACATAAAGAAGTACTTCAATCACATTTTACAGAATTAAAGGGTTACTAGCCACAAAAATCAACCATGTCCTTGGTGGCCTTTAAAAGCAAGGTATACTTGGTATACTTTCTAAAGCGTCAGTTGGAGAAGGAAACAACTCAGAGTATGAACTCTGAAGTCAAGGCAAAAAGATATTAAGGGAGTGCTTACTTCTTGAGAGGGAGTCACTGACCTTTCAGCAAGAGGGTGTAAGGAACAATTTCATTCTCTTCCATCTCCCAATCAACCATTGCTTCTTGCATCAAAGCTACTCATCTATTAGGACTTACTGAAACCTACTGAGATCAGGCCCAGGGAGCCCAGAAGAACATACACAGCAGAGATCCCACATCCAAGATGGGTAGCATGAAAATAAAGAGATAGGCATAGTATGGAGTTTTTTAACCTTTTGTTGACCTTAAATATATTCTACGTGCTTAAGCATATACTTAATTATATACTACATAAGGTATTATCGTGTATCTATTCTTCCTACTTCTCACACTCCTGAATCCTTCTACCAGTTTGTTAGTTTTTTAGTTCACATTTTTTTATTTCACCAAAGTAGGGAGCTACTGATTAATAATTCCCTTCCCAACACAAATCAGTGCCTTTTCTGCAATTTCTAGTTAGAGATTTGACCTGAACACTTAGTCTCTATCTACTATGCAACATTGCCAAATTACGATGGAAATATGTTGTAAAGGGGCAGCTAGGTGGCACAGTGGATAGAGCACCAGCCCTAAAGTCTAGAGGACCTGAGTTCAAATCTGATCTCAGACACTTAATACTTCCTAGCTGTGTGACCCTGGATCTTAACCCCAATGGCCTCAGCAAAAATTAATTAATTTCAAAAAATGAAATATGTCATGAAGAATACAAATTAGTATAAAACATCATTGATAACCCTGGGTCCCCCATGTCAGAATCAGAAAAAAAAGTCCCTTCCAACTCAAAATCCTATGTTACTACAATCCTGAATGAGCCAAAGGAAGAGCTGTGTTTTTCCAAGCTCCCTAGCCTACTGTTTGCAGAGAGGACATATTATTGAATATTATTTGCTTGGTCAATTCCATCAGAATACCCACAGAACATTTGAACAGCAACCTGAGCCTTTGTTCCATGTTAATCATGCAATTAGGCTTTAGTCACTTGGTGGCAGGCCAAGCTGCTGTCAAATGACAGGAAAAGTGAGAGAAACTCTGAGCAAAAATCTGGACTCTATTGATTCCAGAAAACTAGGGCCCTTCATACAGATCTCAGTAGCATATCATCAGCTAGGCATACAAATCTGTTTTATGCTATAAAACATATTTTGCAATCAGGTAGTATAGAATGTAGACATAAATATAATAGCTAACACTTAGCACTTACTATGTACCAGGTCTTTTACTAAGTGCTTATCTTATTTAATCCTCACAACAGTCCTGGGAGGTAGGTGAAATTATTATTCCCCATATATATATATATATATATATATATATATATATATATATATATATATACTGGGGCAAATAGAAGACAAGTGATTTGCCCAGTCACACAAGGGAAGTGTCTAAGGCTACATTTGAACTCAGGACTTCCAGGCTTGTCTACTGTACCAGCTGTCATAGAAACAGACCTGGAAGGGACCTCAGAGATTTTCTAACCTCTCCAAGTAACTATCAAATGCAAAAAGCTAAAAACAAATGATTTAATCAACATTATCTTTAAATGAAACCTTTTATTTTACCAGTAGATATATTTAAAATCGAGGAAATTATGCATTAAACTGTGAATTCAATAAGGCTAAAGGTAATTTCAATATAATAGCCCCCTACTGGGATTAGACCAATATTAACTCTCATTTTGTATACTATAAATATACTTCAATAGCAAGAGGGTAGCTGGAGTTCAAGATTATTTTCAAAATAGAATGATGAAGAAACAAGAAGAAATTGATTTCAGCTGCATCTTAAATTAAAATTAATTAAAATAAAGGTGTCTAATCAGAAAGAAAAAGCTTGATGTTCATAGGCTCATAGATATAGATCTAGAAGGAACCTCAGAGTCAATCCAATTCAGTCTCTTCCTTTTACAAATGAAGAATTGAGACCAGCTACGGTTAGGGACTTACCCAAAATCACTTTAGTAAGTAAACATCAGAACCAAAAGGTTATTTATTTGATCCCCGAGTCAGTGTTCCTTTCACTATTTTATTACATTTCCATGTTACTGGTTTTTAACAATGAAAACAATAATTGACTTTTATATATCACTTTAAAGATTACAAAGTATTTTGCCCATTATAATTTTGTGAAGTTGGTGTTATCAATATGTTAGCAAATAGAATTATTGGCAAAAGAGATCAGAAAACTAACATCATATAAAGTTAGGTAGCACAGGGAATAGAGTACTAGGCCAAGGGTCGGGAAGATCTAAATTTAAAATATTGGCTCAGATATTTACTTATTGGGAGAACCTGATGTTACTTAACCTCTGCCTCATTAAATTATAGGCTCTTCCATTAGATTGTAAACTCCTTGAGGAAGTTTACCTGCCCTTTTTTTTTTTTGTATTTTCAATACTTAGCACAGTGTCCAAAACATAATCAATGCTTTGTAAATGTTTATTGATTGATTGGTTACCTCTCAGAATTGTATTGAGGATCAAAAGAAATAATATTTGTTAACTATTTGGCAAACCTTAAAGAACTACATAAATGCCAGCTATTAATATTATTGTTATTGTTGTTATTATTAGCTGTTATTATTTCTTGATATAGAACTTCTAATGGTCATTTCAAATATTCATATGATTTGGGACCAGTATGTGGTTATTTGAATTAAAGTAATTCTTTAGTCTAATGCCAACATCACTGGGGGAAAAAAAAAATGTATGATATAATAAATATATGTACGATTGACATGTGTGTATTATATAATCCCCATGTAACATATGTGTGTGTTTAGTCAATTGTTCATGTGTTTATTTAAAGGACAAGAATTCCAGGAAAGATAAGAATTCACTGTAACAAACAAGAAAGAAATATTAGTATAGAAGAAAAACAAACTAGCACTTTTACTTCCAAGTGTTTGGGTATGAAACTTTTTCAAAGTGATTGCAAACTCTTTCAGCATCAAGCACTGCTTTCTGATGTTATTAGAAAATACTGGATGACCTTTTGGGTTATTTATGATGTAAGATGAACTATCTTTAAAATTGTAATCTTTCAACTGTCAGGAAATCCTTGCAAAGTTCAACAGATTCATAAATAATGGAAGGTAATATTCTCATGCAGGGTTATGTAAATTTTAGAGACTGAAGCATATAGTTTGAAAATAAAAACAGCATACTTTTTAAAAAGTACTTTAGGTCACTACAACATTCATAAAAATGATTTTTTTTTCATTTTCAATTTACATTTTTATATTCCTAAGGCAAAGATCTGTTTGATCATGTTGCAAGCCCACTTTCATGTTCAATTTTTCAACACAGAATCTACAAATCCAATAGTTATATCTGTTAAAGGTATAATAATAAGTATACTCTGCTCCCTAACCTCTATGTTTAATACTCTTTCATAATAATAAATGTTTGTAAATCAAACAGAAAAATCTCACAGCTTTAGTACCATCATCGGAATATTAATAATCGCTGACAACATTTATACAGTACTTCATATATATGTTGGGCCCCTGGTCCACCCAGAGACCACTAAGTAGCAGTACTCTGAGAGCTAGACAAAGTACAGGTGTTTTCATCTAAAGCATCTGATTGTTTTCACTGATTTGGGAAAGAATGATAGTTTCCCTTCATTAATAGATGTTGGGAAGGAGAGAATTAAGGTTTTGACTTTTAAGGGAGTAGAGAATATTGGTGGTACAACAATCAACTGGCTCCAGCAATTAAGGGGTGCATGATTATCCTCATCATATATATATGTGTGTGTGTAAATATATTTACATAAATTATATGTATATACAAATAATTTCAACTCCACAAAAACTTGTAAGGTAGATATTGCTTAGGTTGGTTATATTATCTCTATTTTGTAGAGTAAAACTGAAATTCACAGGAGATTAATGATTGGCCCATTGTCAAAGAACTAATAAGTATTGGAGCTGAAACTGGTCTTTCTTGAAGCTCAGAGCTCTGTCTATTCTTCTACAATGCTTCTTATAAGGTTAAAGAGAAGACTAAATAATATGCATATTTTTTAAAGCTAGTTGGAACCTTCTGAGAATATCTAATCAAGCCCTCTTGAGACTTTAGATTAAATAATGTATTGATATTCTCATTTTACAGGTTCAGTAACAAGTTCAGAAGAGTAAATTGATTTTTTTCATGATGTCATAGATGGTAAGAAACAAATCAAGAATAGGATCCAAAGTCTTCAGTTTGCTAGTATTCACTCTGTTAGTTATGCTATCTTGTTTAGTCTAGGCCAAATGCCCTGGAGCTGTCAACATTTTAGTAGAAGACTATTAAAGTATGGAGTTCATTCCAGAGAAAACAAGGAGCACAAAAGGACACTGAAAACCTCTCCCACACCTGACCTCCCAAGAAAATCTGCCACACATATTCAAAGAATTAGAAATTCACTGGGATTAGCAAACTCCTCTTTAAAATACAAATACCATCTGGGAGAGTAGTTTTGGTGTGAATTACTTTAATCAACCAAATAGTTTGTTATTTTCTATATTTGGGAATTGAACAGCTGGTAGAGAAGATGGTGTCTGAGAACAGAATTTGTATTTCCTGACCATAACTTAAAATGAAGAAGTAATGTGCTCTTGTCCCAGAATTTGGGGTGCCTATCCAAGGGCTAATGAAAATATATTTGCCAAGGGTCTTACAAATCTACTCAAAAGGAAAAAGAAAAGGGAAAGGGGGACTTCCTATGCAAATCCACCAAGCTATGTGCTATAAAGAATAGCTTCAGTACAAGAATTGCCAAAAAGATCCCCCCAAAATTCAGAGGAGACAAAATTTAAAAAAAAAACACTTTTCTGTTAAAAAAAAAAAAAAATCTCATGTGCTCAAAAGCCCGTCCACAAATTCTTAAAGGCTGAGGTATATGCAAGATATTCCTCTTCAGCTACACCTCTCCTTTCCATTGTTCCCATCTATGACGATCAATCTTCACTAAAGTAATGGTAGGTTCCCCTTTCAATTTAATCAGAAGTCTTTCATACTTCCCAAAGGGATGGCAGAGCATGTAGAGCACTTTGTTAAGAGTATTAATACCTCTGCTATCTGCCTCCCTTACCTATTCCCCACCTCCAAAGTAGGTACTCTAAACTGACATAATCAATCTGGTAGAAAAGAGTCTACATAAACAGGGACAACATGCTAAAACTATCAGGTGGAGTTCCAAGATATCTTCTCTGATATGGAGCACTAAAGTCAAGCAAGAGATTACCCTCAATTAATTAGATTCACTGTGTGAGATTGATATAAACCTGATGTGAGGGGCCCTACTGAACAGAATCCCTCCCTAGAAGGAGAAAAAGACTTGGGAACAAAGATCAAAACTGCACTATGCAAAAAACAAAAACAAAAACCAACCAGAATAGACTGCAGATGATGAAATTGAGTTATCTTCTGTTAAAGCCATGGCCTGGAAGGATACAAATGATGTCTGAACCTGAGAGGGGAAAGCAGAGTTTGTATGTAAGAGGGTAATTTCCAAGGGATCAACTATGGGAAAAGAAATGGGACTAAGAATGAAAATCACCGCAGACCTTCAAGGATAAATCTGACCTTCAGTTGCTTATCCTATCCAGACTCATAGGCTCCTGACTATAAGTGATTATGAAAACAGAGAATTTGACATGATCTGCTGTATTGGACTGGTTGGAATCAAGTGGGCAATGTCCATTATCAGAACCCTTATTTCTCTATCTCAGGCACAGATCCAGAAAAATTTGACTGTGCTTGAAGAAAAAAAGAGCTGGATGTGAAGCTCAGTAAGTAAACAAATGTGTTCTTATTACAAGAGTATTATGTGATGACTAATTTGAAAATGTTTTACATAATTGCACATATATAACCTATATCAAATGGTTTATTGCTTTAGGAAAGGAAGGAGCGAGAAAAAGTTGGAACATTTCTTTTTTAAAGTGAATGTTAAAAAATTGTTTTTCTATGTAATTAGAAAAATAAAATACTATTTTTTTTAAAAATGGAGTGTTACGTGAGGTGTGCTTGAGCAATGACTCAAACAATTTACCTAACTCCTAGCCTTGTTAGGAGTACTCAAGGAAGATCCTTTTATTTTTGATGGAAAATCTCAGGAAACATTAAAAACAATCTCCTGAGCAACTATATAATTACAAAGTCCAGAAGTCTATATATATAATAATACAATCAATTATCAAGTATTTAATTGGGTGCCAGGCATTGCACTAAGCACTAAAATAGTCATATAAAAGATTTGGAAGTTCCAGATACATGTAGACTTTCAAATTGTGAACAAAAGAACAAAAACAGACTAGTACACCATATCAAGAGTTCAAAAGACCCTGAACTATTTATTAAGCAGCCAGTTACTTTTCCAATTCTGAGTGTATTGTAGTGGATACTTCCAGATTCTGTTGGCAGAGGAAGACAAAGAAGAAAATTTTTATCTTCCCAACTGGATTTTATCCATTTGAATATATGCCCTAAGGTAACTCACAGGCTTTTGTAAGTTTTCAACAACTTATGGATAAAATAGTTAAGGATTTGAGCTAAAAGGAAATATTGACATACTTAGCAGATGTCATTGTTTTGGGGGAAATAATGGGAAAACATGAGAAAAAAAACTAATAAACATTTTTATGTCAATTGACTGAAGCTGTCAATTGACAAGCTGCAATTTTGTGGTGGCCCTTTAACATATGTGGGTATATAGCATATCAACAAAAACTAAGCACTGTTCCAGAAAAGATGGAACTCCACAGTTGGAAAACATTCAAAGAAATTTTCAGAATTGAAAATTTTTCTAGGATGATTAAGTGACTAAATAGGCTGCTATTATTAAGCCATTCAATGATCTCACAGGGTTATATGATCAGGAACAACCAAATGCAGAAGGACAAGAAAGACTAGTTTAATCTAAACCATTGGAGATCATTGGAACAAGTAACTATTTCACTGCACTGGTCCAGTATTGGACCATGAAGATACAAGTTAACCCTTTGTGCTACATACTGATGATAGCTGAGAAGACCTGGGAGCAGTCTAATCCCAAAAGGGTGGTGGGCACCAGGAATCTGCTACATCTGCCAGCAAAGGACATAAAGACAAGATTCCTTATTCTTTACTCTCTAAAATGGGTCATGGCTGAGAGGATCAGAGAATCCAAGCATTGCTACAAGACAACAATCCATAGACAGTTTAGCCTGCACCAGGATGCTGCCTGCAGTTTGTAAAGGCATTAGATCTTTAAGTGTCTCCCACAATAAATGTTGATTTAGTGGGAATTCTGCTTAGTTATCTGATTGAAAGGGAATCAGGCTCAGATCCCAGAATCTGGAATGGTGAAAACTGGCACCATTTGTGATAGGACTAATATTTACTAGTGTTTCCCCAAAGCAGTTTCATTCTCTTCACCCACATCCTTCTTTAATCATTAGAGCTTGTCTTTTGCTAAAAGGGAAAAGGCTGTCCCTGTGATCTAATTATAACTGACTGCCCCGCTGAAGCATCCTTGTCACATAAAGTACAAAAAATCCCAAGCATGGACATTCAGGGCCCCTCACACTTGGTGGATTTCTGAAGATCACATAAATCACCTTATCCATCACCATATTCTGCCCAAATGATCAAATAATTTTCCAAATGGAAATAAAATAGAGAGAGGGCAATTGTACCTCCAGAGAAACTAAATGTCATTGTATCCTTATTGCTGTGTTAAGAGAAAGTAAACTTCCATTTCTTAACTCTTTAATAACTGACCAATTTCTAGTCTTAGTATCTAACCTGAACTAAGAGAATTCTGGAGTTAAGAGCTAACTCTGACACCAAATTTATACATACATACATGTACAAATATACATATATGCATCCATATGTGTATATGTTTTTTACATAAGTGTATAATATGTAAATACACATCAATCACTCATCAAAAATTAACTAAATGCTAACTGTGTGTCGCATACAATACTAAGCAATGAGAATACAAAGAAAAGCAAAAAACCATGGTCCCTGCTTTTAGTGTTCACATTTTGAAGAGGGAGATGACATACAAATAACTATATATATATATATATATATATATATATATATATATGCAAAACATCAAGCACACACTATCCCAGAACCAGGCTGCCATCTTACTCCCTCAGAAATAATTTCTACCCAAAGAATGAACCTCTATCAATTTTATTCCCCATAATTAATCAACTTTAACTAGTGGCTTCCCAAATTGTACTCCCATCCTTTTATTTAACTCTTTAACACCTAGTACATTTTATAGGGGGATATTTACTTCATAGGTATCAAAAGAATAAAAGTACAACTATCCCTCACCTTTTCCTCTAACATCTCAGGGATACATTGTGCTGTACACCATCTGTGTCTCCCAAAGTCTCTCTGAAAAACTTTGGCATTGATTTGACATATGACAAACACTAGCACTGAAGCATCCAGCATAGTGTGTCCACATTAAAGAAGGCGCTATGCTTTGTGAACAAGCAGAATTGTAGAACTTCAAAAGAAAAGATACACATTTAGAAACATTTCCAAATGTTCAGCTCACTCAGACTATTTGTCCCCGACCTGTGGTAGAACCTTTCTATCTCATATTCGTCTCATCGGCCACAGTCAGCATACTATACACTGACCTTGACATTGTAATGCCATTTTGATCTTCTTCAAGTACAAGGGACAACAAATGAAGTGGGGAGAATAGGTTTGCTCTTAGGACAGTTTTTACATAACATTGGCTCCACTAACTTCACATCCAAATGAAGTATCAACTTTCACTGGACTGGGCCCTGAAAGTCATTCCTTGCTCCCTAGGGCACTGATGTTGAGCTAACTACAAAAATTCAGATACCTAGAGACTATTTCTCCTGACTTTTCCAAATTTACAAGGTTAGAGGCTCCAGTCCCCGACATCTAAAAGGAAAAGAACAAAGAGCAAAGCAAAAGAGTCAAGTCTCATTTTTATGGAATCCCAACTCAACCTCAGTGAGCTCAAGCTCTCTTCCCTTACAGTGTTTTCCTGAAGCAGATGCCGAAAGTGAAAAATTCAAATCAAGAGAATTTTCTCTTGATTTCTCTACTTTCTCTTGAGAGAAAAGAGAATATGTCTCTGGCCATTAGTGTTTTTTTTAAAGCACACTCAGTTTTTACTTTCTAATCAACAGAAAAGGCTCCTGATCACATCTTTAGCAGAGCAAAACCAATTATAGAATTGCTTTCTGTGCTCCATTTCTCCAACTCACTTCCATTGCACATCATTAGGATACTCCAGGAAGCCTCCCCCAAATCCTCCATATTCAGAAATTCTGCAAAAATGCTCTGTGCATGTTCTAGTCTCTGTTATACAAGATGCATATAGTGTAAATGAAAGGGACTAATAGTGAGAAAAGTGAAAAAGGACCTGGGTAGACCTCCTGCAGAAGGTAGGACTTGAGCTGACTTTTGAAGGAAGGCAGGGAAGCTATGAAGGAGTATCATGTGTGAGAAGCAAATAGAACAGAGTAGCTGGATTGTGAAGAGTCAAGTATAAGACTGGAAAGGTAAGAAGGGGATAAAAAAAGGCTTTAAATGTAAAACAATAATTCACATTTAATCCTAGAGGTTATAGGAAGCCACTGGAATTTATAGAGAGCCACTGGAGTTAATTGAGAGGGGGGCAAAGGAAGGGGAGGATAGACATGCTTTAGAAGATCATTGGTAGTTGAGCAAAGGATTCATTGGAGTGGGGAGAGACATGAGGCAGGAAGATTAATTAGAAGTTTATTGCAATAGTTTAAAGGAGAATTGATGAGAGCCTATAGAATAATGATAGTTGTGTGAATGAGGAGAATATATATATATATAAGATATATATATATATATATAAAGAAAAATTGTGAAAGTAAGAATAATAAAATATAACAACATGTTATGTGGGGCAAGTACAAGTGAGCAGTTGAGAAAACCACTGAAATCATGAACCTGAGTGACAGAAGATGAGAAAAAGAAAGAAAGCTGGGAAGTAGGAAAATTTGGGAGTGAAGAAAAAGGTAATAAGTTATATCTTGGAAACATTGTGTTTGAAATATGTATGGAAATCCAATTTTAAATATCTAAAAAGAGAATTTGTGATGGAATTTAAGATAGAAAGAAGGGCAGCATATAAAGATCCAGAAATCAACTGCATAGAGATGAAAGCTGAACCTAAGGAAAATTGATGAGATTCCAAGAGAGATAGAATGAGGGAGAAAATAAGAGGAGCCAAAAATTGAACCTTAAGGATGTGCATGATTGGTAAGAGTGATATGGATAAAGATCTAGCACAGAAGGATCAAAAGCAATAAGGCAGATAGGAGATAAATCAGAAGAAATTGGTGTCACAAAAACATAAAATCCAGGAGGAGGGAGTGATTGCAAAGCAGACTGCAGAGCATTCAAAAAGGATGTAGACTAAGAAGATCATTAGGGTTGGCAGTTGATGACTTTGGAGAGAGCATTTTTCAGTTGAACAATGAAATTGGAAAACAAATCATAGTAGGTTTATAAGCAAGCTAAAGGACAAAAATGAAGATGGCCAGTGTAGGTGGATCTCAAAGTGTTTAAGAAAAGAAGAGATAGAAGTTGATAGCTAGTGATAATGGCAGGATCCAATGAGGGCTGCAGAGAAGGAAATAACATATGAAAAGACTGAAGATTGAAGAGAGGGTGAAGAAGATAGAAAAGGAAAAGACAGGAGGAGATAGGATCAAGCACTAATATAGTTGTGCAAGGATTTGCCTTGTCAAGGAGGAAGACAAACTTCACCTAAAACAAAAGTGAAGAAGTCATCATCACAGGAGATGTTTGTATGATGTGAGAAAAGAAAGAGGGGAGAAAAAGGAATTCTCAGCAAATGACCTTGGGTTTTTTTTTCCTATGAAGTAGGGTTCTCATTTAAGAGGGTATAGAGGAAGAGAACTATGGGAAGCATAGTATGAAAGGATTTGAATAGTCTCTGTGGAATAGTAAATCAATGAGAAAAATGTAAGAGTACTGTCTTGCTACAGTGAGAGCCCACTGAGATTATGTAGCATCTATTTGTAGTGAACCCAATAAGGACTGTTCTGTGATATTTGTCTGATTTTGTTCAGCAGCACAAGAATAGGGGTGAAAAAGACAGAAAGTGGAAGTTATTCAAAGTTGAGGTTTGGAAAAGTATCGTCATTAGACAAGGCAGCAAGGATTTCAAATATAGAAGATAGTTTAAAGCTGAACTTACTCACCAAAAATTAGACATAAGGATAGCCTGGGAAAGAAATGGGAGCAATAGGAAATGCACCTTTTTATATAATCTGCACTCCCTCTCCTTTTATCTATTATTTTTCTTTTGAATGAGACATATCCATCCAAAGCCATTGTCCAGTCATTAGCTTCTTTATATCAAATCTTAGTAATATTTATGAGGCCAAATTTTGTCTCCTTAAATTAGAACTTTTTAGTTCTTTTTGTTTGTTGCCTAAACTTTAGTCATCTGTGTGTAGACATTCAAGATCATAACCTTTACTACTAGGTCTTTTCTTGGATTTTGTCCTCTATGAACTTCAGTTATTCTGTTTTATTTTGTATTATTTGTGTTTTGTCTCTTGTGCAGTTCTAGTGGTCTTCTATTTTACCTTTCATGATTTTGATGTCATTTTTTTTTATCTTTTGAGCTAAAATAGTACATTGGGCTGGTGTTCTGAGGGAACAATCTAGATATCTTGGGGTTTAGAGACTAGGACCATGCCTTAAACCCAAATCACTCTGGCACTCATTGATTGACCAGAAATAGGGCCTAGACCAAATCTCACCTGTTCATTGTTTGAGCCTTGATTGACTTCAGAGTGAATGTAAATAGCAATTGTTTCTGTTTTGACCCTAGGATCTTTTCATTCCCAGATTGATTTTTTTCTTTCTTTCTTTCTTTCTTCCTTTTTTTTTTTTTTTAAACTAAGTGAAAGAGACCATTCTCTGCCCCATTTCTTACCTGACTAATTACTGATTGGATAGTTGCCTCAGTCAAATTAAGAACTGTTAGCTTAAAAAGGCCAAGGTCCCCCAGTGCATCCAGAGTCATCTCCAATCATCTTGATCCATATCTGGCCATTGGACCCAGATGACTCTGGAGGAGAAAGTGAGGCTGGTGACTTTACACTTAAATCCAATTCACTTGTAGGTCATTGCATTACCTTCCTGATGTCATGGTCCTCTTCCAGAACAAAAGACAAACAAGAAGAAGTCTATAATAGGTACTAAGGAAGTGATATCCTGGTGATACCTTCTCAACTCACCCTTAGTGGCCTCTTACCTCTGGTTGGAGGAGGAGCATGACATTAGGGAGATGATGCCATGACATACAAGTGAACTGGATTTAAGTGATGGGGAGCTGTGCAAAGTCACCATTCTCACTCACAAACCTTCCAAAGAATGAAAAAAGGGAGAGAGAGAGAAACAGAGAAGGAGAGAGAGAGAGAGAGATAAACAAAGGTGGAGAGACAGACAGACAGAGAGGGAGACACAGACAGAAAGAGATAAACAAAGGTGGAGAGAGAGAAACAGAGAGACAGACAGAAAGAGAGGGAGAGACAGAAAGAAAGAGATAAACAAAGGGAGCAAGAGAGACAGAAACAGAAAGATAGAGACAGAGACAGACAAAAACAGAGAGGGAGAGACACAAAGAGATAAACAAAGGTGGAGAAAAAGAGAGACAGAGAGGAGAGAGAGAGAGATGGGGGTGGGGGGTGGGGGGGGGGAATTGACTTATCTTAACTTCCCAGAGCACAGAGAAAAAGAGAAATTCACTGGAATTTCTTTAGATATCAAAACAGCTCAGGAACAATTGTGGGAAGCTAACTGACTGGCAATGAGTCAGGCATTCATAATTATCCATGGCCTGATTTGAAAAGAAATAATTCCCCAGAGGGATGAGGTCAAAAGAGTGGCTAGAGAGAAAAGTTATACCCCGAAAAAGGAATAGCCTGGCTCACAAAAAGGTAGAAGTAAAGTGACTGACATCTGTGCCAGCTCCCTCATCAACCTCCCAGAAAGAACCCAAATGCTGCAATTTTTTTGTTATTAATTGTGTTCATTTCTGATGTCAAAGAGTGAGAGTGAGTTACTCTCAGTCCTGTATGTAGAACTTAAGAGTGGTCCTTACTCTGGGAGATGACTAAAAACCATTACATGAATTCCCAATTCCTATATTTTTGCCTGCCTGCATTTTTTATTTCTTTCACAGGCTAATTGTACAATATTTCAGAGTCTGATTCTTTTTGTACAGCAAAATAACGGTTTGGTCATGTATACTTATTGTGTATCTAATTTATATTTTAATATATTTAACATCTACTGGTCATCCTGCCATCTAGGGGAGGGGGTGGGGGGAAAGAGGGGAAAAATTGGAACAAGAGGTTTGGCAATTGTCAATGCTGTAAAGTTACCCATACATATAACCTGTAAATAAAAGGCTATTTAAAAAAAAAAAAAAAAAAAAAAAAAAAAAAGAGTGGTCCTTAACTTTCTAACTCACCACCTTTCTAACTCCTAATTTAAAAGTTCCATGGCCAACACAGTATTAAACAGCACAAATGGTACTTTTGGAAAAGTGTTTATCTTTACAGCCAAATTGGTTTGATGGCAAAGCAAGTCTGGTTGACTGTGCAGATATCAGTTGATAAGAGAACTGAAAAAATTATTTTCTTAAAAATAGTTTTTTTTAATCCCTGAACCAGCAGAGTTGATTTTCTGATATTTTAGAATTATCATTTCTAAAAGAATCTTATGTATTTTAGTGTAAACTTTAGAGATGATTTAATATGTGTTGTAATTTTCACCACAGAACTGGATGTGATTTCCAGAATAGTGTCCTTTTCCATTGCATTGTGGCTTATTAAATTCAAGCTCACTATCATTCGGTTTTATAGGTACTTAGTTCTTTTCATCTTTCTTCTTTGGAGAGCCTGTTCATTTTTATAAGCTTGAATCTACTTCTAGTTCCTCAATAAAAATGATATTGTTTTTCCTTAATGTCTCCATACATCTTTAACATTAGGGCAGAGCTTTTTTCCATGAAAATATTGAGGAGTTTGGAGAGGTTTTTGTTGTATTTTTTTTCCTATGAGGGATTTTGACACAATACTGAATATTAATTTATATCTATAAGTTGGTCTCATACAAGTGATCTGAGCAATGAATTTTGATCCCTTTTAAAAATTTCACTGTTGACACAGTAGTTATTCAGGAAGTTAAACCATCACATTCACCTCTCATATAACCCTAAAAAGGTTATTTCAGAGTTTAATAACATTTACATCACATGCAGAATCCAAATGCAATTCAGCCTAAGAGACTAAACTGAGATGAAACTTACAAAGACTATGACTTCAGAGCAAATATTTTTATATGATAGAAAATTTCAGTTTTGTCACAACACTGTTCTATTCTCAATGGCAAACATTTTCAAAGTCATATTCAAAAAATTAGAAAACATTCAAAAGCTTCTATCTTTGCTGGGGGGATAGAGAGAGAATGGGTAGATGAGAAGCCCTGTCCTGCTTGCACAATCTTGTTTCATTTTGCATCTTAAACAAAGAAGTCATAGTTTGACTTATGAAAAATATTCAAAGGAGAATTATGCTTAAAGTCACAGAAGCAATATGCTCCTGGCCCTTTAATCTACAAAATTCATTAAACAAATAATTCACTTTGTTGTTTAACTACAGAAGCACAATTAATGACATATAAAAACAAAGTAAGAATTCACATCAATTATTTAAATTTTCATTTTGATTTAATTGACAAATTAGCCAGTTCTAATATAACAAGATTCATGTTAATGATGTCATATACTGTAAAGTATGGAAATATATTTTTAAATTATCTCCCCCTGGATTCAGTTGTCTATATGTTCCTAATACAATCAAATTTTCCTTTTCTGTACCTTTTTCTGCTTCTCTCCTTTCACCCATACTAGAGCTCTTCCCCAGTCCTCCTAATTCAGGTCTTTATTTGTGTGAGGTTATCACATGATAGGAGAAAAGAGCACTTGATTTATAGTCAGAATACCTAGGTCAAATTCTGCCTCTGTCACTTCCTACTTCAAGTAACCTTGAATGGATCAATTAATTTCTTGGGTCTATTTACTCATAAATAAAATAAAGATATTGAACTAGATGACATTGTAAGCCTCTTCCTGTTCTCAGCATCCTATGATAGTCTGGACTTTGTAAGTGTGATTTGATTTCTTAAACATAGTTATTACAATTCTCTTGCATTTATAAGGAACGATGACTGCCTTGCCACTTCCTTTTTGCTTCTTAGTCCAATACATGCATAGCTGATTCAACTTTCAGAGGGATCTCATTTGGCAAAGTGGTCCTACAAAGCCACATTTCTCAATCGTTGGAGCGCCAGGATTAAGGTATACTTAACATAACTATACTACCACTAAATTCAGAGTTAATAGCAGCAAATAGCTGGTGGATGAATGATAGCTTTGAAGAAATCCCCTCACTGTGCCGGATCATGTCAGACATAGTTCTTCAGTGTTTACAAGTCCTCCCACCATGGAGTTCAAAAGGGTCCTCAAAAAAGCAACCTTTTTAACAAAAAAATAAAAAATAAAAAAAAGCAAAGAATGGCACCAGGCCAGGAAAATAAGCCCTCTTCAGGTTTGTTTGTTTTTTTTTTCTTTTTCATGAAACTCCCCTGCAAATAATTGCAATTTATGTATAGAAATTCACTTGCCTATCCCCATGAGATCTAATTGGGTCAAAGTACCTAAAAGTTGCTTTAAGCAGCTGCCTAACCTCAATGTATGACTAATTTCCATGTCTTCTATATAGCCCATAAAAAAGTACTAGCTTGAGTCAAAATATTTTTATATTTCTTTTATATATATTTTATGGTAGCATCTGGGCAAAGATTAGAGCATGGTACCAATAAGACCAAAGTTGTGCCTTTCTTTTCTTTATGAACCATTAGCTTCAGATGGAAAAATTCATCTTTTTTAAAAGTTGTACTTCTAATGCTAGCCTGACTTCAAAGATATGTATACAACTGCTCTCAAAAGAGAACTGTAAGAGAGTATGGGTGACTCAGAGAAACTTATTTACAAATTACAGAGAAATTTTAAAAGTTCAATCTATTGATGATAGGTCATTAATTATACAAATATTTATTGAGAACTTCTATATTCAAGACATTGTTCTAGGCTCTATAAGGGATAAAAAGAAGAGATAGCCCATGCCTTGATAAAGTTACAGTCTAGTAAAGAAATAAGTAATGTACAGAAATACTGCAACACAAAATAATATGTAAGAAACGTTATAAAAGGGACAAATAAAGCACAGTAGGATTTAAAAGAAAGATCACTTTCAATGGTTAGGGGAAATCTAAAGAAGGTTTTGTACAGGAAGTGGCATTCAATTTAGTTTTTGAAAAATTAGTAGAATTTCAAAAAAAAAAAAAAGGAGGAAAGGAATTCTAAGCAGGAAAAATAGCATGAGCAAAAGCATAAAGGTGAAGAGGGTATGTTTGAGGAATTGTGACTAATCCAAGTTGAGCAGAGGACAGTTAATATATATGAAAAAAAAGTCTACACAGGTGATAGCCTAGATTCTCAAACTTCATTTTATAGATAATGGGAATTATTGAAGATTTTACAGCAAAGAAATAATGTAATCCTAACTTTACTTTAGAAAGCTAAATTTGGTAGCAATTAGTTAAGGAAGAATGACTGTGTAAAAATCAGGAGCAATGATCAATGAGGTCCCCTCCACTGCTAATAGTCTGTGACTTTACAACCAGTTAGAAGGCTAGCATAATAGTCCAAAGTAATGGCAGACTGCTCTGGAGTAGTGGCAATGAGAATGCAAATGATGAGAAATGTGAGGGAACGTATCCATTTAAATGGAGGAGGAGAAAAAAGAAGGAAGAGTTGGAGATATCCCCAATGTTTTGATCCTTTTGTGGTTTAGGAGAAGGATAGCTCCATTAAAAATAATAATAATGATAGACAAATTGGAATAGAATCTATTTCAGAGAGAAAGTAAGTAGATCAGATGTGAACATATAAAGCTAATGATACCAGTAAGACTTCAAACTGAAAATGTGTTGTATGCAGTTGATAATACTTAATTGAAACTCAGACTGGATATAAAGCTTTGGGAATTATCCACATGATGGTGATTACAACTGAATCCATAGAAGTAAATGAGACTGTCACACAAGATAATGTGAAGAGAATTCCATTAATTCAACATGCATTTACTGGATGTTTACTGTGTGCAAGGCACTGAGAAAAAAACTTTAAATAAAAGATAAACTTTATGATAAAATTTTAAATAAAAAACTCCCTACCATCAAGTATCTTACATTCTGCTGAAAAAAAAAAAAAAAAAAAAAAAAAAAAAAAAAAAAAAAAAAAAAAGAAAAAAAAAAAAAAAAAAAAAAAAAAAAAAAAAAAAAAGAGGGCCAAAACAGAATCTCAGAAAATACGATAGCTGAGGGAATAGGAAAAGAAGGAGTAAATTGGGCAGAGAAGATTCAACAAATTATAGTTTTAAGAACATGATCAGCCGTAGCAAATGCTATTAAAAAAAAAAAAAAAAAAAAAAAAACTGATGAGGATAAGAAGTGATGGGTGGGGGAGAAGCCATTGTGTATAATCATTAGAATTTCAGCATGGACAAATAGCCAGATAAGAAAGAATTAAGAAATACACAGTGAGGGAATAAAAGTATTATATGTAGACTTCCCTTTTAAGAAGTTGGAATGGAAAGAGAAAAGGGTACTAGAATGGCAACTAAAAAGAATAATAGGACAGTGAATTTTTCTTTAAGATAGAGAAAATCTGAGTATGCCATATACAAAAGGAAAGGAGTTAATGGAAAAGAAAAAATTGTAAGAGAAAAATGATGAAAAGTCCAGGAGTAGGCAGAAAGAAATATAGGTGAATTTTGTGATCTTGGAAAAGAGTTTCTCCTGAATCAGGTCAACAAAGGATAGATGGAAATACAAAGATATTTTGAAGTGAATGGAAGAAATTGAAAAAGGGCCTACTAAATAGCTTGATTAGTCAGTAATATCATATTAGTACATATGGGGCAGCTCATCATTTTAATAATAAGAATAGATCATAGTACAGAGGAATTAGAAGTGAAAGGGATCATTTGGGGGAACCCCCTCAATAATGTCAACTCATTTTTCTACTAAACTTTAAGATTTACAAAGCATATTTCTAACAACAATCCTTCAAGGGAGGTAAGGACAGTATTATTACTCCCATTTTAATAATGAAAATAGTGATGTTCATAAAAGTTGTTACTTGCTCATTTTAACACAACAAGAAAGTACTCATTGAAGGATATAATGAACTTGCAGTAATAACTTTCACAAGATAAATCAAAAAATAGGTATCTGAGAAGCACATAATGTGCTCAGCTCTAGGCTAAGTATTAAAAAAAAAAAAGGATATAAAAGATACAGTCTTTCAAGAATAAATTCAGGGGAAATATAGTCTGTAGAGTTTTTCACAGAGTTAGTACTTGAGGCCATCAGAATAGACGACCAGCAGAGAACAGAGAAAGATAATTAATTCTTGAAAGTTCATTATTTAATCAGAAAAGAAGACATCAACTTTTTGCATCAAGTTAGCTAAGAAAGTTAGATTTGGTATAGGAGTGGTTTGAGGTTTAGAAAAGAATAGAGTTGGCAAATGCTAGGAATCTCTGATTAACTTTGTGATTTTTAACATTTTTATATTAAATGGGCTGGAAAAAGGCACAAATACAATTAGCAAATTTGCAGATGACACAAAGGTAAGCATGCTTACTAAATGATAAGCAGGATACATGTTCTCTACATGCTAGAGGTAAATCTAATGATAAGAAGCTTGAGACTAAACCAACTTTCTGAGTAAATGCGGGGAAAGCATTTCTTCCAAAAAAAGATTTGGGAATCAGAATAGATTGCTAAATCAATGTGACACAAATAGTGTGACATGGCAGCCACAAAAGACAAGGAAATATTGGGCCACATTGAAAAAGGACTCCTTTCCAGGTCAATGGAAGTAGTAGTCGCCATGTACTCTGACCTGTCAAATGTTATCTGGACTTTGGTTTTTCACTTTAGGGTACCACATTTTAGGAATGTTAAGCAGGAAGGAATGTTGAGGGGGGTCTACAAGAACCTTTACTATTAAGTCTGGTTAAAGAAGTGGAGATATTTTAACCTAGAGAAAATAAGATTTTGGAAAGGAGACTTCAAACATTTGAATGGTTATCATGGGAAAGAGGAGATATATTTGTTCTATTAAGTCCTAAAAGGCAGAATCAGCAGCAAATGATGGATGTTGCAAAGAGGCATTTTTTAGGCTGAATGTTAAGGGGGAAAAAATTAATAATTAAAAGTAAAAACATTATTTCCCCAAAATGGAAATAAGCTGCCTCAGGAGATTGTGACATCTCCCTTACTGGATGTTCTCAAGCAAATATCAGAGGATCTCTGGTGATGTATGTTGTTGAGGGAGGTACTCGTTCAATTATAGGTTTGATTTCTCATGTGCTCTGAAATTCTGTGATTCTGTTATTGAGGAGAAATAAATTTAGTTCCATTTTGGACACCCTGAATTTTGAAGATGCTATAATAAGCAAATGAAAATATCTTGAAGCAGTCTGTGCTGTAGACAATATATTGATCCCTTTCTTTCAATTCATGTGGACTCCACTCTAGTTCAGCCTCTCATTATCTCTACCCCAGACCATAACATACAATCAATAATTGCTCTACCTGATCCCAATATCTGTTCCTCTTGAATCCATCCCACACACAATTATCAAATGAATATTCTTAAAACAGAGGTCAAACTACATCACTTACCCATTTAAGAACCTTTACTAATTCCCTGTTGCCACAAAAATAATGTAGAAATTTCTCAGCCTAGTGTTTTAAGCCATTTACAATCTGAGTTTCACTTTTTTGTAAGATTCATTCCATTATGGATGCCCAGTTCCTCCATTTGTTATCTAAGTTTAGGCATCTGTGTCTAGACATTTGAGTCCAGAGATTTTTTTTTTCCTGACTCCTTTCATATTTTGTTTCCCGTGAACTTGAAGTCATTGTTTAAAATAGTATTATTTTTATTTTGTAGCTACTTTTGTTAGAATTCTTAAGTTCTCTGTGTATGTGTGTTTGTATTTGTGTGTATGTGTCTAATGGATCTTTTTGGCAGTCTGAACAAAAGTAGGATAGACTTCTATTATAGGTAATAGTTTTCCTTCCTTATGCTCTTTCCGAAGAGGTCAGATGGCTCTTTTTTGATCATGTTATAGTAGATATTCCTTTCATGTATGGGTTGGCCACCAAGATCCCTTCCAACTCTCAAATTCTGTGATTTTATGTTTTACATGTCACAAATAAACAGCTGAAATAAAAATTGCTATCATAGATAAGACAAGGCTTTTTCTTATGTCACATGTAATAAACTGATAGATGTACTAGTAATTTTTAAATTATAAGCAAAGGAACTTATTCATTCTTTCTTTTTTATTTTACTTCTTTGAATCAATGGAGCTTTTCTAATGAATCCAGGCTACTAATGAATTTGGGTCAACTCTACTAAAATCAATGAAACGTTTCTCTCAAATCAGTGTAGAAATACTTCATTGATTTCAGCATGATACTTAATATTCTTAATACAACAAAGAAAGCATTATTTAAAATCCACAGCCAAATGAGAATTCACCTAAATGGAAAAAGTAATAAAACAGTGAAATCTCAGGTTCACAAAATATGAAAATTAAGCCTTTACAATATGATCTGTAGGAAATGGAATAGATGATTTCTACAGTCCCTTCTCATTTTAAAATTCTGTGATTCTCTCATAGTCAATACCATTTCTTATGATATACTTGCCAGAAACTTTGGCAATAACAGTTCATTGCTAGTGCTCATAAAACAAATGGTTACATGAGACAATCAAAATCAAATCACATCTATAAACATTTTTGAGAGCCTACTTTGTGCCAGGCATTGTGCTAAGGGCAAATTACATACCATAGGAAATAGATTTAAGACATAAAGAAAGTTGACAGAGAGAAAATGGTCTTTCAGAGAATTATCTTCAAAGAGGCTGGGCTTAGTGATAGGGTTCTAACAATAAGAGAGAGCAGCAGAGGTCACAGGTAACTTAACTGACCAAGTTTGTTTATACAGAATATATCAGTTAGTGGGCAAATGTGAACGAGAAACTGTCACTGACCTTGAAAGCCAACTAAGTTCACCAAGTCATCAAGGAACTCTGAATTTTAACTATTTTATATGTTTGTGTGGCTCCTTGGAAATTTTATAACTTTGGTCAGATACCTAAGGGGTATGCTCTAAGTGTCAGATATGTGTACTAGAGAAATAAGCTCCAGTCAACATGGGATTTCAGAAATGATGGAATAAATATGAAGACAGTTTCCTTTGTTATGAAAGTCAAGTCAACCAGTCAAGCAAGCATTTATTAAGTGCCCACTATGTGTCAGGCACAATGCTAGGTACTAAAAATAAAAAGAAAACCATCCTTGCTCTCAAAAAGGTCAGAATTTAATGGGGGAAATAACATGTAAACAACAATTTATAAAGAAGACATGGGTAAAATAAATTGAAGATAATCAATAGAGGGAAGATACTAAGATGAAAGAGGAATTAGAAAGACTTCTTATAGGAAGAGGGAGAAAGGAAAGTATCAGTAATGAGAAATGACTGATGTTAAACATCTTGAACTTCATGTCCAAAACTGAATTTCCCCTTCTTCCTCATTTTTCTGTTACTTAAAGTTTCAGCTAAAAATTCATCTTCTGGATGGTCTTTCTCAGTCCCTTTTAAGGCAATGCTTTGCCTCTTAGATGACCTCTAATCTATCTTGTTTAAATCTTGTTTGTATATAGTTGTTTGCATGTTTTTTATCTCTATTCCCCATGAGATGATGAACTCCTTGAGGAACTATTTTTGCATCTTTTTATATCACCAAGAAATAGCACAAGGTGTGGCAGATCCCAATAAGCTTGGCACAAGCTTAATAAATGCTTATTGATGACTTGATTAGATTGGCTTGTAGCATGGCTGAAGATCACAGTTGATCTTTATTGAGGTGGTTGATCTCCACTTTTTAAGATCAATCCTCTTGATTTATGTCTTGCCACTGGACTCTGATGACTCTGGAGGAGAGACTAAGGCTGATAACTCTGAACAACTCTTATCTCACTTAAAACCAACTCATTTTCAAGTCAAGACATAACCCAACTGATGTCATTTGTCCTTTTCAAGAATAAAGGATTAACAACAACAACAAAGATAGCAGGATCACTGGTCTCTAACAACACTAAATAAATGTATTTCCAAAAATGTTATAGTTAAATAATAGCTCTTCCTATTTACAATTAGCATAATTGGTTTTGTTTGCGCACTTATTGAATGTTTGCACACTTATTGAATATACAAACTTAAAGTATGTGGGAGAGGAAGGAAAGCATAAAGATTAACATATATTGTGTGTATATATATGTATGTATGTGTGTGTTTGATTTTAAGATTTGCAAAGAACTATCAATGCAGTTATTTCATTTTATCCTTCCTCACAATCCTGTGATATAAGGACTGTAGGCATTATTATGTCCATTTTACATATAAGGCAACAATGCTTTCTCCATGATTCCCATTTACACAACCAATGAGGATCATAGACAGGGTTCAGTTCTCTCCTAACTCCAGATCCAATGTTCTTTACTTACAAAGTAATTGAAGAGTTTGAATAGATATATATAGAATAATATGAAAATGTTATTTCTACTATCCCATAATTTATTTGTATGGTAAACACATTCACAGAAGGGAAATATTCACACACATATGAAATGGGAAAGAAATATTTTACAGAGATGGAAGTGAATATTAAGTAAAAAGTATTGAAGTCTAGGCCTGAAATTGATAGAATAATATGTCAGTGTCACTAAAGACATTTGAAACAATATTGGGAAAAAATGGTCTTTGGGAAAGAATTGCAATAACTGAAATACAGGATGAATTGAAATGGGGAGAAAACATTAAAAGAAAGAAAGAATGAATGAAATTACATAAGAGAGACAACAATGGTGGTAAGCCCTGGATTAAGAAGGAAAGAATGAATTCAGAAGACACTATAAAAGAGAATACGAGAGAGAGAGAGACAGAGACAGAGAGAGAGAAGAGAGAGAGAGAGAGAGAGAGAGAGAGAAATTAATAACTACTTACTATGTGCCAGTTTTGTGTTAAAAGAGGAAAGAAATGCAAGCAAACAAGAATGTTCCTATCTTCAAGAAATTTACATTCTAAAAAGAAAATACTAAACCCAAAAGGGATATAGGAAACAGAAGAAGGGAAATGAACATGGCTCCCAACCCAGATAGCCCCAGAGCTCACTTCTTGTTTTAGTGGAACCAGCCTAGAAGTGCTTATTCTTCACATGGACCAAAACTCCATGATTATCCCAATAGGACCACTGACTCAATTTATAAGAATACAAGCCATTCTCCAATTGTTAAATGATCAAAGAATATGAACAAACAATTTTCAGAGGAAGAAATTAAAATCATTTCTAATCATATGAAAAGATGTTCTAACTCATTTTTGATTAGGGAAATGCAAATTAAAACAATTCTTAGGTACTACTTCACCTCTCAGATTGGCTAAGATGACAGGAAAAAAAATAATGATAAATGTTGGAGGGGATATGGGAAAACTGGGACACTAATACATTTTTGTTTGTTTGTTTGTTTTATTATAGCTGTTTATTTACAAGTTATATGCAGGGTAATTTTACAGCATTGACAATTGTCAAACCTTTTGTTCCAATTTTTCCTCTCCTTCCTCCCATCCCCTCCCCCCTGATGGCAGGTTGACCAATACATGTTAAATATGTTAAAGTATAAATTAAATACAATATAAGCATATATGTCCTAACAGTTATTTTGCTGTACAAAAAGAACCGGAGTTTGAAATAGTGTACTATTATCCTGTGAAGGAAATAAAAAATGCAGGCAGGCAAAAATAAAAGGATTGGGAATTCTATGTAATGATTCATAGTCATCTCCCAGAGTTCTTTCGCTGGGTGTAGCTGGTTCAATTCATTACTGCTCTATTGGAACTGATTTGGTTCATCTCATTGTTGAAGATGACCACATCCATCAGAATTGATCATCATATAGTACTGTTGTTGAAGTATATAATGATCTCGTGGTCCTGCTCATTTCACTCGGCATCAGTTCATGTAAGTCTCTCCAGGCCTTTCTGAAATTCTCCTGCTGGTCATTTCTTACCGAACAATAATATTCCATAATATTCATATACCACAATTTATTCAGCCATTCTCCAACTGATGGGCATCCATTCATTTTCCAGTTTCTAGCCACTACAAAGAGGGCTGCCACAAACATTTTTGTACATGTGCATCCTTTTCCTTTTTGTATGATTTCTTTGGGATATAAGCCCAGTAGAAACATTGTTGGATCAAAGGGTATGCACAGTTTGATAACTTTTTGAGCATAGTCTAAACTGTTCTCCAGAATGGCTAGATGTATTCATAATTCCACCAACAATGGATATTAATACATTGTTGGTGGAATTGTGACTTGATCCAGCTATTCTGGAGAAAATTTTGGAATTAATGCCTAAGAGGCTATCAAATTGTGCATGCCCTGTGATTCAGCAGTGTCTCTACTGGGCCTCAATCCCAAAGAAATCATACAAAAAGGAAAAGGACGCACATGTACAAAAATGTTTGTAACAATCCTTTTTGTAATGGCAAGAAACTGGAAACAGTGGATGCGCATCAGTTGGGGAATGGTTTAATAAGTTATGATATAAGAACATAATGGAATATTATTGTCTTTTAAGAAACAATCAACAAGATGATTTCAGAGAGGCCTGGATGCTAAGTGAAGTGAGTAGAACCAAGAGAATAATGTACACACAACAAGAAGATTCTATGATGATCAATTGTTCAAAAAGATTTCATAAAACTAAAAAAAAACTTTAAAAATCAAATGAGAGAAACTGAGGGAAAACTTTTTTTTAATTTTTTAATAATCCAAGAAAAACAAAAAGTTCATGAAAAGAAAGTCAACCAACTAGAAAAGGAGATCCAGGATTTAAAGAAAAGAATGACTCCCTGAAAACTAGAATTGAACAAAGAGAACCCAGTAAAGTTATGAGAAATCAAGGAATAAAAATAAAATATAAAGAATTAAAAAATAAAAGAGAATGTAAGAAAGACATGTGATAAGAAAAATAACAGATTTGGAGAACAGATAAAGAATAGAAAACATAAGAATAATCAGTTTATCTGAAAGCTATGACCAAAAAAAAGAATCTTGATACAATAATAAAAAAAAATTTTTTAACAAAATTATCCTGAAATAATAGAACAAGAGGGAAAACTAGAAATTGGGGGTGGGAGGGAGAAGAGAACCTGCTAATCAGAACCTGAAAGAGATTTTATAAGGAAAATCTAAAGGAACATCATATCCAAATTTCAAAAATCCCACGTCAAGGAGAAAATATTATGAGCAGAAAGAAAAAAATTAAAATATGGTAGAGCCACAATTAAAATGACACAAGAACTAGCAGCAGTTACATTAAAAGACTATGTCTTAAAACACTATATATCAAAGAGCAAAAGAACTAGGTTTGTGTACAAAACTATCATACATAAAAAAGGTAAGCATAATGCTGAAGGGAAAAAATGGATATTCAATTAATTGCCAAACTTTCACAATTTTGTTATAAAAAGACCTGAACTTAACAGAAAATTTGACATATAAGATCTAAGAGAAAGATTATTAAACATCAAAGACTAATTTCAAGGGACTCAATAAGGACAAATACATTTAATATGTGGAAATGTAAGCCATATGCTTATGATTTTCATTAGTAATTAAAATAATTTGAAAGAAAGATTAGGGTAGAATGAGTATAATATAATTCTAAAAAGCAAAACCATGTAGGAAAAGATAAAAAGTAATTGTGTTACACACAAAAAAAATTGGTATCAAAATTAAAGCTAAAATAGATTTAATCAAAAGAGAAAAAACAGAGAAAATACACTACATGTTAGTCATACTAATAAATATTTAAAATAGTATAAGGTTGGAATATTGCTGGGTTGTAGAAAATAATGAGTTGGGAGATTCAGAAAAATATGGAAAGATTAGATTTTAGAAAGTGTAGAGGGTCACAGTTGGTGAGGAAACTCTGGGTAAGGTATAAGATCCTCCAGCCTAGAGGGAACCTGCTAACAATGTCTGGTTCGGCTCCCCATCTCCCCTAAGGGCTCTCAGCCTTCTTGAGAAGTCAGGGGGCGGTGACAACCTATGTTGAGATTGAAGCAGAGTGATATCAGGTGGAAGTGTGATACCAAGTGGCAAACTACGTACAATAGCAAGTTGTTCATGTGGTCCCAAGTGCACAGTGTTTTTGTTACATTATAAAAAGGGGAAAGTCCTTGAAATAAACGGACTTCATTCTTCCACCATGCTTGGGAGTACTACCTCATTACTTTTCCACTAGGAAGGTATATTTTAATCACCCAGTGTGGGGGCTCTAGAAAGCAACTGTACATTTTGTCACCCCAACTTGGGGGCTCTAGAAAGCAGGATACAACTTTTGGTGCCCAAACGTAGGGCTCTTAGGTGAGGTCCTACACACATCAGCTTGACTGACCCAAGATTGGGTGGAGTTCAGTAGAGAAGTCCCTGTGACCTGGAAAGATAAGTATAAAAATAAGGGGAAGACTGTAAGGGATAGTCTAGCCATTTTCATTTTTCAGCCAAAATGGGGCAAATCCTAAGAGCCTTCCCCACCCCAAGGGGAGTGTGTAGCATGCAGAGTTAGGTTAATAAAGAAGCAAGGTTTGTTAGTAACTCAGAAGCAGATCACTGGACTCTTAAATATATTAGAGTGCTTGTCTTCTTGGCTCTCTAAGGAAGAAAAATTAGAGCCAGACATGTGGAAACTAGTGGGAGAGCAACTAATTGAATATTACGAAGCTTATGGGTCCTGATTCAATTCCTGAGGAAACATTCCTTATATACAACATAATACAATTGGCTTTAAAGAAGCCCACAAGTTCTTTAAAAAAAAAAAAAAAAAAAAAAAAAAAGGAAAAATTTTAATGTGAACAGCCAGAAAAGGAAGTATGAAGAGAAAGAGCAGGAGAAGGGGAATGGTACTGACAAAACGGCTGGAAGGCATGGCCAAGTTAAATACCTCAAGTACCCTGCTGAGAAGCCTAAAGAATAAGGTGCTTCTCACCTTCACAGATCCTGTTTCACTTCTGCCCTTAGGACATTCCCCATCTCCTGACCCTTCTCCCTCAATTTCTCCTTTGTGGGCAGAGGGAGAAGGAGGAGTGGGAGGGGCAGTGACACCATCAGCACCACCCATGCAGCAGCTTTGTCTACCTCCTATGACACAATTACAAAAGGCACTAGTTAAAGCTAAGGAGGAAGGACAGGATACATCTGGGCTGAGAATAGAAACATACCCTCTGATTGAAGAGTTTGACTCTTCAGGCCAAGAAAGAAGATACACTCCTTTTAATCTAGAAACTACCAAAGATCTGAAAAAGGATTGCACTTTCTATGAGTCTACATTGTCTTATGTTAAGATGGTATTAGAAAATTAGAAAATATGAAATTTTAACCCCTAGTGCTTGAAAATCTATAGCAAGGACATGCTTAGAACCTGGACAAAACTTGTGGCTTTTGGAGTATAGTGAACTCTGTAGAATACAAGCCTAATGAAATAGGCAAACTGGAGTTAATATACCAGTCACCTGTAACCATCTAACAGGTTTAGGTCTTTATGCAGACACTTTAGCACAGATTAATTACCCTTTGACAGCATATGAGCAAATTGCTTCTGCTGCTATCAAAGCATGGGGTACCCTCCCAGGAAGATAAGATAGAGGGGAAGCCTTCACAAAAATAGTGCAAAGCCCAAATGAACCTTTTGCTGATTTCGTGGGACATCTGCAGACAGCTGTCATACGAACTATTGGTGAAAATGCAGCAACAGAAATTATAAGGCAACTTGCTAAAGAAAATGCTAAGGTTTGTAGAAGAATTGTACTAGGACTACACAAGGATGCTCCTTTAGAGAAGATCATAAGACGCTGTGCTACAGTGGACACAAATGCCTTTTATATCCAGGTTATGATGCAGACTTCTCAAGATCCGAACATGGGAAGACAGGGTCCCTTTTAGCAAGGGACTTCCAGCAAGACTCATCAATGCTTTCAATGTGGTAAAGTAGGGCATCTGAAAGCTCAATGGTGGCAAAAAGATAAAATGAAAGAACAGGGTGTGAGAACAAGATCCCAAACCCATGTCCTAAATACAATAAGAGCTTCCACTGGGCGTCAGAATGTAGAGTGAAACAGGAAGTGGGGCTCACTTTCAGGACCCCAGGCAAAAACACCTGGGGCATGATAGCAGCTGCTCTTATACCCAGAGAGTCTTTATCTTTTCCTGTCATCTTAGCTGATCTGAGAGCTGTGTAGTGGTAATCAGAGTTGGCTTGATTTGTATTTCTCTGATTAATAGTATATAAGCTTTCTTGAAATGGAAATTTATTGTTTCATATTTTGAATTTTTTATTATGTTCTGCACAGGGCAATTTTGTTTCTTTTCCAATTTCTTGTTCTTTTTCCATTTTGTTTTGTTTTTTTCTTTTATACTTAGGTTTTAAAGAAAGAAAAAATAAACTCAAACATCCCCCAAAAAAGAAAGTAAACAATAAGTTCTTCAGATTTCTGGGATCATGGAACAATAGAAATTTCCAATGTATTTCAAACAAAAATAAAACTCTTAAAGAAAGCTATTAAAATGATAAATTTATCAGTTAAGATTCTAGAACAAAAAATAAGAGAAACAACAGCAAAACAATTTTAGGACATATGATTGAGCATTTTCCTAAAGTAGTGAAGGCTCAAAAAGAAAAAAGAAAATGACAGATTTGTATACCAGAACTAGAAAAGTAAAAGGAATCAAAAAACGAATTTAAAAGAATACATAGACTGTGTTTTCTGGGACAAAGAAATTTATACAAAGCAGCTGAACTTGAAAAACAATATGGTACATTGGTTTTGTAGAACAAAGTTTAAATACACCTAAGAAGATCACTTACCCTCTCTGAGTCTCAGTTTTTCTATCTGTAAAATAAGAGGGTTTAACTAGATGACCACTGTTGCAGACCAAAGATAGACAAATGAATTCAAGTTTAACTGGAGTGGACAGATATATCAGGTTCAATCAGATACTCACAGTTCATCCAAAAGTTAACAGAAACAGAGAGTGATTATTTGTAGAAAGTAAAAAATATTCATCAAATATACAAACTTGATTCATCTAAGCACACTTTTCTTGAGCCATGTGTCAGCCATGTGTTGGTCCATAACACCTTGAAGAAAGAAATAGAACCTTCTCCATTATGAATACAAAGCCCACTTGCAATAGAAACTCAAAGGAAACTAAAGCAGTGGCTAGAGTCTTAGTCTCCTGAAATATTTAAATATCAAGGCAATTTTGGTATTAAAAAAAAAAAAAAAACAAACACCTAGCTTCCCTTGCATGGGATAAATCCTTAGAAAAAGCAAGTTCAACCTATTACAGCTTCTTCAAGTATAGATTTTTGATGTTAATCCTTTTGAATACCTATACCTTTTGAATACCTATAAATTTATTTAGGGCCTTTTGCTATATAAAATGCCTCAATTTATCTATACAACAGAAAAATTTGCCCTTTAGTCCAGACTAAAGAATCCACTCAATATGTTCATACATTCTAACTCCAAGTTCTTCCATTTCTATAACAATCAATAAATTAAGACTATCTGATAAGTTGTGAATATCAAGACCTAAGTCTGTTTTCACGTCTCAAATCTTGTTTGGCAGACGCTCAACTACATCACCATAACAACATAGAGCTATAAAAAAGTTTTAAGATAGCTTGAAAAAATTCTATTTCCAGAAGAGCAACAAACATTTATAAAATGAAGAGTGTTACTTTCCACAACAGCAGTGGACAAACTGTGGATTTTGAAATCTGCTGGTAACATAGCAAAAGCAGCTATACCACCACCTGTTCAAAGATCATCTAGTGATATAAATCCTACACTGGATTTCCATTAATACTAACTAGTCCATCACTTTCTTCATGACTCAAATTCAAGGTTTACTTTCTCTGAAAAGCACTTTTCATTAACCCTGCCATGTTCTAATTATTATTTTTCTAATTATTTTTAATTATATTATTTTACTTAAAACATTCACATATACAGTTTCAACAACACTAGCATGCAGTTTATCAGAACAATGAGGCAATGTAGAATATAATCACCATGGGTTTGAAAGATCTGGGATCCAGTGCTAAATCTGCTACTTTCTACCTATTTAGTCGTGCACAAGTCATTTAACTTTTATGTATCTTAGTTTCCTAGGGAACTGGAATAAATCAATGGTGTCAAACTCACATCGAAATTGGGGACACTAAGCCATATATAAGAATGTCTGCTGGTACATATTGATTTAAAGCCAATATTAACATTATCTATGTTTTATTGCACTTTTAAGTATTCCTCAATTAAATTTTAATCAAGTATCAGGCCTATTAGTCTCTGAGCTAAATTATCTTTAAAGTTCCTTTCAGATATAAAATCCTACATACTGTTGAAAGTTATGCTGACTCAATGACCCCATTGTCCAATTCTTGCTTGTATTGGGGGTGATATCACTCAGTCTGCAGCTTTTATATTACGCGCTATCCATCCCATATCTGTTCTTACTCCCTATCTGTTACTTAGCACACTGGCAATTGGGAGCAAGGGAAAAGCAATGACCTATCCCCTTTTGCTACTGTGGACCAATCAAAATTCTCTCTATCTCCTTACAAAAGTTATCAATAAAAGTTGACTCCATCTTTAATCTCTCACTTTTTTCCAGCTATCAACCTGCCAACATGTTCCTACCTTGACAAATTTTTAATAAACTCCTGTTAATTCTCTTTTTTCCTGAGTCTTGCCTCATTAATCAGGATAAAAGCTCTTTTAATTCTCTTTTTCCTGAGTTTTGCCTCATTAATCAGGGTAAAAGCCCAATCAAAAGAATTTCCTTTTAACAGTATCTAAAATTCTAAGTGTTAATTTGATCAACAACAGAAAGGAGGGTCAGCTGGGGTGGGCGCCTAATTGTAAAGGAGCCAATTTTCAAGCTGTTGTTACTGATAGGATAGGCTGATAATTATATGGGGGGACTAAGAGAGGGTGCTGATAAGGTAGAAGGACTAAAACTAAACAGAGCCGAAAAAGAAACATCTAATCAAATTAAACATATATATGTTAAATTAATCAGATCCTCCATTTAAAGAAAGGGTATAGTAAATCCATCATTTCTCAACCAGCTACAGGTCTTCATCATGACGCTCCCCACTGCAGAGTACCTTTTCTCCTACTCCCTCACTTTATCACCCTTCACCACCCCCACTCTCATCTCTAGTTTTTCAAATTCTTTTTATTGAATTGTAAATTCCTTGAAACTGTCTTTTGCCTTTTTTTCCTATCCATAGCACTTAGCACTCTCGTCCAGAGCTAGCTCAGCAATAGGCTCTGAAGAAAATAAGGGAGAAAATAAATATTAGGCTGCCTACCAAACTGAAAGTCTTGTACTGACCCCCAATGCCTGTGAAACCTGGACAGCCTACCAGTGCCATGCCAAGAAACCAAATCATCTCCATCTGAATTGTTTTAGGAAGAGTCTGAAGATCATCTGACAAGATAAGGTACCAGACCATGAGGTTATTTCTTGAGTTCAACTATCAAAATTCAAACTCTCTTGCAGAGAACATAATTCTGATGAACTGGCCACATTGTTCAAATGTCAAACATATATTTACCTAAAACACTATTTTATGGAGAATGCACACAAGAAGGTGCTCACATGTGGTCAGAAGAATCAATAGCTCTTAAGATCTCTCTGAAGAACTTTGGAATCAATTGTGAAACAGGAGACACTGGCAAATAATCATCCAACATGTATGCCCACATAAAAGAAGGTGCTGAGCTCTTTGAGCAAAGCAGAATTGCAGCAGCACAAAAGAAATGAGATGTGCAAATGCAAGCAAATGTTCACATGAATTATTTGTACCTCACCTGTAGTAAGGCCTGCCAGCTCATAGCAGTCTGATCAGCCACCGTGGGATACACTATACCTTGATTCCAACATGATTATGTCATTTTGATCTTTTTTTGAGAACAACCAAGCACAGTGCCTAAAATATAGTAGGTGTTGAATAAATGTTTATTGATTAACTGACTGAAAAAGAATTGACAAAATACACAAAACCTTAAAGCACTAGCAGCTGTGGGGATTAAGAAAGGCTTCTTGCAGAAAATGGCCTTAGAGCCACAACTTAAAGAAAATCAGGGTTTCTAAAAAGCAAAGGTATTAAGGGAGAGCATTTCAGGCATGGAGGACAGAGTGAAAAACAGCAAAAGAGACCAGAATAGGTGGCTTATAGTATGAAGACAGGAGTTACACGTGAAAAGACTAAAGAGGTAGCAAGGGATCAAGTTGCAAAAAATTTAGATTTGATCCTACAAGTAATGGGAAACCATTGAAGATTACTGAGTAAGGAAGGGAAATGATGTCATTAAATCTTCATTTTAGAAAAACAGATTGGAGAGAGACACAAGAAGCAGGAAGATCAATTGAGAGATATTAAGTCATTTGTGGTCTCTCTAACAAAGGAAAAAATATACAATTAAATTTATCAAGAAATTTATTTGTATTTGAAGACCACCTATCCAACAAAGCCATTTTTCTCTGTTATCCCAAACATCTTCAAGAAGTTTAATATACTGCAAGTGCTTCGATTTTTTTTTCTTTTCTTTTTTTGTTGCTGAAGCAATTGGAGTTAAGTGACTTGCCCAGGGTCACACAGTTAGGCAGTGTTAAGAGTCTGAGACCAGATTTGAGCTTAAATCCTCCTGACTTCAGGGCTGGTGCTCTATCCATTACACCAACTAGCTGCACAAGTGCTTTGATTCTTTAGAAGAATGATTAGAGAAAATTGATTATCAGCCCTGCTGTGCCTTCCTAACTTCCTAACTTTAGTTCTCTAGTAACCACTGAAACTTAAGGCGCTGGTTTGGCTCTAGTCCCCATATAACTAGTATTGACCTCTTACTACCTTTGTCAAGAACTTTCCTCTTTCCCTTGTCAAACTCTTTCCTCTTTCTTGTCTTCTATTCTTCAACATCAGTAGAAAGTCATAAGCTAAAGCACTCAATCAAAAGAAACTTTTATTAAAAATGGAGGAAGCTCAAAGTATAAAGGACAAGTAGCCTAATGTGTAACTATGAAATGCCATCATCGTGCCAGATAGGGGATCTCAAATGATTACAAAAAAGTATCTTTAGGAAGAGAGCAAAGTTTTTCATTGTCCAAATCCATTAGAGAATCAAAGCAATGTCAGAGCTGTTGAATGACATTGATAATAAAGGCAAGATTGTGGACTAGGTGGGTAAAGAGAAATTAGCGTGCTTTATTAATTTACTTTTTGTTATGGTTCAAATTCACTGGCATACTAAGTCAGAAAGGAACTTGGTAATGTCTAATCCTAAATTAGATAGTTATCTGTAGCAGAGGACCATGGACTCCAGCTAGATTTTAGGGATGGAGAAATGTAAAAGAAAATACTCAATATTAGTTTTGGTGCACTATATCTGGGTTTCATTATAAGGCAGCTAGATAGTAAGATGAATAGACTACTGGGCTTGGAGTCAGAAGGATCTTAGTTTGAATCCAGCCTAGGACAGTTAATAGCTCTGTGATACTGAGTAAGTCACTTAACCTCTATCTATTTCAGTTTCCTTCTGTGTAAAATATCCCCATAATAACACTGACCACCCTCCCAGAATAGTTGTAAGAACAAAAAAGAGATGATATTTGTACATTCCTTTGCTAACCTGGAAGTGCTTAATGAGTATTAATCAGATTGCAAAGGTAGATTATATGATTTTGTAAAGGACTTTAAAAGCTAAATAGAGGAACTTATATTTGATTCTAGGGGAAATAGAAAGACAAAGTCATTGGCATTTATTAAAGAGGGGAATGCCATGAAGAGACCTGAACTTTAAGGAAATTGCATAAGCAGTTAAATGTATTAGAAAAAGGAGAGATTTGAAAGAAGAAGAACATTTAGGATGTTTTACACTACACTTAGTTGTCATCTTACTCTAAGCAACCTTTCCCCTCCTCCACAAACTTGCATGTTTGGGAGAAATTTTTTTTAAATCTTTAGAAGGAAAAAGTTGATGAATTTTATCTTGGACAAGAAATTAATAAATTATTAATTACTTCTTTGAAAACTGATTCTCTCAGCAAGCTAACACATACATGAATTCAAATAGTACTGCCAATTTTTAAATTCATTCAATTCTGTCATCAGTCACTGAATATCTACTGCCTAGTTTTTATTCTGTGAATAATTTAGTTGCTAGGATGCTACACAGTCCCTATCATCACTCCTGCATATCTTCACACAAATATTTTTTACTGTCTTTTCTGAGCAATTTATTGTTTTCAAAGTTTGAAAGTATTTATTCTCCCAAGTGAAAAGATCTGAGTAGGTGACATAAGATATCTGGTGTTCAGTTTCTAAGGACTCATTTGATGAAAACAATTAAGAAGAGGTCCAAATAATTCCTGGAAATAAAGAAATGCATTATCAAATTCTAGGCAGAAGACATGACTATAAAAGTATAGAACCAATCATGGAAGTTGGAATTTCAAGGGATCTCAGAAGCCATCTAATCTATGTCATATTGAAAAAAGAATCTCCACTAATAATATACTCAATAACATAAACAAATGATTATAAGACAAGGGAGGGAGGCACATCTCTATCTAAGTAGCCCAGCCCACTCTAGTGGGATCAGGTGAGGAGGAGGGATAACAATTCACCTAAAAGAAGCATGTGGCTGGCTACTTTGATTACTTCAACTAATGAAACTATCTCTTTTTTAAATCTTTGACCATTTAGAATTCTTAAAAGATATGATAAAATAAGGATTGAATGGTTTTAGCAAAATGATTCTCAAAAGGTATGCAAAAGGTTGTGACCAATGTTATTTTTGATGAAGCAACTATTAACTGAAATGTTACTTAACTTCTAGAGCATTGATCCATCTGGCTTGTTATAGCTTCTTCATAAATCATATGAATTGTAGTTTCAAAAATTACTTTTGTTAAAGAGATGTTTGAGAACATATGAGAAAGCAAGTTAGATAATTAAGCTGATTCAGAAGGATGAAATGCAATAGAGATATATGAAGTGTTGTTACATTTGAGCTTAAAAAAATCAACTTCATAAATACAGATTGGGGGCACATAAATTGATAGCTCATGAGGAAGAAAACTGCAGTACTATCAGTCAATAAATAAATCAACCTGCCTTTATTAAATATATACATATATATGTATATATCATATGCTAAGCACTGGGGATACAAATACATAGAATACAATCATCCCTACTCACAAAGAGCTTACTTTAGGTATTACTAGACATTAATTGTTGTATTGGAAACACTTTTTCCAATTTCATTTCTAGCAGTATCTAAACTTTGTGTATATTACCATGACTTTTCTTTTTTTTTAATTGTCTCAATACCTTTTATTTTGTATCATACTGATTTGTACATAGATACTTTCACCCAAAGAACTTTTTCTTATGAAGAAAGAAGGCATATTTTCTCACCTTAAAGTCATGCTATTCAGAGTCCCTTAGGCTAATTGGAAAGGGAAACTAATTTATCAACTCTCCTGTTAATATTTCTTAATTATTAACTACAAAATTGTATAAGTGATTGGGGGTAGGATAATCTAGCCATCACTCTAAAAATAGCCCATATACAGGACCACATACATCTTGATTAATTTTATCAAAAGCTATCCTTTTTAGATTCAACAAAAAGCTAAAGAGAGTTGGAAATGAAGGTACTATGGTTTGTGTGTCTCAAATTGTGTCTTTTCAAGTATATGGAAAGGTCCAGAGCCTGAAATCCCAGATCAGGTTCTGAGAAGGGGGAAAGGAGGAGGCATCTCATCAAATGGTTCATAGTGTTTATAATACCACCAATGATTCACCAAATTTTGCTTTTTATTCAAAAGAGGTCCTAACTCTAGCATATTAACAAAATTCATTAGTTTTCTGGTGCTTGGGGATTCTAGAGCACCAATGGCTTACATGAAATAGTCAGGGTAGAATTGAAATACTCTTCTTTCTTAGTGTTGTTCAAAACTGCTGACCAAGAAGATTCAGAAATCTGTTGTCTATAGTCTCAGGAACTAGAATGATACTCAAGATTCATCCGTTTTAACAGAGATGATAATTATCTATGAAATAATAAATATTTTTCAAAACATTATCTTTAGAAATGGAAATAAATTTCAGAGATAAGCAGGAAAATTATCAGTATGAACTCAAATTTCCAAACAAAGACCTTTTTATCTATAAATTACTTGGTCACTGCCAAGAGAATAACCTTGTGTACTATTTGGTGAAAAGACAATAGGGTTTTTGATTAAGGAGTTTATCGTTTTCCCTTGATACATTATCTAACAGGCAATATTAAATTATTTACAAAGAAAAGCATTTACTTTTCATATCAAATCATAAAGAAAAATCATATCTTTTTATACATTATAAAAAAGTGTTTTATGAACTACAAACCACATATTATGTAATAAATTGGCAAGCATGATTTAGCTAACTCTAAATCATATCCCTTCTTTGGAGCCAAGGTTGGTTATTATAATTACTTCACTAATCAGTGAGAATAATGAATCCCTGAAGTAGTCAAATATTCAAATTTGTACCATTTGAAATATACCCATTGATTCAGCAGAAACATGCAATATATTCAAATTATTGTTCTTTTCTTTACCCTTTTTCAGTCATCTTGTGGAATTTTTTATATTTCTGCTTACTTCATTGTTGTATAACTGTTTCAAACCTGCATAACCCTTAGTGACTCCATTTGGGTTTTCATGGCAAAAATACTTGAGTGATTGACCATTTCTTTCACCAGCTCATTTTACAGATGAGGAAACTAAGGCAAACAGAGTTAAATCACTTGTTCAGGGTCACACAAATAGTGTCTGAGACCAGATTTGTTCTCAGAAAGATGAGTCTTCCTGTCTTCATATTCAGCACAACATTACTTTGCAGTCCATCTAGCTACCCCTTCTCAATTTGTGTTTCTACATATTTTTTCTGAATTTCTTATGTCATAATACCACATACTCCATTACATTTACACACCATTATTTGCTCAGCCATTCCTTGATTGATAAGAATTCATTGTTTTTAATTTTTTTATTACCACCACCAAAAAAAAAAAAAAAGGATATCATGAATATCTAGGTATGTAAAGAATTTATCTTTTTGTGGTTGAATCCTTAGGGAATATGTCCAGCAATGGAATCTCTGGCTCAAAGGATATGAAGAATTTAGCTTTTTTTTCTCATAAATTTAAATTTTTTCCAGAAGAGCTGGACTAATTTTGTAGTTGCACCAAATATAACACTGACTAGTTGAAGCCTTGTAATCTTTGCTAATTTGCTGAATGTGAGGTGAAATCTCAGAATTGTATTAATCTGCATTTCTCCTACTTATAATTTGGAGAAAACTTTCATATGGTTGCTAATAATTTTTATAACTGTTTATATCTTTTGGTCATCTGGCCATCAGTAAGTTGATCTTGGACTAAAATAATATAATATATAATATCTTTATAATATATTAGACTTTTTCATAAAGATAGAATGCAAAGATTGTTTTTCTCTAATTGATAGTTTTACTTCTTACCTTTCCTACATTGAGAATGTTAATATAAAAGCTTTACAATTTTATGTAATTGAAATTCACTATTTAATCTTTTATGGTCACTTCTATATTTTATATCCATTACATATACACTTAGAACTTACTGGGGTATGTGTACAAACTACTAGTAATAGGACAGCTAGGTGATGCAGTGGGTAGAATTCTGGGCCTAAAGATAGGAAGACTCATCTTCCTAGATTCAAATCTAGCTCAGACACTTATTAGTTATATAAACTGGGTAAATTAACCCTCTTTGCCTCAGTTTCTCATTTGTTAAATGAGTTTAGAGAAAGAAATGATAAACTATTACAATATCTTTGCCAAGAGCTCCAAAAAGGTTCACAAAGAGTCAGATACAACTGAAAATGACCCAATAACACCAATATAAACCTATTTTTTGTCAAAATACTTTTCCATTTTTTCAATAGCTCTTTTCAAATGATTGCTCTGATTTGTCCATCCTGGGTGTAGAACTTGGCTAAAAAGAGTAATCCTATCATCCTTCTCAATATTCCACTTTCATTTTTAATCTGTGTGGTTACGATAAGAGTTACCCAACACTGAGGAAGAATATTAACTTATTATTATTCCCCTCAATATCCTTTTAACAATTATCCCAGACAAAATATAAAATGGTATCAACCAAAATGGCCTATCTTCTAAGACCAGAAGGATGGGTGATTCTTATAGCCATTATGACATGACCCAACTTCTATTTTTAAAAGATTAATTTTTGTCAGAAATTTTGTCAAAAGTGACAGCATCAGTTTTTGCTTCAGACAACATTCACTACTGCCATATTAGAAAAAAATCAGAATACAGTGACTTAGCAACTGCAGATAAATGATTAAGGGGAAAGTACAGGAAAACAATCAACAATGTACTAAATTTGGATATAATGAAAATACCCTAAGTGCATTTACCTAAACATAAACTGAGAAGAAACAACTATTATTGAATTTTTTGCCATTGAAACAAGTATACTTTCAATAACTTTTTTAAAAATAGAAATAGAGGTTCTACATTCTCTACAGTGTTTTGGGTCAGAGATTTATAAGGGATATTTTAAGGATCTAAAGACTAAAGAGACTTCAACTTGGAGGAAAAAATATTTT